>NW_027361771.1:25300000-25980000 GCF_039654945.1 Dendrobates tinctorius | reverse complement strand
GGACGATGTGGAGGCATACCTGGAGATGTTCGAAGGGGTCACTGAGAGAGAGAAGCTACCCCGGGACCATTGGGCGGATGTCCTCACTCCGTTTCTGACCCCAGGACCTTTGAAGGCATATCAGGACCTACCCCCCCGAGCAAAGGGCGGACTACACGGTCGTCAAGGGTGAGATACTGGCTCGCCTTGGGGTAAATGTGTTCGTGCGGGCCCAGCGGGTACACCAGTGGGAGTTTACCCCCTCCAAGCTGGCCCGGTCCCAGTATTACGACCTGTTGCACCTGTTACAAAAGTGGTTGCAGTCTGAGGTGTTGTCCCCCACGGCCATGCTGCACCGCATAGTGACTGATAAATTTTGGAGGGCTTTGCCCCACTCCCTCCAGACATGGGTCGGTCAGGCATCCCCTACTAATGCCATGCAGAGCCAACAACCTAGGGCAGATACAGTGTTTCCACGCTTTGAGTTGAATCAGGATTTGTTGTACCGAGTGGAGAAAATACATGGGGAAATGGTAGAACAGTTGCTGGTACCTCAGATGTATCGAAGGCTGGTAATGGATTTAGCGCATGCACATGTACTTGTGGGGCATTTGGGCCAGAAGAAGACCTTTGACCGAATTCTGCAGCGATTTTACTGGCCAGGGGTGCATGAAGAAGTTAAACGGTACTGTAGCTCCTGTCCAGTATGCCAGGTAACCGGTCCCCAGCCTCACTTTTGGAGCCCTTTGGTGCCTTTGCCAATTATAGAGGTACCCTTCGAGAGAGTGGCCATGGACCTGGAGGGGCCTCTAAATAAGTCAGCAAGGGGACACCAACACATTCTTGTAGTCCTAGACTATGCTACCCTATATCCTGAGGCCATTCCTCTGTGCCACACATCAGCTAAGCTTATAGCAAAGGAACTCATGGGTATGTTTTCACAGGTGGGAATTCTGCAGGAGATTTAAACAGACCAGGGAACCCCCTTTATGTCAAAAATTATGAAGGAATTCTGCCGATTGTTAAATGTTAAACAGTTGTGTACCTCGGTCTATCATCCCCAAACAGATGGTCTGGTAGAGAGATTCAATAAGACACTGAAGAGCATGTTAAAAAAGGCAGTTTCCAAAGATGGGAAGGACTGGGATCTGTTATTGCCATATTTGTTATTTGCAGTGTGGGAGGTACCTCAGGCATCTACAGGGTTCTCGCCCTTTGAATTATTGTACGGCAGACATCCACGCGGCTTACTAGATATAGCCAAAGAGGCCTGGGAGAACCAACCTACTCCCCACAAAAGTGTAATAGAACATGTTGCAAAAATGCAAGAGAGAATAGAGACAGTCCTACCTTTGGTCCGGGAACATATGGAGGCGGCCCAACGGTCACAGAGTCGGGTCTATAACCGGGAGGCTCGGGTAAGAACCTTTAGCCCTGGGGATCGAGTTTTGCTGCTTGTGCCTACCGTAGATAGCAAGTTTCTCGCAAAGTGGCAGGGACCCTATGAGATCATGGAGAAGGTGGGGCCAATAGACTACAAGCTACACCAACCAGGTCGGAGAAAGCCAGAACAGGTTTACCATATTAATTTGCTTAAACTCTGGAAAGATAGAGAGCACCTTGGTGGGGATAGTCCGCTGCCAGCATTTCAGATGGAAAAGGCTCAATTACCTCGGGGCGAGGCAGGAGAAGCCCAACCCGCGGTCAAAATTGCAGATACTTTGTCTCCTAAACAGGTTCAGGAGGTCCGGGAGTTCATCAGCCGAAATACAGATGTTTTTTCAGAGCTCCCTGAATGCACCTCCCTAATCTAACATGACATTGTCACAGAGCCACAGGCCAAGGTCCGACTAAAACCATATCGAGTGCCTGAGGCCCGGCGACAAGCCATCTCGGAAGAGGTAAAAATGATGCTACAGTTAGGGGTCATAGAAGAGTCTCAGAGTGAGTGGGCCAGCCCAATAGTTCTAATACCCAAGCCTGATGGGTCTCTAAGATTCTGTAATGATTTTAAAAAACTCAATGACATTTCAAAGTTTGACGCCTACCCCATGCCCCGGGTTGACGAGTTGATAGAACGCTTTGGGCAAGCACGGTATTTTACAACTCTGGACCTCACAAAAGGTTATTGGCAGGTACCCCTAACAGAGGCGGCGAAGGGAAAGATGGCGTTTATAACACCTGAGGGGCTGTTCCAGTATAAGGTGTTACCCTTTGGGTTGCATGGCGCTCCAGCAACGTTCCAGCAGTTAATGGATATTGTTCTCCGTCCCCATTGCTGCTATGCCTCAGCCTATCTAGATGATATTATTGTGTTCAGCACCGATTGGGAAAGCCACTTAGCAAAAGTGCAGGCAGTGGTAGACTCCCTGCGACAAGCAGGGTTAACTGCCAACCCAAAAAAGTGTTTCATAGGGTTGGAGGAAGCCCGGTACTTGGGTTATGTCATTGGGAGGGGAGTTCTCAAGCCCCAAGTAAACAAGGTCGAGACAATTCAGAACTGGCCCCGTACCCTCACAACAAAGCAGGTAAAGACCTTTTTGGGTTTGGTGGGATATTACAGGCGATTCATTCCCAACTTTGCAACCCTGTCCGCGCCTTTAACAGATTGTTTAAAAGGAAAAAATCTGTGATGGTCCACTGGAATGATCAGTTAGAGGAGGCCTTTACAAAATTAAAAGGGGTACTGTGTGGTACACCAGTCCTGATCACTCCAAATTTCAAAAAAGAGTTTGTGGTGCAGACTGATGCCTCTGAGATAGGCCTCGGTGCCGTGCTGTCTCAGGAAGTTAACGGGGAAGAGCATCCCGTTAGCTTCCTAAGCCGGAAGCTTACCCCAGCTGAAACCCAGTACAGTATTGTGGAGAGAGAGTGCTTTGCCATCAAGTTGGTACTGGAATCGCTGCGGTACTATTTGCTGGGGAAAACATTTCGATTGGTGACAGACCATTCCCCTCTTATGTGGATGAGTCAAGCTAAGGAGAGGAATGCCCGAGTCACCAGGTGGTTCCTGTCCCTGCAAAACTTTAAATTTTCAGCAGAACATCGTGCAGGCAGACTACAGGGGAACGCAGATGCCCTGTCCAGAGTTCACTATATGTCATGTGTCCACCCCTCTAGGGTTGAACATAGGGGGAGGTATGTGGCACAGTAAAGGGTGTTTTACTGGATGGAAGATATGTTTCTCCTAGCAGATTAATGTTTGGCCGGGTTTTTCCTTAAAGACGGGACCTGCGATGATGCCAGGGTCACGTGATCAGCCCATGTGATGTCTACCTCACTGGTGGGAGGGGTTAGGCCCTATGTAATGGAGGTTGGTGACTGCCACAGTGAGAGTGTGTTTCTGGAGGGTACAGGAACTTGTGTGGACTCAGCCTGACACTTGTATACTGGATCCCCATGCTGCAGGACATTGGCAGCAAGACTCGGAAGAACCCCGGGAATGGCACCTGGTGGATGCCGCAGGACCTGGCAGCCGCTTAGTTACGCCCGTCCCGTGCAAGGGGTGAGTCTGGGACCAGTGGTTCTCCAAGCTGGAGTATGTGCTTTATTTCCCTTATGTTTTGATAAGCTGCTGAGTGCCATTAAAACCACTGAAATTGGACTTTATGCCTGTGTGTTGCCTCGTTACTGCCGCCCAGCTATTGCCTACCAGAGCAAATCCCTACAACACATATATAAATATAGACAGTGTATTATATATATCACCTTCATTTGTAGACATGACTGTAGCAGTTGTAATTTTCATAGGCTATTACTGGAGTTGGGACAATCACAACCATTTCAGTTGACAAACTCCATAACTCCCTTCTCTTCTGTACCTTTCATTATCACCCTATATGCTCTTGTCCCCCCCACACACCCCCAACAGCCCCTTTTTTCTCTACAATTATAAAGTGATGGCATTTCCTGGACCTTGTGCCAGTCCTTATGCTGGCTACCCATCCACTCCAGAATTCAGTATAAACTTATTACCCTCACCCACAAAGCACTCCATGGCTCAGCACCACCCTACATCTCCTCCCTCGTCTCAGCATACCACCCTACCCGTGCCCTCCGTTCTGCTAATGACCTGAGGTTACCATCCTCAATAAGAACCTCCCACTTCCGTCTCCAAGACTTTTCACGTGCCGCACTGATTCTTTGGAATGCACTACCCAGGCTAATACGATTAACCCCCAATCCCCACAGTTTTAAGGGTGCCTTAGAAATGCATTTGTTCAGACTGGCCTATCGCCTCAACGCACTAACCTAAATATCCCTGTGTGTTCAAAATTTTTTACCATATCCAGGTTCCTCGCATCATGTTCTCACATGCTTTTTGCATTTAGTAGCCATCTGTGACTGTACTGTTACATATTTAGACTGTTAACTGGTTCATGCAGCAACAGGAACACCCGATTCTTACACTATGGCTGGTCCGAACAATAAAAGCAATTGTTACCATCCACCTTTCGTGTCTCCCCTTTTCCCTTATAGATTGTAAGCTTGAGAGCAGGGCCCTCATTCTTATTGGTATCTGTTTTGAGATCTGTGTTTATTGTTATGCTGTAATGTCTATTGTCTATAGAAGTCCCCTCTATAATGTAAAGTGCTGCGGAATATGTCAGCGCTATAGAAATAAAACTATTATTATTATTATTATTAAGATGGAAACACACCTTTAAATCTAAGATGTAGTATATTCTAAAGCATTGTTAGCACCTTATTAATATGGAAACACAATTTAAGGCTATGGAGGTATGCATTTATACACAATATCAGCACCTCCAGATCCTAATGGCCGAATAAGAGACTGAAGTACATATAAAGAAGAGAAACACCCAGTTTGGGACCTATTTAGCAGTAAATACAGCATTTAGAATATAAAATACTAGATGACCACACATAAAGCTGACTGGCTTATATTCTTATCTGTAATGGAGCTCCAGTAGACATCTAGTTTATGTGAAGATCCTCATACCAGTTCTTTTTCAGAAATAGCAATTTTCCATCAAACACTTCCTCAGTTTACAGAATATATTTACAGCAGTGATAACATTCTGTCTCTTCTTAGCTTAGAAGATTTATATTACTATCTCCAGCTAGCTTTACTGCTTTTTGAAACCACTTACTTTCTAGAGAAATCCTCCTGTGCAGATATTTCCTGCAATGATGGCCTTTAACCTAATCAAGATGTTGCTTATCAAATGTGTTGCCTGATTGCAACCTGCCTGTTAATTGGCGCCTGCTATTTCCTTATGTTTATAGAGTAATCATGAATTTCTGCTTTGCAGGGCTCTTGATTCACATTTTTACCAATATATTCCCTGATTTGGTCTTTGCATTTCAGCAAACATTTCCTAATTCTGAAATCTGTCAAACGGTAGACTAATATTAAATTGCTATTAAGTCACTTAATTGTGATAGTCTTGGAGGTTGAATAGGACATTTTTGCAATATCATATAATATATGAACATGGGGAATTCTAGTTTACTAAAAGTACCCAGGAGGATCTACACTAATAAAGATGGTACTTACTCCTAAAAATCAATCTTAAGAAACAACCATATTTGAAAGTAATGACATAATACTGATTGTACCAATCTTATGTAACAGGTGGCTCTACAACAGAGCCAAGAGAAGTGAATGCCTGGTGCTCCCACAGCGTGACATGATGGTGCAGTCCCCCACGGCAACCGGTTTCTGATACGGACTGTTTTGATGCCCCGGCTGTGATCCGGAGGATACAATGTGCTTTTCATTTTCTAAGTGTTTGGACATTAAATACATTTGCTTTGAACTTTCCTGGGTCACTGCCTCATTACTGCACAGTGTGAACACCGCTGCATTACAGGTGATAAAAAAAATAGTCACTCTTTATGATAAAGAAACCAAGTCAAGGCTCTCTTCACATCATATCTATGACCCATGTTTAACACTTAAGCAAAAGTATATAGGTAAAATGGTTCTATGACTTACAGTTTCATCCATCAAACATATATTACATATGTTTTTTTTGGGGGGAATAGCCATCTTTTTTTACTGGATACTGATGCATGGAATAGTGAGGTCTACTATGCTATTTGATATTACAATCGTTTTAAATTCAAATTCATCCACTTCACTGAAGTTTCCCCAAACACAATACTGAAAAGCCACCTGTGAGATAGAGAAAGACATGTGAGCTTTAGGAAATTTGACTAGAAGTGGATCTTTTGTGGATCATCTAAATATCTGAACATGATATTTTTTCTTTTTGTGGTATACAGAAAAGCAAGTTCATACTGTCATTATACAAAGAAATGTTCAAAAACTAGTTCTCAGAAACATGATTAAGTATGGGCAAGGTTGTCCATCTGCAAAACAGTCACTATCGCTTGAAAGTGGTTATCCGCCCATGGGACATTATGTTCTCACTGAAATGCAAAATAATTCTTGCAACCAGATTCCATTAAAACTATTGTAGCATTTGATTTTTACAAAAATTGAACAGTTTTTACCTGGTGACAAGTTCTACTTAATCCTCTTATTTAATATATTTTATATCTAACAAAGAGATTGTCTAAGAATACATTATGCTTTACTAGCTGCAATTAGATTATTGTATTACCCAAATTAAGTGTCAAACCTTAGAAACTACCTCTTATGGTGTTCTTCTGGTTATAACGTTCTTTGTTGTTATTATTATTATTATTATCATTATGTATTTATTTATATAGCACCATTGATTCCATGGTGCTGTACATGAGAAGCGGTAACATACAAATTATAGATATCACTTACAGCAAACAAACTAACAATAACAGACTGATACAGAGAGGAGAGGACCCTGCCCCTGGGGGTCCACATTCTACAGGATGGTGGGGAAGGAGACAGTAGGTTGGGGGGTTGCAGCAGCTCCGGTGTTGGTGAGGCGGTAGCTCCAGTAGTGGTGTGGAGGCAGCAGGTTAATTGCAGGCTGTAAGCTTTTTGAAGAGGTGGGTTTTCATGTTCCATCTGAAGGATCCTAATGTGGTTGATAGTTGGATGTGTTAGGGCACAGAATTCCAGAGGATGGGGGGACATTCGGAAGAAGTCTTGGAAGCAATTAGGTGAGGAGCGAATAAGTGTGGAGGAGAGAAGGAGGTCTTGTAAGGACCAGAGATTACATGAGGGAAGATATAAGGAGATTAGTTGAGATGTATATGGAGGAGACAGGTTATGAACGGCTTTGTAGGTAAGTATTAGTAACTTTAACTGGATACGCTGAGGGAATGGGAGCCAGTGAAGAGATTTGCAGAAGGGAGAAGCAGAGGAATAGCGAGGAGAGAGATGAATTAGTTGGGCAGCAGAGTTAAGGATGGACTGGAGAGGTGCAAGAGTGTTAGCAGGTAGGCCACAGAAAAGGATGTTGCAGTAGTCAAGGTGGGAGATGATGAAGGCATGTACAAGCATTTTAAGGAGATTGAGGGTTGAGGAATGGATGGATTCTGGAAATATACAGTATTTGAGCTGGAGGCGACAGGAGGTGGAAAGAGCTTGGATGTGCGGTTTGAAGGACAGGGCACACGCAAGGATTACTCTGAGGCAGCGGACTTCAGGTACGGGGGAAAGCGTGATGACATTAATTGTGATAGCATATGCGCTTCATGGAAACAATCCATTGCTCAATTATACATAATTGAAATTCAATTATAACCACATGATGTCATAGCATAACTTGACAAATAGGATATATAAAATAGGACAATAATGAGATAGTCACATTTACTTAGAGAAGGTTAATTGCTGGAGTGACTCCAAATTACAGCCGATTGTGGAGAGTCTCCCTTCCTTTCTTATTGATACTGGTGAGTTCCTGAGAAGGGTTGATGGTCTCCACATTGGGGGTGACACCATACTTGTAATGGGTGATGTTGAATCACTTTATACAAACATTAGACACACAGACAGTTTAGCAGCTACTAAATACTTTTTGAACATGTCCAATCTGCCTGTGGGGATCATCAACCTGATTCTGGAACTCCTAGAATTTTCACTTACGCATAATATTTTCACTTTCAAGGCGTCCTACCTACAGCTCCAGGGTACAGCCATGGGTGCATCTTTTGTGCCATCTTACGCCAACCTGTTACTGGGGCTGTGGGAGAGGGACCTCCCCTTGTCAGATTGGGGGTCGTCGTTGGACCACATCCCACTTTGGGTGCGGTACATCAACGACATATTCCTAATCTGGCAGGGTTGCTCTTCTCAATTGAGCAAATTTATGGATGGTATTAATTCCAATGATCATAACATCCACATTACTTATCAATCACATATTAACAGAATTGACTTTTTGGATGTTACAGTATGGCGCAATTCTGATGATATCCTTCAGACCACCATTTTCAGGAAGGAAACATCAATTAACATGTTACTTCATGCATCCTCCGCACATCCAAAGTCACTTATTAATTCCATCCCCATTGGACAGTTTCTGCGGTTAAGCAGAATCTGTTCAGATGATTGTGACTTTGAAAGACAGGCTTTGGATCTTTCAGCTCGATTTCAAGAGAGAGGTTATAGTAGACGGTCCATAAAGCGTGCTTATAATAGAGCGAAACATTCTACAAGACACTCTCTGTTATATAACCAAAAAGTGAAAAGATCACCTCAGAAAATTAGATTCATCACCAACTATCACTCTCAATTTGCACGAATGAGACACTGTATTCAGAAGACATGGCCCATTTTTCAAACCGATTCGATTTTGAAGCAAATTCTTCCTAATGTACCTAGTATAACCATTGGGAGGTCTAAGAACCTCAGAGATTAATTGATGCATAGCCATTATCATGGTGAACCCAAGCCCAATATTTTTGGTGGTCCTAAGCGTGGTTGTTTTCCTTGTGGTTGGTGTGTCGCCTGTCCAAACATCGAACGTACGGATTCCTTTTTTAATTCCAGTGGCACCAGGACATATGACATCAGGGGACATATTTCTTGTACTTCACGTTATGTGATTTACTTTGCCTTGTGTCCATGTAATTTAATTTATATAGGTATGACGAATCGTCAATTATAAGTATGTGCCCGTGAACACATCCTGGGCATTCAGGCGGCAGCCGGCCATGATGATCCGACCACGCTTAGGACACTACCTCGGCATTTTAAATTGCACCACGGCTGCGATGGCTCGTTACTTAAAATCAGAGGTATTGACATTATTGAGCCAAAGATCCGTGGTGGAAAAATTAGCCAAAAATTATCTCAATGTGAGACAAGATGGATCTGGGCATTGGACACTGTTCACCCGAAGGGCTTAAATGAATCAAATAGCTTTGTTCCATTTTTATAACATCCTTTCTGGCTTTGACATCTATAGCCTCCTTGTACATTGCAGGTAATAGTTTGCTTTTAATTATCATTCTAACATTTTTATTCTTTTTTATTTAGTCTTTGTCCATCTTCGCATGCGTACCTCATGTGGTGTGGGCCGTTGTTTGGATGGTGATGCGTTATTTGATCACAGACTCTAGTCACGTCGCGGGATTTATTCATCTTGCATTGTATTATTTTACAGCCTATGGTTATTTCATGCAAGTTGTATTCTATCTGATGTATATCATTGCCCAGTTGGGGATAAGTTATGTCGTTTGTGGAGATTTGATTTGTATGATCATGATATTACGATATGTATATTTCTCCTTGTTACATGATAACAAATTTGTTATTGTGATATTTCTACATGTATATATATTTTCGAATATCTCTATAAATATTATGGTAACAATAATTATCAATTCAGAGAATTCATGTAGACATAGTCTTAATTGTGCTTTTATATCAGTAATTGTATATCATAATTTTGAATGGCGTAACGATCATGCCTTGTGGGATTTCCATCCATTATAATGCCCTGAGTTTTGTACATATACAATCATCTAGTATGTGTGATCTATATGTTTGCAGCTCAAACACTAATAACCTTTATTATACGGCCACATTCAATCGAACTAAATCGGTGCCTGCCTACATTTTTATATGTATTTATTATATAATTTTTCCAGTGCCAATCTTTCATGTGTAATGTATTGTTATCATTCGTTCCCGGTTTATAGACATTATTATTCACAATGCCATCTCATGACGACCGCTGGTACACATGCGCTCTGCCGCTTCTGTGATGCCCGGTGGCTCTCAGCGTCTTTGCTGGTCTGGTGGTCAGTCACACTCACTGTGACATCACCAGATGGCTGACGCCAACGCCGCCCGGCGTCCCCAGTTGCCGTGGTGATGCATGCATCATAGGAGGCGGTCCGGGCATGACATGGATATACTGAGGCACATTTATATTCCTATGGTAACCGGCGACTATAACTGAATAACCGGTACCTGATTGGCTGCACTAGTCACATGAGTGGCTCTTGCATCTGTGATTGGACACAGCGGTTTTAATCCTCTCACTTCCCCTTCCCATCACCCCTTGAGAAAGGCATTTCACGCCAAAACGCGCGTCGGGGGGACACACACCGGGCGGGACGCCTCTTATCCTTACCAGGTATGAATTCAACTCTTTATACTTTCATCATTGTATGCTGATACTTTTCATTGATATATGTCTGGTAGTGCGCACTTTATGAGGCCTTTTGGGGGATGTGCAATCTTACTTAGAGCAAGTATAATTAAATTCATTTGCAGTTAGGTGCTATGTGTGATTTATACTTACCCCCCTCCCTCCTGTGTATGTGTGTCCCATGGTCTTTTCTGCATGTACAAGCAGACTTGGATCTTCCACTTCACTGTGTTTCCACATATCCTGTTTGCTAATTGATCAATAAATTATATTTTGTATTATTCCATGTTTTGTGAGATTTTCTGGTTGTTTGTTTTTTCCTCCATATTTATTAATTGTGATAGATAGAGCCGATAAGGAAGATCTATGAGAGGAAAGATGATGACTTCAGATTTGTCCACATTGAGTTTGAGGAAGCGAGAGGAGAAGAAGGAGGATATGGCTGATAGACACTCAGGGATTCTGGACAGCAGAGAGGTGATATCTGGGCCAGAGTGGTAGATCTGAGTGTCATCAGCATAAAGGTGGTACTTAATCCATGGGACTTTATGAGTTGTCCCAGGCCAAGTGTATAGATTGAGAAGAGTAAGTGTCCTAGAACAGAAACTTGGGGGACTCTAACAAAAAGAGGGTGGGATGAGGAGATACTGTGGGAGTGGGAGACACTGAATAAGCGGTTGGAAAGTTATGAGAACATCCAGGATAGAGCGAGGTCTTCGACACCAAAGGAGGAGAGGATCTGTAGTAGGAGGCAGTGGTCAACTGTGTTAAAAGCAGAGGACAGGTCTAGAAGGAGGAGTATAGAGTATTGTACCTTATTTTTAACTGAAAGTAGGTCATTAGTAATTTTGGTCAGGGCAGTCTCAGTGAAATGATGAGGAGGGAAACCAGATTGTCAAAGAATAAGTTAGATGAGAGGTGGGAGGAAAGTTCAACGTCAACGTGCTGCTCCAGCAGTTTGGAAGCTAATGGGAGCAGCGATATTGAGCAATAGCTAGACATAGCGGTTGGGTCGAGGGTTGGATTTTTTAGGATAGGCGTGATTGTGGCATGTTTGAAAGCAGAAGGGAAGGTACCAGAAGTTATGGATAAGTTGAAGAGTTGGGTTAGGGATGAGATAAGTGTGGTGGTGAGGTTGAGGAGGAGGTGGGATGGAATGGGGTCGAGTGCACATGTGGTGAGGTGTGATTTAGAGAGGAGACAATTAAGCTCCCCTTCAGTGATGTTGGAGAGGGAGGATATTGGGAAGGGCATTGGTCTGGTAAAAAAGGGGTTGTGGTGGTTGAACAATAAAGACTTGCCTTGTTTAGTTGATCATATTTTTGAAGTGTGTGGCAAAGTCCTCAGCAGAGATGAAGGAGGTTAGAGGGGGCAGTGGTGGGCAAAGGAGTGAGTTAAAGGTTTTGAATAACTGTTTGGGGTTGTAGGATAGGGAAGATATGATGGTGTGATTTGCAAGTGAGTGTTACCTGTTTGAATGCAGTGAAATCATCTTGTGAATTTGTTTTCTTCCAGCGTTGCTCTGCAACCCTGGACACTTGCCAGAGATTTCTAGTGATGTTATTGTCCCAGGGTTGTCTATTGATACGTCACACTTTGCCTTGAACAAGAGGGGCGACCGTGTCATTATCTGATGTGAGAGTGGCATTGTAGAAAGCAGTGGCACTGTCTGTGTCGTGGAGTGAAGATATAGATGCCAGTGGTAGAATAGAGTCAGAGAGCATGTGGGTGTCTAGGTGTGCAAGGTTTCTGCGGGGGTGCGCATGTTGCTTAACATGGGTGACAGGAGAGTGGGACCTCTGATGAGAAAGTGAGTAGATGGTGGTCAGATAGAAGGAGAGGAGAGGTTGTGAAGTTAGATAGAGAGCAGAGACGGGTGAAGAACAGATCTAGTGTATGTCTGTCTGTGTGGGTGGCTGAGGAGGACCACTGAGTAAGTCCAAAAGATGAAGTAAGGGAAAGAAGTTTGGAGGATGTTGACTGAATGGTATCAGTGGGGATGTTGAAGTCACTCATGATGACAGTGGGAATGTGAGTGGAAAGAAAGTGAAGAAGCCAGGTAGGGAAATGGTCAATAAAAGCAGTGGCGGAGCTCGGAGGTCGGTATAGGATGGCCACTTGGAGGCTGGAGGGAGAGTAGATGCGGACAGAGTGGACTTCAAAAGAGGAGAGGATAAGGGAGGATTAAAGTTGCAGTTAGTAGAAAGGAGAAGACCCACTCCTACACCATGTCTGTTGCTGGGGCAAGGAGTGTGGGTGAATTGGAGGCCGCCTTAACACAGCACAGCAGGGGAGGCGGTGTCAGAGAGTGTCAGACATGTTTCTGTGAGGCTGAGGAAGGCAAGATTGTGACAGTTGTGACAGTTAGGTCTGTAGATAATTATTTTTGCCTTCTGTTCAATTTTTTTGTTTATAAAATATTTTTAGACAGCTATTTTAGATATTTATTCAGTTTTATGTAACATATTGTAATTAATGGCAACACATATCATGTGGTATTCAAGAAGTAATTATAACAGGGGTCAATTTTTATGTTAGCAGCTGCCGCCAAGGTAACTCCTTGAAATGTGGTGTAATCTTATAATTATATGATATCCTTCTTGATGGTTTGTTCACATCAATGCTTGTTAGGTTTCTTACATATATTTATATCTTCTTTTTAATGAACAATAAGAAATAATTGTGTTCTAAACTTAATTATATGCATTATTACTAATTCCAAGTGAAAATTATGTGCTTAAAGAGTTTTTTAAATGCAACAAATAAAATGTATTCGTTGTCAAACAGAAATTATTTTTTATTATATAATTTAATTATTAATTCTGATCATATTTCATGATATCTGTTGGTAATTACAGTATTCAAAGGAAACCTACATTGTTTACTCTTACAGGAAGGAATATTTCCTGGTAATGTGAATACTCCAAAAAATGACTCTGATAGCTGTACTGTAACAAAGCATAATCTTGTGTGATCTTCATATTATCAGGATATATTTCCATCATTTAAAATTATGTTTTAAATTTATTTTTTATATTGATTACTGCAAACAGAGTTTGAAAATCACTTGTTATTTATAAACATATTAGAAAATGTGAAACATTATTTTAAAACAGTAAATAAGATCTATTAGCTTAAATAGGAAAATCACTTCTTGGAATAATTTAGGAGTTAATGTCTTCAGGCCTGTCAAATCTCAAAGGTTGTGGCAACTATCATAAAAACACACTTAAGCAAAGACTTGCTGAGGGGTGTGACTAAATTTGCTAAATACAGAGAGCATCTTTAACTACTATGCAGCTACAGTATGTTGTCTGCTATTTGTTATGTTAAAAATGGCTAAAGTTATATGTAAGCCATATACTGTACATGAAGGCTATAAAACAAATTCTTCAGAACTCATTGGAAAGTGATGGAATTTACGAGCCTATACATTTTCCTGTTTTCACAGCCTGTGAACTAAATCTCAGAAACTTTTGAGGTGGCATGAGGACTACTATAACATTTTGGAGGCACTCCTAAGATCCCAAGAACAACTTCTGTGACCTGAAAAAGGGACATTTTCAGAGATGGACAGACACAAAAATAAACCACTCAGTAATATGTTGTCTTACCCACTCAAAACTTTGGGGAAACTTTTCCCAGTCAGAGGTTAGTGTGGATATTTCATAAAATCTTTCTGGTATTCTATTCGTGCTATGTGCTTCAATTGTCTTTAGGTATGTGATTGATGGATTGATGGAGTGAATAATTGAGATAAGTTGAATTCAGGATCCTATGACACTGAGAGAAAAGGCCAACCTGAAATCCAGCAACTGGTTTGACTGTCAGAATTTCCTTGGCACATCTGACTCTAAGAAGAGTAGGCTCATAATTGCTTCCTGAGTCAGTTGGGAGAACTGGCAGCTTATAAAGCAGCCTATAGAGTGTGAATAGGACACCTGCTTTTCTGAATGACAATCCATTTGAGGAAGCCTTGGTCTGGGGTATGTTAAGTATTTAAACAGTCCCATGTCTTGTCCAAACCGCATTTGGTTATTATTGTGCAATTTCCTAAACAACCATGATAGGTGACATATTTTGCTGCAGATATGGAAAGATATAATAAACATTTACTTACCTGACTGATAAAAACTGAAAGACTATACACCTCTTCTCTTGAACCATTCAGAAACACACTTTCTTAGACAGGAGAAAGAAAATTTCATGCATCTGGAACTGATGGTAGCTTGACTTACCTATAGCTGTATTGTTAGTATTACATCCTGTTATTCATATTCTGCATTGGCATCAAATCCAGGAAAGTAATTAAATGACTGAGATAAATAAAATAGAATGTACTTTTACTATAGAATTTGGAGTTGGATTTTGAAGATATGATTATTTCCAAATGTTCAAAGTTGGTCTCATAAACTAGGATCATTTCAATATAGGATCGTTTAAAGATATCTCAGAAATACCATGGAGACCCCAAATCCAAACAGTAAGATGCTTTGGATACTGCTATAGTTATGAAGCATGCATATAGAGCGTGATAAATAAAACACAAAAATAAACTTTTAATCACACGATGTGGATAAGGCCAGACTGGAGAGAAGTATAGGAGGAAAGTACAAAGAGCTAGCAAAATAAGAGTTTGTTTTTTACCACAACTGTTGCTCATTCCATCTCAGGAATTTTCCTCCTGTTGTTGGTATGTTTGTGACCAAATGGTTGTGTGTAGTGATGAGTGAGTATACTCATTGCTCGGGTGGTCTCCGAGTATTTTGTCGTGCTCGGAGATTTAGTTTTCGTCGTCTCATCTGCATGATTTACGACTTGTAGACAGGCTGAATACATGTGGGAATTCCCTAACAAACAGGCATTCCACACATGTATTCAAGCTGTCTAGCAGTCGAAAATCATGCAGACGACAAAAACTAAATCTCCGAGCACGACAAAATACTCGGTGGACACTCGAGCAACGAGTATACTCGCTCATCACTAGCTGTGTGTTATGATTCCCTGTATGCACTGAAAAGGCAGAGTGAAAATACCTAGAGACAGTCTGAATACGTGAAAAGAAATGGCTTAGATGAATTCTGGATGATCACTTGTAGTTCAACAAAAGAATGGTGGTGGACTATAATTATTCTGATAGGCAGGAATGTGTTAATTGAGGAATATAGTAAAGTTTCTTGTTAATTGATGGAAAATGAAGGGTTGGATTTTCTTCATGCTTTTGTGTTATTCAAATGCTATGAGTGAAAGTCTGTGATGGATGTATAATATAGTTGCTGATGATAGATTGATTTCATACATTGTAAGTTTGCAAGCAGAGCCCTCACTCTTATTTGTATCTGTTGATTTATGTGATTATTGTTATTCTGTAATATCGTTTATCAATAGCACACGTGAAGATAAGCAACTTTGTAATATGTTATAAGAAAAAAATATCAAACAGGAGAGTACTCGCGCTAAAGGATCAGACACCATAAAACATTACTGATCAATTGTGTACATAATAAATACCTGCAATATTTCTGGTAAACTCATGTGAACCTGGGTAGAATGGGGTAAATGTCTTCAAACACAATAGATGCGCTAGAAAGGTAAAAACAGCGGCTTTGAGAGATTGGTAAATATCGTTTTAGTACTAGTTTCTGTATAGATTTTGTACTCATAAAATAATAATAAAATTGTGAACCTTAATATGAGCAAAGGAATATGATGTCCATGAAGGCATTAAGCATAGTACCTTATAGGTTTATGCAACTATATAAATTGATAAAAGGTAATAAAAACAACTAGTAAATGTAGAGAGCGAGTCTGCAGTCAAAAAGAACATAGGCTATTAGTAGCAGTACTATGAAGGTGCCAGGGTGTAACCACCAATGAGGGGGTTGTTAGAGGTTGCGCGGTGAAAAGTAAATTATAGCTAACCCATTCATGTGCTGGGGGTGCTCAGAGTCTCAATAAGGGGCGACAGCCGCCAGGTACCTGCCGTCCTGTCAGTAGTAAGTAGACAGCGGCCAATCCAATTGTAAGTTGTAAGTGGCAAATCCAATTGTACTTAACTTGTAGTTTGGTTGGAAAAAACCTTCCAAGGTGGCGGTAAATCCTGGAGCGTTGTCCCGGCCGGTGACAAGCTCCCAGGGTGTGCTTAGCTGGAGCACGGTGTGCCGCGTTGAACGCTGGCAAGGCTTCGCCAAGCCTGCATGAGCACAGGACCTGTGTGATGTTGTCCGGGTCACATGCCTAGCAGAGTCACGTGGTGCCCAGCCGAAGGCTACGGTGTACAGGGGGAGCCAGTATCCTATACATTTCGGAATTACGGCAGATTTCTTCCTCAGGGATGGCTCCTCCTGCGTTAACAGCTGTATATATCGCGTTGGCTCATTAACCCTTAGTTAATCAAACGCAAACAATTCGATCTCGTTGTTTAATCTCCTGTTTGATTTATTTATTATTGTTTACTCCATTGTGGTAGGGGTCTTGTGGTACTTGCAGCGGAGTCAGCCCATTTATACTAGCACCGCTAACATATATCCATTTTTGTTGACTTTTACCTTTTTACCACATTTTAGCTGGCAACAGTATATTTCCATTACTGATTGATTTACCTCTTATCTTAAAATGAGTGATTTATGGGAAGACAGAAAAGACCGGATTAATTACATCCAGACATTTTTTAATATGAGTCAAAAAAGACTATCTACTAACACCTTTAGTGAGGATGGTATCTGTAAAGCTAAACAGTCATTGAAACGGTTGGAACAATTACTGCTAAAAGAAATGAGAGATTTATGGGAGGTGGTTACCTTAGAGAGATATTTAGCGTTTGATTGTGTTCCAAAAGGTTTACTAATACAAAAACCGTTATCTGGAGATATAGGGGATGACTCTACCCTCATTGAGTGGGATAATTTATTAAAAGACTTTTCTAAGCAGGCTGTATCCTTTATCATTAGTAAGAGAAAAAACTTACTTATAACTAACAAAAATGAAATTGGGAGACTCTTTAAGGATATTGACCTATATAAGAACCATCCAGAAATCAGAAATTTGTCAAATAGCATTAAAAATCGTATCAATAATAAAGAAAAAGAGATAATAGAAAAAAAGAAAAAGAAATTTGGCCGTGACGCTATTCCAAATTTTACTTCCAGTCAGCAAAGTGATGAACAGGAATTTGAAACTGTTGATCAGATTAATGCCAGTAATTTATCTCTTATTGTGTCAGAGGATTTTTTCTCAACATACTCCTCTCCAAGACAAGATCCTGTACTTACTCAGTCTGAAGGTTTGGAAAATAACGTAACGGATAGGACTGTAGGGCCACTCCATACCTCTAACCAACCCCAAGAAACTAGTGCAATTAATGACACAATCACTCCAACATTGACCCACAATGGTTTGAAATTCTAAATTCAATAATAGAAACAATGCAGAACAGTAATATACAGCCAATAGAACCAGCTAGCAATACAACAATAGGAACACATACTAGAGTTGAGACTACTAACACTCAACAATTAAATGGACACAGAATAATAAATTTGGTTTTCAATCGGCCCCCAAAAGAAACATCACAGGGGGTGTAGGGGGGGAAACTCTCCCAAAAAAAGAAGAAATCTAAACAAATAAGTAATGAAGATCAAAAAATCTTAAATTTGAGTAATTATTCGCTTAAAACTAATGAGGAATCCCTACTTAAAAAAGGGTTAAAATTTGCTCCAGCAACTAAATTTAATAAATTTCAGGCTTTCATTGGCCTTAAACAATTTATGCGCAAACTGGCATTGAAAAAATATTTTCTCAAAAAAATCCCATTGGATACTACAACACCTGCTCAGCATGAAGTTGAAGTATGTTCTAATTTCACTAACCTTAAAGCCAAATCTAAATTTAACCCAGTAAATGAATATTTGGAGGCCTTCGATTCTTTCCAAAAGAATGTCATTCATGATCTTAAAAAAATTAGTGATAAAAAATGCGCTCAGTGTAAATACAATCTCACGAATAAAGAACGAAGGGCAATTCGTGATTTACAACAGAAAAAGGATATTGTGATTCGCCCGGCAGACAAAGGGGGGGGATTGTAATTATGGACTATCTACAATATGAAAATGAATCTTTACGGATTTTGGGTGACACAACTACTTACAAGAAACTGGATAAAGACCCTATAGACAGTCATGTAACTGAATTAAAAAGTCTGCTAACCAAAGGTTTAGATAATGGCTTATTGAACAAGCACGAATACGAATATATAGATACTCCACACCCCAGAACAGCCGTATTCTACCATCTACCAAAAATCCATAAGGATATAAATAACCCCAGGTATTGGAAATCTTACTTCAAATTTATCTCATTATGTAGACTGTCATCTACAAAAAATAGTACCAACCCTTCCAGCTTACCTGAAAGATACAAAACATCTTTTGCAAATATTGAATGAATTTAAGTGGGAAAATGAATTCATCCTAGGTACGCTAGACATCACATCACTGTATACAGTTATTCAGCATGATAAAGGTACAGAGGCATTGGGTCACTTTTTAAGTAAAACAAATACCTTCACTTAAGATATGGTAGACTTTATTAAGGAAAGTGCTCTCTTTATTTTAACACATAATAGTTTTAAGCATGGGATGCACTACTATACCCAGCAGTGGGGTACAGCCAAGGGGACCAGATTCGCACCCAGTTAAGCAAACCACTATGTGGGAAGATGGGAGGACCTCCACGTGTATGTAGGGTGCGTGCTGCGCGCGAATCTGGCCCTGTGGCTGCGTTTCATAGACAATGTAATTTTCATATGGAAAGGGAGGGAAGAATCTTTAAATCAGTTTTTAAATTATATAAATAAAAATGATTTTTATTTGAAGTTCAATGCTACTACTAGTAAAGAACGAATACATTTTCTAGATTTAGATATTTTTATTAGTGAGGATAGGATCCAAACTTGCACATATATGAAACCTACTGACTCCAACAGCTACATCTCTATGAAAAGCTGTCATCTACCAAGATGGTTACTAAATGTACCATGCAGTCAGTTCATGAGACTACACCGAATCTGTACTAGCGATTCATAGTACAACAAGGAAGCAGATACACTGATTAATAAATTTATAAGTAAGGGCTATGAACAGGAGAACCTATTGGAAATTAAAAATGAGGTTGAAAATATCCCCAGAGAAGAACTAATTCACAACACCAGAGATAGGAGGGGTAGTCCACCACCACCAAAAAATCCAAATAATTTAGACATTATATCTATTCTTATAATTACACAATATAATTCAAATACTAAATTTCTCAAAAAAATAGTAAAAAAAAACATTGGGAGCTCCTGAAGGAGGACAAAGTAATTGGAAATAAAATCATCCAATATCCAAAATTCATTTTTCGGAAAGCCAATAATTTGGGCAATATCATAGCCCCTGCAGTACGAAACCCTAAGCATTCAAATAACTGAACTGGCCCCTTTAAAACAGGTGAAAGGATTTTTTTCCTTGTCAAAAGTGTCAAATCTGCAAAACATTACACCCTACAAAACAGAAGTTTGTCACTTCACAATGTGGAACTCGTTTTGAAATTCAGGACTTCATAACCTGTAGCACTACAGGGGTAATATATGTCATTGAATGCCCCTGCCATAAAATGTATGTAGGACAAACCATACGTCCCCTCTGTAAAAGGATAGGGGCACATCTTAGAAATATCAGAAATGATGTGGATAATCACCCCCTATCCAGACATTTTAAAACATTTCATAAGGGGTCTGTCAATGGCACAAAAATTATGGGCATCAAGGTAGTTAATAAAGACTGGAGTAAAGGTAATTTTATTAATCAGATGTCAAGAGAAGAAACCAGCTGGATTTTTGAATTGAACACCTTTTAACCAAAGGGATTAAACAACGAGATCGAATTGTTTGCGTTTGATTAACTAAGGGTTAATGAGCCAACACGATATATACAGCACTGTAGCCTTCGGCTGGGCACCACGTGACTCTGCTAGGCACGTGACCCGAACAACGTCACGCAGGTCCTGTGCTCACGCAGGCTTGGCGAAGCCTTGCCAGCGTTCAACACGGCACACCACGCTCCAGCTAAGCACACACAGGGAGCTTGTCACCGGCCGGAACAACGCTTCAGGATTTACAGTGACCTTGGAAGGTTTTTCCAGCCGAACCACAAGTTAAGTACAATTGGATTTGCCACTTACAACTTACAGTTGGATTTGCTGGTGTCTACTCACTACTGACAGGAGCGCAGGTACCTGGTGGCTGTCGCCCCTTATTGAGACTCTGAGCACCCCCAGCACATGCATGGGTTAGCCATAATTTATTTTTCACCGCACAACCTCTAACAACCTCCTCATTGGTGGTTACACTCTGGCACCTTCATAGTACTGCTACTAATAGCCTATGTTCTTTTTGACTGCAGACTCTCTCTCTACATTTACTAGTTGTTTTTATTAGCTTTTATCACTTTTATATAGTTGCATAAACCTATAAGGTACTATGCTTAATGCCTTCATTGACATCATATTCCTTTGCTCATATTAAGGTTCACTATTTTATTACTATTTTATGAGTGCAAAATCTATACAGAAATGATTACTAAAACGATATTTACCAATCTCTCAAAACCGCTGTTTTTACCTTTCTAGCGCATCTATTGTGTTTGAAGACATTTACCTCATTCTACCCAGATTCACATGAGTTTACCAGAAATATTGCAGGTATTTATTAAGTACACATTTGATCAGTAATGTTTTATGGTGTCTGATCCTTTAGCGCGAGTACTCTCCTGCTTGATTTATTTATTATTGTTTACTCCATTGTGGTAGGGGTCTTGTGGTACTTGCAGCGGAGTCAGCCCATTTATACTAGCGCCGCTAACATATATCCATATGTTATAAGAACAATGTGCTTCTTTATCTGCCAGAATTGATGAGTCATTATAAAAATTCTCAGCTCTGAGGTAAAATTTGCTTTCAGTGAAGACAGACTCTCCTATTACTGAGACAGGATGACAAGTTGCTATGGATATAATTCCATGTAGACAGGAGGGCAGGAGCTACAGGCAGAGCTCCTCCCGCCTCCTCTCCGTTCTATCTATGTAGAATCTTATCAGTACCAGCTGCCATCTCAGGAATGGGAGAGTCTAGCTTCACTGTATACAGATTTTACCTCTGAATTGGGAATTTTAGTAATAAAAAGCTAATGTCCTAATATTGTCATAAACCCATATACAAGGGTAAATCCACTTCTCAATACCAAATTCTAATACAACAAAATGACCATAGATAGTTATACTACTAGGGTCAAAGAAGAAGTGGTCTCAAAATATTTTTTGTTAAAAAAATTAAAGGATGAGAATAGAGGGACAATTTTGATAGAGAAAGAAGCTAATTTTTCTGGTAAGACATATTACAATGTGATATTTTCATGTGTACAATTGATTTATGAAATAAAAATTACTCTTTAAAGGTTTTCAAGTGAGATGAAGATTAATGAAATGTATAAATGGAATGATATCCTGTTTTTGTCTTCTTTCCACTGTTTATACAGTGTGTTGTAATTGTGATAATCTCAAACTATTAGATAATAAGACAAGAAAGGATGGGAAGTTGGTTGGTAGCTAGAACTGAGGTAATAGGTCATCTACATGACAGCATGGCAAACACGGTTCTCATCGGGGAAGATTATTACTTGCACTAAGAGAATTGTGGTTCCCATGCTGTCATATGACAGTGTGAGGAAGTAGCTATGAACAGCAGTAAAACAATTACCTCCGGTCACACGCATCAGCTGATGAGAGAGTACTACTCATATCAGCCTGTGCATGCTGTCGCTGATGACAGTGAGAGCATGCTCTGCTGATGGGTGTTGATTAGCTGGCATCTGTGCCATAAATAAATAGATTTAAAAAAGAGAGATTACGCTCTTGGCAGTAGGATCCGACAGGCGGGGATAGAGGTCACATCATTAATGTGACCGCTATCCAAATCATCCAGATTGTTGTGGAACAGTATGCATTGTTTTTGGGGTGTTGATTTTTATTTCAAATACAGGATGTTATTCATGCTGTCTGCTTATTTCCATATTTACTATGGAGTTAGTAATGGGGGCCTCTTATAGATGAGTCACTACTACTAACCCAAGGGTTTGATGGCAGCTGCCATTACAAAGCTGATATGAACCCCACAACTATTACCCTACTTGGCACCAACACAGAGCAGGTGGGAAGAATGAGGTGAAGCTCGTGATTTGGTGTTGATGCTCCATTTCTGGGGCGACTGAAAGCTGATGTTCATAGTCTGGGAGGAGGGTCAATTTCCCTGGTGCCTTTCCTGGCTCTTAATATCAGTAAACACTTGTCCTTTTATCCTTTGCTGGTTTGAAATTACGGGAGGACCCCACATCATTTTTTTTCTGGGCTCGACCAATAAAATAACCAGAAAAGGCTAATCCAACAGCTGTGAGTTTATATTAATTACCTTTATTGTGTTCTTCAGAACTCTTGAGCGTGTGTTGGAAATCAGAAGACTGTTATTTCACTGTTCTCTGTAAACCAAATTCCAGAGACTTCTGAAATGGAGTTAGGACTGCTCTAACACCCTTCATGGACAAAACAAGATTTATGTAATGTTAAAGAGTTGGTCCAGTACCTAAAACCTCTTTTCTAAATATCTACCTTTACACCTTAAACACCTTTTGCAATTTGCTTTATTATAAAATTCCTTACTCTTCTCCCTATCTATTTAATCCATAAATGTGTTTTTTGTTTACCTTCACTTACCATGATGTTTTGAGAAAAGTCTGAAACAAGACATCATAGGAGTCTGTGGCTAACTTCCTGGCTCCTATCCTCCCTCTTGGAAAAGGACATCATCAAGGGCAGCACTGCAGTTACTTAATACATTTTCTCACATTGCCACCCTCTGAAGATATCCTGGATCCACTGTTATAATGATAGACACTGTGGGACAGATCAGCGCAGCACTGGCACTCTGCTTCTATTTACACCACCAATTCTTCTTAGGGTACCGTTACACTTAGCGATGCACCAGCGATCCCGACAATGATATGGATCGCTGGTGCATCGCTAAGTGGTCGCTAGTGAGCTGCCACACAGGCAGATCTCACCAGCAACATAGCAGGGGTTGGGGGTCACTACTTACCTGTCAGACGCAGCGATCCTTATGTCCTCCCGCCCGCCTCCACGCGTCGCTCGTCGGCGCCACAGGAAGCCCAGCATGAAGCTGACGATGAGAAACGGCCCAGGACCTTCTTGCGCGATCAGCGATAACCAGCGGGGGAGCCGGTCAGAGGTAAGTATCACATGTAGCGATATTGCTAGCAATATCGCTGCTATGTCACAAAATCGGTGACGTTGCAGCGATATTGCTAGCGATATCGCTATGTGTAACGGGCGCTTAAGACTAGGTACACAAGACAGTGTTTTCTCTCATCCAAGAGAATCAGGCCGATTATGCTAATCACATTGTGATCATAGTGTGATCCGATTCACATGGATAAGAAGATGGAAAAAAAGATGTCTCCATTTCCTCCATTCTGTCAGTCAATGCAGCAATCTTTTTTCTCGAACAGACTATATCTGAGGAATAAATTGTATATGTACATGGCCCCAAAGTATAGCATTGGTGGCAGTATAATTCAATGTTTTGTCAGGTCATACTCAATCTAAAAATACAGTTGTCTGCATGAGCAATAACTGTGAAAGAAGACATCTTCAGGGGGTGGAGATAGAAGCCGTGAGTGACACCAGTGCTTCCGCACAGCTTCTGGCACTGTCCTCAAACAAATAGTCATTAGGGAGTGGCGCTGTTAACACTGACTGCTTCTATCACCTCTCGCTGATAATATGTTTGAGAGTGGTGGTAGAAGCTGTTGGGTGGTGGTGGTGTCAATTACTGCTTCTATCTCCTGCTCCTGATGATGTCTTTTGTTACAGTTAGAATCAGCGGCAGTGGAGATGGAAGCAGAGTGTGATGCTACAGTCACATATCAAATGAATTCTATCACTATTACCATGAATCCACAACATCTTTAGAGAGCAGCAATGCAAGAAACTGTCGCGAAGGAGGAAGGCAAGTGATTGAAGCCCCAGCCTCCTGTAATGTCCTGTTTGTGTTATGATTCCACCACACGGCGGGGGAAGAAGGTGCCACTGAGCTCCACCCCCCACTGACCCTACCTACTTGCCGGTCCCACCCTAGCCGGTGGGCGACAACTGGGCGGCGGTCCCTACCTCGGCATAAGTGCAGGGAGCTACAGTGAGGGTAACCGAGGGTGGAATGAGTGCAGGACAACCTAAGGGAGACAAGCAGCAGCAAGGAGGGCTACTAGAGTAAAACTAAAGAGTGAATGAACCTGAAGGGTAAAACCATGAAAACCCCAAACTAACACAAAAAATACTAGCTTTCAGCAAAGACCAAAGAGGAAAGCTGGAGTCCCAGAGGTACTCAACGAAAGAGAGACCGGGAGGCTGACTGAGGTAGTACCGGACAGCGCAGAAGGGAAGGCAGGAATCCGTACCACAGAAGAATCACCGGCAAGGAGTGAAAGCCCTGTGGAGTGCTAAATAGGAAGAAGGCGGGACATAAGCACAGGAAACAGTGAAGCAGCCAATCACCAGAACGGAGGAAGAACGATGAACGAAAAAGAACTAGTTAATCTGAAACTGTATATTAAGACTGGTTGTGTGGCACAGCCAGTAAGGCAGCGAGACTTGCTGTGGAACACAGATTAGACCCCGGTACAAATCCTGACAGTTTGAGACTCCTTACAAACGAAACATCACAGGAAGTGAAGTATAAAAACACACATTTAGGGATTGGCTAAATAGGAAGATATGCATGGTATTGTATAATAAAGCTGATTACAAAAATGGTAAGGATGTAAAGATAGTCATTTTAAAAGGCCAGCATAGGTGCTGAACCATTCCTTTAATGTCAGCTCAAAAAGAGCTTCCACATTCAGTGTGTGACTGTATTTAGCAGAATCTAAGTAGTTCCCAAGTTTTCACCATATAACACTTTACTATAATCTGGAATTTCTTGCATAGGTTTCCAGATGAACACTGCCGAGTACCAATTTTTTGCCTGATCTAGCTGAACAGAGTAACCAGATAAACCTGGGACAGAACCAAAGAATAATTGAGTTCAATTGCAAAGTTAGTGAAAGCAGTGTCAAAAGCCAGGAGATACAATACATGCAGATCAATAATGCAAAGAATTAAATTGTCTGAAAGAAAAATCAGAGACAGAATAAAGGGGTTTATCCAGAAGTAGTGGTCAACAGAGGATGGGTTAGAACACAGAAAACAATCCCACATTGTGACGGAGTCAGCGTCTGCTGAGTTGATTTCTAGGGTGGACCCTCTGGGTCACGGCACCCACCCACCTAGGGCAAGCTGACCATGTGAGGAACCACTCCCTGTACAGGGAGTGTCAGGGGCAAGACCAAGGGGGTGAGTCACCACGACTGCTGGAACCAGATGGCCGGCTTAAGTAAGACACAAGTGCGAGTGTCTGGCAAAAGGGAACATGCAGGGTACAAGACAAGACAAAGTGTGGTCACAGGGTTTCTTCAATAAAGCGTGGTCTCAGGGTTTAGTCAGGTTGAAGACGTGATAATAAGGACAAAGTGATACATAGCAAGGTGCTTGCGTGAGCACACCAAGGTCCAAGGCATGATGCATGCTAGGTGGCACGGCAGGGTTCTGGTAAGGGCTAGATGGCATCGGACTCCAGACATCTGGCAATGATCGACAGGCTCCAGTCATCAGGTTGCGGACTTCAGCTCCGGACATCAGGCCGCAGTCAACAGACTTCGGACCTCTGGCAGTGATTGGCAGGCTCTGGGCATCCGGCAGGCAAGCCAGGGTTTAGGCAAGAAGACACGCCAGAGTTCAAGACATGGTGCATGTTAGGAGACACGCCAAGGTCCAAGGCAGGGTTCCAGGCAGGATGCATGCTAGGAGACACACCAGGGTCCAGGGCAGGGTTCAAGGCAGGATGCGTGCTAGGGGGAACACCAGGGTCCAAATCAGAGTGCAAGGCAGGGGGCATCCTAGGAGGCACGCCAGGGTTCAGGCTAGGGCCTGTACATGTTAGGAGGCATGCCAAGGTTCAGGCAAGGGCCTGTGCATGCTAGAGGGCATGCCAGGGTACAGGCTAGAGCCTGTGTGTGCTAGGAGGCACGCCAGGATTCATGGCAGGGCCTGCGTGTATTTTAGAGGAGCACGGGGAGGTATGCCAAGGAGCATGTTAGGGCCTACGCGTGCCAAGAGGGCACGCAAAGCACAGTGCAGAGACAACATGAGTGTAAGGAAGCACAGAGGGCACGGCTGGGTCACTGCCTAGCTAGTCGGGCTGAGGCTCAGACAGGCGGGCAAGACTGAAGCGAGCACGGCTGAGGCACAACAGGGGGACACAGCTAAGTCACTGGCCGACAAGCACGGCTGATGCACAAGCAGGCACGCATGGCTAAGGCAGGCACGGCGGAGGCACAAACAGGCGATGAGGCAAGGCCAGGCGCGTGCAAAGGGCACGCGGAGAAACAAGGCAAAGTAAAGCACAGAACAAGGAGCAGAATGTAGGCTGAAGCACAGAACCGGGTACAAGAAAGAGAAGCGGAGCGTATGCTAGAGCCCAGGGCCAGGTCAGAGACATAGAGCAAAGTACAGACAGGTAGCGGAACGTATGCTGAGGCACAGAGCCGGGTACAACGGAAAAGCGGAGCGTATGTCAGAACACAGAGCCAGGTATATGGCAAAGCACAGAGTACAAGACAGGGCTTGTGCTAAAGGAGCATGGGAAGGCAGAATACAAAGATAAGGCTTAAAGAAGAGTACATGGCCAAAGCGCGTACAGACCGCACAGCGAGGTACAGAATGGAAATAGTCTTGTGCAAGAGAGCACGATAGGACAGAGTGTAGGAGAGGAGCAGAGGTTGTGCTAAAGGAGCACAATAAGACAGAGTACAGAGAAAGCACACAAGGCTAGATACAGAACCAGGTACAGGACACCAGATGAAGACAAGACACCAGACGAAGTACAGGACAAGGACAAACACAGGATACCAGACAAAGTACAAGCACAGAGCGTGTGTGAAGAAGCACAACAGGGCAGAGTGCAGGGGCACAGAATACAGGGAGCAACTGAGCAGACAAAACAGCCTAGCAGGGAATCAACACGATACTCAGGCCCCGACCTTAGGAAGGGGCAGTCTGATATAGGGCCTTAGCACCTGGACTTCCGGGTCAAGACCATGGGGAGGACTTCTGGGTCAGGTCCTCCAGGATCATAGAGAGGACTTCTATGTCAGGTCCTCTAGAAGCATAGAGAGGATTGCTGGATGAGGTCCTCCTGGACCATAGAGAAGATCACATGGTCTGGTCCTCCAGGACCATAAAGAGGATTGCTGGATCAGGTCCTCCTGGACCATAGAGAAGATTACATGGTCGGATCCTCCAGGACCATAGAGAGGATTGCTGGATCAGGTCCTCCTGGACCATAGAGAAGATCATGTTAGGCAGAGCAGAGATGGGCGCGCACACAGCAACGGCATGCAGCCATGAGGTAAAGCACACATGCGCACAGCAACGGCATGCAGCCATGGTGTGGTACGAGTGCACACTAGCAGTGGCACACAGCCATGAGATGAATCACATGTGCACACAAGCAATGGCATATAGCCATGAGGTAGAGCACGAGTGCGCACCAGCAACTGCAGGCAGCCATGAGATGAGGTGCGCATGCACACTGCTCCAGGGGTCATGCAGCATAACAGACATGACAGGAATAACAGTGAGGTGCGCGTGCACACTGCTCCAGGGGTCATGCAGCATAACAGACATGACAGACATAACAGTGAGGTATGCGTGCACACTGCTCCAGTGGTCATGCAGTATAACAGACATGACAGGCATAACAGTGAGGTGCGCATGCACACTGCTCCAGGGGTCATGCAACATAACAGACATGACAGGCATAACAGTGAGGTGCACATGCACACTGCTCCAGGGGTCATGCAGCATAACAGACATGACGGGCATGACACACATAAGTGCTGTACAGGTATGAAACGTGCTGAGGAGAGGCGAGCATAACAATTTTTTTTACCCCTATTCTACTTGAATTTATTCAATGCAAATTGGGTCTCCTCCTATACTTGAGCAAAGCTACCAGACAAAAGGTTGGAGAGATTTGCTCAACTTCGTTATCTAATCTTCACACTCCAAACTGCTATCAAAATCAAAAATATTTTTTTAATACTAAGCACTGTTCTAAGTTTTCAAAAGTTCAACTTGATTCTTTAGAAAGTTATGTGAACCGTTGTTTACTGACAGCCATCTCTCATAACCCCTCTATGTAACAGGGTCAGCAGAGACAGTTCCCTCCCAGAAGGAATAAACTTTTTAACATGGAACATGCTAAATAAGACTAAGTGCACACTCCATTAGAGGAGGCAGTCTTCCTCCCACAAATCAGAATTCATTAAATGTGCAATGTTCAATACATCGGGGGCAATAGCAAATGTAACAATGGTATTCTAAGGCTATGGCATAAATAAAGATAAATGAATCTCTCAAAATTTATTTCAGGCGCAGATTCACTGAAGTAGGTCAAAGCTTTGCCAGATTGGTTTCAGTCCGATCTTCTGGCACTAAGCTTCATACAGCCACATCATTGTCAACAAATCTTTATTGAAATCCGATCCAAAGCAGATGTAGGATTGGATAGATAATTAAGGCTGCAGGACAAGTATACTTAGGAAAAAATAGTATAATATTTTCTTATTTTTTTAAATACTTTCCAGGGGTCATACAGTAATACAATTACCTCCGGTCACACGCATCAGCTGATGAGAGAGTACTACTCATATCAGCCTGTGCATGCTGTCGCTGATGACAGTGAGAGCATGCGCTGCTGATGGGTATTGATTAGCTGGCACCTGTGCCATAAATAAATAGATTTAAAAAAGAGAGATTACGCTCTTGGCAGTAGGATCCGACAGGCGGGGATAGAGGTCACATCATTAATGTGACCGCTATCCAAATCATCCAGATTGTTGTGGAACAGTATGCATTGTTTTTGGGGTGTTGATTTTTATTTCAAATACAGGATGTTATTCATGCTGTCTGCTTATTTCCATATTTACTATGGAGTTAGTAATGGGGGCCTCTTATAGATGAGTCACTACTACTAACTCAAGGGTTTGATGGCAGCTGCCATTACAAAGCTGATATGAACCCCACAACTATTACCCTACTTGGCACCAACACAGAGCAGGTGGGAAGAATGAGGTGAAGCTCGTGATTTGGTGTTGATGCTCCATTTCTGGGGCGGCTGAAAGCTGATGTTCATAGTCTGGGAGGAGGGTCAATTTCCCTGGTGCCTTTCCTGGCTCTTAATATCAGTAAACACTTGTCCTTTTATCCTTTGCTGGTTTGCAATTACGGGAGCACCCCACATCATTTTTTTTCTGGGCTCGACCAATAAAATAACCAGAAAAGGCTAATCCAACAGCTGTGAGTTTATATTAATTACCTTTATTGTGTTCTTCAGAACTCTTGAGCGTGTGTTGGAAATCAGAAGTCTGTTATTTCACTGTTCTCTGTAAACCAAATTCCAGAGACTTCTGAAATGGAGTTAGGACTGCTCTCACACCCTTCATGGACAAAACAAGATTTATGTAATGTTAAAGAGTTGGTCCAGTACCTAAAACCTCTTTTCTAAATATCTACCATTACACTTTAAACACCTTTTGCAATTTGCTTTATTATAAAATTCCTTACTCTTCTCCCTATCTATCTAATCCATAAATGTGTTTTTTGTTTACCTTCACTTACCATGATGTTTTGAAAAGTCTGAAACAAGACATCATAGGAGTCTGTGGCTAACTTCTTGGCTCCTATCCTCCCCCTTGGAAAAGGACATCATCAAGGGCAGCACTGCAGTTACTTAATACATTTTCTCACATTGCCACCCTCTGAAGATATCCTGGATCCACTGTTATAATGATAGACACTGTGGGACAGATCAGCGCAGCACTGGCACTCTGCTTCTATTTACACCACCAATGCTTCTTTGGGTACCGTTACACTTAGCGATGCACCAGCGATCCCGACAACGATATGGATCGCTGGTGCATCGCTAAGTGGTCGCTAGTGAGCTGCCACACAGGCAGATCTCACCAGTGACATAGCAGGGGTCGGGGGTCACTACTTACCTGTCAGACGCAGCGATCCTTATGTCCTCCCGCCCGCCTACACGCGTCGCTCGTCGGCGCCACAGGAAGCCCAGCAGGAAGCTGACGACGAGAAACGGCCCAGGACCTTCTCGCGCGATCAGCGATAACCAGTGGAGGAGCAGGTCAGAGGTAAGTATCACATGTAGCGATAACGCTAGCAATATCGCTGATATGTCACAAAATCGGTGACATTACAGCGATATTGCTAGCGATATTGCTATGTGTAACGGGCGCTTAAGACTAGGTACACAAGACAGTGTTTTCTCTCATCCAAGAGAATCAGGCCGATTATGCTAATCACATTGTGATCATAGTGTGATCCGATTCACATAGATAAGAAGATGGAAAAAAATGTCTCCATTTCCTCCATTCTGTCAGTCAATGCAGCAATCTTTTTTCTCGAACAGACTTTATCTGAGGAATAAATTGTATATGTACATGGCCCCAAAGAATAGCATTGGTGGCAGTATAATTCAATGTTTTGTCAGGTCATACTCAATCTAAAAATACATTTGTCTGCATGAGCAATAACTGTGAAAGAAGACATCATCAGGGGGTGGATATAGAAGCCGTGAGTGACACCAGTGCTTCCCCACAGCTTCTGGCACAGTCCTCAAACAAATAGTCATTAGGGAGTGGCGCTGTTAACACTGACTTCTTCTATCACCTCTCGCTGATAATACAGTGGGGAAAAAAAGTATTTAGTCAGTCAGCAATAGTGCAAGTTCCACCACTTAAAAAGATGAGAGGCGTCTGTAATTTACATCATAGGTAGACCTCAACTATGGGAGACAAACTGAGAAAAAAAAATCCAGAAAATCACATTGTCTGTTTTTTTTTTTCATTTTATTTGCATATTATGGTGGAAAATAAGTATTTGGTCAGAAACAAAATTTCATCTCAATACTTTGTGATATATCCTTTGTTGGCAATGACAGAGGTCAAACGTTTTCTGTAAGTCTTCACAAGTTTGCCACACACTGTTGTTGGTATGTTGGCCCATTCCTCCATGCAGATCTCCTCTAGAGCAGTGATGTTTTTGGCTTTTCGCTTGGCAACACGGACTTTCAACTCCCTCCAAAGGTTTTCTATAGGGTTGAGATCTGGAGACTGGCTAGGCCACTCCAGGACCTTGAAATGCTTCTTACGAAGCCACTCCTTCGTTGCCCTGGCGGTGTGCTTTGGATCATTGTCATGTTGAAAGACCCAGCCACGTTTCATCTTCAATGCCCTTGCTGATGGAAGGAGGTTTGCACTCAAAATCTCACGATACATGGCCCCATTCATTCTTTCATGTACCCGGATCAGTCGTCCTGGCCCCTTTGCAGAGAAACAGCCCCAAAGCATGATGTTTCCACCACCATGCTTTACAGTAGGTATGGTGTTTGATGGATGCAACTCAGTATTCTTTTTCCTCCAAGCACAACAAGTTGTGTTTCTACCAAACAGTTCCAGTTTGGTTTCATCAGACCATAGGACATTCTCCCAAAACTCCTCTGGATCATCCAAATGCTCTCTAGCAAACTTCAGACGGGCCCGGACATGTACAGGCTTAAGCAGTGGGACACGTCTGGCACTGCAGGATCTGAGTCCATGGTGGCGTAGTGTGTTACTTATGGTAGGCCTTGTTACATTGCTCCCAGCTCTCTGCAGTTCATTCACTAGGTCCCCCGCGTGGTTCTGGGATTTTTGCTCACCGTTCTTGTGATCATTCTGACCCCACGGGGTGGGATTTTGCGTGGAGCACCAGATCGAGGGAGATTATCAGTGGTCTTGTATGTCTTCCATTTTCTAATTATTGCTCCCACAGTTGATTTCTTCACTCCAAGCTGGTTGGCTATTGCAGATTCAGTCTTCCCAGCCTGGTGCAGGGCTACAATTTTGTTTCTGGTGTCCTTTGACAGCTCTTTGGTCTTCACCATAGTGGAGTTTGGAGTCAGACTGTTTGAGGGTGTGCACAGGTGTCTTTTTATACTGATAACAAGTTTAAACAGGTGCCATTACTACAGGTAATGAGTGGAGGAAAGAGGAGACTCTTAAAGAAGAAGTTACAGGTCTGTGAGAGCCAGAAATCTTGACTGCTTGTTTCTGACCAAATACTTATTTTCCACCATAATATGCAAATAAAATGAAAAAAAAACAGACAATGTGATTTTCTGGATTTTTTTTTTTCAGTTTGTCTCCCATAGTTGAGGTCTACCTATGATGTAAATTACAGACGCCTCTCATCTTTTTAAGTGGTGGAACTTGCACTATTGCTGACTGACTAAATACTTTTTTTCCCCACTGTATGTTTGAGAGTGGTGGTAGAAGCTGTTGGGTGGTGGTGGTGTCAATTACTGCTTCTATTTCCTGCTCCTGATGATGTCTTTTGTTACAGTTAGAATCAGCGGCGGTGGAGATAGAAGCAGAGTGTGATGCTACAGTCACATATCAAATGAATTTTATCACTATTACCATGAATCCACAACATCTTTAGAGAGCAGCAATGCAAGAAACTGTCGCGAAGGAGGAAGGCAAGTGATTGAAGCCCCAGCCTCCTGTAATGTCCTGTTTGAGACTCCTTACAAACGAAACATCACAGGAAGTGAAGTATAAAAACATACATTTAGGGATTGGCTAAATAGGAAGATATGCATGGTATTGTATAATAAAGCTGATTACAAAAATGGTAAGGATGTAAAGATAGTCATTTTAAAAGGCCAGCATAGGTGCTGAACCATTCCTTTAATGTCAGCTCAAAAAGAGCTTCCACATTCAGTGTGTGACTGTATTTAGCAGAATCTAAGTAGTTCCCAAGTTTTCACCATATAACACTTTTACTACAATCTGGAATTTCTTGCATAGGTTTCCAGATGAACACTGCCGAGTACCAATTTTTTGCCTGATCTAGCTGAACAGAGTAACCAAATAAACCTGGGACAGAACCAAAGAATAATTGCGTTCAATTGCAAAGTTAGTGAAAGCAGTGTCAAAAGCCAGGAGATACAATACATGCAGATCAATAATGCAAAGAATTAAATTGTCTGAAAGAAAAATCAGAGACAGAATCAAGGGGTTTATCCAGAAGTAATGGTCAACAGAGGATGGGTTAGAACACAGAAAACAATCCCACATTGTGAGGGAGTCAGCTTCTGCTGAGTTGATTTCTAGAGTGGACCCTCTGGGTCACGGCACCCAACCACCTAGGGCAAGCTGACCATGTGAGGAACCACTCCCTGTACAGGGGCAAGACCAAGGGGGTGAGTCACCACGACTGCTGGAACCAGATGGCCGGCTTAAGTAAGACACAAGTGCGAGTGTCTGGCAAAAGGGAACATGCAGGGTACAAGACAAGACAAAGCGTGGTCACAGGGTTTCTTCAATAAAGTGTGGTCTCAGGGTTTAGTCAGGTTGAAGACGTGATAACAAGGACAAAGTGATACATAGCAAGGTGCTTGCGTGGGCACGCCAAGGTCCAAGGCATGATGCATGTTGGTGGCACTGCAGGGTTCTGGCAAGGGCTAGATGGCATCGGACTCCAGACATCTGGCAACGATCGACAGGCTCCAGGCATCAGGTTGCGGACATCAGCTACGGACATCAGGCCGCAGTCAACAGGCTTCGGACCTCTGGCAGTGATTGGCAGGCTCTGGGCATCCGGCAGGCAAGCCAGGGTTTAGGCAAGAAGACACGCCAGAGTTCAAGACATGGTGCATGTTAGGAGACACGCCAAGATCCAAGGCAGGGTTCCAGGCAGGATGCATGCTAGGAGACACACCAGGGTCCAGGGCAGGGTTCAAGGCAGGATGCGTGCTAAGGGGAACACCAGGGTCCAAGTCAGAGTGCAAGGCAGGGGGCATGCTAGGAGGCACGCCAGGGTTCAGGCTAGGGCCTGTGCATGCTAGGAGGCATGTCAGGGTTCAGGCAAGGGCCTGTGCATGCTAGAGGGCATGCCAGGGTACAGGCTAGAGCCTGTGTGTGCTAGGAGGCACGCCAGGATTCATGGCAGGGCCTGCGCGTATTTTAGAGGAGCACGGGAAGATATGCCAAGGAGCATGTTAGGGCCTACGCGTGCCAAGAGGGCACGCAAAGCACAGTGCAGAGACAGCATGAGTGTAAGGAAGCACAGAGGGCACGGCTGGGTCACTGCCTAGCTAGTCGGGCTGAGGCTCAGACAGGCGGGCAAGACTGAGGCGAGCACGGCTGAGGCACAACAAGGGGACACAGCTAAGTCACTGGCCGACAAGCACGGCTGATGCACAAGCAGGCAGGCATGGCTAAGGCAGGCACGGCGGAGGGACAAACAGGCGATGAGCAAGGCCAGGCGCGTGCAAAGGGCACGCGGAGAAACAAGGCAAAGCAAAGCACAGAACAAGGAGCGGAATGTAGGCTGAAGCACAGAACCGGGTACAAGAAAGAGAAGTGGAGCGTATGCTAGAGCCCAGGGCCAGGTCAGAGACATAGAGCAAAGGACAGACAGGTAGCGGAACGTATGCTGAGGCACAGAGCCGGGTACAACGGAAAAGCGGAGCGTATGCCAGAACACAGAGCCAGGTATATGGCAAAGCACAGAGTACAAGACAGGGCTTGTGCTAAAGGAGCATGGGAAGGCAGAATACAAAGATAAGGCTTAAAGAAGAGTACATGGCCAAAGCGCGTACAGACCGCACAGCGAGGTACAGTATGGAAATAGTCTTGTGCAAGAGAGCACGATAGGACAGAGTGTAGGAGAGGAGCAGAGGTTGTGCTAAAGGAGCACAATAAGACAGAGTACAGAGAAAGCACACAAGGCTAGATACAGAACCAGGTACAGGACACCAGATGAAGACAAGACACCAGACGAAGTACAGGACAAGGACAAACACAGGATACCAGACAAAGTACAAGCACAGAGCGTGTGCGAAGAAGCACAACAGGGCAGAGTGCAGGGGCACAAAATACAGGGAGCAACTGAGCAGACAAAACAGCCTAGCAGGGAATCAACACGATACTCAGGCCCCGACCTTAGGAAGGGGCAGTCTGATATAGGGCCTTAGCACCAGGACTTCCGGGTCAGGACCATGGGGAGGACTTCTGGGTCAGGTCCTCCAGGATCATAGAGAGGACTTCTAGGTCAGGTCCTCTAGAAGCATAGAGAGGATTGCTGGATGAGGTCCTCCTGGACCATAGAGAAGATCACATGGTTGGGTCGTCCAGGACCATAGAGAGGATTGCTGGATCAGGTCCTCCTGGACCATAGAGAGGATTACATGGTCGGATCCTCCAGGACCATAGAGAGGATTGCTGGATCAGGTCCTCCTGGACCATAGAGAAGATCACATTAGGCAGAGCAGAGATGGGCGCGCACACAGCAACGGCATGCAGCCATGAGGTAAAGCACACATGCGCACAGCATCGGCATGCAGCCATGGTGTGGTACGAGTGCACACTAGCAGTGGCACACAGCCATGAGATGAAGCACATGTGCACACAAGCAATGGCATATAGCCATGAGGTAGAGCACGAGTGCGCACCAGCAACGGCAGGCAGCCATGAGATGAGGTGCGCATGCACACTGCTCCAGGGGTCATGCAGCATAACAGACATGACAGGAATAACAGTGAGGTGCGCGTGCACACTGCTCCAGGGGTCATGCAGCATAACAGACTTGACAGACATAACAGTGAGGTATGCGTGCACACTGCTCCAGTGGTCATGCAGTATAACAGACATGACAGGCATAACAGTGAGGTGCGCATGCACACTGCTCCAGGGGTCATGCAACATAACAGACATGACAGGCATAACAGTGAGGTGCACATGCACACTGCTCCAGGGGTCATGCAGCATAACAGACATGACGGGCATGACACACATAAGTGCTGTACAGGTATGAAACGTGCTGAGGAGAGGCTAGCATAACAATTTTTTTTACCCCTATTCTACTTGAATTTATTCAATGCAAATTGGGTCTCCCCCTATACTTGAGCAAAGTTACCAGACAAAAGGTTGGAGAGATTTGCTCAACTTCATTATCTAATCTTCACACACCAAACTGCTATCAAAATCAAAAATATTTTTTTAATACTAAGCACTGTTCTAAGTTTTCAAAAGTTCAACTTGATTCTTTAGAAAGTTATGTGAACCGTTGTTTACTGACAGCCATCTCTCATAACCCCTCTATGTAACAGGGTCAGCAGAGACAGTTCCCTCCCAGAAGGAATAAACTTTTTAACATGGAACATGCTAAATAAGACTAAGTGCACACTCCATTAGAGGAGGCAGTCTTCCTCCCACAAATCAGAATTCATTAAATGTGCAATGTTCAATACATCGGGGGCAATAGCAAATGTAACAATGGTATTCTAAGGCTATGGCATAAATAAAGACAAATGAATCTCTCAAAATTTATTTCAGGCGCAGATTCACTGAAGTAGGTCAAGGTTTTGCCAGATTGGTTTCAGTCCGATCTTCTGGCACTAAGCTTCATACAGCCTCATCATTGTCAACATATCTTTATTGAAAACCGATCCAAAGCAGATGTAGGATTGGATAGATAACTAAGGCTGCAGGACAAGTATACTTAGGAAAAAATAGTATAATATTTTCTTATTTTTTTTAATACTTTCCAGGGGTCACACAAAACTTTAAAAATGGTGGTCATTTGCTAAACAATTTTACTGTACTACATATCTATTGAATCCATATTTATTGGTAAGTATGTAAGAAATTATGTTCCCAACATGAGCTACTTCTCCCACCAACAGTATGACATATAGGCTCTTTCTAGAAGGAAATTCTGCTTTAGAATATAATTCTTTATCTTTAAACAGGATCTAATAAGTCCCAAAGTTAATTGTTAAGGTTAGCGTAAATTCTTGAAGATGAATAAGACATGTGTAAGAACTATTGAAAACAATTACTATGTTTATTACTCTTGTCAGCAAAATACACTTCATTTTTTTCTATTCACCAGCCAGTTTTACAGTTTTACTCAGCTGATCTTTCACATTCTTTGGTATATATTAGACATTCAGTAATAGATTTCCTTAAATTAGTAAAAGCTTTCTTGGATTGAAAAACACAATGTAGCAAAGGCAAATATTGTGATATTGGTTGTAAGATCAAGTCTAGACAACATTATATTGATTCATTAATGAAGAGTTAAGCTGTATACTTAGATTTCACTTAGACAAGACTTGAACTATTGATCACACAGGTACACCCAAGCCAAGGCTGAGTTCTAGGGAGGTTTGCTGAGCTTAAGAAAAACAACAATATTTTCATACATTGTGCAAGATGTAGTTAATGTAGATAGCAAGAAAACAGAAGTATTTCTATTAAAAGAAAAAGTCTGATGCTTGATAGTGTGTAATAATCATATGTATTATTTATTAATATTAAATATATGATGTTTATTATTATTGTTACTATTATTGTTATTCAGGGCTAAGGTGTACAGTTGTGCTAAAAAGTTTACATACCCCGGCAGAATTTTTGCTCTCTTGGCCTTTTTTCTGAGAATATGAATACTAACACCAAAACTTTTTCTCCACTCATGGTTAGTGGTTGGGTGAAGCAATTTATTGTCAAACTACTGTGTTTTCTCTTTCTAAATCATAATGACAACCCAAACTATCCAAATGACCCTGATCAAAAGTTTACATACCCTGGTGATTTTGGCATAATAGCATGCACAGAACTTGACACAAATGGGTTTGAATGGCTACTAAAGGTAACATCCTCACCTGTGACCTGTTTGCTTGTAATCAGTGTGTGCATAAAAGCTGAGTGAGTTTCTGGAATCCAGACAGACTCTTGCATCTTTCATCCAGCCACTGATGTTTCTGGATTGTGAGTCATGGAGCAAGCAAAAGAATTGTCAACGGATCTTTGGGAAAAGGTAGTTGAACTGTGTAAAACACGAAAGGAATACAAAAAGATATCCAAGGAATTGATAATGCCAGTCAGCAGCGTTCAAACTGGGATTAACAAATGGAAAATCAGGGGATCTGTAAAAACAAAACTGCGGTCATGTAGACTGACAAAAATTTTGTCCACAACTGCCAAGAAAATTGTTCGGGATGCAAAGAAAGACCCACAAATAACACCAGCTGAAATACTGAACGATCTGAAAGCTAGTGGTGTGGCTGTTTTAAGATGCACAATAAGGAGGCACTTGAAGAAAAATGGGCTGCATGGTCGAGTCATCAGAAGAAAGCCATTACTGTGCAAATGCCACAAAATATTTTGCCTACAATATACAAAACAGTACAGAGACAAGCCTCAAAACTTCTGGAAAATGGTAATTTGGAGTGATGAGACCAAAATTGAACTTTTTGCCCACAATCATAAATGTTACATTTCTAGAGAGGTCTACAAGGCCTATGATGAAAGGAACACCATTCATGCTGTAAAGCATGGAGGTGGATCGTTGATGTTTTGGGGATGTGTGAGCTACAAAGGCACAGGAAACTTGGCCAAAGTTGAAGGAAAGATGAATGCAGCACATTATCAGCAAATACTGGAGGCAAATTTGCAATCATCAGCCTGGAAGCTATGCATGGGATGTACTTGGATGTTCCAACATGATAACAATGCAAAATACAAGGCCAAGTGGACCTGTCATTGGCTACAGCAGAACAAAGTGAAGGTCCTGGAGTGGCTATCTCAGCCTCCTGACCTCAATATCATTGAGCCACTCTGAGGAGATCTCAAGCGCCCAGTTCATGCTATACAGCCAAGGAATTTTCAGGAACTGTAGGCTTTTTGCCAAGAAGAGTGGGCAGCTTTACCATCTGAGAAAATAAAGAACCTCATCCACAACTACCACAAAAGACTTCAAGCTGTAATTGATGTTAGAGGGGGCAATACACGGTATTAAGAAATGGGGTATGTGAACTTTTGATCAAGGTCATTTGAATGTTTTGGGTTGTCATTATGATTTAAAAAGAGAAAACACAGCAGTTTGACAATAAATGGTTTCACCCAACCACTAACCATGAGTGGAGAAAAGTTTTGGTGTTATCATTAATATTCTCTGAAAAAAGTCAAGAAAGCAAAAATTCTCCCGGGGTTTGAAAACTGTTTAGGACAACTGTATTTTTTAATTATAATTTGACTTATCTAAATTGTAGTATTGTAGTGATTGCATGAACTGCTATCATTTACATCTAACAGATGAGGATATGACTTATCCAAAATTAGTTTTTTATTTTTGGAGACAATCTTATACCTATTATTCAAAAAAAATATACAGTAGCATATGCAGTCGTCATAAAAGTATGTTTGGGTGTCTGAACCTAAACAGTGGACTTTACCATTGATTTCATAGTCTGTTCAGCAATACCTGATAAAGTTGGTACCTGATATTCTAAGAAAAAGAACACTGGTTGTGTTCTATTCTATGACAAGTTTGACATTGGAGGTAATCCTATGACAAAACTGTTCTAAAAAGTGAATCTTTATAATCATCAATGGTTACACCATTTTTACTGCAAGTCTGCACATACGGTATGAAGCAACTAATGAATTTTCTCTCATACTGATCACCTTACTGTGATGTCATTGTGATTTGAATTTGAATATTGGAAATTTGGAACTTGACCTTGCCAACTTGCTTCCTCAATAACATTTGAAGTGTTTCAGTGACTGACTCAAGGATTTTCCTATGAATGGTTGCTACTCTCATATAACAACATATACAAGATATAAAGAGATTAGGTAACAGTACAGATAAGCAGAATTTGGTGGCACTGTAAATCATACTGTATATGAGGTATGTACAATGTTATTTTTCATTTTGTAGGAAAAATATTTAAAGGGGTCAACCCACCTCTCTCGTAAACCTCTTATATTGTCATATTTGCTGCGCAGTCAAGCTTGTGAGATGTCAAACAGAAGAGGGTGGTTCTAGCCAGTGATTTAAATTAGGCTCAGTAAGGTCAAGGAAGTGCTTTGATCACCTCCAGAGCACTTAAGCCTCATTTACATTTGGATTAAAATCTGGATTTTTCAGTTATGGAGCAGTGGATTTTTAAAAATAAATGTACAAATTGTTTAACTTTCAGCATATAAGTGGTTTGGGGTGGGCTGATCATCATGACAGATAAACTGTTTTCTCTGTATTCAAAATGTGTTTTTCATATTTGTTTGCAGTCATGTCATTTTCCATTCTTTATATAACATTTTAGAATACTTAATATTGAATAACATTGCAAAAATTAAAGGCTAGTCAATTATTTAGCTTTATAACAGGTCGGTAGTTGTCGCAACACAACGGAAGAATTACATGATAAATCTGATAAAGTAAAAAAGACTAAGCTCCTGAGCATTTTTTTTAAATATTACAAGATTTTCTTACTTTATTGTATTTCACCTATTAATAATTCAATTATGCCAATTAAGTGCAAGATCATGAGAAATATGAATTGAATAATTAAAGATCTGACTCACGAAGAATCACAGACTTTCCTTTCGAATAATAAGTCTACAATGGTCCATTGTATTTCTTGTCAATAAATCTTTAGTATCAGTGTCTGCATCAATCAACTATGACTTGTAAATGAAACTGAATTGGTTAAATAATTTACATAATCATGTCAAGCACCTAAGTTAGAGAAACATATGAGATTGCCAGGATTCTTGCAGTATTAAATTAATGGGCAATTGCATGTACGCCATGGACAATATACAGACATATATAAACACTGTGCAACATCACTCTGCATTTCATGAATACATAAATTCCACTATTACTACACATGTAACAGATGGGAGGTACTAATTTAAAGGGGTTAACCATTGAAAACCAGTTATTTATCTACAGTGATAGGTGGTAATTTATTGATCACTTTGACCACCGGAGACTGAAATAATAATAGGGAAATGTTATCCCTTTTCCAAGTTACCATTACAGGTTGGATGCCCCACCAGCATTCCATTCATTCTCTTGGGGTTAGTAGAAAAATAAAAGCCCAATGCTTGGATGCTACATAGGGAATAAATGGAGCAGTGGTTGAGCTTGAACATTGCCACTCTAAAAGAATAAGTTCTCCATTTTGCCAATCGGTGTTGGTCCCAGAAGTTGGACTGCAACCTATCATTACCCTGTGGCTAGGTGATAACTTGTTTTCACTGTACAACCCCTTTAACATTGTTAATCATGAATATATTGAGGGAGGCTTACTAAAAGCTACAAAGATACTGCAATGCATAACGATATCCTGATGCGGATAACTAACTCGACACATAACTGTTCAAATTCATGGCTTTTGTTGTGTTAAATATTATGAGTTAACTTTCAGCATCAAGACATATTTCTCCTATATTATGTTAAGAAAAGATTCATCTGTGTAAGTTATCCATCAGAGACAAGGTGACCTCATTGAATAAACCCTACTCTATGCATTCATTTAAGCCTCAAACTAGCGAAGAGATAGGATCTTATTTTAAGCAGTACCCAGTTTTTCAACTTTCAGAGGTCCAATAGTTGTGATTCTTAAATGACTCAAATTTCAAAAGGATTTAGATTTATCTTACTGCAACATTGCCCTTTGATCATTTTAATTTATTGCTTAGGGGAAAATTAATTTCTTGGATGACATTTTACACAGCTTTAATATTGAAGTTTACAAAAAACTTTGGCTACTTCGACAATTATTTACATTACTTATTATGTAGTGCTTTTCAAATGCATGATGCTTTATTAGCTATTAGACAAAAGGAAATTCCAAATTCAGCTGATGTCTTGTTACCAGAGAACACTGCAATGGGAGCTCAGATCACCAATACACAATTAGTGTTGTCTAACAGCGGAAAGAAGTGCAATTATTTTCTGGTCCAAATGAAGTTATGGACCTAATGTTAAAGTGAGCGGTGCCTGGTCTTAAAATTTGCTTAAAGAGTCTTGACGTTACCTGTAGAGAACAATAATCTATTAAGTATCTTTTCCTTTTTCCTGTTTAAAGCTCAACAATTTCAAAGCCAAGCTCATCATCTTATAAAAATCCCTACCGGTACTAGTAAAAAGAATATCAGCTCATCAGTTTCCCAATCACTTGCAACCTGTGTCCACCTCTCCTTCAACTATGAGTTCACCAAGTTCTGAAAAATGACCTTGTCACAATGTATCCTATCCTTCTAAAATGCTGCAACATTATCCTCTGTTGCCTTCCCTTTATTACTCATGTATCACAGAATCCTCAACTCTGTTATGTTATTTCTCCTCTCTTTTATACCCTCCATCAAATTTTCAGTCCCATTGTTCTTTCAATGTCTTTTGCCTGGAAGTTATGAATTTAAAAAATAATTACAATCCCTAATACCTACAAGACCTTACTCTCTTCTCTTTAATTGGTACTTCACATGTTTAGCTAAAAGACTTATGTAATGCATAAAACTCTTGCACCTTTCAGCAGCCCACAAACCCACTTGTAAGCAGCATTTATGACCTGCCTCAATTCAGAGACCGCAACAAATCAAATAGGCACCTTGGGGGAAGGGCACTTTCTTCCTCTCTACCGGTATATCACGCAGAAAGCACATTTTTATACTTATTTATTTGAATTATGTGCATAAACCAATTTGTATCTTTGCACAACACAGCCTGGGAATTTAATGATGCTATTAAATAAATTAATAATTAATAATGTTATAGTCACAGAAATCACAAAAATTATTCATTGCATGTAGTTATGTGCTACCAGAACCGAGAACCATGCAATAAAAATATTCTTTTAAATAATCTGAACTGTTCTGTTACAGGCCTCGGGGAAACTTGAAATAAGACTAGAAATAAAAATATATTTTACAGAGAATGTTCTTAACAGAAATATATTAAAGCTTTTTGATGAGTGAGACACTGCAATACGCTTTAACTTGAGCAGTACATATTCACATTCTGATTAGTGGAAAGCAAGGTTTTTTTATCAAATATCTGACATTCACTTCTTTGCTAATTTTAGTTTTAATGAAGGGCAAGCCAGATGAAGTGAGGACAAAGAGAATTTTTGATGAAAAACCAAGGACATTGAAGGGGTCTTTAAACTGATTTTTTTTTCGATTAGGTTCTAGCCATAGGTGGCGCCAGTGCATCATGCAAAAATGTTCACCAAGAGTAATGTATAGTATCGGTAAAAAGTAAGAAATGGAGTTGTAGAAAACACAATCGCCGACAATTACGATTTTTAAAGCTTAAGGAACAAGCTTTTATCTGCACCTATTTACAATGTGAAAACTCTGAAAAGAACAAACTGTACATTTTGCGATATCGTAGATTTTTTTAAATTATTGAGTAGAAAAAACAATTCTGCAAGACGCTTAACTAACACAGTAGAGCACATGAATCTGTTCACACAAAATTTTAACATCTCGTAAATAAATGCTCCAATGAAAAAGCCATAATAGCTTGAGACAAGATAATTCCCACGCTAGTTCTATGTGCATTTTACTGTGTAAACATTTGGCCCGTTAAAAGAGAAGAAACAAAAAATCAGCCAGTGAAAGCAATTTGGACTGTGTCCTACATTGATTAATGGTACCTGCTGATTAGAAATGAAATTGATTTCCCATTGTTTTTCCAAGCCAAGAGCATAAGCATTATTCAATGTTGACTTATGTTTCAAATCAGTAATGAGTTGAAAATAAGAAAAAAATTGTTCTGAGTTCTTTTCATTAAGGAAGGATGGTAATGAACGTTACCTTGTTTTAGATCAGATGTTTATTTTTTTCAATTTAAAAAAAAAAAAAACTGTTGATGCTCTTACCTACTTTTCTATAGACTTTGCTGATATATGGCAGGGATGTTATCTTGTTTCCTTAGATATAACCTTGCCTAGATCAATCTTGGTATGAAAGGTGAACTGGTACTGTTTAGCATGGGCTATGCTGGGATTTGTGCACTCAAACAATACAATTTTTGACCTTTCTAGACCATGCATTAGGCATTACCTGGTTTATTATTTTTTTGCCCAAAAATTTCTCTAACGTTCGTTGACTTTTTTTTATAAGTTCTATTCACAGTTTTCATGGATATAACACATATCTGTTTTAATTTAAGGAACTGCTCACACTTCCATCTTATTTTGCTGTTCACATGTCTATGTTTGTTTTAAAAAAAATCACGGAGACTTGTCCATTTTTGGGTCAATCTCCTTGAAAGTCATGGACAACACACAGGGGACATACATTTTCCAATGTGTAGGAGAAGCTTTGCAATTTATTCATACAGTTTTACAACTTGGACACATTGGGGACAAAATCCACTAAGCATATGAGTTGGTTCTGTACATCAAACAGAAAATCACATGCTGGTTGGCTACCTGTCAACTCCAGTTTGGAACTGTTATGAGCGTCAATGCCTGGAACATTCTGTAACTCATGCTGCCTGTTTGATCCAGATCCTGAATTTAATTATGAAACATTTCTTTCAAGAGAAATATACCCGTCTAACGAAGATGGCAGATATGGCTAGAAAAGTGTCTGCTGATTTCAACTGTTAAAATCTGGCGCAGCATGCCCTTCTAGCTTTGCAAAAGCAGAATTGTCTGCCAAGGCACCAATATATTTGTGATATCACAGCCCTCTTGACTCATATTTTGAAGCGTCTTTATGGACACAATAAAGCATTGATGAACTACACCATTCTGCAGCCAAACTAAAGCATGAGTAGCTTTGAGATTCATCATTCACACATCAATTAAAAAATGGGAAGTGAATGAATAAAGGCTAAATCTAAATCACAAGATCTTTACTCAAGATTAGAGTTGAGCGAAACGGGTTGAAAAAATTCAAAAATCGCCGACTTTCGCCAAAGTCGGGTTTCATGAAACGAAACCCGACCTTAGCGTGAGGTCGGCCACGAGGTCGGCGACCATCGCGCCAAAGTCGCGTTTCAATTGATGCTTTTGCGCCCTTTTTCAGCCAATCGGGAAGAATGGACACTGTGGGCAATGTGATGATATAGGCAGCGGTTACCACCATGTTTGTGAAGGGCATGCAAGTGATTGGCTTGCTTTGGTGGCGTCACAGGGGGTATAAAAGGGCGTGCACGCCGACCGCCATGTCACTTATGCTGATCTCAGAATAGGGAGAGCTGCTGCTGCTGATTCTGTAGGGAGAGCGTTAGGCGGGGAAGAAGTTACCAAAAACTACTTCTGCAGCTAGCGATTTTGCCTGTACAACACACCAGTTACTGTGCAGTGCAAGGGGAGGCTATATTTCGGTGCATCAGCTCTGTTGGTTATTAGGCTGCCTTTTAAGGCTCCCTGATAGCTGCATTGCTGCTTTCACACTGCTGAGCAAACTGCTTTTTTCAAAGCAATCCAAATTTTATTGTTTTGTCCTGGTAAGTTACTGAGCGTTCATTTTTTCACACACCGTACAGTGGTGTATGCTCCTCACAGAGTACCGTGTACCGGCTGTTATCACGGCCAAATTGATGCTATCTGTGTGTAACTCTGTAAGAAAAAGACGAGGAGTTTGTCCGTTCTTACAGACCTACACTCTAGGGAGATTCCAATTCTGCCCAATTCTATATACACCTTGTAGTTAGTCATACACTAGGCAATTTCTGCCTGTCACATTGCGGTGTAATCTGTCCTGGGCCAGAGACAATAGTTCAGCGTCCTCCAATCACCATTGAGATTCAAATTCTCACCAATACTCTATACAGCTTTTGCCTTCTCATACACCAGCCAATTTTGTGCCTGTCACATTGCGGTGTAATCCCTACTGGGCCTGAGACAATAGTTCAGCGTCCTCCAATCTACAGTGAGATTAAAATTCTCACCAATACTCTATACAGCTTCTGCCTTCTCATACACCAGCTATTTTCTGCCTGCCACATAGCGGTGTAATCTATACTGGGCCTGAGACAATAGTTCAGCGTCCTCCAATCTACATTGAGATTCAAATTCTCACCACTACTCTATACAGCTTTTGCCTTCTCATACACCAGACAATTTCTGTCTGTCACATTGCGGTGTAATCTATACTGGGCCTGAGACAATAGTTCAGCGTCCTCCAATCTACATTGAGATTCAAATTCTCACCAATACTATATACAGCTTTTGCCTTCTCATACACCAGCCAATTTCTGCCTGTCACATTGTGGTGTAATCTATACTGGGCCTGAGACAATAGTTCAGCGTTCTGCAATCTACATTGAGATTCAAATTCTCACCAATACTCTATACAGCTTTTGCCTTCTCATACACCAGCCAATTTTTGCCTGTCACATTGCGGTGTAATCTATACTGGGCCTGAGACAATACTTCAGCATCCTCCAGTCTACATTGAGATTCAAATTCTCACCAATACTCTATACAGCTTCTGCCTTCTCATCCACCATACAGTTTCCGCCTGTCACTTTGCGGTGTAATCTATACTGGGCCTGAAACAATAGTTCAGCATCCTCCAATCTACATTGAGATTCAAATTCTCACCAATACTCTATACAGCTTTTGCCTTCTCATACACCAGCCAATTTCTGCCTGTCACATTGCGGTGTAATCTATACTGGGCTTGAGACAATAGTTCAGCGTCCTCCAATCTACATTGAGATTCAAATTCTCACCAATACTCTATAGACCCTTTACCTTGTTTTACAGTACCATATAGCTGTTGTTATTTTGGGTACCTTTTTCAAAAAAATGAAGAAGTATGGTGGAAGAGGCCGTGGAAGTGGGCGGGCGTTGCCAGCTTGTCCTGATGGTGGTGTTGGTGGTTGTGGCAAAAGCACAATAGCACCTAAGGCAAGAGGTGGTGAGCCGGCATCATTGTCTGGCTCCACAAGGCCTCGTAGGCTCCCTTTTCTGGGAGTAGGTAAACCGCTTTTAAAGCCGGAGCTTCAGGAAGAAGTTTTGGCTTACATTGCTGACACAGCCTCGAGCTCTATCGCCTCCTCTTCTGAAGTTTCAAAAAATAAAAGCACTACGTCGTCAGTGGAGGCTCCTGGTCAGGAACAACACCTTTCCTTGTGTCCTTCACCCCTACCAAAAGTGAAGGATGTGGCAGGCCACACTACAGATTACTCCATGGAGCTCTTTTCTCGTACCATGCCTGGGTTATCAAGTCAATTTGTGACTTCCCCAGTCCAAGATGAATTTGACATGGAGTGCACTAATGCACAGCCACTGCTAGATTTATCTGCTGGTACATTTACTCAGAGCACTACATTGTCCTCGCAGTGTACTGAGCCAGAATCTGACCCTGATGAAACTCAGGTGCTCCTTCCCGCATACTATACCACTATACACGGTGACAGAGAGGAAGGTGCACATGACAATGAAAAGGAGGTGATGGATGACCCAGTTGTTGACCCACATTGGTATTCATTGGGGGAAGAGGGTGCCGCTGCCAATAGCTCAGAAGAGGAGGAGGAGCATCCGCAGCAGGCATCGACATCGCAACAGCTGTTATCTGGCAGGCCCGGAGCAGTCCAAAAACGGGTTACAAAAAGCAAAAGAGTTGCAGGACAGCTTGGCCAGACAGTCAAAATAGCACAGCGTGCAAGGCCTCAAAATTTCTTCCATAGTAGGAAGGGTGCAGTGTGGCACTTTTTTGAACAAAATCCTAATGATCAGGCAAGGGTTATCTGTAAGAAGTGCGCAAAGACCTTTAGCCGAGGGAAAAATCTGAGAAATTTGAATACCAGTTGCATGCTTAGACATTTAGCCACCATGCACTTGCAAGCGTGGATGGACTACCAAACCTCACGCACCACATGTGCAACTGCTCCCAAAGACGGTAGTCAGCAACGCTACATTGTTTCCCCCTATTGTAAGCCCACCGGTTAGCACACCACCACCAGCAAATGTTGAGGTGTCGTCGCAAGGCCAAAGCAGTCAGGGAATCACAATGTTATATCAACAAAAGACTGAATCTAGGCCATTAGAAAGAACACCAACTCTATCAGCATCATCAACCCTCTCTCAGTCTGCCATGTCCACCGCTAGTTCCACCATATGCAGCTCTCAAGTCCAGCTCACCATACCAGAGACTATGAGTAGGACAAGAAAGTACTCATCCTCTCATCCACATACACTGGGTTTGAACGCCCACATTGCCAAACTAATCTCGTTAGAGATGATGCCCTACCGGTTGGTTGAAAGCGCAGCTTCCGCGAACTCATGGCCTGCGCAGTACCACGCTATGACCTACCCAGTCGCCACTTCTTTTCTCGCAAAGCCATCCCAGCCCTCCACCTTCATGTGAAAGACCGCATTGTCCATGCACTCAAGCAATCAGTGAGTGGAAAGGTGCACCTCACAACTGATGCATGGTCCAGTAGGCATGGCCAGGGCCATTACGTGTCCATCACTGTGCACTGGGTTAATGTGGTGGATGCAGGGTCCACAGGGGACAGCAGTGGTGGGACAGTGCTACCTAGCCCATGGTATAGGAAACAGTTGGCTGTAGGCGTTCGACCCTCCTCCTCTTCCTCCAGAAGCGAAAGCTCATCCACAGAGCGCAGTCGCACGAGCACTCCATCCGCAGCTGCCAGTGTTGCACACGAGGTGTCTCCCTATCGATCAGCTAGTGGAAAGTGTCAGCAGGCTGTGTTGCAGATTATGTGTTTGGGCGACAGACACACTGCGGAGGTACTGGCCGACTACTTTCAGCGACAAACTGAGTCATGGCTGGGCAGACTACATCTTGAGGCAGGCAAGGTAGTTAGTGATAGCGGCCGGAATTTTGTGGCAGCCATAGCCCTTTCAAAACTCAGACACATACCTTGCTTGGCTCACACCTTGAACCTGGTGGTGCAGTGCTTCCTCAATAGTTATCCGGAGTTAAGAGGCCTGCTCTATAAGGTTCAAAGACTGTGCTCGCACATCCGCCGGTCGCCGGTACACTCCAGTCGTATGCAGAAGCTGCAGCGATTGCTCCACCTTCACAAGCACTGCATAATTATCGACGTTGCAACAAGGTAGAACTCCACCCTGCACATGGTTGAGCGGCTGTGCGAACAGAGGCAGGCCGTAATGCATTTGTGGGAGGATACACGGGCAGGCACTTTGAGGGCAGACATGGAGTTGACAGGTGTGCAGTGGTCGAAGCTGAAAGACCTCTGTAAAGTCGTTCAGTGTTTTGAGGGATGCACACGGCTAGTAAGCGCAGACGATGCCATCATAAGCATGAGCATCCCACTTATGCGTCTGCTCATGCAAACTTTGACACACATTAAGGATCAGGCGTCTGCAGCCGAGGTAGATGAGGAGGAAGAGGAGGAGGGAATCCTTGATGACAGTCAGCCATTGTCTGCTCTGGGACCTTTCCTGGACTAGGTGGAGGAAGAAGAGGTAGTGATGGGCGAGTCCTAAATTACTCGGAATCGCTTGACTCTAGTGAGTCCGAGCCCGGGACTCGCTACTCGTTGCGAGTCTAGCGAGTCCAATGTTAATGAATGGGGAAGCGAGTCTTAGCGAGTAATGTGCGATTTACAAATCGCAGATGTGTCTCGGAAAGCGCTTGCATTGGCGATTTGTAAACCCCACTCGCAACAGTTTGTTGCTGCTGTGTCCGAGTCCAAACTCGCATTTGTTTGTCTTATTTAGCGCCGATGAGGCGAGGGAAGCGATTTTCTCTAGCACACACCATGCTTTGAGCAAAAGGGAAATAATCTGAGTCGAGTTGACATACGCACACACACACAGAGCAATACAGAGCAATCATGGCCCGTGTCACTGTCAACACGCTGCAGTTGATTGATCTGGTGGAGGCTCGGCCCCTGCTTTGGCTCCCCACTGACCCTGCCTATGGGCATAACATCCAGCGGACTACAGCCTGGAGGGAGATCGCTCAAGTGATGTTCCCTGCACTGCTATGGCCACGACCTCGTCCCTTTGCAACCTCTTTTTTGGGAAATTGTGGTTTTTGTGACATTGTTGACAAATGCACAGTCACCGAGATGGAGTTAGGTGGTGCTGTAGGCGTCACTTGCTGGCGGGGTAAGTGTGTGTGCTGACACCTAGCAGTGAAGCTGCACACTAGTCCCTGCACTGTGCACTGCACTGTAAGGCTTGATCCTCCCTGCCTGCCTGCCTACAGTCTACACAGTACTCCGCTGTCCTCCTGGTAGCTCTCAGAAGAGCTGTTTGGGTTTAATATAAGGAATCTTGAAGTTTCCCTAGACTAACTGACAATCCCTATGATCTGCTCAAGCATCTACCTCACCCTGCTCTATCTCAGATCTCTCAGGAATGTAGAGGAAATGGCGGTGGAAAAGGCTTATATACAGCCTCGCCTCTCATACATGACATAGGCATCACGATGGACAGAAGCCAATCATAGTCCTGCCACAACCAACATTACTGAATATGATTGGCTAACATGCTTGTCCATCTAAAAAAGTTTTCTGACCTAACACGCTAGGCTGTCTCGGAAGCTTTGTAGGAACATAACAGATTCTATATTTGCGAGTCCCGAATCCAGTATACAGGACTCGGGATTCGCAGACTCGCTCAGACTCGCTCACAATCGCTGTGTGTTGACATAGGCTGTCTTGGAAACTTGTAGGAACATAACAGATTCTGTATAAGCGAGTCCCGAATCCAGTATACAGGACTCGGAATCGTAGACTCGCTCAGACTCGCTGTTGACAGCGATGTGATATAGCGAGTCTAGCGAGTGAGAAAAAAAAACTCTGACAAAACTAGGATTGCCATTGACTTGCATTGGACTCGTTACTGTGCGAGTAATCACTGGGAGACTCGCCGAGTAACGAGTCCAGCGAGTCCCTTACTATTCGCCGAGTAACGAGTCCTAGCGTGTAGACTCGCCCATCCCTAAGAAGAGGAAGAGGAGGATGATGATGGGGATGATTATTTAGGGGAGGAGGATGCTTCTCGTGGGGCAAGAGAAAATGTTGGGGTGGCAAGGTCTGGTACAGGGTTTGTGCGTGACTGGAGGGATGTGGATTTGCCAGAAAGTGCTCCTCCACCCAGCACTCGCAGTGCATCATTGACACCGGGAACATTGGCCCACATGTCAGATTATGCCTTGCAGATCCTAAAAAGGGACCCCTGCATTGCCAAAATGATGAACGATGATGACTACTGGTTGGCCAGCATCCTGGATCCACGCTATAAAGGCAAATTACAAAACATCATGCCACAGGAGAACCTTGACCTAATATTGGCTAACAAACAAGCAACTATTGGTAAACCGGTTGGTTGAGGCATTCCCAGCACACAGCAGCGGTGATGGTTCTCCCACGAGCCGTAGGGGCCAGGGGCAGCTTGGAAGAGGTGTTCGTGGTGCACACATCAGAAGTGTCATTGGAGACAGGGGTTTCATGACCATGTTGTGGACTGATTTTTCAAGTCCCGCTCACACGACTGGTAATACTGCATCGATTGAAAGTGACAGGAGACAGCAGTTATCAACTATAGTTACAAACTACTTCTCATCCCATATCGATGTTCTCCCGCACAGGTCATTCCCATTTGACTATTGGGCCGCTAAACTGGACACCTGACCTGAATTGGCACAATATGACTTACTGGAGCTCGCTTGCCCAGCTGCAAGTGTGCTATCAGAAAGAGTCTTCAGTGCAGCTGGATCAATCCTGACAGAAAAAAGGACCTGTCTGTCGACCCAAAATGTGGGTGATCTGTCCTTCATTAAAATGAACCATGCATGGGCTTCCAAGGATTTTGTCCCACCTTCCCCTGATGACACCTAGGTTGCCAGAAAAATGACTTGCATTGGTCCTCCTCTTCCTCGCACTTGCCCAATTTCGCCTTTTGCAGCAGTTGAATGTCCAACATCAACATATGCCATTTTGTAAACCTCCCTAACTGGGCTGCCCCCCCATGGCCGGGGTCACCACCTAGCGCACCCAACCTTTCGAGTGCCCTTGCCCTGGACAGGTGGGTGGGCCGACTCTTGGGCACGGGCACTGGCACAGGGTCCCTCATAGTGCAATCAAGTGTCTCTGCCGGTGGGAGGGCCCCGCCGTGTCACCCACCCACCATCAGACACACTACCACACACCGCCATACTATGAGGGGCCCTGTGCCAGTGCCGTCGCCAACGAGTGGGCCCCCCTGCTTGCTCCGGATCACAGCACTTGCAAAGTTGAAATACTTCCGTCTCCCTGCTCCACCGCCATGACGTCTTCCGCATGTCCTGACAGTGATATTCTGATCAGAGAGCGCAATGACATCACGTCTGTATGCCCTCTGCCTAAACAGCCAAGTGCAGTGAGATGGAAGATGGGGACGACGAGGAGTCCAGACTAGTACAGGGATTCCCTAGCGAGGAAACTTATTTAATTGTTTTCAATGTTGGGACAGCAATTTTTGGGGAGCATTATACTCTGGAGAATGATTTATGGGGCCCAGCATACACTGGAGCATTCCAAAGGTGGACATCAGACACTGGAGCAGCATTTACAGGGCCCATTATACACTGGAGCATTAGAAATGGGGCCCATTATATATGGAGCATTATTTGGGCCCATAAGACAGTGGAGCTTCATCCTTGGGGACCAACATATACTGTAGCATTATGTGGAGCTCATCATATACTGTTTCAAACATTATATGGGACCGATGATTCTGTATGGAGAAATATATGGGCCTCATTGCTCTGTATAGCTCACTACGCGGTGCCCATAATACTGTATGGAGTAATATACTGTCCGTTTTTGGAGCTATTGGAGAATTTAAAATCGATATCAGTCATGAGATGTAAAAAGTGAAGTATTTTTCATTGTACTATACCGCTATTTCTCTACCGTATTGGAGCATCATGAGTTGTGGCATGTGTTAAAGGGGCGCTCTTTGGCCCAGGGCACATGAAAACCTGGAGCCAGCCCTACCCCTCCACAACTTTAGCCAAATAACCCCCAGTTGTCAGTGCGTAACTATTATTATGAAGTAAATTAAGGTTGACAAGCTTCAGTAATAAAAATTCATGTTTTTGCCATTCAAATGGGCACTGTAGGTGTGTTTAATGTCCTCCACTCCCTGCCGACTTTGCTTCCCCATTGACTTGCATTGGGTTTCGTGTTTCAGTCGGCCTTCGACTTTTCACGATAATCGGCCGATTTCGTTCGACCCGACTTTTGAGAAAGTCGGGTTTCATGAAACCCGACTCGACCCGAAAAAAGGCAAAGTCGCTCATCTCTACTCAAGATCAATACTTCTGTGCACACTTACACAAAGTTTAAAGGATCTCAGCAGGGAGATGGCTCCAAACATTTTAGCAAACTAACAGCAGATCTTCTGGGGATGTAGGCTTTCACAAATCTTTCTGTCTGCTCATGAAATCCCAAGACAGACTTGATAATGTTGAGATCAGGATTCAGCGGAGGTTACATCATCACTACCTGGACTTCTTGGTCTTATTTACGTTGAAAATAGTATTTAATAAAATTGACTATTTTGCACAGGAGGAATCCCGAGCCTTGCCTTCTTTGGTCTACCATTCAGTCCCGACTGCAGAGAAGCCTGCTCAGCAAAGACATTGTTCTCAACGCCTTGCTCAAGCTAGTGCTGTCAGGTTGGTTGCTGCTGCCATTCCTGGTTCAGCTATTGCAGCCTGCACTAGCCAGCGGCAAGCAGCTACTGGGGCTAAGTCCCTTTTTCGCTCCACTGAGCATGCCCGTGGCTCAACCTCACATTGGAGTTTGGGGGTCACATGCTCAGGTCCCGTTCCTGTTCTGATTGGACCAACAGGAAGGTCCCAGAAGGACGCTGCTATAAAAGGTTTGCATGACTGCTCAGCCAGCGTTAGTATAGACAGTATTTTGTAGTTGTGTGTGTGAAGATGGATGTATGTCTTCTGGTGACTGACTCATTATATACTCCCATCCTCTGGTTGTGCATGTGTATAGGGTATTGGGTTAAGTCAGTGCCTACAAGTGGCATTGCCTATGTGCCACGTTGCATCCAGTCCCCTGCACCACACTTAGTGCCTAACTGTGCCATCCAGCATGAGGCACTACTGTACTGCTTCAGGTAGCAGCAACCGCCAGTGAGGCACCTTGCGCAATACAAGCGCTTTATTAGCCCTAAATTTGGGTGGTTAGTGGTATCCGCCAGAGGAGTGCTGTGCGCACTAGGTGCGCTATATCTTCAGTTTAGTTTCTTCTTGGCACCGCAGTTGTGGCGCCGAGCGCTAGTGGTCTAGAAGGAATCTATCCCCGCACATTTGGGGCTGGGTCCTGAGACTGTAAACTAGCGCTCGCTCCGCCGGGTCCTGTGAAGTTAACAGGCTCCGGTATCTGTTACAGCGGCTCTGTGAAGTAACAGAGTTCATTCCTGTGCAAACCGGGTCAGTGGTTAGCCCGCCGGTGTTTAATTAGTACTCCGCCATTACCGAGCAGCAGTTTACCATCTCTGCACGGTGGACCCTGGGTTGCGATCACACTTTCTCATATTTTATATTTAGTGCGATCCGCAACCCTAACAATAAGATGCCTTCTTAATAGTATTGCATGAAGGATAAGTGTCTATATTTATCAGCTTTGAGGACATCATTAACCCCTTCATGACATATGCCATACATATATAGCGCATGTCGGGTCTCCCACTTTGATGTGGGATCCGGCACTGAGCCCACATCTTTTCTGGCACATGTCAGCTGGTTTCAACAGCTAGCATATGCCCCTAACAGCTGCGCATGGAATCGCAATCCACTCGTGGCTGATTACATGTTAAATGCTACTGTCAATCTCAGACAGTGGCATTTTACACGATCGCACCAGAAGCTTGTCACTAATCGTACCCATTGGTGCTCCTGTCAAATAACCGCAGGTCACTGATGGGTTGGTGTGACAACCCGGGGTCTGCAGCAGACCCCTGTGGTTATCATTGCCGGATTACTATCAGAACCGACTAGCAGTTGTCTCTCATAGCAAATGAGCATTTTTGCTACACAGGTCAGGGCTGCAGCCTATCTCTGTGTAGCACAAGTGATCATATAAATAGCAGCTTCTAGTCTCCCATGGAGTTTATTGAAGCAAGTAAAAAAAATGTTTTTAAAAATATAAAAAAATAAAAATTATATAAAAGTTGAAATCACCCCATATTCTATTGCCCCATTCAAAATAAAACAATTTCAGAATTGCCTAATGTATCAATATATATATAATTAATGTGATTGGTAAATGACATAACAAGAAAAAAGTCAATATGTCAAAATTACGGTTTTGGTCACCACAATATTGGGCGATCAAAACATCTACACCAAGATGGTATCAATAAAAATGTCAGCTTGGCGTGCAAAAAATAAGCCCTCTCTCGGCCCCAGATCCTGAAATATGGAGGCGCTACAGGAAGATGATTGTTAAAAAATTAACAAACTTCGAATTTTATTTCACTACTAAATAAAAAAAAACCTTAGACATGTTTGGTATCTACAAATTTGTAATGACCTGGAGTATGCATCATAATGGGGGGTCAGTTTTAGCATTTGGTGAACCTGGTAAATAAAAAAAAAACAATTATGGAATTGCAATTTTATTCCACTTGGAATTTGTTTTCACATTTTTCCAGTACACCACATGGCAAAAGAAATGGTGTAATTCAAAAGTAGTACTCATCCCGCAAAAAATATGCCCTCACAAGGCCATATTGTTGGATAAATAAAAGTTATGGCTCTTGGAAGAAGGGGCACAAAAAAAACAAATACTAAAATGAAAATGGGCTGTGGCATGAGGGGGCTTATACTGACCAGTTCCACAACCCCACATGCTGAAATGCAGCCCCAAACTTGCACTATGCTTCACTGTTGCCTTCAGATGCTCATTATTGTAATGTTCTCCAGCCCTTTGGTAAAAACACTGCCTTGTGTTGCAGACAATTATTTCACAATGTACAGTAACTCATCAGTCTAAAGGTAGGTATGTGAGTCATTTGGCTTTGCTCTCATTATGGTATTAATTATATGACTTTTTAGCATCAAATCTTCCAAGATGGCTTCCGATACTACCACAGAAAAAAAACCATTGTTTATTGTATAAAGACAACACATTTCTGAACCTCCACTGGAACGCATTTTCGTTTTGTGCAATAATCACTATTTTTTGTTTACTTCATGGTAGCGCCCTGAATGGGGCAAGGAACTTAGGATATTTTCCATACAGATATAATTCTCAGTCAATTAAGGCATGATAATGAAGGTGGTGTGTGCCCGGTGCAGTTTGCGTATGTTTGAATAAACTCGGTAAATTTTGTTGGTATCAAATTCCGCTATTTTCTGCTTGATTTTAAGATAATTGTGGTGAACAGAACCTAGGATTCAGATTGAACAACATCATCAATGGAGGAGGGTGATGGCATCAGAAATAAAAAGTGGAGCCGACAACCAGCCAAAAGATCGTATTGAGCTGTCAAGTCAGTAGCAGATGAGGCCACACCTGCTGTTGATGGAGAAGAGTCAACAGCACCTGAAAACTCTGGTCATGGTCAAGGAGATTGTGCATCCTATGTGCAGGCATATCAGGTGTGTGAATTATTTGTATTTTACCAGAGAATCAATCTATTGGAGTGTGTAGGCTATGCAGTAGGAAAATAAGCTATGTACACCATGGCACAAATTGACTTGGAAATATAACTCACCATCTGCAAATCAAGGGGCATCACCTGTTTATGTGGAAAAAGCAAGATGCCAGAAATATGAACAAGGCTCAAGCTGTTCTCCTTCATTCTTAAGTAATCATAAGTGCATATAGTAAACAGACACAAGGTCTGAAAACTCATATAAAGTGCATAGGAAATGTAATAAGATCATAGATACCCGTGATCATTGGCTCCAGGGAGCTGGAGACACATTGAGCCACTGATCACGGGTATCTATGATCTTATTACATTTCCTATGCACTTTGAGTTTTCAGACCTTGTGTCTGTTTACTATATGCACTTTAGATTGCTGATAGATTTTTTATGATCACTATATTTATTTAAGGCCCATGTGTTCACTATATAACTATCTCCTTATATTATGACATTTTATGGTATTGTATTATGTCCAATTGTTTGCTTTTCCTTTTATTGTGTAATTAAATAAAAACTTTTTAAGTCTTCATTAATTTGGACTTTATCTTGGTTTATTCATATCTAATTGAGAAGGTTTCTTACATTTATCAATGTTAAACCGCATCTGCCACCTTTCGACCCAAGTTTCCAACTGATCCAGATCCATCTGTAGCAGAATACTATCTTCTCTTGTATTGACTGCTTTACATAGTTCTGTATCATCTGCAAATATTGATATTTTACTTTGTAAACCTTCTACCAGATCGTTAATAAATATGTTGAAGAGAATAGGTCCCAACACAGACCCATGCGGTACCCCACTGGTCACAGCGACCCAGTCAGAGAATATACCATTTATAACCAACCTCTGCTTTCTATCACTAAACCAGTTACTTACCCATTTACACACATTTTCCCTCAGACCCAGCATTCTCATTTTGTGTACTAACATTTTGTGTGGCACAGTATCAAGCGCTTTGGAAAAATCAAGATATACCATGTCCAATGACTCACCTTGGTCCAGTCTATCGCTTACCACTTCATAAAAGCTGATTAGATTGGTTTGACAAGAGTGATTCCTCATAAACCCATGCTGATATGGAGTTAAACAGAGCTAATCCAGAATATCATCCTTCAGAAACCCTTCAAATATTTTACCAACAATAGAGGTTAGACTTACTGGCCTATAATTTCCAGGTTCACTTTTAGAGCCCTTTTTGAATATTGGCATCACATTTGCTATGAGCCAGTCCTGTGGAACAGACCCCGTCACTATAGAGTTCCTAAATATTAGAAATAATGGTTTGTCTATTACATTACTTAGTTCTCTTAGTACTCGTGGGTGTGTGCCATCTGGACCAGGAAATTTATCTATTTTAATCTTATTTAGCTGGTTTTGCACCTCTTCTTGGGTTAGATTGATGATGCTTAATATAGGGTTTTCTTTGTCTCTCGGCATTTCACCTAGCATTTAATTTTCCACCGTGAATACCGTGGAGAAGAAGGTGTTTAATATAATAGCTTTTTCCTCGTCATCTACAATCATTCATTCCTCCCAATTTTTTAAGGGGCCTACACTTTTGATTCTTTTACTATTGATATAGTTGAAAAACAGCTGGGATTAGTTTTACTCTCCTTAGTAATGTGCTTTTCTGTTTCCTTTTTGGCATCATCTCTCCCATAACAAGACTTCATTAGGCAATGAAGGTGACAGATGCTGTGGTAAGTGACATAAGGTCCAGCTCCCTTATGATGTCTTTTTTTCAGGGGAGTAATAAAGTTTGAGGTGAAGTAAATACAGGACATCCTCCTGTGAGATCCCATTTGCAATATTCCAGAACTAAAACCTCCCTGGAGTGCTCAAAACTACTAGATATTCAGTCCTCAGATACATGGCCATAAGGAAAGGTATAGAGGCTTAAATCTGATCACCACTGAATAATGCATATAAATTCAGGGTTGCAGCAGTGTTAGTGAGGTGATTGTGGGATTAATGCTATCTGTAGGGTTTCTTGAAGAGATGAGTTTTTAGGTTACATCTGAAGGTTCTGTAAGGAGATAAACATATTGCTCTGCTCCCCTTGAAGACATCACTGCTGAATATAATGTGATGTATAATCTGAGTAATATCCTGTGTCTTGTGCCCATCTTATGTCACGTGAAGTACAAGATATTTGCCTATGTAATGTGCTAATGTAAGGAATTATAATGCATAATGATGTGATGCATGAAAGACATAGGTTAAGACTTAGGACATTAGGTAGTGTTTCCATAGAATGTAGGGTAAGGGGTTTCACCAGCAAGAGACATAGGGGGAGGGCTAATTGCTGTGACAAGTGACCTGCTTTCTTAAGTTAGTCAGAGAAAAGTTAGATTCTGAAGTGACAAGTGTGCAGAGCTGCCTTTGGGTGAACTACAGCATGACTGAACGATGAGGTAGCGTGAGTAGGAACTGACAGAAGAGGCAGTGTGGCCTTCTACCTTAAAAGGGTCATTGAATAGGACGATGTGTGACAAGAAACCCTAAGCTTTATAAACATCGAAGAAGGTACGGACCTAAAGAGGACTGAGACTGTGGGACTAGTGAGGGTCCAGAGCTGTAGATCCAGGGCGTCCATGGAGATAGGACGCAGAGCCGTATAGAGTAATTCAATGAACTGTACTGTGGTGACAAGCTAGGCTGTAATGGAGTAGGGCAAAGCAGTGTGCTATACCAGCTCTGGAGCAGACTACAGTGGAAGGATGATGTCAGTGAGAAGGATTCTTTTTGTGAATGAAAACTGCATAAGACTTATCAAGTTCAATAAAGTACCCATGTTTGAACAGAAGTCTCCTTTGCTAATTTGTGGAACTTGTGGACCTGGACAGCCAATACCATATGCTACTGGCGGCCTGCATGGGCAAAAGGCCCTCAGACCCTGCCAGGACCCACAATTGTCTGTAGGATGCCAAAGCGAGTGGGAACAGAAGCTCTCCCATGACTACCTCGCTTGGGCATCTTACAGTTCCATATGTGTGCAATCTGTGAAGCACTGAGGGATATGTTGGCGCTATAAAAACAAAAGATTATTATTATCATTAGAGTTGAGTGACTTTAGTCTGATCGTGTTTCATGAAACAAAATTCGTTTCAGATGAAACTTGTCCGACTAGGGCAAAAAAAGTCGGAGTTTCATCCGAAACCCGACCCCAATGCAAGTCAATGGGAAATAAAAGTCGGCATTGAGCAGATGACATTCATCCACTCAATGCCGACTTTTATTCCCCATTGACTTGCATTGGGGTCGGGTTTCGGCCGAAACTCCGACTTTTTTTGCCTTAGTCGGACCAGTTTCATCTGAAACGAATTTTGTTTCATGAAACCCGATCCGACTAAAGTTGCTCAACTCTAATTATTATTATATATGGGGACAATCGAACATGTTGAGTCACTGAATATCAGAGGATGAGCGATGCTAGGGAAAATATTTGAAGGAGATGACAGATTATAGAGCGCCTTGTAAATAATTGTTAGTAGATTGAACTGTATTCATTAGGGAACTAGAAGCCAATATGGGGATTTACTGAGGGCAGAAATCTAAGAGTAGCGAGAGAAGAGATGTATTAACTGGTCATCAAAGTTAAGGACAAATTGTAGACATGTGAGAGTGTTAGCAGGGAGACCAAGGATAAGGATATTGCAGTAGTCAAGGTATGAGATAATGTCACGCAGAATTTTAATAGATTAAGGTTTAGGGAAAGGATGCATTGTGAAACTATTTATTCATTTGGGGCAGCTTGGATGTGTAGCTGGAAGGACAGGGCAGAGTCAAGAACTTCTTGAAGGCAGCAGATTTGTAATACAGGACAAAGTGTGATTCAATTTGTGACAGGTTTGGCAGAAGGGTTCACTGAAATAGACGAAGAATGATGAGTTTTGCTTTCACTTATTTACTTATTTATTATGCTTTCTTACATAGCACCATCATATTTCACAGTGCTTTACAGACACAATCATCACTGTACCCATTGGAGGTCCCATTGGAAGTATCTGTTTAAACTGTGGAAGGAAACACGCAAACACAAGTAGAACATAAAACTTGCACATTTTGTCCTTGATGGGATTTGAGTCCAAGACCCCAGAGCTGCACAGCAACAGTGCTAATCACTGAGCCACCACGATGCTTATACTCCCCTCCCTTCACAAAAATGTTAATACCAAGAATGCAGAAACTCAGTACAGTCACTTATGTCAATCAAGCACACCCTCTGACACTGAGTCAGATTTTTTTGTGAAAAATCACATACAACATATAGTGAATATGCTAAAAGCCTTAATTCAATATTTTGCTAATATTATATTACTCAAATACAGCAAGAAAGAAGCCAGCAATACCATATAATTAATTATAAGGAATCTGTCAACAAATTTTTGCTTTTGAGAGCATCATAATGTAGCCACTAAGAGACTGATTCAAGGGCTGTGTCATATATAAGTAGTGATGAGCAAATTTGTTCAAAAAATGATCACCAAACACAAATTCAGCACAAATACGACACATTCGGATTTGTGATCGAAAACACAAGCAAAATTTTATGAAATAGGGAAAAAACGGTGACATTCGATAAAAAGTGCGGGAAAATATTTGCGTTGTCACTAAAGTATTTTTAGCACTTTGGCTACGATAATGAAGAGGGTTTGGCATGTGCTTGATGAGGGTAGGAGGTTTACAGAGCTCAGAGGCGTGTTGTGCTTGTAAGCAGTAATGTTTTTTCTTACTATGGGTGCACATTTTGACTAGCCAATCAAGGTGCAGGAAACATTCACAATGTCCTGATACAATGACTTGTGTCCTTGGCTGCTGAAAACACATGTCCCTCTCCATATAAATATTGGACATCTTGAGTTAGCGCCATTTTGACACTGTAGCAGCGCAGAGAGGCTGCTCCTGGAGCTATCACTGTTAGCAGTTAGATTTTAGGTAGTTAGCTGGCCGTTGTTTCTTAGTCAAATAGTTTAACTAGGTAGTGTACTGTGTGGCTGTGAAATCAACCTTCCAGCTTTTTATTTTTTTTTTGGCCATTACTGAGGTCCACAGATAAAGGCAGCAGGGTACATGTCCTACAAGTGTGTTGTGCACTGCTTCTATTGTACATTCATGCATGAGTATAGCATTCTAAATCTTAATTTTTGCAGTAGTTAAATGTGAAACAGTATGCCATATCCATCTTGTCATTTAGTGTTGTGGTGACATTGTTCTGTGATTTGAGCTGTTGTGCCTGAAAAAATAGTTCTTTGGACAGTTGCTACCATGATTCACCATGCCATATCTAACCTTATTATTTAGTGGTGGTGAAATTCCATAGTCTGCATAGTTCATGCTTATTTTAAAAAAATATATATTTTCTGTTGGTAAACGTGATACAGCCCGCCATATCCCACATTGTAATTTTGTGGCGGTGGAACTGTTGTGTGCAGAGCTGTTGCACATTAAAAAAACATTATTTTTGTTTTTACAAACGTGATACAGCAGGCTAAATCCAATTTTGAAATTATTTGAAGCATATCTTTTAGGTTATACAGGTTACACACACACTAAAAAAATAATTGGTCAGTTACTAAAGTCATACAGTAGGAGATATCTCACTTTCAAATTGTTTGGAGCATGTAGTCTATCTTATAGAAGCCTCATCCACAGGCTCAAGAATATTTCTTGTGTTACTAATGTGATACAGTAGGGGAAATTTAATTTTAATATTGTTTGGAGCATATATTTTGTCATACAGGCTTCATCCACAATTTTTTGTTCTGTGACGCAATTCTGCATGCCAAATTTCACCTTGTAATTTACTGCCACTGAAGTTAAGCTGTTAGCAGAGCATTTGCAGAGTTTAAAATCTAATTTTTTGTTGCTAATATGGTGCTCCTACCACACTATCTGAGCAACATGACTAGGAAAAAGCAAGGCCGTGGTGGAAGCTGAAATAGACTTGGTGTTCAAGGTGTACGTGGGGTAGGTGGTAATGTTTGTGAAAGCACTAGTGACCCAACAACGTTGTGGCCTATACAAAAACACCTGACAACTTCTGTTACTGGAAGGGCTACTTCACTACCTTTCTTTGGCAGATGCACAGTGGTATGCCTTGTTAATGAGGCCAAGAAAGAGCATGTGCTCGAGTGGATGGCAAGAGCAGTTTCTAGTAGCCTCTTCTCCGCTTCCTCCACCTCAACAACACACCTAGTACAATCCACAGAGGTGGCACCCAAATTACCCATGCTTCCCCCCGTGTCACAACTTTCAAACTGTACAAATGACTGTAGAGAAGAACAGATTGGTGAGTCTGAAGAGCTGTTCACACATTCTATGCCATGGGCATCAGAACTGTCAATAGGAGGAAATCTGCACCAATGTTTTTAGCTTTGATCTGGGGTAGGATGAAGTAGGGTCCGTGGGGCATCCTGACCCTCGTGACTAGATGTTAGCCCACAGGGGGGAGGTGATCCTGATGAGAATCAGATATTTGAGGCTCATGCGGACTGTACTGTGCGTCAGGGCAGGAAGAGGAGGAAGGTGACTCTAAGAGAGAGGAATGTGATAACACAGAGGATGATGATAATAATAAGGTATTATATCTCAGTTGGCATGAACACAGAGGTATACAGATGAGTAGGTCATCTGAGGGAGAAAATGAGAAGGGTAGGTTATGCCGATTTGTCGCAGACCTGTAGTGATGCAGCCACAACAAGCAATTAATCTTCAGTCACAACTGTGGCAAGCAGCATTAGTGGGTCTGCAGCTCGCAGGGGTGATAAGGATTGCCTAGACTGGGCCTGTTTTGACAATGCAAAGGATGAGCCAACTCACTTAATCTGCCAAATTTGAAAAACAATGAGGTAAAAAGTGCAATAATTTGACTATTACATATATGAACCTTCACATGCGGAATCAAAATGCTTTATTTTGGGAATCCCACTTCAGTAAATTGCTGACCAGCAGGCCTCAACAACTATCAGTGGCCCTATCAATCACATCGGCTGCTTCTTCCTCTTCCTTTGTTACCATGCAAACTATTGTGAAGCAGGTCTCCAACCACAGAACTCTAGTTATGCTGACACAGAGCCAGCTCTCAGCTGTAACGGAAGTGGATATGCCTGCTGCATTTGACCTATCTAAGAGGACAAGCACGCCACAATTTTTTCAATCCACCATAACATCTCCACCTGCACCTCCCTCATGGTCCAGCAGTTTATCCGCTTCATCCTACACAGTCCTTTCTCAGCACTGCAGCAAGCCCACGGTCCCACATTTGTGGTCAAGTAAAAGAATTCTTCCTCCTACATATGACAAAGCTAAGAGGTTGAACTCCACCATCTCCAATCTGTTGGTCACGGAAATGCCTTTCTGTCTGGTAGATACAGTTTCTGACAGCTGATGGCCACCAAGTCCCCCTGTACCAATTGCCTAGTCTCCATTACTTTTCTAAGAAAGCTGTGCCTGCGCTACACCAGCATGTCACAGACAACATCCCCTGTTCCTTGACTAAATCTATGTCTGCCAGGGTACATTTCACCAGAGACACATACGAGTAAGCATGGCCAAGTACGTTACATCTCACTGACTGGGCACTGGGTGATTCTGGTGGATGTGGGTGTAGGCAGGAAGGTGTTGATCCACAAATCTTGGAATCTCCAATGTTTGCAGGGCAAACCTCTATATTTCACACTTCCTCCACTGCTACTGCCTACTCCACTGCCTCTGCCTCCTCCTCCTCCTCTACCTCCTCTAGGGCCTCGACCTGCACCCTCAACCTCTGACTTAATGATACATGCGTTCCAACAGTGCAGGGCTCTCCACACTCAGACAGAGTCAATATTGATATGCCTTAGAGATTGCAGTCAAATATCTGAAGATCCAGGGAAGGTCTTGCCTGATAATGGTGCAAACCTGGTGGCTGCCCTAAAGATAGGCAAGCTGACACACGTGCCTTGCATGGCTCTTGTTCTCAACCTGATGGTACAGTATATTCTCCGCCACTCTTCTGGCCTGGTTGAGCTGCTGCAGAAAACACGACAGCTGTGTGCTCACTTCCACCATTCGCACCCCTCAGGTCATGAACTTGCATCGATACTGAGGTCTTTGTCCATGCCAGTTTACAGGTTTATATGTGATGTGCTGACATGGTGGAATTCCACTCTGCACATGCTGCAGGGACTGTGGCTGTCACAATGAGCCCAGGCCCCTGACCCGTAAGTCACGTTGTATAGCCTGGGCCAATGCAGTACAGATATGGTACATATCATGTTTACAGAGTAGGCATAGATTAAAGACCTCTGCACCATTCTGCACACTTTTGAAATGGCTACTAAGATGGTTACTGCTGACAACAACGTCATCCACATCGCTATTCCGGTCATCTAAAGGCTAGATAAGATTTTAAATAGCCTGCGGGAGGAGATGGTGGTCCTAGAGGAAGAGGAGGAAGCAGAGGAGGATGCAGAAGGGATAACATTGTGTTAGGCATTGGGTTTCCTCCCTTGCACAGGAGGAATCCCGAGCCTTGCCATCTGCGGTCTCCCATTCTTCCCTGACCGCAGATGAGGCTGCTCAGCAGAGACGTCGATCCAGGCATCTTGCCCAAGCTAGTGCTGTTGGTTTGGTTGCTGCTGCCACTCCTGGTCCAGCTATAGCAATCCACACTCGCCTACATAGCTAGCGCTCCCATCCTACATCTTGGAGGTGGATGCCTCTTCCATTGGTGTCGGAGCAGTCCACTTCCAGAAAGACGCTCAAGGTCGGAAGCAGCCTTGCTTTTTCTTTTCAAAGACCTTTTCACCGGCGGAGAGGAACTATTCCATCAGGGACAGGGAGTTGCTAGCAATGAAGTTGGCCTTCTCGGAGTGGAGACATCTCCTGGAGGGCACTCAATTCTCCTTCCAAGTGTTTACAAACCACATAAACTTGGTATATCTGCAGACCACCCAGGGGCGAAATTATCGCCAGACCAGATGGTCCTTATTCTTCTCCCGGTTCCATTTCACCCTTCATTTTCTCTCTGGTGAGAAGAACATCCGTGCCAATGCTCTTTCTCGCTCCGTTGTGTCTTCGAAGGAGGAAGAGGAGGAGCCTCAGCTGATTGTCCTATCCGAGACCCTGATGACCATGGCTCCGGTCACTCTCTAGTCGGTGCCTCCAGGCAAGACATTTTTCCCTGCCTGTCAGCTACCGGAGGTCCTCTCTTGGGCTCACTCCTCCAGGGTGGGTGGACATTTTGGTACAAAGCAGACATCTGAGCTCCTAGCGAGGATGTACTGGTGGCCGCATATGGCCTGAGACGTCGGTGACTATATTTGGGCGTGCGTCTCCTGCGCCCAGAATAAGTCTCCTTGGCAACCACCCACTGGGTTGATGTACCCCCTGCCAGTGGCAGATAGGCCCTGGAAGATGGTCAGCAAGGACTTTGTCGTAGATCTGCCCAGGGGCAGCAGGATCATTTGGGTTGTCACCGACCATTTCTCCAAGATGATGCATCTAGTGCCTCTTTCACGCCTACCTTCTGCATAGGTCATGGCAGCATTGTTCATCAAGCATGTCTTTTGCTTACATGGTATGCCGGACAAGATTGTCAGTGACCGGGGCCCCCAGTTTGTGTCTCGGTTTTGGAGAGAACTCTGTTGCTTGCTCTGCATTGAGCTAAACCTCTCTTCAGCCTTTCATCCCAAGACGAACCAGACCCTGGTCACATACTTACAACATTTTGTCTCAGCTAGGCAGGATGACTGGGCATCCTTTGTACCGTGGGCAGAGTTTGCTTTGAACAATGCTGTGGCCGACTCCACTGATCATACTCCTTTCCTCATTAATTACGGCCAGCATCCACGTGTCCCTGCGCCCATGTCAGTGTCATCCACCAACTGTAGAGTGGCAGACTGGGCGATGGAGACAAGTGACATTTGGGATCGCACTCAGGATGTCATCCGGGCCTCCAATGAGAGAATGAGGTCTTCCACTGATGCACACCGGCGCCCCGCTCCAACCTTTGCCCCCAGCGACTTAGTGTGGCTCTCCGCCTGTAATATCAGGCTTCGGGTCTAGCGCACCAAGTTCACGCCTTGCTATATAGGTCCCTTCAAAGTCCTCAAACAGGTCAATCCGGTGGTCTACCGCCTGGCTCTTCCTCCACGCCTGGGTATCACTGACAGCTTCCACGTGTCCCTCCTTAAGCCCGTCCACATGTCCCGGTGTTCCAAGTCATCTGCTGGGACATCTGGCTTGTCCTCGGATGAGTATGAGGTGAATGCCATTGTGGGGTGCAGGGTGGTACATGGCAAAAAGTACTATCTGGTGGACTGGAAGGGTCATGGTCCAGAGGATAGGACCTGGGAACCTGTGGAGAACATCCGCACTCCTCTGCTCATTGTGGCCTTTGAGCGTAGCGAGGCTCAAGGGGGAGGGGGCCCTAGGAGGGGGGTAATGTTAGGCATCGGGTTTCCTCCCCTGCACAGGAGGAATCCCGAGCCTTGCCTTCTGATGTCTCACATTCTTCCCTGACCGCAGAGGAGGCTGCTCAGCAGAGACGTCGAACCCGGCATCTTGCCCAAGCTAGTGTTGTCAGTTTGGTTGCTGCTGCCACTCCTGGTTCAGCTATAGCAATCCACACTCGCCAGCAGCGAGCAGCTCTTGGGACTAAGTCCCTCTTTCAGCCCACTGAGCATGCCCGTGGGATGACCTCTCATTGGAGGTCGGAGGTCACATGCTCAGGTCCTGTTGCTGCTCCAATTGGACCACTAGGAAGGTCCCGGACGGCTGCAACTATAAAAGCTTCGCATGGCTGCCTGACCATGCGCTAGTATAGAATTATGTACTTGTGTGTGTGATGATGGATGCATATATTTGGTGACTGACTCATTATGGTCCCCTACCCTCTGGTTGTGTTTGTGTTAGGGACTTTGAGTTAACTAGCGCCAGACTGTGCCACCCAGCAATAGGCACGAGCTTACTGCGTCAATTTAGCAGCGACCACCAGTAGCGGCACTGTGTGCAATTCGTGTGCTTTCCAAGCCCTAGTTAGGGTGCTTAGTATCGTCTGTCTGAGCGGTGCTACATTCTAGTAGTGCTCTAAGTCTATTAGCGTAGTCTCTCCCTGGTGCCTCAGTTGTGGCGCCGAGCATTAGTGGGTCAAGAAAGACTCTAACCCTGTATCTTTGGGTCAGAGTCCTGTGACTGCACACCAGCGTTCACCTTGCTGAGGTCTGTGAGTATAACAGGTTATGGCGCTTATATTCCACATTAGCGAGACTCTGTGAAGCAACAGAGTCCGCCTCTTTGCACACCAGGTGATGTTAACCACCGTGTGTTCATCTGTTATAACGGCATATTGTGTCCGCCATTACCGACCAGCAGGTAACATCTCTGCATGGTGGACCCCGGGCTGTGAACGCACCTTTTACCATCTCTATTGTTTGGTGCGTTCCACAAGCCCCTAGCACATTGTCTCTAAGTTACAGACTGTCTTCACACAGTTGGGTGCCAAGGGAGTGTGGATTACTGTGATCCAGGGGAACTAATGATAACAAACAAACTGTTAGTGAAGGTGCAAGATCTGAGGAAGAAAAGGAGGAGGAAGAGGTGAAGGGCGAGCAACCATTAGGAGATGAAGAGGATAATCACCCCCTCTCTGTTGTTAGTGGTTGATGGGAGGGGACAGAGGAAACAAGCAATAGTGTTACCCACCCACCAAAACAGCATGGGCTTGGACCTCATGGAAGAGCCTGACATAAGTGCCTTGTTTCTGCAATATCTGCAACATGATCCCCATATGGTTATGATTTAAAATAGTACTGACTGCTGGGTTGCCAATCTGTTAGATCCATGCTTTAAGATCCAGATGCTTCCCACCTTAGAAAGGGACCCACGAATGCTGGAGTATCGAAACATGCTTTTGCACAACCTTAATGGAGTTTTTCCCCAAAACTGCAGTGAGGTATGCAGTTCACATCGCAGCTATAAACTTCCATTCTACGGCTTGTCAATTCGTCAATGCCAAAACATTAGCAGCAGCAGTAATGTAAGTAGAGGAAGCAATTTCTGTGAGTCCTTTGACATGTTTTTAAACCAGCTTATGAACAAATACAACAGAGTCCAAGTCTGACATGTGATTAAAGAATGAATAAGATGATGCATGAGTATCTAGAACTGAATATCAATACCATCAGGGAGGGTTTGGACCTTTTCACATTTTGGTCTTCCAAAATGGATGAACCTTGGACATTTTATCCTGAGCGACAGCTATCATTCTCTCAGAACGTGCTGGTGGTATCCTGATAGATCAGCGCAGCCAGCTGTCCCCTGAAAGTGTAGACCGCCTAACTTTCATCAAGATGAAGAAGTCATGAATCTCCAAGGACTTTTGCACCCCAATCGCAGACTGTACAGACTAGGTAATGTGGCATTTTTTAGTGTGCTGCATTAATCTCGCTTAACTTCACTCAGTGATATCTTTAGTGTGGCTTCTGTGCCTGCTGTTGCTGCTCCTGGTTGGGTGTCCACCTGCTGGGTTGGCTGTAGTGGAAGATGTGTCTGTCCTCATTATACTATTTCTACTGTGGTGAAATTGCTGCCACTTTGGTGGTGTTAGCCAATAACTTTTGGAAATGTATAGAGTCTTGATTGAGTCCCTCCATCTACTTGGGTTTTCTGTACTGAAGGAGATATAGTTTTACATTTACACTCTGGTGAAATTGATGCCACTTCATTGGTGTCAGGCCCTAATTTTTGGAAATGTCAACACTCTTGGTTGGGTGTCAATGTGATGGGTTGGCTGTAGTGTGAGATATGTCGATCCCCATTATACTATTTCTACTCTTGTGAAATTGATACCACTATGGTGGTGTCTTCCAATAATTTTTGGAATCGTGGAGAGTCCTGGTTGGTCTACTTCATGTGTGTTACCTGTAGCAGTAGGCCTCTGAGACTGTCAGGTTCAACTTCCTTAGAGTCAATGACCCGTGTTACTACTATCCTTAGATTTTTCTGACAATAGTAGTCTACGAAACTGATATTTGTGCCACCTGAGTGTGGCCGAGCATAAAAGCAAGTTGAGCTGCTGCATGTGTAATCAGGCCTCCCAGCACAGCAGGCCTACACTGATTCATCAAACACCTTATCTTACTTTAGTGTTTAATTCACAGCTGTTAATGCTGGCCCACACCCCGATATCTCATGCATTGCTGATTGCTGCCATGCCATACTACAGTTTGTACTATGCATGAATTGAGGCCACTTTCCTGGTGGTCATCACTCAGTTGATGTGTTTTGGCAGCTTTCGTGGACTTTTGAAGGTATTGTGTATGCGTTTGTTTTTGCCTGCCCTTGACTTGAATGGCGTTTGGTTATGTTTGGTGAATATATATACATCTCACCTCTTGCATGCTTCACCCGCTCCTGTTCCACCTCATCCCTAACATTGCCACAATCTTCATCCCAAGCCTATCATATCTTTTCAGCTTTTCACTTACAAATGGTGTCTTCCCCTCATTATTCAAACATGCCTCCATCACACCCATGCTCAAAAAGCCCTCCCTTGACCCATCCTCTGTGTCTAGCTATTGCCCAATATCAATTCTCCCTTATTCTTCAAAACTACTGGAACAGCATATCCATCTTGAACTGTCCTTGCACCTCTCCCCCTGCTCCCTCTTTGACAAGTTACAATCTGGATTCCGACCAGATAACTAAACTGATATTGCCCTAATTAAAGTCACAAATGACCTATTAACTATCAAGAACAAGTGACAATATTTTGTCCTCCTCCTCCTGGTCCTGTCTTCTGCCTTTTACACGGTAGACCATTCCCTATTGTTATTATTTTAGATCTTGTCATATCTAAAAGACCAGAGATTCAGTGTCTCCCTCTCCCACACCACTTCTGCACATCGCCCCCTGTCTGTCAGTGTTCCCCAAGACTTAGTTCTAGGACCCCTACTCTCCATCTACACCTTCGGCCTGGGACAGCTCATAGAATCACACGGCTTGCAGTATCATTTCTACGTCTATGACACGCAGATCTACCTATCTGGACCCATCACCTCCTTACTCACCAAAATCCCACAAAGTCTGTCCATTATTTCATCTTTCTTTTCTGCTCGCTTTCTAAAATTGAACATGGACAAAAGAGAATTCATCATCTTTCCCCCATCTCACTTTATCCCTCCACCAGACCTATCCATCAACGTCAATGGCTGCTCACTTTCCCCAGTCCCGCATGAACGGTGCCTCGGGGTGATCCTTGACTCTACCCTCTCTTTCAAGCCCTTATCTCCTTTCTTCCGACTCCAACTCAAAAATATATCCCGGATCCATACATTCCTTGACCAAGAAACGATGAAAATGCTTGTGCACGCCCTCATCATCTCCCGCCTCGACTATTGCAACCTCCTACTCTTTAGCCACCCATCTAGCACTCTTGCACCACTCCAATCTATTCTAAACTTTGCTGCCAGATTAATCCACCTGTCTTCCCGCTATTCCCCAGCCTCTCTTCTCTGCCAAGCCCTTCACTGACTTCCTGTTGTCCAGAGGCTCCAGTTCAAAACCCTAACTATGACATACAAAGACATCCACAACCTGTCTCCTCCATACATCTGTGAAATGGTCTCCAGGTATTTACCTACACACAACCTTTGATCCTCTCAAGATCTCCCTCTCTATTCCCTTCTTATCTCATCTTCCCAAAATCGCATATAAGACTTCTCCCGTGCTTCCCCCATACTCTGGATCTCTCTAACCCAACACGTCAGACTTTTGCCTACCATGGAAACCTCAAAAGGAACCTGAAGACCCACCTCTTCCAGAAAACCTACAACCTGCAGGGATCCTCAGTCTAATGAATCACTGCACGACCAGCTCTACCCTCTCCTAGAGTATCCTCACCCATCCCCTGTAGACTGTGAGCCTTTGCGGGCAGGGTCCTCTCTCCTTTTGTACTTGTGTGTGCCTTGTATTGCTCATGTTTATTATGCTTGTCTTTGTATGCCCTTTTTTCACATGAAAAGCGCCATGGAATAAATGGCGCTATGAAAATGAATAATAATAATATTGCAGATTTGACGATCGTGATCTGAACCGAACATTGAAATTTTCACTCATCTCTACTTATGAGCTGTAGTTTCAATTCAATTAGCACTTTATCAACAAGAAGACAACACTACAAGACTAGGTCTCAGCACAGTCCAGACCAGCTAATACATGTAAACCCACCTCCACCACCGAGTAAGTTTGCTCACATTGAAAAATGTAAACAAAAAGCTGCCAATCAAGGGTGCTGGCCTGGTTATACACAGTTTAACTTTTAGCTTTGCTACATCTCCATCAGACAAAACAGGTATTCTATGAAAACAACACCCATGGAATCAGACTTTCTTGCCCTATGTTATGCTGTGCTCAGATTATATAGCAAAAACCTGCTAACAGATTTCCTTCAAGTGAGTTTGGCACAGATTCTGGCACCTCTCATATCTCTTCTCCCTATGTCAAAATTGAATATCTGTATTATTTGCAGACTACTAATCTCATCTTTGTTGCTACAGCAGTTCAACATATTGCTGACTAAAGTATCAGTACAATGTTGCAGAGCCTTTCTCTACCTATCTCTGTCTCTGAGCTATGAATTCTGGTAAACTCACACAATACTAAAATCAGAATAAAATGGATGCAGCATTTTCTCCATAGAGCCTTTTACAAGCTATAATAGTCCTAATTGAATGGCTTTGCTATACTGACACGGACGTGGTTTGTGGAACTACTGTGCCACGGACCGTGGAGAGCCTGGAAGAGCTTGATTAAGAGATCATCTGACTGTTCACTAGAGCCTCTGATGGTGAGGTTAGATGAACGCCAGGTGCCACTCTAGGACAGACCAACTGACATGCAGCAGCTGGACCCAGAGAACAGACTGGAGGGAGCAGCTGGCCGAGTGTGTATTAAAATGCAGTAGAGTTTGCATCAGAGTGCAGCAGACAGAGTTCGCATCAGAGTGCATCAGGAAGTGTTTGTATAAATTTAGAAGCATTCTAAGGGGTGCATGCATGCACCCCCTCAGCAAAGCATACCAGCAGCTAAGCATCTAGAAGAATCAGTTAATCCATGGAAAGAAATTTAAATTAACATGCATCTCTTCTCTTCACACAGATATAACTCTTTGCTTGCTGGCTATAATCTACTGCTTTGTTATCCTGCAACAACTTTAATGGTATAACACTCTGCTTCCTGTCTATCATCTACTGCCTTGATATCCTGCAACCACACTCTTGAGGATAATTTCATGAAATATATTTTTTATTCTGCACAAAATTCACCACAGTGGTAAGTTACAATATAATGAAGAAAAGAAAAAAAAATTTTCAAGCGATTCTTCTATAACGTTTCGACCCGAGACTTTCTCAAATTCGCTAGAAGTAAAAACAAAAAATGTCAGTGTAACATATAAACACAAGGATGATAGTAAAATATCATGAAAAATTAGTACTACAACAATTGCATATACAGATAAACAGAAAAAATCTTGTAGATAAAGAAATAGTAGCATTTTTAAAAAAAAAATGTAAAATAATCCGAACTTAGAGAACAATTCTGTCAGCAATGGGTATGGGAAAACATTTTTAATACAATACAACTACAATAGCAAGGGCAATGGAAGAATGAGCCATTCACATGCCTAAAAAACAAAAAGCGAAAAAAAGGAAAAAATAGAAATTAAGCCAAGGATACTAACCACATATACAGATGTGGAAGATGATTGATGATTAATATATACTGCAAAAGTGAAGAATATGTTGTAACAACCCTGCTGGCATCACTGCATAGCATCCCATCTCCCATCTTTATCACTACTCCAGGCCATGCTGTGAGCTCTGTCCTCTGCCGGCTCCTTGCTGTGGGCCTTATGTTCTTGCTTGCTGCATACTTTCCTGGTTGTGTACTTAGAGGGGTGGGTCAGCTCTCCCTGACTCTTAAAAAGAGAAAGTGCACTTTCCTAAGATGTCCCCAGCCAATAGTCAAGAGGCCTCAGGTACTTAAGGCATTCCCACCCATAAGAGGATGCCTGAGCAATTATTTCCCTCAGTTAGTGTCTTGCTACTGAGGTGCCAGGTCCTGTCCTGTTTCTGCCTTCTCTCGGGGCTGCATACCAAGACCTGTCTCTGTGATTTGAGTGTCTTCTTTCCTGCCTTCCTGAGGGCTTCATACTCAGGCTTGAATCCTAGATCCTGTCCCTGTTCCTGTACCTGACCTTGTCTGATCTCAGTCCTTACCTGTACCTGTTTGTATCCTTGTTTGTTGCTTCCTTTCCCTGCTGTGTGTATCCTTGTGTTTACTTCATCTGCCCTGCTCTCACTCCTCGATCTGTGGTTCTGCTCTGCTTTCGCTCTGCTTTTGCTCTGCAGTTCGGCTCTGCTTTCGCCATTTGGTTCTGCTCATTGCTCCGCAGCCCTGCATTTCTGCTCTTTGCTCTGCAGCTCAGTGGTTCTGCTCTTTGCTCCGCAACCCTGCGGTTCTGCTCTGCTTCTGTTCTGCAATCTGTAGGTCTCTATCCCTCCTGACTGGACTTTTTCTTACCTGTTACCACACACTATTCACACCTGACTGTGTACCTGTCCTTCCCAAATCAGTTCCATCTCCTCTGGTCTGAACAGTTCCCTACTTGTCCCACATATCACTCATACCTGCCCGTGTTCCTGTCCCTACCGAGTCAGTACCTGTCTTTCCAGAGTGCAAGCCATGTCCACCTGTCCTGCCATAGTGCCAGCCATGCCCGCCAGAGTTCCAGTCATGCCTGTCTGTGCTTGCTTGCACCTGCTATCAGTGTTCAGTCTCTTTGTGGAATCAGCTGCTACAGCCAGACACCGCCCTGGAGTCGTACCTGGTAGCGACCTCCTGCACATTCCTGACCTCACAATCAGATACTCCAGTGAACAACGAGGTAGCTGCTTAGTCACGCCCCTTCCATGGTAGTCTGGTTTGTCAGTCAGGGCACGAGCGTTATATATATTATGTAAAATATGATAAAACACGGAAGAGGAGAAGGGAGAGTTAGGAAAAGGTTAGTTACATACCACATGTCCTGTGTTAATGAAATGTTTTTTGCGTAAAAAAAGGGATAATTAGTGGTAATGGGTATCCTGGTGGCATCAATAAAGCCATGGAATACATCAGATATAAAACAATAATACAATAATAATATTGCCCAGCGCATATAAAGTAATAAGGGACATCCTGTGGTCACCCAGCGTCATCAGGATGATGCAGTGGTATGGGTGACGTCCACTGTGGAGGGAGGAGAAGCATTGTTGGCAGTGTTTTAAATAGAGCGCTGTAGCGGATAGCTTCCTGTTGCAGAGCCCCAGAAACAACACGAGGCTAAGGTTCAGACTACCGCTTCCTGTAAGCGGTTGTCAAATAGAGGCTTGAAGCACAATACGATCAGTGCGTGGACGGAGTCAAAGGTTCAGACAAGAAGTTATAATAAGGTTTGGAATGCATCGTGAATTGCGCATGCGCAGAGTCCCCAGCCATTATTATTATTGGCTGCGCACCCTATGTGGCTATATGTATGAGTAGTTTCGACAGAGAAATGGTAACGGTCTAATGTGCCCAATACAGGTGGCATAAAATTAAAATTCTGTTTAATGATGGATAGAAATTAAGTAAAATAAAACAAAGTTGAAATGGTGGTGTTTTTAACCTAAGGGAGTCCAATAAAAAGGGGGGGGGGGTGAAAATAAAACAAATAAATTATGTATAATGAATGAAAAAGAGAAAATTTGTAAAATGACATCAATCAAAAAGATAGATAAATAAAAAAATAAAGAAAAATTAAAAATTAAAAATTAAAAAAAGTAAAATTGAAAAAATAGAATAAATTAAAAATATGCATGAAATGAAAAGGAAAACGAAAAAATGAAAGAAATGAAAAAAATAAGATAAATAAAAATTAAATCAATAAAAAGAGGAAAGAAACCTAATGAAAGATGTAAAAAATGAAAATTAAGAAAAAATAGTGAAGAAAAAAGTAAAAAAATAAATGATAAGAAATAATAGAGATAAGAATAAAATAAAAAAATCAATAAAAAATAAAATACATAAAAAACAAAAAACAAAAACAAAAAACAAAAATAACTATTGAGGCATGTACTTACTCATATGGGATGGGAATGGTCAGTGTGTCTGTAATAAAACAAGAAACAGAAACTGTAAAATAGAATTGACGGCAACAATAAAGAATATAATGCATAAAGTGAATGGCTCACTAGATACATATGGATATAAAGGGGGGTTAATCAAGTCATACATAAAGCTGGGTACATATTTAAAACAGAATAAATAAGCCTTAGCGAATCAGAAAATAAAGTTCTCGTTTAAGACCTTTGGGTGTTAAAGTCTGCAATGCATGGATCCAGTAAGGTTCTCACTTCCCTTCTAAGGAGGAAACCCAGCTTTTGGTGTAGTCCATGACTTCCAGGCTTTACACAATTATTACTTGCAAAGGATTTCTACAAATAATAAATAATGAACATTTTATTTATGGTAAATATAAGTTTTCCAATTACTTTTGAGCGCCTGAAATGAGAAGGATTTGAAGAAAAATTGTTACAATTCTTAAATATTTCACAGGATATTTCTGTTCAACTCCTTGAAAGTCTACACTTAAATTGCATCTAAGTTGTTTCATATGAAAACTAAAATAGTGGAATGCAAACCCCAAATCATGAAGATTCAGTCACTGACCAAATATTTTTGGACCTAAAGATATATGCCGTTTTATATTTTTTAATAATTTTGCACACTGAAACAATTATTTTTCTAAATAATTAAATTTTAAGTTGTCATATTTTGATAGCTATAATCTTTCTAATTTTCCTCTATTTGAAGTCTTGTTTTTTGTGGAATTAGTCGATATTTTCAGAAAATCACCTTTTAACTGCTTTTTATATTATTTTTTTGTGGAAGCATGAGTGAAAAATATCTTACCTTACTTTTTAATAATTTTTAATTCCTGTGTTTATCATGTGTCACAGTTTTAAAGCATGGACTATTTTGGATGTGGACATGCCAATTATGTTTGTTTTGTTTTCAATGTTTTGTTTATTAAGAAACTCGAATTGAATGCCAACAGTTTATAAGACAATAAGGTGATCAACCAAATATTCAAAACTTTCGAGGTGGTTCATAGACCACTAAGATTACACAAAAAAGCAAATTACCAATGCAATGGGAAAAGTGTTGGTCAATACATCAAAAATGCAGAAAAAACGGGATCTTATTTTTTATACACTGCTCAAAAAAATAAAGGGAACACTTAAACAACAGAATATATCTCCAAGTCAATCAAACTTCTGTGAAATCAAACTGCACACTTAGGAAGCAACACTGATTGACAATCAATTTCACATGCTGTTGTGCAAATGGAATAGACACAGCAAATGGAACAGACACAGCAAACCTTCTTGCCACAGCTCGCATTGATGTGCCACCCTGGATGAGCTGCACTACCTGTGCCACTTGTGTAGGTTGTAGTGTCAGTCTCATGCAACCATGAGTGTGAAAGCACAACCAACAATCAAAAGTGACCAAACATCAGCCAGAAAGCATTGGTACTGAGATGTGGTCTGTGGTCCCCACCTGCAGAACCACTCCATTATTGAGGGTGTCTTGCTAATTGCCAATAATTTCCATCTGTTGTCTCTTCCATTTGCACAACAGCACGTGAAATTGATTGTCAAACAGTGTTGCTTCCTAAGTGAACAGTTTGATTTCAAAGAAGATTGATTTACTTGAAGTAAAGGGACTGTCACACTAAGCGATATCGCTAGCAATATCGCTATAACATCACTGGTTTTTGTGATGTAGCAGCGATATTGCTAGCAATATCGCTATGTGTGATACTTACCTCCGACCGGCTCCCCCCGCTGATTATCGCTGATCACGCGAGAACGTCCTGGTCCGTTTCTCGTCGTCAGCTTCCTGCTGGGCTTCCTGTGGTGCCGATGAGCGATGCATGGACGCGGGCGCGAGGACATCAGGATCGCATCGTCAGACAGGTAAGTAATGACCCCCGACTGCTGCTATGTCGCTGATGAGATCTGCCTGTGTGGCAGCTCACTAGCGACCACTTAGCGGTGCACCAGCGATCCTGACCCCGTCATATCGCTGGTCGGGATCGCTGGTGCAACGCTTAGTGTGACAGTACCTTTACATTCTGTTGTTTAAGTGTTCCTTTTATTTTTTGAGCAGTGTATAAAGGAAACATTGCAACAGATGTCGCAATATTCAACATTTTCTATATAAGTAGAAACTTGAGGGACAAGGAAAAAGAAGGAACAATGAGAATTAGTATTCAGCAGGTGGCAGAGGGAGAAAATGAAGAAAAGAGATGACAAGGGAGGAAGGTTTAGTAAAAAGTGATGTGGCTTGGTGGGGAGGGGCTGCAGGTCCAAAAGTACAGTAGAAGGGCTGTTTCACATGCTTATTTGAAAGGTCTTATATAGCTAAAAAAGTTAATTTGTTGGTAACTCTATAGGCAGTCCAAGGTTTCCAGACATGGAGAAAAGAGGGGAGGTTATGTGTAGAGTGAACGTGCTTGGATAAGGTGTTAGGGGTTCAAATCCCAACAAAGACAACAACTACAAGATATTTGTATGTCCTAACATTGTTTGCGTGGGTTTCTTCTGGTTACTCCGATTTCCTCACACCCTCCAAAGACATACTATTAAGGAATCTATATTGTGAGCCCCAATGGAGACAGCGTTGATAATGTCTGTAAAGCATTGTGAGTGAATAAAATAAATAAAATATTTTAGGCCAGCAATTATCCATTTTTTTTAATAAATCTGAAGTTTTTGCAAAGTTTATTGATATACCTAGATACTTCTATTAAGACTAAAATGCAGAAAGCATTTTGGTAACTAGTTGTATGTTTCCCAGTAAAAGATCATTAGACATACTTACTGTGACTCAGACCTTTTCTCTTTAGAGCAATATTATCATATATTTACTGTAGTTACTTCTAGAGGAGCACATTTTCACCCACATAGTGATGTTTAGATGTTTATAGCAAAACTCATCTTGTTATGTGAAAATAAGTTTTTAACTTTGTATTTATTGAGTCATTGAACAGAATATTTCAAAGACTGCTTCACAGAATATCTGAATGGCAGTAACAAACTGAATAAATAACTGCAGTAATTATTTAATTATGTACAGCCAAACAGAAGTGACAGTTTAATCAACAAATAAAATTATTACAGAATATATAATCAAGAAGTATGCTTTGATATGTTCTACTTTTAAACTTCTCCATTAACTCTTAAAGCGAACCTTTAACAAAAAATGACATGCCTAGAGATGAGTGAACCAGAACAGTAAAGTTCGGTGTTCACACTGAACACCTACTGTTCGGACATGGACACTAAACACAGAATTCACTAGGAAGTCTGTGTTATTGTTTGAGTTCAGCCCCCGAATACCAAGTATGCTGTCATGCATAGGACAGCAAGGCAAACATCACTTCTGATCATCTGTAAAATCATCACCACTAGAGATGAGCGACTAATGTGCCACAAACAGGAAGTTGATATCATCATCCATTCCCATTTTATTTAGGTGTATCCATATAACTGGCCCACCCTGTAGACTTAAAAAAATTAGCACTGTATTTACAAAAAAATGAACATCCCATGTAGAGATGAGCGACTTTGCCTTTTTTAGGGTCGAGTCGCAAAAGTCTGGTCGAACGAAATCGGCCGACTATAGGGAAAAGTCAGAGGCCGACTGAAACACGAAACCCAATGAAAGTCAATGGGGAAGCAAAGTCGGCAGGGACTGTAGGACAGAAAAAAACACCTACAGTGCCCATTTCAATGTCAAAAACATCAGTTCTTATTACTGAAGTTTGTCAACCTTAATTTACCTCCTAATAATAGTTATGCATTGGCTATTTGGGGGCTATTTGGCTAAAGTTGTGGGGGGGTAGGGCTGACTCCAGGTTTTCGAGTGCCCTGGGCCAAAGAGTGTCAGTGCGCCCAATTAACACATACCACAACTCATGAAGCTCCAATGCGGCACAGAAATATAGGTATAGTAGAATGACAAATACTTCACTGCTTACATGACATGACTAATCTATTTTAAATTATACAATAGCTCAAAAAAAGGACAGTATATTACTACATACAGTATTATGGCCACCACATTGTGTGCCTTACAGAATAATGAGCCCCATTTATTTCTCCATACAGAATAATTGGTCACATATAATGTTCCATACAGTATATGATGAGCTCCACATAATGCTCCAGTATATGATGGGCCTCATTTATGATGCTCCAGTGTATGATGGGCCCTAATAAAGCTCCATATATAGTGGGCCCCATTTCTAATCCTCCAGTGTATCATGTGCCCCATAGATGCTGCTCCAGTGTCTGATGTCCCCCATTTGGAATGCTCCAGTATATGATGGGCCCCATTTTTAATTAACCCAGGCATGGTATGTGAAAAGAGCTCCATGGAGTAATCTGAAGTGTGTGCTGCTGCATCCTTCATTTTTGGTGTGGGTGAAGGACAGAAGGAAAGGGATTGCTCCTGACACGAAACCTGCACTTACGACTCAGTGCTTGCATTTTGTTAAACTTCAGAAGAGGAGGCAATAGAGCTGGAGGCTGTTTCAGCAATGTAAGCCAAAAACAGTTCCTGATGCTCTGGCTTTAAAAGCAGTCTACCTACTCCCAGAAAACAGAGCTTTACAGGCTTTCCAGAGCTACACCATGACGCAGGCTCAACACCTCCTGCCTTAGCTGCTATTGTGTTTTTGGCACTACCAGCAGATGCACCACCACCACCATCATTACCAGGTGGCCCCCCACGGCCACATCTGCATCCTCTTCCACCTTACTTCCTCATGTTTTGGAAAATGGACCCAAAATACCAGCAGATATATGGTACTGTATCAGAAGCGTACAACTCTATACAGTCTAGGGATAAAAGTAAATCTCTGTATATATTTCATGATTAATACACAGATGCTCACAGGCTCAGTATGAATTACCCAATAAAATAAAAAGTTGAAAAAGGGTACAGTATCACCAGATACAAGGTATATATAGTATAGTGTAAACATTATGAATCTCCATATACATTTCAGGAGGCAGACACAAATGATCTCAGGCCCAGTATGTAATATGAAAGCTGTAAATGGGTAATGTAACACAAGCGTACAGCTGTATACAGTGTTGGGGTAATCTTAAAGCTCCTAATATATTGCCGGAGTAACAGACAGATGTTCACAGGCTCATTATGGATTACACCAGAATCTAAATAGCTAAAAAGGTTACTGTATCAGAAGCGTACAGCTGTATACAGTGTAGGCCAAATTTGAAATCTCGGTATATATTTCCGGAGTCACCCTCAGATGCTCACTCAGTCTGGGTTTGACCATAATAAAAAATGTTGTAAAAAAGGTACTGGATAACAAGATAGCAAGTATATATATTCTAGGGTACAATTGAAATCTCCATATAGATAGTCCCGTAGTCACTCTCAGAAGCTTACTCAGTATGAATTTGACCGTAATACTAAATGTCGAACAAAGGTACAGTATAACAAGATACAAGCTGTATCGAGTATAGGGTAAAAATTGGTATCTCCGATTCACCGTAAATATAGAAGGCGCAAACCACACATGCTCACTCACTATGGATGATACTGTAATACAAAATTTTGAACAAAGGTACTGTATCAGCACATAGCAGGTGTATCCAGTCTAGGGGTAATTGTAAATTTCCATCTATACTTTCGGTATCAGGCACAGACACTCACAGGCTCACTATGTATTACACCAGAATTTAAAAATTAGAAAAAGGGAAAGGTAGTCGAAGCGTACAACAGAATACAGTGTTGTGGTACTTTTAAATCTTCGTATATATTTCAATCTCAGTAAGCCAGTCCAGACTCTCTGCTACTGGAAATTAAATGGATACAAGTACAGACAGAAAGTCGAGTGTTAGCAGAAATTTGGGAATTACTTATTGTAGGAAAACCTCCCGGTAGTTGTTGCAGAGGCGATGCAGACCCTCAATTACTCTGTCTGTGGAGACAGCGAAAATTGTTGTGAGTTCATTTTCCCCTTCATTACTGAGGCCCGAGGAACTCCCTCTTCTGGTAAAGAAAGGTAGTGAGCCTGATTATCGAACACCTGAGGCTGATGATGATGACTGGCTGAGTGGAGTTACTGACTGGATATAAGGCTGCCGACGCCCTTCTGCCCTGCGGGTGATTTCTCTGTGGGATCCTTGGAGACCAGTCTGAATTCCTGCTCCTCTAAAGCTAAGTTTGCTGCTCGGCCTTTTGCATTGTTGCTTTGACTTTGTTTTGCTTTGTTTTTCTGGATTTCTGCCATTCCCTGCTGGGGTGTGCTGAATTCCTTTAGCTCTGTCTTCTGAAAATACCTGAGTACTGATTTAGTTTTTGAAGCCTAGCTGCTTCAGGGCCTTTTTCATGTCAGCTTGTTGGCTTATGTCTTTGATAGGGTTTTGGCAGATTGCAGACAGCAGCCTTCCTGTCCTTTCCTATCTAGGTAGTTTTGGGCCCCGTCTTTGCTCAGTCTATCTTTCTGTCTGTGTTAGTGTTTTCATCTTGCTTCACCATCATTATATGTTGGAGGCTGCCTATTGCTTTGGGGTCTGCTCTGGGGCAGTTTAGATTTCCCCTTTCTTTCTTTAGGCCTATTTAATTCTCCGGCTGTGATCGAGGGGTCAAGGGCATCGTAGGAACCCCCCACGGCTACTGCTAGTTGTGTTGATAGGTTCAGGGGTCTGCAATCTGATAGTTGCCAACTTCTCTGGTTTTCTGGACTTAGCTTGTATTTCTGTTTTTGCCTCCTACGGTAACTCATTCATAACAGAATCACCCGCCATACCGCATTTCCTAGGGTACTCTATAGCAGGAAAGAATTGTAAAAAAAAAAAAAAAAAAGTGTATATTTTTTCCTCTATATCTCTGAGGCCGTAGGGGGAATTTTTTTTTTCTCTCAATGGAGATAAAGCAATTGTCTGATCGTGTGGAGCAGCTCGCTGCGGAAGTGCGGGGAATTTCCGCCTACCTTGCTCATTCACATGCTGCTGAACCAAAGATTCCTACACCTGATGTATTTTTTGGGGACCGGTCTAAATTTTTGAATTTCAAAAATAATTGTAAATTATTTTTTGCCTTGAAGCCTAACTCGTCAGGGAGCTCCGCACAGCAGGTTAAAATTGTCATCTCTTTGCTGCGTGGCGATCCCAAGGATTGGGCGTTTTCTTTGAAACCAGATGATCCTATTCTGACTAATGTGAACGCATTTTTTCAGGCTTTGGGGTTGTTGTATGACGAACCTAATGCCATTGATCAGGCTGAAAAGACCCTGCTGGCATTGAACCAGGGTCGTGATTCTGCAGAATTGTACTGTCAAAAATTCCGAAAGTGGGCAGTACTTACTACCTGAAATGATAATGCCTTGGCTGCTCTCTTTCGGAAGGGGTTGTCAGAAGCTGTAAAAGATACTATGGTGGGATTTCCTGTTCCCTCTGGTCTTGACGATTCTATGTCATTAGCCATTCAGGTTGATCGGCGTTTGCGCGAACGCAAAGCTGCACGAGAGGTGTTGCCACCTGTTGAACAAATGTCTGAACCTATGCAATGTGATTGAGTTTTTTCCAGAGAGCAGCGTCAGGAGTTCAGAAGGCGTAATAAGTTGTGTTTTTTCTGTGGAGATGCCTCGCATATTATTTCTGTCTGTCCTAAACGAGAGAAACGCTTTGCACACACGTTTTCTGTTGGGGGTGTTCAACCTAAGTTTCTTCTGGCTATTACTCTGATCTGCTCCCTGTCCACATTTTCCGCCAAGGCTTTTGTGGATTCGGGAGCAGCCCTAAACCTAATGGACTTGGATTTTGCTAAACGTTGTGGATTTCCGATGAAAACTCTGCAGACGCCTATCCCTTTGAGGGGGATTGATGCTACTCCTTTGACTAAAAATAAACCTCAGTTTTGGACCCAGGTGGTAATGCGGGTCGCCCCAGACCATCAAGAAAATTGCAGATTTTTGGTGTTGCATAATCTGCATGATACTATTGTTCTGGGGTTTCCCTGGTTACAAATTCATAATCCAGTTTTGAATTGGAAATCTGTGTCTGTGGTGAGTTGGGGTTGTCGGTGTGACTTTAGTGAGGCTCCGGTGTTTAACACCTCTCCTCAGTCGCATGATGTTCCTGATTATTTGGCGGACTTTTATGATGTATTTAGTGAGAATGAGTCTGCGTCTCTGCCTCCTCATAGGAGTTATGACTGTGCAATTGAACTGAGCCCGGGGTGTAAATTTCCCAAGGGTCGGCTCTTCAATTTATCTGTACCCGAGCACGAGGCTATGCGATCCTATATTAAGGAGGCGTTGGAGAAGGGTCATATTAGACCATCCTCGTCACCCTTAGGTGCCGGTTTTTTTTTTGTAGCCAAAAAGGATGGATCATTAAGACCTTGTATTGATTATCGTGAACTCAACAAAATTACTGTTAAATATCAGTATCCGTTACCCCTGATTTCTGATCTATTCTCCAGAGTTAAAGGTGCTTGCTGGTTTACCAAGCTTGACCTCAGGGGGGCGTATAATCTTATTCGCATTAAGCATGGGGAAGAATGGAAGATGGCGTTTAATACCCCGGAGGGACATTTTGAGTACCTGGTGATGCCTTTTGGGCTCACTAATGCCCCTTCTGTCTTCCAGTGCTTCATGAACGATATTTTCCGAGATTTTGTTGATAAATTTTTGATTATCTATCTGGATGATATTTTGATCTTCTCCAAGGATTGGGATTCTCATGTGGAACATATTCGGACTGTGTTCCAGATCTTGAGGGAGAATTCCCTGTATGTCAAAGGATCTAAATGCCTTTTTGGAGTACAGAGGATTTCTTTTTTGGGATTTATTTTGTCCCCGTCAACTATTGAAATGGACCCGGCCAAGGTACAGGCCATTTACGATTGGGTTCAGCCCACTTCTTTGAAGGTCCTCCAGAAGTTTTTGGGTTTTGCTAATTTTTATCTGAAATTTATAGCAAAATTTTCTAGTATTGCCAAGCCATTGACTGATTTGACTAAGGAGGGTGCTGATGTGTTAAATTGGTCTCCGGAGGCTGTTTCTTCCTTTCAGGAGCTGAAGCGAAGATTCACCTCCGCCCCGCTTTTGCGGCAACCTGATGTCTCACTTCCATTCCAGGTAGAGGTGGATGCTTCTGAGATTGGTGCAGGAGCTGTTTTGTCCCAAAAGGACCCTGTAACATCTAAAATGAATCCCTGTGCTTTCTTTTCCCAAAAGTTCTCTCCATCTGAACGTAACTATGATGTGGGGAATAGAGAACTGTTGGCCATGAAATGGGCATTTGAGGAGTGGAGACATTGGTTGGAGGGAGCTAAGCATCAAGTCGTGGTCAGAATTTGATTTACCTAGAGTCGGCTAAGCGCTTGAACCCTAGACAGGCTAGGTGGGCCTTGTTTTTTACACGTTTTGATTTTGTGGTTTCTTTTCTTCCTGGAACAAAGAATGTCAAGGCAGACACCCTGTCTAGGAGCTTCTTTGCTGATTCTCCTGTGGTGACCAAGCCTGCTACCATCTTAGGCGAAGGGGTAGTTCTTTCTGCCATCTCGCCCGATTTGAGACGTGCTCTGGAAGAGTTCCAGGAGGACAAACCTGAGCGTTGTCCCAGTGGAAAGTTGCATGTTCCTGACCAGTGGAAGAAGAGAGTGATGTCTGAAGTTCATTGCTCTGCTTTGGCTGGTCATCCAGGTATTTTTGGTACTAGAGATCTGGTGAGTCGTTTTTTTTGGTGGCCCTCCTTGTGTCGTGATGTCAGGAATTTTGTGCAGTCCTGTGGGACGTGCTCCCGGTCTAAATCGTGTTCTCGCTCTAGTGGGTTGTTGATGCCTTTGCCTGTCCCCAAGAGGCCATGGACCCATATTTCAATGGATTTCATCTCTGATATGCCTGTCTCTCAAAGGTTGACTGTTATTTGAGTGATTTGTGATAGGTTCTCTAAGATGGTTCATCTTGTACCACTCCCTAAGTTGCCGTCTTCCTCTGAGTTGGTGCCCCTGTTTTTACAACAGGTGGTTCATTTGCACGGGATTCCTGAGAACATTGTATCTGACAGAGGAGTCCAGTTTGTGTCTAGATTTTGGAGAACTTTCTGTTCCAGGCTGGGAATTCAGTTGTCCTTCTCCTCTACTTTTCACCCTCAGACCAATGGGCAGACAGAGAGAACAAACCAGACCTTGGAGTCATATTTGAGATGTTTTATTTCTGCTGATCACGATGATTGGGTTTCATTTTTGCCCATGGCCGAATTTGCTTTAAATAATAGAGCTAGTTCTGCCACTTTGATGTCACCTTTTTTTTGTAACTTTGGGTTTCATCCTCGATTTTCTTCAGGGCAGGTGGAGCCCTCTGCCTGCCCAGGTGTTGACACTGTGGTGGAGAGAATGCACCAGATCTGGGACCAAGTGGTGGATAAGTTATCTCTCTCCCACGAAAAGGCCCAGCGGTTTTCCAACCGACATAGGACCATTGGTCCCCAGTTTAAGATTGGTGATATGGTGTGGTTATCATCAAAAAATATTGCTATGAAGGTGGCTTCTCCTAAGTTTAAGCCTAGATTTATTGGACCTTACAAGATTGTGGAGATTATTAATCCGGTCTCTTTTCGTTTGGCTCTTCCTGTCACATTTAAAATCCATAATGTGTTCCATAAATCTTTGTTGAAGAGGTTTGTTGAACCTGTTGTTCCTGGGGTGGCACCTCCAGACCCTGTATTGGTTGAAGGTAACATGGAATATGAGGTAGAGAAAGTACTGGATTCCCATCTGGCTAGACGGAGACTCCAGTATTTGGTTAAGTGGAAGGGTTATGGTCAGGAGGATAATTCCTGGGTCTCTGCCTCTGATATTCATGCCAAAAGATTGGTGCGTGCCTTTCATCGGGCTCACCCTGATCGCCCTGGTGGCGTAGTTGAGGGTTCGGTGACCCCTCCTCAAGGGGGAGGTACTGTTGTGAGTTAATTTTCCCCTTCATTACTGAGGCCCGAGGAACTCCCTCTTCTGGTAAAGAAAGGTAGTGAGCCTGATTATCAAACACCTGAGGCTGATGATGATGACTGGCTGAGTGGAGTTACTGACTGGATATAAGGCTGCCGACACCCTTCTGCCCTGCGGGTGATTTCTCTGTGGGATCCTTGGAGACCAGTCTGAATTCCTGCTCCTCTAAAGCTAAGTTTGCTGCTCGGCCTTTTGCATTGTTGCTTTGACTTTGTTTTGCTTTGTTTTTCTGGATTTCTGCCATTCCCTGCTGGGGTGTGCTGAATTCCTTTAGCTCTGTCTTCTGAAAATACCTGAGTGCTGATTTAGTTTTTGAAGCCTAGCTGCTTCAGGGCCTTTTTCATGTCAGCTTGTTGGCTTATGTCTTTGATAGGGTTTTGGCAGATTGCAGACAGCAGCCTTCCTGTCCTTTCCTATCTAGGTAGTTTTGGGCCCATCTTTGCTCAGTCTATCTTTCTGGCTGTGTTAGTGTTTTCATCTTGCTTCACCGTCATTATATGTTGGGGGCTGCCTATTGCTTTGGGGTCTGCTCTGGGGCAGTTTAGATTTCCCCTTTCTTTCTTTAGGCCTATTTAATTCTCCGGCTGTGATCGAGGGGTCTAGGGCATCGTAGGAACCCCCCACGGCTACTGCTAGATGTGTTGATAGGTTCAGGGGTCTGCAATCTGATAGTTGCCAACTTCTCTGGTTTTCTGGACTTAGCTTGTATTTCTGTTTTTGCCTCCTACGGTCACTCATTCATAACAGAAAATGGTTCTTTGTGAAGAAAGGATTGCTTTATCGCAGTAGCGTGGATCACATCACCGTTACTCGTCTCCATCAAATTGTGATCACAGGGAGAGATGTAGACATGGTCTTCACTGCCTATCATGATGTGTCTGGTCATTTTGGAGTGCAAAAGACAGAAGCCACAGGCCGTAGGCGATTCTATTGGATTGGCATGAGAGGAGACATTGAAAAATGGTGGCAGGAATGTCACACGTCTGTGACTATCACAACTGTGAAAGGTGATCATAAAGCACCACTGCATCCGCTTGTAAGTTGACGTCCTTTACAAATGGTAGCCATTGATCATCTGAAGGTAAAGGCCAGCAGAACAGGCCATAGCTAAATCTTAACCATCATCGATCATTACACCAAATTTCTAGTGGCCATCCCTGTGAAGGATTTAACTGCCCAGACTACACAGCAGTGGAGCAGGGAGAGGTAAATATTACAACTTGCAAGTGCTGTGGCCATGACCAAGCAGGGGGGGCACACTCATGGTCGACGGTCCTGGCACAGGGCCCCTCATAGTATGCTGGTGTGTCTGATGGCGAGTTTGCTCCCCCACCGTCAGAGACACTGCATTGTACTATGATTTTCTCTATGCCAGTGCCGTAGGCCATCAGTTGGCCCATCCACCTGTTCAGAGCAACGGCAATTGCCCGAGTGCACCAGTTGTTGACACCAGCCATTGGGGGGTGGGTGGGCAGTCCACTTACGGAGGTTTAAAAAATGGCACATGTTGATGTGTTGGCTGGACATTCAGCTGATGCAAAGGGTGGAATTGGGCAAGTCCGAGGAAAAGGAGGACAAAAGTGAGGCAGTTTTCTGGCAACCTATGTGTCATCAGGGGAAGGTGGGACAAAATCCTTTGAAACCCATGCACGGTTCATTTTAATGAAGGTTAGATCATCAACATTTTGGGTCAACAGATGGGTCCTTTTTTCTGTCAGGATTGATCCAGCAGCACTGAAGACTCTTTCAGATAACACACTAGCAGCAGGGCAAGCGAGCTCCTGTGAGGCATATTGTGCCAATTCAGGCCAGGTGTCCAATTTAGAGGCCCAAAAGTCAAAGGGGAATGTCCTGTGAGGTAGAATATCGATATGGGAGAAGTAGTTTGTAACCATAGTTGACAACTGCTGTCTCCTGTCACTTTTAATCGATGCAGTATTAGCAGTCGTGTGAGTGGTACTTGAAAAATCAGTCCACAACATGGTCATTAAACCCCTGCCTCCAATGCCACTTCAGCTGTGTGCACCACGAACACCTTTTCCATTGTGCCCACTACAGCTCGTGGGAGAACCAGCACCGCTGCTGTGTGCTGGGAAAGCCTCAAACAAATGGTTTACCAGAGTTGCTTGTTTGTTAGCCAATATTATCTCAAGGTTCTCCTGTGGCATGATGTTGTGCAATTTGCCTTTGTATCGTGGATCGAGGATGCTGGCCAGCCAGTGGTCGTCATCCCTCATCATTTTGGCAATAAAATAAGAAACTGGGTCTGAGCAGAAAAATTAAATTAATGTGCATGCAAAATGTAATTGCATATGAACACATGACCTTTACACAGAGAAAACCAAAAACAAAACACAAAACAAATATCCAGGAATAAAAAAGTAAAAAAATATATTGCAAAAATTGCATGAAGGTAATAATAATAGTAATAATAAGGGTATTTAGTTAACATAATTTTGATCAAAACAATGTAGAAGCCATCCCGCCACGTCAAGGCAACCCACATGCAATTTTTGCAATATATTTTTTTACTTTTTTATTCCTGGATATTTGTTTTGTGTTTTGTTTTTGATCATTTTGGCAATGCGGGGGTTCCCTTTTTAGGATCCGCAAGGCATAATTGCACATGTGGGCCAATGTTCCAGGTGTCAATGCTGCACTGCCACTGCTGGCTGGAGGAGGACTTTCTGGCAAATCCACATCCCTACAGTCATGCACAAACCCTGTACCTGACCTTGAAACGCCAACATTTTCTCTTACCCCCTGAGAAGCATCCTCCTGCACAAAATAATCATCCCCCTCATCCTCTTCCTCCTCCTCTTCCTCTTCTTCCTCCACCTCGCCCAGGACAGTTCCCTGACCAGACAATGGCTGACTGTCATCCATGCTTCCCTTCTCCTCCTCCTCCTCCGCTGCAGACGCCTGATCCTTAATGTGCATTAAACTTTGCATGAGCAGACGCATAAGTGGGATGCTCATGCTTATGATGGCGCCGTCTGCACTTACAAGCCGTGTGCATTCCTCAATACACTGAAGGACTTTACAGAGGTCTTTCAGCTTTGACCACTGCACACCCAACAATTTGAAGTCTTCCCTTAAACTGCCTGCCCTTGTATCCTCCCACATATGCATTACAGCCTGCCTCTGTTCGAACAGCCTCTCAACCATGAGCAGGGTGGAGTTCCACCTTGTTGCAACGTCTTTGATTAGGCGGTGCTTGGTGAGGTGGTGCAATCGCTGCAGCTTCTGCATATGAATGGCGTGGACATTTGAGCAACTGATGTGTGAGCGCAGTCTTAGCACCTTATGTAGCAGGGATGTTAATGCCGGATAATTAGTAAGGAAGCACTGCACCACCAGGTTCAAAGTGTGAGCCAGGCAAGGTATGTGTGTGAGTTTTGCAAGGGTTATGGCTGCCACAAAATTACGGCCATTATCACTGACTACCTTGCCCGCCTCAAGATGTAGACTGCCCAGCCATGACTCAGTTTGACGCTGCAAGTAGTCGGCCAGTACCTCCACGGTGTGTCTGTTGTCGCCCAAAGACATCATCTTTAACACAGCCTGCTGACACTTACCACTAGCTGTTCGATAGTGGGACACCTTGTGTACAACACTGCCATTTGCGGATGGAGTGCTCGTGCGACTGCGCTCTGTGGATAAGCTTTCGCTGATGAAGGAGGAGGAGGGTCAAAAGCCTACAGCCAACTGTTTCCTATACCATGGGCTAGGCAGCACTGTTCCACCGCCGCTGTCCCCTGTGGAGCATGCATCCACCACATTAACCCAGTGCACAGTGATGGACACATAGCCCGGAGGGGCAGCAGAAGGAACAAGAGCCAATTGCACTACCGAGGACCAGCTGATGGTGCTGGAACCCGGAGGGGCAGCAGAAGGAACAAGAGCCAATGGCACTACCGAGCACCAGCTGACAGTGCTGGAACATGGCCCTGGCCATGCCTACTGGTCCATGCATCTGTTGTGATGTGCACCTTTCCACTCACTGACTGTTTTAGTGCATGGACAATGCGGTCTTTCACATGCCGGTGTATGGCAGGGATGGCTTTTATAGAAAAGAAGTGCCGACTGGGTAGGTCATAGCGTGGGACAGCGTAGGCCATGAGCTTACGGAAAGCTTCGCTTTCAACCAAATGGTAGGACATCATCTCTAATGATTTGGCAATGTAGGCATTCAAACACATTGTACGCGGATGAGAGGATGAGTACTTTCTTGTTCTACTCACAGTGTCTGGTAGGGTGAGCTGGACTGGAGATCTGCATATGGGGGAAGTAGCGGTGGACCGGACGGAGTGAGAGGGGGTTGGTGATGTTATTGGTGGTGATGGCCTAGATTCAGTGTTGTGTTGCAAAACCATTGCGATTCCCTGAGTGCTTTGGCCTTGCGACGACACCTCCACATTTAGTGCTGGTGGTGTGCTTAATGGTGGCCGTGGTCTTACAGTGGGGGAAGTGATGTAGCGCTGCTGGCTACCTTCAGTCAGAGCAGGTGCACATGTGCTACCTGATGTTTTGTAGTTCGTCCACGCTTGCAAGTGCATGTTGATTAAATGTCTAAGCATGCAACTGGTATTCAAATTTCTGTGTGGTTTACCTCGGCTAAAGGTCCTTCCGCACTTCTTACAGCTAACCTTTGCCTCATCAGTAGGATTTTGGACAAAGAAGTGCCACACTGCACTCTTCCTACTATGGTATACATTTTCTGACTTTGCACGCTGTGCTAAGTTGACCGTCTGGCCAAGCTGTCCTGCAACTCTTTTAGTTTTTGGTCCACGTTTTTGGACAGCTTCGGGCCTGCCAGATAACCGCTGCTGCGATGTCAATGCCTGCTGCGGATCCTTCTTTCTAGCTGAACTAATGCCAGCGCCACCCTCCTCCCCCAATGGATGCCAATCCGGGTTAAGAACTGGGTCATCCATCACCTCCTCTTCAAAGTCCTCTCCACCTTCCTCTTTACCTTCCTCTGTGTCACCGTGTAAGGTGGCATAGTATGCGGGAAGGGGCACCTGTGTTTCATCAGGGTCTGATTCTGGCTCAATAGACTGCGAGGGCAATGTAGTGCTCTGGGTCAATGTACCATCAGAATAATCTAGGAGTGGCTGTGCATCAGTGCACTCCATGTCAGATTCATCTTGGACTGGGGAATTCAGGATTTGACTGGATAACCCAGGCATGGTATGTGAAAAGAGCTCCATAGAGGAATCTGAAGTGTGGGCTGCCGCATCCTTAACTTTTGGTGGGAGTGAAGGACACAAGGAAAGGTGTTTTCCTGACCAGAACCCTGCACTGACAACTCCGTGCTTGCAGGTTTCGAACGTTCAGAAGAGGAGGCAATAGAGCTGGTTGCTGTTTCAGCAATGAACCTGTTCCTGATGCTCTGGCTTTGAAAGCGGTTTTCCTACTCCAAGAAAAGGCAACCTTACAGGCCTTCTTGGGCCAGATGATGACGCAGGCTCAACACCTCCTGCCTTAGCTGCTATTGTGCTTTTGCCAGAACCAGCCGATGCACCACCACCATCAGTACCAGCTGCACCCCCCTGCCCACGTCCACGGCCTCTTCCACCATACTTCCTCATGTTTGGGAAAATGTAAAATAATACCAGCAAAGAGATGGTACTGTATGAGGAGCGACCACCTGTGTAAGGTGTATTAAATAAATTAAGTCTACGTACATATTTTGTTAGTCACAGACGCTCTTACAGTATGTATTTGACCGTAATGCAACAAGCAGATATACGGAACTGTGTTTTTGTGTAACTAACAATCTCAGTATATGTATTTACGGAGTGTCTCACACACACGCTGACTCTGTATAGATGTGACTGTAATGCGAACGGCAGATATGCAATACTGTTTGAGAATCGGACAGCTCTATACAGTCTGTATGGAAAATTGTCAATCTCCGTCCATTTGTATATGGACTGACATACGCTGTCTCTGTCTAGTTTTGACCGTAATCAAACAGCAGATATATGAAACTGTTTGAAAAGCGGACAGCTCTCTAAGGTGTAGGTCTGGAAAAATGGAAAAACTCCTCGGCTTGTTTTTCCAGAGTCACACCCAGATAGCTTCCATTTGTCCATGATACCAGCACTTACACGGTAGTGTGTGAGGAACGTACACCGCTATACGGTGTGTGTATGGAAAATTGTCAATCTCCTTCTATTTGTATAGGGACTGACAAACGCTGTCTCTGTCTAGTTTTGACTGTATCAAACAGCAGATATACAAAACTGTTTGAAAAGCGGACAACTCTATAAGGTGTAGGTCTGGAAAAATGGAAAAACTCCTTGGCTTGTTTTTGCAGAGTCACACCCAGATATCTTCTATTTGTCGATGATACCAGCTGATACACGGTAGTGTGTGAGGAGCGTACACCACCATACAGTGTGTATGGAAAATTGTCAATCTCCTTCTATTTGTATAGGGACTGACAAACGCTGTCTCTGTCTAGTTTTGACCGTATCAAACAGCAAATATATGAAACTGTTTGAAAAGCGGACAGCTCTCTAAGGTGTAGGTCTGGAAAAATGGAAAAACTCCTCGGCTTGTTTTTCCAGAGTCACACCCAGATAGCTTCCATTTGTCCATGATACCAGTACTTACCCGGTAGTGTGTGAGGAGCGTACACCGCTATACGGTGTGTGTATGGAAAATTGTCAATCTCCTTCTATTTGTATAGGGACTGACAAATGCTGTCTCTGTCTAGTTTTGACCGTATCAAACAGCAGATATACGAAACTGTTTGAAAAGTGGACAGCTAAATAAGATGTAGGTCTGGAAAAATGGAAAAAACTCCTCGGCTTGTTTTTCCAGAGTCACACCCAGATATCTTCTATTTGTCCATGATACCAGCCAGTACACGGTAGTGTGTGAGCAGCGTACACCGCTATACAGTGTGTGAAAAAATGAACGCTCTGTAACTCACCAGAACAAAATAATAAAAGTTGGAGTGCTTTGAAAAAAGCAGTTTGAACAGCAGTATGCACACAGCAATGCAGCTAGCAGGTAGCCTTAAAAGGCACCCTAATCACCACCAGCGCTGCTGCACACAACAAAATTCTTCCCCTTTCACTGCACACTGTTATGAATGGGTCACCGAGGAGGAAAACAAGACCAAGCCAAGTCACAGAAAACCAGAGAGGTTGGTAACTACGTGGATTGCAGACCTCTGATCCTTACCACACAACTAACAGCAGCCATGGAGCATACCTACGATGATTCTAGATGCCTCGTCAGAGCCGAAATCTAAAACTGCCCCAGAGCAGACCCCAAAGGAATAGACAGCCCCCACACATGTATTGATGGTGAGACAAGATGAAAACACAAACACAGGTAGGAAAATAGGCTGAGCAAACGATGGGGCCCACACTAGCTAGAAAGGACAGGAAAGGAAAAATACTGTCTGCAATCACGCCAAAAAACCCTGCAAAAATGTCCAACACTTCTGATAGCAAAAAATACCCTGAAGTCACTATACTTCTCCCACTATATCAGCACTCTGGCATATTCTGAGAACAGAGCAAAAAGAGGCCAATCTAATAAGGGACAAAAAACAAACTGGCACATACAGTGACATAAGAGTGGAAATTCAGCACAGCCCCAGCCGGGGCTGGCTTACCACGCAAAAAGCTGAATAGACCAAACCAAATCAGCTGTAAACATTAGCAAAGAGAGCTTAGCTTGAGATGGCAGGAACTGAGCTGGAAAATTAGACCTCAGGAGGCAGGAAAAAATCACCAGTATGGGAATAGGGAGTCGACTGTCGTAAATCCAGTCTAAGCCTCCAGATGTCCAATCCTCTTCCTCATTATCAGGTGGCAGGTCTCTGTTAATTAGATCAGCTTCACTATCTCCTGTCACCACCAGAGGGAGCCTGGAAAGAGAACTCACAACTTTTCTGTCAGCACAACCAGCTCCCTCACCAGAAACCAGAGGCAGACCAGAAAATGAGTTCACAACAGTACCCCCCCCTTGAGGAGGGGTCACCGAACCCTTATCCATGCCACCAGGCCAATCAGGATGGGCCCAGTGAAAAGCACGAACCAATCTATTGGCATGAATGTCAGAGGCAGAGACCCAAGAGTTATCCTCCTGGCCATAACCCTTCCATTTGACCAAATACTGGAGTCTCCATCTAGCCAAACGAGAATCTAATATTTTCTCTACCTCATATTCCACATTGGCTTCCACCAATATAGGGTCAGGAGGCGCCGACACAGGATCTACTGGCTCAACAAACCACTTCAACAGAGATTTGTGAAATACGTTATGGATCTTAATCGTAACTGGAAGAGTCAATCGAAAAGAAACAGGATTAAGAATCTCCAAAATCCTATAAGGTCCAATAAATCTTGGCTTGAACTTTGGAGACGCAACCTTTATAGAGATATTCTTTGACAACAACCAAACCATCTCACCCACTTTAAACCGGGGAACAATGGTCCTATGCCGGTTGGCAAACTGCTGGGCCTTTTCCTGAGAGAGTGACACATTATCCACCACTTGGTCCCAAATCTGTTGCATTCTCTCTACCACAGTGTCCACACCTGGGCAGGCTGAAGATTCCACTTGCCCTGAAGAAAATCGAGGATGAAACCCAAAGTTACAGAAAAAGGGTGACATCAAAGTGGCAGAACTAGCTCTATTGTTCAGAGCGAATTCGGCCAAGGGCAAAAATGAGACCCAATCATCCTGATCAGCAGATATAAAACATCTCAAATTGGACTCAAAAGTCTGATTTGTTCTCTCAGTCTGCCCATTGGTCTGAGGATGAAACGCAGAGGAGAAAGATAACTGAATTCCCAGATTGGAACAAAAAGCTTTCAGAACCTGGAAACAAACTGGACTCCTCTGTCCGACACAATGTTCTCAGGAATCCCATGCAACCGAACCACCTGTTGTAAAAACAAGGGCACCAACTCTGAGGAAGATGGCAACTTTGGAAGTGGTACAAGATGGACCATTTTAGAAAATCTATCACAAATCACCCAGATAACAGTCATTCTCTGAGAAACAGGAAGATCAGAAATAAAATCCATTGAGATATGGGTCCATGGCCTCTTGGGCACCGACAGGTGCATCAACAACTCACTAGAATGAGAACAGGGTTTAGACTGAGAACAAGTCCCACAGGACTGCACAAAATTCCTGGCATCATGAGATAAGGCAGGCCACCAAAAAGACCGACTCACCAAATCTCTGGTACCAAAAATACCTGGATGACCATCCAATGCAGAGCAATGAGCTTCAGACATCACTCTCTTCCTCCAAAGGTCAGGAACATACAATTTTCCCATAGGACAAAGCTCAGGTTTATCCTCCTGAAATTCCTCCAGGGTGCGTCCCAAATCGGGCGAAATGGCAGAAAGAACTAACCCCTTACCTAGGATGGTAGTAGGCTCAGTCACAATAAGAGAATCAGCAAAGAAACTCCTAGAAAGGGCGTCTGCCTTAACATTCTTAGTGCCAGGAAGAAAAGAAACCACAAAATTAAAACGCGTGAAAAACAAGGCCCACCTAGCCTGTCTAGGATTCAAGCATTTGGCTGACTCCAAATAAATCAAATTCTTGTGGTCAGTGATGACCACAACTTGATGTCTAGCTCCCTCCAACCAATGTCTCCACTCTTCAAATGTCCATTTCATGGCCAACAATTCCCGATTCCCCACATCATAGTTGCGTTCAGATGGGGAGAACTTTCGGGAAAAGAAGGCACAGGGATTCATTTTTGAAGTCACAGGATCTTTTTGGGATAAAACAGCTCCTGCACCAATCTCAGAAGCATCTGCCTCCTCCTGAAATGGAAGTGAGACATCAGGTTGCCGTAAAACTGGAGCAGAAGTGAATCTCCGCTTAAGCTTCTGAAATGCCGAGACAGCCTCAGGAGACCAATTCAGCACATCAGCACCCTTCTAGATCAGATCAGTCAGTGGTTTGACAATACCAGAAAAATTACCTATAAATTTACTATAAAAATTAGCAAAACCCAAAAACTTCTGGAGAGCCTTTAAAGAAGTAGGCTGAACCCAATCATAAATCGCCTGTACCTTGGCCGGATCCATTTCAATAGTCGACGGAGACAAAATAAATCCCAAAAATGAAATCCTCTGTACACCAAAGAGGCATTTCGATCCCTTAACAAACAGGCAATTCTCCCTCAAAATCCGGAACACAATCCGGACATGTTCCGCCTGAGAATCCCAATCACTGGAAAAGATCAAAATATCATCCAGATAGATGATCAAAAACTTATCCACAAAGTCCCGGAATATATCATTCATAAAGGATTGGAAGACAGACGGGGCATTAGTGAGCCCAAAAGGCATCACCAGGTACTCAAAATGTCCCTCCGGAGTATTAAACGCCGTCTTCCATTCATCCCCGTGCCGGATGCGAATAAGATTATACGCCCCCCTGAGGTCAAGCTTAGTAAACCAGCAGGCACTTTTAACTCTGGAGAATAAATCAGACATCAGGGGTAACGGGTACTGATATTTAACCGTCATCTTGTTAAGGGAACGATAGTCAATACAAGGTCTTAATGAACCATGTTTCTTGGCCACAAAAAAAAACCCAGCGCCTAAAGGTGAAGAGGATGGTCTAATATGACCCTTCTCCAATGACTCCTTAATATAGAATCGCATAGCATCATGTTCGGGTACTGATAAGTTGAAAAGCCGATCCTTGGGAAATTTACACCCAGGCATCAACTCAATTGCACAGTCATAACTCCTATGAGGAGGCAAAGATGCAGACTTACTCTCACTAAATACATCAGAAAAATCAGCCAAATAATCAAGAATATCATGAGACTGAGGAGAAGTGGAGAAAACAGGAGTGTCCCTAAGAACACACTGACAACCCCAACTCACCACAGACACAGATTTCCAGTCCAAAACTGGATTATGTGTTTGCAACTAGGAAAAACCCAGAACAATAGTATCATGCAAATTGTGCAGCACCAAAAATTTACAATTTTCTTGGTGGTCTGGGGCAACTCGCATTATCACCTGGGTCCAAAACTGAGGTTTATTTTCCACCAAAGGAGTAGCATCAATACCCCTCAAAGGAATAGGCGTCTGCAGAGGTATCATAGGAAAACCACAACATTTAGCAAAGTCCAAATCCATCATATTCAAAGCTGCTCCTGAATCTACAAAAGCCTTAGCGGAAAATGTGAATAAGGAGCAGATCAGAGTAATTGCCAAAAGAAACTTAGGTTGTACACTGCCCACAGCAAATGTGTGTGCAAATCGTTTCTCTCGTTTAGGGCAGACAGAAATAGTATGAGAGGCGTCTCCACAGAAAAAACACAGCTTATTACGCCTTCTAAACTCCTGACATTGTGCCCTAGACAAAACCCTGTCACATTGCATTGGTTCAGACGTTTGTTCAAAAGGTGGCAACGCCTCTCGTGTAGTTTTACATTCCCATAAACGCCAATCAACTTGAATGGCTAATGACATAGAATCATCAAGACCAGAAGGAACAGGAAATCCCACCATCATATCTTTTACGGTCTCTGATAAACCCTTCTGAAAGAGAGCTGCCAATGCACCATCATTCCATGTAGTAAGAACCGCCCACTTTCGGAATTTTTGACAGTATAACTCTGCAGAATGCTGACCCTGATTCAATGCCAATAGGGTTTTCTCAGCATTATTAATAGCATTAGGTTCATCATACAACAACCCCAAGGCTTGAAAAAATGCATCCACATTAGTCAGAATAGGATTTTCAGGTGTCAGAGAAAAAGCCCAATCCTGAGGATCGCCGCGCAGCAAGGAGATGACAATTTTAACCTCCTGCACAGAGCTCCCAGATGAGTTAGGCTTCAAGGCAAGAAATAATTTACAATTATTCTTAAAATTCAAAAATTTAGACCGATTGCCAGAAAACACATCAGGATTAGGGATCTTTGGTTCAACAGCATGTGACTGAGAGAGACTGGCGTAAATTCCCCGCACTTCAGCAGCAAGCTGCTCCACACGATCAGACAATTTCTTAATCTCCATTAGAGAAAAAATCCTCCTATGGCCCCAGAGAAAAAGAGGAAAAAATACATATAAAAAAAATCTGACAATTTTTTCTTGCTTTTGAGTACCCTAGAATCTGCGGAATGGCTGGTGATTCTGTTATGAATGGGTCACTCAGGAGGAAAACAAGACCAAGCCAAGTCACAGAAAACCAGAGAGGTTGGTAACTACGTGCATTGCAGACCCCTGATCCTAACCACACCACCAACAGCAGACGTGGAGCGTACCTACGATGATTCTAGACACCTCGTCACAGCCGGAGGACTAAATAAGCCTAAAGCAAGAAAAGGGGAAATCTAAAACTGCCCCAGAGTAGACCCCAAAGGAATAGACAGCCCCCACACATGTATTGACGGTGAGACAAGATGAAAACACAAACACAGGTAGCAAAATAGGCTGAGCAAACGATGAGGCCCACACTAGCTAGAAAGGACAGGAAAGAAAAGATACTGTCTGCAATCATGCCAAAAAACCCTGCAAAAATGTCCAACACTTCTGATAGCAAAAAATACCCTGAAGTCACTAGACTTCTCCCACTATATCAGCACTCTTGCTTATTCTGAGAACAGAGCAAAAAGAGGCCAATCTAATAAGGGACAAAAAGCAAACTGGCACATACAGTGACATAAGAGTGGAAATTCAGCACAGCGCTAGCTGACCACGCAAAAAACTGAATAGACTAAACCAAATCAAATGTGAACATTAGCAAAGAGAGCTTAGCTTGAGATGGCAGGAACTGAGCTGGAAACTAAGACCTCAGGAGGCAGGAAAAAATCACCAGCATGGGAATAGGGAGTCGGCTGTCTTAAATCCAGTCTAAGACTCCAGATGACCAATCCTCTTCCTCATTATCAGGTGGCAGGTCTCTGTTAATTAGATCAGCTTTACTACCTCCTGCCACCACAAGAGGGAGCCCAGAAAGAGAACTCACAACTCCTCTGTCAGCACAACCAGCTCCCTCACCAGAAACCAGAGGCAGACCAGAAAATGAGTTCACAACAGCACACTAACTGTACAGTGAAAATCAATATCAGCAGAAGCAATTTTTTTTCTTCATCCCTGCCTAATGCTCTCCCTATTCAGAATCAGCAGCAGCAGCACCTCTCCCTATTCTAAGATCGGCAGAAGTAAGATGGCGGTCAGCGGTCGCAGCCTTTTATACCCACTGTGATGACACACAAAGCCAGCCAATCACTTCAATGCCCTTCTCTAAGATGGTGGTGGCCGCTGCGCATGTCATCGCATTGCCCTCAGTGTGCGTCCTCCATCATTGGCTGAGAAAAGGCACTGTTAGCATTATTTGGCGCTCTGCTCGGCGACCTCATGGCCGACCTCATGCTATGGTCGGGTTTCGATCGGCGAAACCCAACTTTATTTAAAGTCGGCTATTTTTAAATTTGACCTACCCGTTTCTCTCAACTCTAATCACCACCAGTCAGACAGCTGCTTTTCTCACGCTGTCAAATTAAAGCATGAGCCTGCAGTTGTGATCTGAGGTATAAAGTTTACCTCCTATCATTGGTGTCGACTGATGGGACTATTGCTCCCATTAGCCTATGCCTGCTGCCACTAATAACAGTGAGAGCAGGCAGCGGCTGAAGGGACTGTTCATCAGCTGGCACCAGCTCTGTAAATAATTTAAAAATAAAACACACGGGTTTCCCTGCATTTTTGATAACCAGCCAGGCAAAACTCACAGCTGAGGGATCAAACCCTCAGCTGTCAGTGTTGGCATGAATAGAGGGGTTCCTATGCTGTTTTTTTAATTATTGAAATAAATAATTTTAAAAACGTGGGGGGGTTCCTCCTATTTTTGACAACCAGCCAAGCTAAAACAGTCATCTGGTGGCTGGTATTCTCAGGCTGGTAAGGGCCATGGATATTGCCCCTCCCAGCCTAAGAATAGCTGTCCTCAGTCGCCCAGAAAAGGCACATCTATTAGATGTGCCAATTCTGGTGCTTTGTTTGGCTCTCCCACTTGCTCTGTAGTGGTGGCAAGTGCGATTGATGTCACCTTTGTATTGTGAGGTGGCATCAAGACCACGGACTAGTAATGGAGAGATGTATATAAGACACCTATCCATTACTAATCCTATAGTTATATAGTAAATAAAGAAGCAGCCAGAATAAATTATTTTATTTAAAATAAAAACACACTTTTCCTTTTTTTATTTAAAAATATCAAACACCGTTATGCTCACCTAACACCTAATTCCACTGAATCCCTTCTTGGCAAATTTGAAGAATTTGCAATTCGATTTGCGCAAAAAAACCAATAAATCCATGCCAATATTTTATACATTAAAAAAGATTTAATCTGTTACAGAATTGACTGACATGACCTTAAGCGCGACTGCGCAGATTTCTCTATAAGGCCGGGGTCACACTGCCGAGGAATACGGCCGAGTGAGAGGCGCTAAAAGCATGCATTATACACGGACCAATGATTCTCTATGGGGTCACTCGCACCAGCCGTATATTTCTCATCCGTATTCTACGCTCCGTGCCAATCGCAGCATGCTGCGATTGTCAGCGTACTACGGCCGTAGTACGCTAATGCAAGTCTATGGGTGCGCAAAAAATACGGATTACACACGGACCACACGTGTGACCTGCGAGCAATACGCAGGTCTTTTGGCTGGTGACAGGAAATGGGCCAATCCATCATCAGGAAGCCTAGACATGCAAATGAGCTCAAAAAGCGCTCCAGACATCCAGGAAGTACGCCTCCACGGAGTACAGCAGCATAATGGCGTCCACTTACATAAATGTGGAGATGTTAATAGTCCTGGTGCAGGAGCGTCCCGAAATCTGGGACCAACGCGATGCCAATTATTCAAACCGGGCATGAATGGAGGCATCATGGAGGCGCATCTGTCGCCAGATGTACCATGACTTTGGTGATCGATCACGTGAGGAGCAGCATAAAATTCGTAAGTACAAGCCAAAACATGAGTAACCTTAGCGCACAACAAAAAAGGAATATAGAATCAGCACCCCCCTTCCTGTGCATGTACTTTTTGCCTCATGAGGCCGTTAGATTTGGATGTGACACGTGGATTCACACAGCCATAATTTGGGTTTATGTCACAAGCTCCTCATCCTCCTAGACAAACCAATTATTAAGTGTAGCTAAAGAGACCCTGTGTATTTTCCCAAATAGATATGCCACCATGGGTAGAAAGCACACCCCAGAAGGCCCCATGCCTAGACTACTGGTAGCAAATGTGACCTATCAAATATGTGAATTTGACAATATTTCCTGTCACATTGCAGTGGAAGATGTGATGAAACGCTGGCGAAGCATCTGGGACCAATACCGCCGGGAACGCCAGTGGCGGTGCAGGAGTGGGGATGCGGGATATGTAAACCGAAAATATATCTATCACGACCGGCTCTCCTTCCTCGCCCCAATTCTGGATCTGAGACCGTAAGTAGATACCTCACACCACATTACACAGATACTTTACAGGGCCAAAAATATTGATGTATATTTGCCTCTGTTCTATTTCATAACAGAACTCAATCCAACCTTACGGATCGAAGAACGGGCTCAGAGACAGAGCCCATAATTGATCCTGTAGGGGATGAGGTGGCTGGCCCATCTTCTCCCCCTACAAGAAGCATGGCAGAAGATGAGTCATCACAGGAGAACCCATTGGCTGCCCAACAAACCACACCACCAGGACGGTCTACTGCTGCCCCATCACCCATTCTGGAAGAGCCGGGCAACTTGAGCAGCAGCCCAACTGGCCAGATCAGGGGATCCCCACAGGCTGCTGTTACATCCCGGCGAGGCCGAAGAAGGTGCCAGGTCACTGTTCAAGAGAGCAGGACCAATGTGGACACAGGGGTGCTAAATTATTTATCTAGAGTCACTACAGATGATGGGGAGGAGGCCTACTCACGTAGCCTGACGCTTTATCTCCGTGCCCTTACCCGTGAGGTCAGGCTCCGTATTAGGGGATGTTTTCAGATCCTGCTTGATGCAAGCACCCCCCCAATACCCCATATGAGTTTTTCGAATATCTGGAGAGGTGTCAGCTTTCCCCCCGAAATCTAATGCGCATGAGACCACCCACACAGATGCTTGCTCAAGCAGGGTCTGAACATCCTCTAATACGTGGGCCTACACCTCACCCCCTTCCTCCCCCTACCCAACCTTCCCAACACCAGCAACAGATTTCTGGCTCTAGCCAACCCCACCAATATGGCCACTTAGTCCCACCCAGTGTTGGAGGCTGGTCCCAACCTGGTTGGGGACGACATGGCTATATTGGTGGGTATGAGACACAGGCCTACCCGCCCCAACAAGATGCCCCTCATCAGTATTACTATGGCCACTACCCCCAACAATCACAGGAGGAAGGTCAGTACCAACAGCATGGGCAACAGTATGCATCCACACAGGGCGATGTTGCTCAAAGTAGTCAGCAGCAACCACAGGCTGCTCCTCCGCCTTCTGCTTCCCCAACATTCCACAATTTATAAGTGGCTTAAAACATGGAATTAGTAAACCCATGCTGTACATGACTGTTCTTAATTGGTCTGATGGGAGGAGATGTCCAGTGTGTTTGAACTGGTGGTTAAAATCCCAAGGCAAAGTCAAAAAGAGGTTTTATCCAGCAGCAATATGAGCTAAAACAGATAATACTAACATTTCTTATGACGGTTTTCAAATCATTTGATTAAGACACCATGACAGGCAAGGCTACCTTATGCATTTCTGAGACATATTACATGTCTGTAAAAAATACAATATTTCACGGGGCTATACTGGCAAAGTAAAAGGATCAAAATAGAGTACTCACTTGATAATGCATAGAAAAGGCATGCTGTCCATATTCTCTTAGTCCAATTTAGGCCAGCTAACTATATTCCAAAATCAAGGCAAACAGCCTCAAGACCATCATGCTCTCTCTATGTATTATCAAGTCAGTCTTCTAATTTGATCCTTTGACTTTCCCAGTATAGTGCGGTGAAATATTGTGTTTATTACAGACATGTAATATGTGTCAGAAGCGCGTAAGGTAGCCTTGCCTGTCATGGTGGCTTATTAATATGATTTGAAAACATTCATAATAAATGTTAGTATTATCTTGTGTAGCTCATTTTGATGATGGATAACTCCTCTTTTTTACTTTGGATTCCAAATGTGTGCAGTTGCAATTTTGTTATTGCACTATGTATGTTGTAGGATATGTTTGTAATTTTGTTTGAACAACAATGTTGAAATATGCCAAAAGCCCAATTTGGGCCATTGCCCAAGTTTTTCATAGGGCAAGAATATGTTTGCCTTACAAACTTAAAAAAAAACACAAAAAAGCCAAAAGTAAAAATTGGCCAACTACACTTTACGTCTCTGTCTTAATTGTCCAAACCCATATCAAAATATGCTTACCAAATCAAAGCAACAGTCATAGATTCAGAAGGGGTAGAAATATATATATTTTGACACACATCAAACCAACATTGCCAACATAGATCCAGCATGCTCTTGCCAAGAAGGTTCCCCCTGAGGTGCCATAAAGTAATTAGTGAAATTATCACGCACATTGAGGCCAGAGATCGGTCTACGCTGATGGTTGATAGGTGGTCTCACCCTACACACATTGTCCGGCCTACGCACAACACCAGCAGAGGAGGAACAATCATGTATCCTGGTGAAGTTATGACGTACCACACAGGCTTTCACTATTTCATTAACATTTTGTTCACTCAGCTGAATGGCAGACTGGAGTACCTGCCATTTGGCACAAAGAATGCCAAAGGAACACTCCACCAGTCGCCGAGCACGTGATAGGCGCAAGTTACATATCCTCCTCCTGTGGTGAAGGTTGCGCCGGGGATATGGCCTCATGACATTGCGCGTTAACTGAAAGGCCTCATCTGCCACAAGAACATAAGGGACAGATTCTTGAGTGGAGCCTGGTAGCTGGCGTGGTGGTGGTAGATCCAACTGGTTGGTGCGTAGCCGCCGAGCCATAATGGAAGTATTGAAGACTCTAGAGTCTCCCGTCCTTCCATAGGCCCCAATGTCAACAATTATAAACTTGTATTGAGAGTCGGCCAGAGCCAACAATACAACAGAAAAGTATTGTTTATAATAGAAGAATTGGGAGCCAGAGTTTGGCGGATTACGCCCCGGATATGTTTGCCATCAAGGGCCCCAATAAAATTTGGAAACTGGCATTCTTCCTCAAAGTCCCTTGATATCCTCAACCAGTCTTCCATCCTGGCCTCGGGCATGACGACTTGATATAGTCTTGTCCATATTTCAATACATGTTGACCTGACTATGCCAGATATGGTTGATCTTCCAATCAGAAACTCATGGTGGAGGGCAGCATAAGACAGGCCAGTGGCCAGGAAGCTGAAGAACAACAGAAAAGGATGATTGTCGAATGCACATATTTACAAAACAAACAGGTCCATACATACCAAACTTGGTAAGATTTCAGAGCAAATAACACACACATCTTGCTTTGCACAATGAGTAAGTGATATTCAGTACATATTCCACACAAAATTAGTGTCTGTAAGTTGAAACATATGTGGACTAAGATGAGTGCCTAAAACTTACTCCAGGAAGGCAAAAATTCAAACTTTGCCCAACACATCATGAACATAGAGAATGTTGTTGTGTAGTACATACCGTATTGTGAGTACAAGTCGCTCCTCTGCAGATATAGCTTTGCGGATCCTTGTATCCCTGAAAGGTTATCCAAGGGCGCACTGTCTCCAAGAGTGTAGAAAAGGTTGCAAGGCTCATGCGACAGTATTGGTAGAATTTGACAGGATGCTCCCACAGAGAATAATAGAGGCGGTGAAAATGACCTCTTGTGAGTCGTTGCCTCAAAAGTGGATGTGCCCACATGGGTCTCCTCCTCCGCGGATCCACTATCAGTGGGTATGGTTGGCCAAAGCACCATGGCAAAAGCCAGTTGGAGAGAACCTGCTCAGTTGTGTTGAAAGTCAGACTGTCTGACATGTTGCACATACCACAGCAACACACCTAGTGAAGGCAAGGTGACAAATGGACAGAATGGAGGCTGCCACCTGTTCCTGACCCAATAAATACAGTGCAGGCTAATGATTTAAATCGTTAGTAGGCCTCAAAACCGTTAAATGCCCATTTTGCAAGGCTGCGAGAAAATCTCGCCATATGGATTGCATACGGATGCCATACGGATTACATACGGATGCTGACATGCGCAAAATACGCGACCGCACCTTGCTTACGGATGACCTACGGAGCATTATTTAGGGGTCATTCATCCGTATTACGCCTGTAAACTACGGACCGTATTATGCGCAGGTTAGTGTGACTCCAGTTTAAGACTTGGCATATATCCCTTCACACGGTATATGTTAGCACCACGCCGGAGCCCTGCTCTGACAGGCAAGGTCTTCGGCATGTTATTTCACTGACCTGTGCTGTGATTGGTTCCACTTTTCCTCATGCTCTGTGTTCTCCCAGCAGCACTTCCAGCTGGGCTTCCAGCCGGGCCCTTAGGGCATGCATGCACGTGCTCCCGTCCTCTTAATGGCCAGTGTGTACACTTGCTATTTCCTCCCCAGCCAATAGTTGAGAGGTATTATGTATATATTGCTTCCTCTCCACTGGGGAGGTGCCTGAGCAACCTTCCTCTTTTGCAGTCTAAGTTGTGTAAGGTTGAATACCAGTCCCTGCTGCACTCTAGTGCAAGTCCTGCCTGCTGCACTCTGGTTCAAATGCTGCCTGCTGCACTCTGGTGCAAATCCTGCCTGCTGCACTCTGGTGCAGATCCTGCCTGCTGCACTCTGATACAAACACTGCCTGCTGCTTTCTGTTAATAATAATAATCTTTATTTATATAGCACCAACATATTCCGCAACGCTTTACAGTTTAACAGTTTCAAACACAACAGTCATAAGTAACAACATTAATAATAATACACTAATTAAAGCAAAATAATATGACCCTGCTCATTAGAGCTTACAATCTACAATGAGGTGGGGGAGATGAAAAGTACAGGTGTATATTTGCAATGATGGTCCAGCCATCTTGAGGGAGTGGGGGATTGACAGAGATAGTGATTTGGCTATACACACGCACTTATACATAAAATGACTTTGATTAGGGAATATGATCAGCCACTCTGAACAAATGTGTTTTGAGGGAGGGCCTAAGACTGAGCAAGTTGTGGCTGGTCCTAATTTCTTGGGGTAGAGCATTCCAGAGGATTGGTGCAAAGCCAGAGAAGTCTTGGAGTCGGGAGTGGGAGGTATGGATTAGTGTAGAGGTTAGTTGAAAGTCGTTTGCAGAATGCAGCAATCGGCTAGGCTGATAAACAGAAATGAGGGAGGAGATGTAAGGGGGTGCTGCACTGTAGAAAGCTTTGTGGGTGAGAACAAGTACTTGGAATTGGATCCTATAATGAATGGACAGCCAGTGTAATGACTGTCGAAGAGCTGACGCGTCCAAGTACCAATTTGCCAGATGGACGACCCTGGCTGTTGCATAAAGGATGGACTGGAGAGGGCAAAGTCGAGTAAGGGGGATGCCAATTAATAATGTTACAGTAGTCCAGGTGGGAGTGGATCAGGGTGACAGTGAGTGTCTTTGCTGTTTCCATGGTGAGAAAAGGGTGGATTCAAGAGATGTTCTTTAGGTGTAAGCGGGAAGAGTTGGCAAGAGATTGTATATGGAAGGTGAAGGAGAGATTATTGTTAAACATAACATCTAGACAGCACGGCTGCTGTCGAGGTGTTATTATGGTGCCACCCTCAGAGAGGGAAATGTCAGATTTAGGGAGGTTAGTAGACAGTGGGAGCAGAAGAAGTTCAGTTTTGGAAAGGTTGAGTTTCAGAAAGAGAGCGGACATGATGTTGGAGACTGCGGACAGACAATCACTGGTGTTCTGTAGTACAGCGGAGGTAAGGTCAGGGGGTGACATGTATACTTGTGTGTCATCAGCATAAAGATAGTACTGAAAGCAAAATCTGCTGATAGTCTGTCCAATTGGGGCTGTTTAGAGAGAGAAGAGAAGGGGGCCAAGTACTGAGCCCTGAGGTTCACCAACAGTGAGAGGAAGAGGAGATGAAGTGGAGCCAGCGAACAAAACATTGAAGGAGCGGTCAGAATAATAGGAAGAGAACCAGGAGAGTGCAGTGTCCTTAATGCCTAGTGACTGGAGCCTAGAGAGTAGGAGATGGAGGTCAACAATGTTGAAAGCTGCAGAAAGGTCGAGAGAATGAGCAGAGAGTGGTGACCATTACATTTTGCTGACAGAAGGTCATTGGTCAATTTGATGAGTGCAGTGTCACGACGCCGTCAGACTCGGGGCCTGCTGTCCCGGCCTCGGCCAATAGGAGGCGCCAGACTGTCACGTCGCCGTCAGACTCAATGCCTGCTGTTCCGGCTTCAGCCACTAGGAGGCGCCGGACTGTCACATCGCCGTCAGACTTGGGGCCTGCTGTTCCTGCCTTGGCCACTGGGAGGCACCGTGGTTCGCCCCCGAGTGATGGCGGCGACAGTGAAGGGGCTCCTGCGCAGGCATCTGATGGACGCAGGCTCCGCTCCTCGGTCGGTCATGGAGGGGTTAGTGCATCGCCATCTGGCCTGGTCATGGGGGCGGTCCTGATGACATCATCAGTCTGGGAGCCTGTGAGGGATGACCTGATCCCTCAAATAAGTTGGGACTGGTCTTGCAAGCCGCCGGATATATTCTTGGTTCCCCTATGTGCTACTGTGTGATTTGCTATTGTTTGACTCTGACCTCAGCCTGGATTTCTGACCCCTCTACTGCCTGACGATTTTGTACCTCTGCTATTCTCCTGGTTTGTGACCTTGGCCTGGATATCCGACTCTGCTACTGCCTGCCATTTTGTACCTTTACCGCCCTCCAGTTTTGTGACCTTGGCCTGGACTCTCGACTCTGCCACTGCCTGCCGTTTCTGTACCTCCGCTGCTCGCCCGGTTTTTTGGCTCCCTGCCTTCTTCCCTATTGGAGACCGACCTGCTCTGATGCACTGCTTCTAGACAGCCACCCCCTGGGCCTTGCTACAATTCCAGATCCCTATATTGGGGTTAAGGGTTTCGGGGTTTCTCGGGGTGCTGTCCCTACTGCAGTCCAGATCCACAGACGGACGTCACATTATATCCGGCCTAAAAAAAAACTGCTTCTTGTGTATATATCCAACATATACAAAAGCAGTCTCCCTGAACTTTTTTTTTCCTTCCTTCTCCTGCCTGAGCTGATTTTTGGCCTGAATACCTGTTACTTGCTTCAGTGCACAGCCTGGAGGATCACTCTCATTCTCCTGCACAAGCATGCTCCAGTCTCGAGACTTCAGGTAGAAAGCTGAACGTCAGAGATCCATACTCCTGGGACATCGGCCCCTGGGCAGCCCTGGCCATGGTTGCCCAGGGGCTCAGGGACTGCCCGCAGATGCAGCTAAAGTTTTATTACCTATCTCTCTTTCATTTGGTCAGAAATCTTTGGCTGCCAGGAGTCTTGGTGTACCGCTACTAAGATTAATGCCCCTATTAACATCACGGCTATTAATGGCACATCTATTATTCAGGAGGAGGTTAAATTTGTTACTGCCAAAATTGCTATGTCTGTGGGAGCATTACATACTGAGCTTATGTCATTTTTTGTGAAGGATAATTTATCTTCTGCAGTTATTTTGGGGATGCCGTGGTTACGCCAGCACAATCCTGTCATTGACTGGCACCTGGGTGATGTTGTACGCTGGAGTTCGCAGTGTCAGGATAACTGCATATCATTAGCAGTAAACCAAGTTAAGGTTAAAAACCCCTTCATACTATTTGCTTTCAGAGACTATGAGGATATCTTTTCTATTGTGGAATCTGAGAAGCTACCCCCTCACAGAGAGTGTGATTGCCTTATAAACCTGATTCTGGATGCCCGTCTCCCAAAAGGGAGAATATTTAATCTCTCCGGTCCAGAGCATCAGGCCATGAATGACTATATAGCAGACAGCTTAAAAAAGGGTTTATTAGACCATCCATTTCACCAGTTGGAGCCGGGTTCTTCTTTGTAGAGAAGAAAAATGGTGTCTCAGATCCTGCATTGATTACCGTGAATTAAATGCAATCACTATAAAGAACCAGTATACACTTCCACTCATCACTGATCTTTTTAATCAGTTAATGGGAGCCCGTTGGTTTACTAAACTTGACCTCCGGGGGGCATATAATCTGGTCCGCATAAGAGATGGTGATGAGTGGAAAACCGCGTTTAATACACGTCTTGGCCATTCTGAGTACCTTGTAATGCCGTTCGGACTCAGTAACGCACCTGCCGTGTTTCAGAACTTTGTTAATGATATTTTCAGAGACATTTGTGGGGTGTATGTCGTCGTGTATTTAGATGACATTTTGATTTACTCTGCTGACCCTGTGACACACGCTCAACACGTCTGTTCTGTGCTGCAGAGACTGCGAGAACACTCCTTGCTTGCTAAACTGGAGAAATGTGTTTTTCTTGCTGAGGAGGTACAGTTTTTAGGGTACATGGTCTCAGGCAAAGGGTTCCGCATGGATCCTGCCAAGATCCAACCTATTAAAGCTTGGGTGCAACCCAAATCGCTAAAAGAGCTGCAGCAATTTTTAGGGTTTGCTAATTACTACCGCAAGTTCATCAGGGGATTCTCAGAAATTGCCAAACCACTCACGGATTTGACCCGGAAAGGGGCAGACGTGGCCAATTGGAACCCTGAGGCAATTCAGCATTTTCTACGCTAAAAGAGTGCTTTGTGGCCAACCCGGTTTTGGTTCAGCCTGATCTGGACCGCCCATTTATTGTAGAAGTAGATGCCTCTGAGGTCGGAGTGGGAGCAGTGCTGTAGCAAGGCACTGCATCCCTCACTCAGCTTCGCCCATGTGCTTTTTTTTCCCGCAAATTCTCTGCCACTGAGAAAAACTATGATATAGGTAATCGGGAATTATTGGCAATCAAATGGACCTTCGAGGAATGGCGCCACTTCCTCGAAGGCGCCAAACATAAGATCACTGTAATTATTGATCACAAGAACCTGACCTACCTGGAGTCAGCTAAAAGACTAAATCCTAGACAGGCAAGGTGGGCCTTGTTCTTCTCTAGGTTTAATTTTTTAATCACATTTCGCCCTGGTACTAAAAATGTGAGGGCCGATGCCCTCTCTCGCAGTTTTTGCCCCTCACAAGCCGAGGACTGTGAGCCAGTCCCGATATTGGCCAATGGGATCGTTGTGTCGGCAGTGTCTTTGGACCTTCTGGAGGAGATCCGTAGGTCCCCAGAACAAGCTACTGAGACTACAACCCCCAAAAATTGTTCGTCCCAGCTACGTTTCGTCTACAAGTTCTTAAAGAATCGCATGACTCTGTTCTGGCAGGCCATCCTGATCTCAATAATACCACCAGACTGGTAACTGGGAACTTTTGGTGGCCGACGGTGGTTAAGGACTGTAAAGACTATGTGTTAACGTGTGAAGTCTGTGCCCACGCCAAGTCCCCCAATAATCACCCTGCCGGCTGGCTCCAGTCCTTGCCCACCCCCGAGAGTCCATGGACCCACATCTCCATAGACTTCATTACGGACCTGTCGCCCTCAGATGGGAAAACATGTATCTGGGTGGTGGTGGTGGACAGGTTCAGCAAACATTGTCATTTTGTCCCCCTGTCTGGGTTACCTAGCTCCGAAACCTTGAGTAAACTGTTCATTGTGCATGTTGAACGTCTTCACGGTGCTCTGGTGAATATTGTGTCCGACAGAGGTACCCAGTTCTTCTCAAAATTCTGGAGGGCGTTCTTAAAACGCATTGGGATTGAGTTGTCCTTCTCCTCTGCCTACCACCCCGAAACCAATGGTCAAACCGAGCGTACCAACCAGGCTCTGGAGCAATACCTCCGCTGTTATGTGTCAGAACATCAGTCCGATTGGGTGGAACATCTGCCACTAGCTGAGTTTGCCCTAAATAATCGATACCAGGACTCCATCCGCGCTTTGGTTCATTCTCGGCCAGGATGTCGGAGCTCCCTGGGGTAGAGAAAAATATACAACACTTAAAAACAATTTGGTCTGAGGTAAACTCAAACTTGAAAGGGGCCCAGGTTAGACAGGCTTCGGCTGCGAACAGACGGCGATCTAAGGGGCCGCACCTGGGAGTTGGAGACAAGGTTTGGCTCTCTACCAAAAACATCAAGCTGAAAGTGCCAACTGCCAAACTGGGTCCCAGATTTATTGGCCCATACAAAATTATAGAGGTGATTAACCCGGTTGCCTTCCGATTAAAATTTCCTCAGTCATTTAAGTTGCCCAACGTGTTCCACAAGTCTCTCCTCAAGCTGTATCGCTCCCCAATTCACCTTGTCCAGTCCCCTCCTCCTCCTGTTTTGGTCGGGGGGACCTTGGAGTATGAAGTCCAGGGTATCCTTTACTCCCACCTTGTGAGAGACTCCGTACAGTATCTTGTACACTGGAAGGGCTACGGCCCGGAGGAAAGGTCCTGGGTCCCCGGGGGGAACATCCATGCCAAAGCATTAATAAGGAGATTTCATCTCCTTCATCATGACAAACTGGGTTTTGAGGGTCCGGAGGCCCCTCTTAGAGGGGGGGTACTGTCACGTCACCATCAGACTTGGGGCCTGCTGTCCCAGCCTTGGCCACTAGGAGGCGCCAGACTGTCACGTCGCCATCAGACTCAGGGCCTGCTGTTCCGGCCTCGACCTCTAGGAGGCGCCGGACTGTCACATCACCGTCAGATTCGGGGCCTGCTGTTCCTGCCTCGGCCACTGGGAGGCACCGTGGTTCACCCCCGAGTGATGGCGGTGACAGAGCAGGCTCCTGCGCAGACATCTGATGGATGCAGGCTCCGCTCCTCGGTCGGTCATGGAGGGGTTGGTGCATCGCCATCTGGCCTGGTCCTGGGGGCGGTCCTGATGACATCATCAGTCTGGGAGCCTGTGAGGGATGACCTGATCCCTCAAATACTTTGGGACTGGTCTTGCAAGCCACCGGATATATTCTTGGTTCCCCTATGTGCTACTGAGTGATTTACTACTGTTTGACTCTGACCTCAGCCTGGATTTCTGACCTCTCTACTGCCTGACGATTTTGTACCTCTGTTATTCTCCCGGTTTGTGACCTTGGCCTGGATATTCTACTCTGTTACTGACTGCCATTTATGCACCTTTACCGCCCTCCCGTTTTGTGACCTTGGCCTGGACTCTCGACTCTGCCACTGCATGCCGTTTCTGTACCTCCGCTGCTCGCCCAGTTCCTGACTAGGTTTTTTGGCTCCCTGCCTTCTTCCCTATTGGCGACCTTCCTGCTCTGGTGCACTGCTTCTAGACAGCCACCTCCTGGGCCTTGTTACAATTTCAGATCCCTGTATAGGGGTTAAGGGTCTCGTGGTTTCTCGGGGTGCTGTCCCTACTGCAGTCCAGATCCGTGGACGGACGTCACATGCAGTTTCTGTTGAATGTAGGGGGCAGAAGCTGGACTGTGATAGGTCTTGAAGGGAATGAGTGGAGAGATAAGGAGTAAGGCGGAAGTAGACCAGGTGCTCCAAGAGTTTAGAGTTGAAGTGGAGATTGGAGACTGGTCTGTAGTTGTTTGTGCAGGATTGGTCATGACCGGGTTTCTTTAATAATGGAGTAATGATAGAATGTTTGAAGGAGGTTGGGAAAATGCCTGAGGACAGGGAGAGATTAAAGAGTGTAGTTAGGTGAGCTGTGATGACTGGAGAGAGAAACTGGAAGAGATGTGAGGGAATGGGGTCAGTAGTGCCTGTAGTCAATTGAGAAGCAAGTAGTAGCCAGGAGACTTCTTCTGTGAAGAAATCAAATGTGAAGAGTGAGCCAGGGTAAATGCAGGGAGGGACGGGAGTCATGGCACCTAATGGCTGGGAGTGGATTTCCTGACAGATATTATCTATTTTCTCTATAAAGTGGGAGGTCAGATCATCAGCACTGATGTCTGTACTAGGTGCTTGTGCTTTCGGCCTGAGGAGGGAGTAAAAGGTGTCAAAAAGTTTCTTGGGTTTGTTGGGTAGTGAGGAGATCAGGGTGGTGTAGTAGGTCTGTTTGAAAAGGTGAAGGGCAGAGTTATAGGTTCTTAACTTAAAGTTGAAGTGGATGAAGTCTTCTGGAGTGCGCGTTTTCCTCCATTAGCGTTCAGCACTCCTAGAGCATTGCAGGAGAAATAGAGTTTGCAATGTGAGCCAGTGCTGTTTTACTCTGTGCTTGGAGGTTCTGAGAGTGAGGGGAGCTACTTGGTTAAGGGTGCTTCTGAGAGCATCATTATAGTGATGTACAGCCTGATCAGGACAGGAAAAAGAGGAGATTGGGGACAGTGATGAGTTTACTGAGTCTGAAAGTGAATGAGGGTTAATGGCTTGTAGATTTCTGATTGTGTGGTAGGTAGGAGTGTGCTCAGGTGGGCGAGATTTTGTGAGTGTGAAGAAGAGAATGTTGTGGTCAGAAAGAGGAAGCAGTGAGTTAATTAGGTGGGAGATTGAACAGAGCTGGACAAACACAAGGTCAAGGGTGTTACCGTCTTTGTGTGTTTCATAGGTTGAGAATTGAGAGAGGCCGAGAGAAGTGGTTAGTGATAGAAGATAGGTGTTAGGAACGGCGGAAGACACGAAATAAAAATAAATAATAAAGTGCATTCTCCGCTCAGGGTCCACCGTGCAGTAGGTGTGTCACTGCTGCTAAGTAGTGACAAACGAGCAATATGGCGGTATAAAGCGCACGGGTTGAACTTCACCTGAAGTGCGTAAAGTGGACTCTGTTCACTCACAGAGGCGCTGTAACATAAACATACAAAAAGCTGAGCCTGTTAGTGTCACAGGCCTCAGGTAAATGCACACACGGTATATGGTCACAGGAGCAGGACCTGTTATGAATGAGTCACCGGAGGAGGAAAAAACAAAAATGCAAGCTAAGTCCAGAAAACCAGAGAGGCTGGTAGCTAGCAGATTGCAGACCCCTGATCCTATTCACAACAACTAACAGTAGCCGTGGAGCGTTCCTACGGTGGTCCTAGATGCCTCTTCACAGCCGGAGAACTAAATAAACCTAAAGAAAGAAAGGGGAAATCTAAACTGCCCCAGAGCAGACCCCAAAGCAATAGACAGCCCCCAACATGTATTGTCGGTGAAAACAGATGAAAACACAAACACAGACAGAAAGACAGGCAGAGCAAACGATGGGGCCCAACTAACTAGATAGGAAAGGACAGAAAAGATGCTGGCTGCAATCCGCAAAACCCCTACCAAAAATGTCCCAACACGTCTGATAGGAAAAACGGCCCTGAAGTCACTAGACTTCAAAATCCCTATATCAGCACTCCGATATATTCTGAAGACAGAGCAAAAGAGATTTAACCGATCAGGGACAAAAATGGAAATTCAGCAGATCCCCAGCCTAGGCTGTCAGAACACAAAACTAAGCAAATCAGCCAAAATCTCATGGAACAATAACAGAGCAAAACTTAGCTTTAGAAGACAGGAACTGAACTGGAGGCCAGAGCTCAGAGCAGAGAAATCACCAGCAACCCAACAGGGCGTCGGCTGCCTTATATCCACTCAGAGATTCCGGATGTCCAATCGCAATCCACCTGTTCAGGTGAAAGGTTTCTCTCATCCAAATCAGTTTCACCACCTCCTTTCAACCGCAGAGGGAGTTCATCGGACATCAAAGGTAAACGAGAAAATGAGCTCACAACAGTACAGTACCTCCCCCTTGAGGAGGGGTCACCGAACCCTCATCCACGCCACCAGGCCGATCAGGATGGGCCCGATGAAAAGCACGAACCAATCTTTCGGCATGAATATCAGATGCAGAGACCCAGGAATTATCCTCCTGGCCATAACCCTTCCACTTAACCAAATACTGGAGTCTCCGACTAGCCAGATGAGAATCCAGTATCTTCTCAATCTCATATTCCACATTACCTTCCACCAATACAGGGTCAGGAGGTGCCACCACAGGAACTACTGGCTCAACAAACCTCTTCAACAGAGACTTATGAAACACGTTATGGATCTTAAATGTAACAGGAAGAGCCAATCGAAAAGAGACCGGATTAAGAATATCCAAAATCTTGTAAGGTCCAATAAATCTAGGTTTAAACTTTGGAGAAGCCACCTTCATAGAGATATTCTTTGATGACAACCAAACCATATCACCCACCTTAAACCGGGGACCAATGGTCCCATGCCCGTTGGAAAACCACTGGGCCTTATCCTGGGAGAGAGACAACTTATCCACCACTTGGTCCCAAATCTGGTGCATTCTCTCCAACACAGTGTCAACACCTGGGCAGGCAGAAGACTCCACCTGCCCTGAAGAGAATCGAGGATGAAACCCAAAGATGCAAAAAAAGTGACATCAAAGTGGCAGAACTAGCTCTATTATTTAAAGCAAATTCGGCCAAGGGCAAAAATGAGACCCAATCATCCTGATCAGCAGAGATAAAACATCTCAAATAAGACTCCAAAGTCTGGTTTGTTCTCTCCATCTGCCCGTTGGTCTGAGGGTGAACCGCAGAGGAGAAGGACAACTGAATTCCCAGCTTGGAACAAAAAGTCCTCCAATATCTAGACACAAACTGAACTCCTCTGTCAGTTACAATGTTCTCAGGAATCCCATGCAAGCAAACCACCTGTTGCAAAAACAAGGGCACCAACTCTGAGGAAGATGGCAACTTAGGGAGTGGTACAAGATGGACCATCTTAGAGAATCTATCACAAATCACCCAAATAACAGTCATTCTCTGAGAGACAGGCAGATCAGAAATAAAATCCATTGAAATATGGGTCCATGGCCTCCTGGGCACCGGTAAAGGCATCAACAACCCACTAGAGCGAGAACAAGGTTTAGACTGGGAGCAAGTCCCACAGGACTGCACAAAATTCCTGACATCACGAGACAAGGCGGGCCACCAAAAAGACCAACTCACCAAATCTCTAGTACCAAAAATACCTGGATGACCAGCCAATGCGGAGCAATGAACTTCAGACATTACTCTCTTCCTCCACTGGTCAGTAACATACAATTTTCCAATGGGACAACGCTCAGGTTTGTCCTCCTGAAACTCTTCCAGAGCACGTCTCAAATCGAGCGAGATGGCAGAAAGAACTACCCCCTCACCTAAGATGGTAGCAGGCTTGGTCACAATAGGAGAATCAGCAAAGAAACTCCTGAGGGGGCGTCTGCCTTGATATTCTTAGTGCCCGGAAGAAAAGAGACCACAAAATCAAAACGTGTGAAAAACAAGGCCCACCTAGCCTGTCTAGGATTCAAGCGTTTGGCCGACTCCGGGTAAATCAAATTCTTGTGGTCAGTAAGGACCACGACTTGATGTTTAGCTCCCTCCAACCAATGTCTCCACTCATCAAATGCCCATTTCATGGCTAACAGTTCCCGATTCCCCACATCATAGTTACGTTCGGATGGGGAGAACTTTCGGGAAAAGAAAGCACAGGGATTCATTTTAGATGTTACAGGATATTTTTAGGACAAAACAGCTCCTGCACCAATCTCAGAAGCGTCCACCTCTACCTGAAACGGGAGTGAGACATCATGTTGCCGCAGGACCGGAGCAGAAGTGAACCTTCGCTTCAGCTCCTGAAAGGAAGAAACAGCCTCCGGAGACCAATTCAGCACATCAGCACCCTTCTTAGTCAAATCAGTCAATGGTTTGGCAATACCAGAAAAATTAGCTATAAATTTACAATAAAAATTAGCAAAACCCAAAAACTTCTGGAGGGCCTTCAAAGAAGTGGGCTGAACCCAATCACAAATGGCCTGTACCTTGGCCGGGTCCATTTCAATAGTTGATGGAGACAAAATAAATCCCAAAAATGAAATCCTCTGTACCCCAAAAAGGCATTTCTATCCCTTGACATACAGGGAATTCTCCCTCAAAACCCGGAACACAGTCCGAACATGTTCCACATGAGAGTCCCAATCCCTGGAAAAGATCAAAATATCATCCAGATAGATGATCAAAAATGTATCCACAAAGTCTCGGAAAATATCATTCATGAAGCACTGGAAGACAGAAGGGGCATTAGTGAGCCCAAAAGGAGTCACCAGGTACTCAAAATGTCCCTCCGGAGTATTAAACGCCATCTTCCATTCATCCCCATGCTTAATGCGAATAAGATTATACGCCCCCTGAAGTCAAGCTTGGTAAACCAGCAAGCACCTTTAACTCTGGAGAATAGATCAGAAATCAGGGGTAACGGATACTGATATTTAACAGTAATTTTGTTGAGGGAACGATGGTCAATACAAGGCCTTAATGAACCCTCTTTCTTGGCCACGAAAAAAAACCCAGCACCTAAGGATGAAGAGGATGGTCTAATATGACCCTTCTCCAACGACTCCTTAATATAGGATCGCATAGTCTCGTGCTCAGGTACAGATAAATTGAAAAGTCGACCCTTGGGAAATTTACACCCAGGGCTCAGCTCAATTGCACAGTCATAACTCCTATGAGGAGGCAAAGACGCAGACTCATTCTTACTAAATACATCATAAAAATCAGCCAAATAGTCAGGAACATCATGCGACTGGGGAGAGGTGGAGAAAACAGGAGCGTCACTAAGGGCACACCGACAACCCCAACTCACCACAGACAAAGATTTCCAATCCAAAACTGGATTATGGATTTGCAACCAAGGAAACCCCAGAACAATGGTATCATGCAAGCTATGCAACACCAAAAATCTGCAATTTTCTTGATGGTCTGGGGAGACCCGCATTACCACCTGGGTCAAAAACTGAGGTTTATTCTTTGCCAAAGGAGTAGCATCAATACCCCTCAAAGGGATAGGCATCCGCAGAGGTGTCAAAGGAAACCCACAACGTTTAGCAAAATCCAAGTCCATCAGGTTCAGAGCTGCTCTCGAATCCACAAAAGCCTTAGCGGAAAATGTGGACAGGGAGCAGATCAGAGTAATTGCAAGAAGAAACTTAGGTTGAACACCACCCACAGCAAATGTGTGTGCAAAACGTTTCTCTCGTTTAGGGCAGACAGAAATAATATGAGAGGCATCTCCACAAAAAAAACACAGCTTATTACGCCTTCTGAACTCCTGACGTTGCGCCCTAGACAAAACTCTATCACATTGCATAGGTTCAGACATTTGTTCAACAGGTGGCAACACCTCTCGTGCAGTTTTGCGTTCATGCAAACGCCGATCAACCTGAATGGCTAATGACATAGAATCGTCAAGACCAGAGGGAACAGGAAATCCCACCATAGTATCTTTTACGGTTTCTGACAAACCCTTCCGAAAGAGAGCTGCCAAGGCACCATCATTCCAGGTAGTAAGGACCGCCCACTTTCAGAATTTTTGACAGTGCAGCTCTGCAGAATCCTGACCCTGGCTCAATGCCAACAGGGCCTTTTCAGCCAGATCAATAGCATTAGGTTCATCATACAACAACCTCAAGGCTTGAAAGAATGCGTTCACATTGGTTAGAATAGGATCATCAGGTTTTAAAGAAAACGCCCAATCCTGGGGATCGCCGCGCAGCAAAGAGATGACAATTTTAACCTGCTGCGCGGAGCTCCCCGATGAGTTAGGCTTCAAGGCAAAAAATAATTTACAATTATTCTTAAAATTCAAAAATTTAGACCGATCCCCAAAAAACAGGGCTTTATAGGACACCCTCTCTCACGCCATTTTAAAGACAAACATAGCCAATTTTTGAAAGGCGTTCACTTTTGCGGCATTCAGGTGGTCCATTATAACCAGAGAGGGGGTGATTTCCTCAAGGCAATGTCTAGAGCAGAGTCCTATTGGATATTCTCCTTGGACAGTTTGGCCCCAAAAGGCCTGAATCATGAACTGGAATTATATGCCTTCTAATATGATTGTAGGTAAATGAATACATATGGATGCTTGCATTAGAGGTTTCATGTACCTATTAATTATTTTTAACCAGTTCTTTCACACTTATTCTATTTTTATTACTATTCAAACTGGATTTTTACTATATCTATAAGGGGTATTTATATACAAGTAATTTTAATCATTATCCTCACTAGTTATACTAATATTTGGTATGCAATAGAACAGCGTTTAGAACCAATATTAGTATTGTGAAATGCATACATAGAGGCTGTTTATGACTATTTTTATTAGCCATATATACATTATGTGGTTTTATAAATATTTTTTTTTTCTTTTTTTCTTTTTTTTTTTTTCTTTAAGATAGATGCATTTGCCTTCCCCTACCATATTCTCTATATTCATATTTTCAATGTCTGCTTTTTGTATGAGTATTCGCGGTAGGTGGAGCATATTTTATTTTTACACGCATAGTTTTTCTTTATATTTATATTTGTATTCGATTTTATTCAAATTAAAATGATAAAAAATTTATCAACATAATAAAGTTATAGTTTTTAATATTCCTTATTATTCTCAATATTACAACCCATTTTTGTGAGGTATACATTACGGCTATTCTTTTCTCTTTCTTTTTAAATGTATGATATTATCTTAATCATTAATTAGCCTTCTACTGGGAGGGTGGAGGTTAGTGTTCAATCAAAGAGTTAAACAGGTGTTTGAACATATACACACTATATATGACAGCTATACTGGGTGAGCAGTAAGCCTGATGAAGAAGCACGTTTTGCTTTGAAACGCGTAGGTTTTTGGCCCCAGCTAGGCTCCGTAGCCTCAGCCTGTGACATCACACGCTGTCAGTGCAGGACAGTGTCGGCCCCCCTCAGCTGTGCATCCAGGACGCTACCGGCCGGAGCTATCCTGGCTCTGCCCAGCTATCTTCATTACTTGCACCCCAGTCAGCTAGTTCATTCACTTCATCCTCCCAGCTTCTCACCTGGTTTTCCAGCATTTCTGTGGATCATTCACTGTAATCAGCACAGCACCTTCATTCAGCAGAGCTAGGGTAAGTTTGTATAAGTCCTTTACCGTTCATCAGTGTATCTTGCTTTGGCAGATTTTCATCTCCTGCAGCTTTGACTATCAGGCTTATGTGTGAAAGGCAGGACTTTCACTTTCACTTTTACGTTATTATCTTTGAATCGTCCAGCAGCCCTCCTTTTCTATTGGTAGCGCTGATGTATATCTGTATACATGAAATATATTTTATTCTTCTGCACAAAATTTACCACAGTGGTAAGTAACAATATAGTCAAGAAAAGAAAAAAAATTCAAGCAATTCTTTTATAATGTTTTCCACACCAGCCCGGGTCTCTCTCAAATTCGCTAGAAGTAAAAACAAAAACGTCAGTGTAATGTATAAACACAAAAGTGATAGTAAAATATCATGAAAAATTATTACTGCAACAAATGCAAATGCAGATAAACAGAAAATCCGCTACAGCGCTATAGCGGGTAGCCTCAGAAATAACAAGAGGTGAAGGTTCAGACAAGCACTTCCTGTAAGCAGTTGTCAAATAGAAGCTTTAAGTGCAATACAATCAGTGCATGCGCGGAGTCAAAGGTTCAGACAATCAGTTATAACGAGGTTTGGAGCACATTGCGAACGGCGCACTCTATGTGGCTATATGTATGATCGGTTTCGACAGAGAAATGGTAACGGTCTAATGTGCCTAATACAGGTGTCATAAAATTATAATAGTGTTTAATGATGGATGGAAATTAATTGAAATAAAACAAAGTTGAAATGGTGATGTTATTAACCTATGGGAGGCCAATAGAAATGGGAGGGGGGTGAAAATAAAACTAAATTAAGTATAGTGAATGAAAAAGAGAAAATTTATAAAATGACAAATCAAAAAGAGATAAATCCAAATATGAATAAAAATAAAGAAAAAATGAAAAAAGTAAAATTGAAAAAAATAAGATAAATGAAAAATATACAAAAAAGATGAAAAATGAAATGAAAAGGTAAACAAAAGCATGGAAAAAATAAGAAAAAATAAAAATTAAATCAATTAAAAGAGGAAAGAAACCTAAAGAAAGAGATGTAAAATATAAAAATTAAGAAAACATAATGAAGAAAAAAATTAAAAAAAGATAAGAAATAATAGAGATAAGAATTCAATAAAAAATGTTTAAAAAAAACAAAATAAATGAATAAATAAAATAAATAAATAAAAATAAAAAGCAAAAAAACAAAAATAATTATTGAGGCGTGTACTTACTCATATGGGATGGGAATGGTCAGTGTGTCTCTAATGAAACTAGAAACAGTTAGAAACTGTAAAATAGAATTGACGGCAACATTAAAGATAATATATTGTGTAATGTGAATGGCTCACTAGATACATATGGAAATCAAGGGTATTAATCAAGTTATACAGTTGTGGCCAAAAGTATTGACACCCCTGCAATTCTGTCAGATAATACTCAGTTTCTTCCTGAAAATGATTGCAAACACAAATTCTTTGGTATTATTATCTTCATTTAATTTGTTTTAAATGAAAAAACTCAAAAAGAATTGTCCTAAAGCCAAATTGGATATAATTCCACACCAAACATAAAAAAGAGGGTGGACAAAGGTATTGGCACTGTTCGAAAAATCATGTGATGCTTCTCTAATTTGTGTAATTAACAGCACCTGTAACTTACCTGTGGCACCTAACAGGTGTTGGCAATAACTAAATCACACTTGCAGCCAGTTGACATGGATTGAAGTTGACTCAACCTCTGTCCTATGTCCTTGTGTGTACCACATTGAGCATGGAGAAAAGAAAGAAGACCAAAGAACTGTCTGAGGACTTGAGAAACCAATTTGTGAGGAAGCATGAGCAATCTCAAGGCTATAAGTCCATCTCCAAAGACCTGAATGTTCCTGTGTCTACCGTGCGCAGTGTCATCAAGAAGTTTAAAGCCCATGGCACTGTGGCTAACCTCCCTAGATGTGGACGGAAAAGAAAAATTGACAAGAGATTTCAACGCAAGATTGTGCAGATGTTGGATAAAGAACCTCGACTAACATCCAAACAAGTTCAAGCTGCCCTGCAGTCCGAGGGTACAACAGTGTCAACCCGTACTATCCATCGGCGTCTGAATGAAAAGGGACTGTATGGTAGGAAACCCAGGAAGACCCCACTTCTTACCCCGAGACATAAAAAAGCCAGGCTGGAGTTTGCCAAAACTTACCTGAAAAAGCCTAAAATGTTTTGGAGGAATGTTCTCTGGTCAGATGAGACAAAAGTAGAGCTTTTTGGGCAAAGGCATCAACATAGAGTTTACAGGAGAAAAAAAGAGGCACTCAAAGAAAAGAACACGGTCCCTACAGTCAAACATGGTGGAGGTTCCCTGATGTTTTGGGGTTGCTTTGCTGCCTCTGGCACTGGACTGCTTGACCGTGTGCATGGCTTATGAAGTCTGAAGACTACCAACAAATTTTGCAGCATAATGTAGGGCCCAGTGTGAGAAAGCTGGGTCTCCCTCAGAGGTCATGGGTCTTCCAGCAGGACAATGACCCAAAACACACTTCTAAAAGCACTAGAAAATGGTTTGAGAGAAAGCACTGGAGACTTCTAAGGTGGCCAGCAATGAGTCCAGACCTGAATCCCATAGAACACCTGTGGAGAGTTCTAAAAATGGCAGTTTGGAGAAGGCACCCTTCAAATATCAGGGACCTGGAGCAGTTTGCCAAAGAAGAATGGTCTAAAATTCCAGCATAGCATTGTAAGAAACTCATTGATGGTTACCGAAAGCAGTTGGTCGCAGTTATTTTGGCTAAAGGTTGTGCAACCAAGTATTAGGCTGAGGGTGCCAATACTTCTGTCTGGCCCATTTTAGTAGTTTTGTGTGAAATGATCAATGTTTTGCTTTTTGCTTCATTCTCTTTTGTGTTTTTTCATTTAAGACAAATTAAATGAAGATAATAATACAAAAGAATTTGTGTTTGCAATCATTTTCAGGAAGAAACTGAGTATTATCTGACAGAATTGCAGGGGTGTCAATACTTTTGGCCACAACTGTAATAAAGCTGAGTATATATTCCAAAGAGAATAAATAAGCCTCAGTGAATCAGAAAATCAAGTTCTCTTTTAAGACCTTTTGATGTTAACGTCTGTATTGCATGGATCCAGTAAGCTTCTCTTTCTTTCAGAAGTCTAATGTGGATGCCCCCTCTCCTTGGTCTTGGTACTTGTTCCAATACTTGGAACCTCAGTTGTGCAACTGTGTGACCCATGGTAGTATAATGGTGCGGTAGTGGAAGCCAAGTCTTCCTACACTTAATGGTAGATTTATGGATAGCAATTTTGTCTTTGACATGTTGGGTTGTTTCTCCCACATACATCAAACCACAAGGGCATTTGATTACATAGATGACCAAGTTTGTTTCACAAGTAGAGATGAGCGACTTTTCCGTTTTTCGGGTCGAGTCGGGTTTCATGAAACCCTACTTTCTAAAAAGTCGGGTCGATCAAAATCGGCCGACTATAGGGAAAAGTCGGGGTCCGACTGAAACACGAAACCCAATGCAAGTCAATGGGGAAGCAAATTCGGCAGGGAGTGGAGGATATTAAACACACCTACAGTGCCCATTTCAATGCCAACAACATCAATTCTTATTACTTAAGCTTGGCAACCTTAATTTACTTTATAATAATAGTTAGGCATTGAAAACTGGGGGTTATTTGGCTAAAGTTGTGGGGGGTAGGGCTGGCGCCTGGTTTTTGTGTGCCCTGTGCCAAAGAGTGTCAGTGCGCCCTTTTAACACATACCGCAATTCATAATACTCCAATACGGCACAGAAATATAGGTATAGTACAATGAAAAATACTTCACTGCTTACATGACATGACTGATATCTATTTTACATTCTACAATAGCTCAAAAACCGGACAGTATATTACTCCATACAGTATTATTTGCACCACCTAGTGCGCCATACAGAATAATGAGCCCCATATATTTCTCCATACAGAATAATTGGTCCCATATAATGTTCCATACAGTATATGATGAGCTCCACATAATGCTACAGTATATGTTGGTCCCCATGTATGATGCTCCAGTGTGTTATGTGACTAAATAATGCTCCATATATAATGGGTCCCATTTCTAATGCTCCAGTGTATAATGGGCCCTGTAAATGCTGCTCCAGTGTCTGATGTCCCCCATTTGGAATGCTCCAGTATATGATGGGCCAAATGGATGATGCTCCCGGGTATGATGAGCCCCATATATCATTCTCCAGTGTATATTGCTCTCCAAAAAATGCTCCCAACATTTAAAAAAATTAAATACCTCTCCTCGCTGGGCACTGCTCTACTCTGGACTCCTCAGCATTGCCATTTTAAAGCTCTCTGCACTTGTACTATTTCAGTAGAGGGCATACACACGTGATGTCATCGCGCTCTGTAACCTGAATGTCACTGTCAGGAAAGTCGGAAGATGTGACGGCAGTGGAGCAGGGAGAGGCAAGTATTGCAAGTGCTGTGGCTCTGGCACAGGGCCCTTCATATTACGACGGTATGTCTGACGGCGAGTGGGCCCTCCCACCGGTAGAGACACTTTTGCGTACTATGAGGGGCCCTGTGCAACTGCAGTCATCCACGAGTAGGACCCCCCACTGTTATTACAGTGGGGAAACAGCTAGGAAAGTGTAGTGGACGTGCAGTATCTGGGTTGACCATTAGAGGGCAGGGAGGAGTGTGAGCAAAGGACTTGACAGCAGCTTAGGGCTTAGGAAACCGTTGGTCATGGGGGGCGGAGTTACAGGGAACCGGGTTTGGTATAAATACTAAGGGAGGGTTCCAGAAAGTTCCAGTCCCCAGGGGGAGCTCAAGTGACAGGAGGACTGCGACAGTCTGTGCACTCTGAGGAAAACCCAAACCAGGGGGACTGAGGAGAGCGTCAGGGTGGTGGTCCTGAAAGGAAATTACCGCAGAATAGATCAGGCATGGAGGTAAAGCATACCGTACTGAGAGAGATTACTGTTCAGTAAAAGTACTGTTGGTTACAGGCCTAGGGCGGCCACAGTGACGGATCTGACAGGAGTGTCAACGAGTGAAGAGGGGATGGTGTATGCATACACGTCCCCAGTGTAAAGTACGGTGTGCGGGAAACGGCTCTGGAAACGGAGGGCCGACAAGTGAAGCGAAGTAATGTGAATTACTTTGAAGCGCGGTGTACAGCGGAGGCTGTCAAGTGGACGGCCAGAGAATAAAGCTTGGACCTGTTGAACCCGACATCTGCCTCTATTGTGTCTGATACATCTCTGCGCGGTATAAAGAGGAACCACCCCCCCATCTCGCCCCAGCACCTCTACACTTACTCCAATTACGATGTTAATATCTTCAAATTAAACTGAGATATTGCATTTTAAGACAATATTGTTTATATAACTATATCTTGAATATATTTTGGTAAACCATGACAAAACATGTGTTAATGTGCAAATTAACTTGGCACACACACGTGGAGATGCAAGTGACAATGAAATTTAATGAGTACAGTACATACAGTAATGTTTCGGTCAATAATGACCTTCGTTATTGTACTGAAACAAAGAGATTACAAAAAATAGACAAAAGTATATACAACATAATATTGCTGGGTACAATCGTCTTTTAAATAGCATTTTTTTGCCGCACACCATACAAATATTACAGCAAACAAGCAGGATAATTGGAAATAGGAATCGTATTTGCACTGAAGTACACCAAAATAACAGAGCACGTACCTATATACTGTACTGAATGTATTTTTTGTAATCTCTTTGTTTCAGTACAATGACGAAGGTCATTATTGACCGAAACGTTACTGTATGTACTGCACTCATTACATTTCATTGTCACTTGCATCTCCACGTGTGTGTGCCAAGTTAATTTGCACTTGTATACGGTTTGGGACCCTACTTGTGCACCACCATTTTGAGAAGTTGTGCCAACGGTCTTTATATCTCAAAACATGTGTTAATGTCCAAAAATTTCTTGACCCAACTGTAAATCTGGGATCACTTTGATCATATCATATCTGAAGAATAAAGTTGTTTTTTAACTTTTATCTCACAGTGAAAGGTGTAAAAAAATATAATCAATCAAAAGATAAGAATGACATAAAAATGTCCTGTAGCTCCCACCCATGTCTGCCACAGAAAAAATAGAGGGTTTCCATGTTACTGAAATCTTCCCCACAGCTCGCTTCCATCACCTTTTCTTTTTTTATTTTCCCAGTCATAGGCAGCCTCTTCACACCACTCCAGAAATTTTGGCACAGGACTTTTATGGTCTACATACTACACTTTTTATACGTTGAGATCTAGAGCGACCAGGAGCAAAATGAGGACTTTTCAATTTGCTTTGTATAACTGTGCTGAAAAATGAATTTCTCTTCCAAATCCATGTGATTTACCAAATTTGAACATAGACTGCTCCGCTCATCTGTAGCCCTCTTTATTAGTACAAACCACAGATACTATACAAGTAGTGTGGTAATATTTAGGATTCATGCAGAGGATATAAGATGTCTGCACACCCCTGATAAAATACCATTATTTTAATTTTGAATAAGAAGTGGAGGTTAGGCATTTGATAATGGCCACACTGCTGTAAAAGAGTAGTTCCACACTCACGTTGATGTATCTTTATTTACGTCTTTTTGTATTGTACTTATCCCTTTTGTAAAAAAACAAACAAAAAAACAAACAGATATACAGTACCCAAAGTGTACAAATCAATAAAATATTTGAAAATATTTGTGAAGTTACTACTATGGGTTAAAGCAAAAAAGTTACTTTAAAGAACTCAGACTAAAAGCTAGAACATTTTGTCCATCCTTTGTATTGCAGAAAGTTATGCGTATGCATTGATTCTCATTTTCATTCAGTTTTCTTTGCTGTTGTCGTCTAAATGGTTGTGAAGAGTTCAAGTCAGGGACACCATGAAAAACTGTGTATTGAATTTTAAATACAGATACAGAAAAGAAAGTAATGCAGGATGCAGAATAAAAAATATAAATACAGATATGCTCAATAAGCACAAAAAATCCATATTACTCTAATATTTTAAAAATGCCAACTTTGCTTTGAAATTGCTTTGAAAAAAAAACAGTATTAATCATGTTTCATATAGACTCTCTGTATTTATAAGATCTTAATGCATGGAGCCTGTTATTTCAGTGGCAGGTTTTTCATGAGGATTTTCTAATACGGAGATAATTTTAACATTATGTAGTAAATATCTTTAGTCAGACAACAAGGAAGGAGACAGCTTGAAAGTGCAAGCAGACATTAAGCTGAAAGGACAATAAGAAATAATAAAGGATCTACACATTCATGTGCTATAACTAACATCAATCACATTATGCATGTTTTCTAATTACTGCAGTAGGTAAGAGCATGGAGCATTGAATTTCTTAATATACCTCAACTTAAAAAGAAATATCTATCTTATTACTTTAGATTATTTCAGAATGACAAAATGTTTTTTAGAATATACTTTTAATTTATCTTTATTATCTGAACTCATTGTTTTACAACCCCAATTGTAAAATTGAAAGAAAACTAGAAAGCAGTGATTCAATAATCTCATTGCATAGAGAGCCATATTTTATTCACAATAGAACATAGAACACAGATCAGAAGATGAAAGTTATACTTTTTCCCCCATTTCATTTGAGAAAATTAACTAATTTAGATATTGATTTCAGAAACAAAAAAGTTGGTACAGGATTAAAAAAAGACTATGAATAAATATCGAAACCTGGACCAGTAAGAACTGCCATGGATGTTACATCTCCATAACAGACCACTGGGTAAAAGTAGTGGTGTCTGGGACAGAGGCGGAAGACATTCTTGCCCATGTCCTACCACCACTGAGGATTGTAGAACCTTTATCTGTCCAGGTTTCCTCCTCTTCCTACTCTGCTTCCTATACCGCCTTCTCATTCAGTCACAGGAAGACCTGCATCACCAACTTTCCACAGCCAGGAGGAAAGGACAGCAGGCTGTTCTTAAACTCCTCTGTTTGAGAGACAAACCCCAAAACGCTCAAGAGCTGTGGACTGGGATCAAAAAGCAGACTAAAGAGTGGTTGATGGCAGTTAACCTCAAGCCCAGCCTTGTGAAGTGTGACTATGGGCAAAATCTCGTAGCAGCACTGGGCCTAGCCGGTTTGATGCACATCCCTTGCCTGGCGCATGTGCTAAACTTGGTGGTGCTGAGCTTCCTAAAAAACTACCCACATATGTCAAAACTGCTGATGAAAATGGGGGCAGTGTGTTTGAACTTTCGGTGTTCTCAACCTGCTGCTGTTAGTCTGTGCTGCAGCGTCACTTCTGACTAACTATTCATCGGCTGATATGCGATGTGCTAGCAAGGTGGAACTCTACCTTGCATATGCTGGAGAGATTGTCCAAGCAGCAGCAGGTAATAGAGGAATTTCAGCTGCAGCATGCATGCGCAAGTCGCTCGGCAGAACAACACCATTTCACCACCAATGAGTTGTCCTCCATGTGGGAAGTGGGTGCCGTTCTACGCTACTTTGAAGATTCCACCAATATGGCCAGTGCTGGTGATGCCATCGTCATTATACCACTGCTGGAAAATAATATTTCAGGCTATGATGGATAATATGGTAGCACAGGATGAAGAGAAGCAGACCCAATTATCAGGCCTGTCATCGACACATGGTTCACAGGGTTTGTTACTGTCCCAACATCGACCAGTTATCCAACTGAATAGCTAGGGGACAGTTTGGGAGGATGATAAAGAGGAGAAAGATGTGGTGAAGGAGGAACAACCATTTTTACAGAACAATGGCAGTCAGATCAGCTCACGGGCACCACTAGAGCATGGCAGGGAAGTTACAGAGTACCCAGTACAGCTGTGAAAAAGATCCTTAGTGGATCGAAACGCATAGCTGTTTCTAGTGCCCCCCAGCGTATCCTTGCTGGAGAGGAGAAAGCCGACATGCTGTTATTTTAAATTTTCTTTAATAAAGCAAGTTTTTAGTAGCTGGAACGATCCCTTTTTTTTCTACCCAGAGGATATACCTCCCACAGACAACAGCTTGTCATTCCCTCTGGGAAAACCTGCCATGGGCTTTTATTTTTGAAACAGACTATAGGATGGTAGTGGGTGGGCCTCAGGTTTCTTCTTAAAAGCCTGCAGCAGAGGGTTGGGTATGTCAGTTTGGTTTTGAAAGCATGCAGAGCAGAAGGCTCTGCAGAGCCCAACCTGTGTGAAGCAACAGAGAGCCTTAGCATACATGGCAGTGCAGTTTCATACTATCTTGTTTTCCCTGCTGTGATCCGTGAATACCATTTGAGTTCCAGTGAAAGTTTTCTTTGGACATTAAAAGACTTTGTTTTGAACTTTCCTGGGTTCAACCTTGCTGCTCTACAGTGTATTCTTTAACCCATATCTGTGGGAGTACTGTGTCTTTAAGCCGCTGTATGCACTCTGCAAACCTGTCTGTGGGAGGTACTGGGAAATTTTTAATCAGTTTTCTCAGAAAAATGTGAAAACATGCTCTGTGGGTGAAATTTGTTATCAGCTTCTGTGGGGGAAATGTGGAAACATGCTCTGTGGGTGAAATTTATTGTTAGCTTCTGTGGGGGTACTGTGCCCAAATTTATCTGTGCACTCTACAGCCATGTCTGCATGAGTATTATGTCTTAAAATTAAATATACTCTAACTTTGTGACCTGGCCTATTGCTCTTTAAAGGGTTTAAATACTCATTCCAAATGCAGAGCCTCTAAATTGTCATGGATAGCTATTCTGTCTTGCAACATCAACTACTGACTACAGAGTTGAGAATTGGAAAATTTGCTTGACTGCTGCCTTTGTTCAATGTGGTACACAATTATCAGGCTGCTTCTCCGGAATAGAAACCTGATTTTCCATTACACACGTGTACTCTTCAACCTACCTGTGAGCAATTTTAGATTAGATAGCTGAGAGTGCCTCCAGTTCCTTCACCATGTTCAAACTGGGGCTATGATTAAGAGGGGACCTGATGGAACAGAAATGAAATATAAGCAGAGTGCAATTCCATTATCCATAACAGAAGTATTTCGGAGTGGTTTTCTGCTTTGAACACAAATTTTTTTCTCAAGGGAAACACTTAGAACCCCCGGGACCCTAAGATAAGAGCATTGAGGAGGTGCCAAGGCAAAGGGCCTAGGACTTGCAGACCACCAGCTATATCTATAATGAAACTACAAGCTTTGAATTTGCAGCTGCTTGTATGCTACTGGAGGTGATATTTTGGAGCTGTGTAAAAAATGTGAAAATATGCTCTCTGGGTGAAATTTTTAAAAGGATTCTATGGGGGCATTCTGGTCCATGCTGTGTGGGTGAATTTTGTTAAAAGCTGATGTGGGGGAAGTGTGTAAACATACTAGGTGAGTGAAATTTTTAATTGGACTGTCGGTAGCAAGCCTTGCTGTGGACCACCATCTTGTTCCAAGATGACACTACTAGTTTTTCATCGGCGGCATTGAGCAGTGGGGGTACTGTTCACCATTGTCTAGGTGTCAGATATTTAATATGGTTTCTCAAGGAAATATGAAGACATGACAAGAATTTACTGTAATCTTTCATGGGGGTATTGTTACCCTTGTTAAAACTTCTTTTGTGGGGGTCTTGTACACCATGCTGTGTGGCTGAATTTTTAACTGCCCCCCCCTAAAAGAAAAAGTTTGCCTAATCGTCCAATCCAGATTATCACTAAAGGCACTAATTCTGAGGTTGCTGCCTGCTTGAACATTAATTTTTTTTAAAGTACATTCTTCGGGATTCGGGACCTACTCTTTTTCCCTCAGGTGCATTTACGGTACACACAATACTGTGGCATAAATTTTTGAATATTTGGGGTATTATTCCCCATAGTTTGTGGCTGAAATGTATTGTAATCTAATGTGGAGGTATTGTTCCCCAAGCTCCGTGGCAGAAATTTTTAAACTTCTGTGGGGATATTTTGCACCATGATCTGTGGCTGAAATTTTTATTAATCTTATGTGGGGCTATTGTTCCCGATGCTCTGTGGGTAAAATTTGAATCAGCTTCTGCAGGGCAAGCAAAATCTCCCTTCCTTTTTGTGCATTTCTATCCTTTAGAAGATTCAGCCATTGGATCTTTCCTACCTTCCTTCTGAGTCCATTATAATCTGCCATTCTGAAGTCCAAACTTAATGGCTGAGTCTTCGCTGGTCTTCTTTCTCTTGTAATTCAAAATTTAAGGCTAGCATGATTGCTGCCTCCTAAATTCCCATCCACCTTTACTTCCTCAACCATTTCCTCCTTTTTGGTAAAAATTAGGTTCAAGACTGCTGATCCTCTTGCTCTCTCTTCTACCCTTTGAAAGATAATGTTGTCAGCGAGAGAAGATAAGAATTTTCTGGACCCATTACTTTTGTCTGAGAGAGATTCCCAACAAATATCAGGAAAGTTCAATTCTCCCACTTTGCCGTACTTGTTTTGAGGACCGAGACAACTGATTTAAAAATAGTTCATCCATATCTTCAGTCTGTCCAGGTGGCCTATAGAAAACATCTACAAAGTGTCCATTCTGTTCTTCTCTCCTTGAAATCTTACCTAAACAGTTTCTATGGAGCTACCAGTCTCTAAAGCTTGGATCTCTGTGGAGATAAACATTTTCCAAACATACAATGCAGCAACCTTCTCCCTTCTTAATCATGCTTCTAATAAATAAGTTGTATTCTTTTAAAGTTTATATTCCAATCATCTCATCAAGTTTCAGTGATGCCCATGACATCAAATCTCTCTTTCTGTGTTAGCAGCACCAATTATCCTTGTTTGTTTCACATGCTCTCCACATTGGTATAGACATTTTAGTTTGTAGTCGGTTTCTCTTGTTCCTCTATTTTAATTCAGAATTTGTTGTTTTTGTTCTTCCTTTCCACTTCTAATAGCCGGGATCTCAAAAGAATTCACTAGTTGCATATTTCTTCCTGGCCGTATATTTCCCATCCCATATTGCTCTAGTTTAAATCTCTCCTGATGGGTGTATCAAGGATTCTACCAAATATGTGTTTTACTGTTTTTGTAAGATGCAACCCATCTCTAGGAAAGATTCCATCATACAGGTAATTTACTTCATGGTCAAGAAACCGAAAACATTGCTAAAGGCACCATCAAAGTAGTCAGTTGTTCACCTGTTCCATCTCCTTGATCTATGTCCATCCACTGGGAGGATGGATGAAAGAGCACCTGCGCTTCCAGTTCCTTCACTTTCCGGCCAAAGTCTTCAAAGTCTCTGCATATAGTTTTCAGGTCCTTTCTTGTTGCGTCATTTGTCCTTACCTGTATTAGCAGGTATGGGTAGTCATCTTTAGCACTGAAGAGTCTTGGTGCCCTATCAGACATATCTTTGATTTGGGGACCTGGAAGACCGGACACTTTTTGTGAAGTAATGTACCGTCAGTCAATAGATTCTTCTGTTCCTCTCAGTATCCAATCTCCCACGACCATCACTTAATTTCTTCACCACAGCGCTTTTTTTCTCCCTTGAAGTGGCTTCTGATTTCTTACTGGGGTGTTCTCTGTGGGCAAAACCCTTTTTTATGTACTTTTTCATAGTTGTTTTGTGTGAGAGCCTGGTAGTGGTTCTTCAGGAGTATGGATGCTGACTTACTCCTCTTCCTCCTGCTTCTTTTGGTCACATACTTCCAATTCTCTTCTTCTGCAGGATCACTGAAAGGTTCTTCTTTTGGAACATTCTGAAGAGATGCTTCTACTATGCCAAGGAAATCTTCGAGTTCTTTGATGAGATTTAGTGCAGATCTCCACTCCTGAAAACTTTGCACCTTTTCCTCTAACAGAGTCACAAGTAGAGATGAGCGAATATTTAAATGTTTGGTTCGGATCAAAATCGCCAAATTCACAATATTCGCTGATTAATTCGTCAAATATTTGCCGAACATAACAAAATGCCATTCATCTCAAAGGGAGGCAAAAACAAAAGCATGCACAACACCTTATAACGGCCCCAAATGCTGCTAAAACACATCAAATGAGGGACAGACAATAGGAAAGTAGCCTCAATTCACCTACAACGCAAATTTTAGCATGGTACTGCAGCAATCAGCCAGGAATGAGGTATCATGATCTGGGACAGCATTAACAGCTTTCAGTTTAACGTTACAGTAAGATGAGATGGATGAGGGATCGGTGTAGGCATCCTCTGCTGGAAGCCCTGATACCACATGCAACACCTCTACTTGCTTTCATGCTGAGCAACACTCAGATGGCACAAATCAGTTTTGTAGACTACCATTGTCAGAAAAATTTAAGGATAGTAACACGGGTAGGTGAGTCCAAGGCACTAAAGGCCTTACAGGCAACACGCATGAAGGAGACCCAACCAGGAGTGTTCACATTTCCAAAAATTATTGGCAGACAACACCAAAGTGGCATCAATTTCACCACAGTAGAAATAGTATAATAGGCACCAACAGGTCTTCTACTACACCCAATCCAACAGATGGCCACCCAACCAGGAGTGTTCACATTTCCAATTGCAGACAGTAGAAATAGTATAATAGTGACTGACAGGTCTTCCACTACACCCAATCAATCATATGGACACCCAAACTGTAGTTTTCACACTTTAAAAAACGAGGCCCTGACACCACCGAAGTTGAATAACTGTCAAGAGGATAGAAATAGTGTAATTGGGACCAACACATCTTCCACTACAGTTAACCCAACAGATGGAGACCAACCATGACTGTTCACATTTCCACAAACTTGTGTTATCATCAGTAGCAGCAGCCACAGTAGGCACAAAAGTCACACTAAAGATATCACAGAGTGCAGATACGTGACATTAATGTATCACAGTAAAAAATGCAACATCACCAAGTTTGTACAGCCTGCATTTGGAGTGCAAAAGTCCTTGGAGATTCATGACCTGTTCATCTTGATGAGAGTTAGGTGGTTTACACTTTCAGAGGACAGCCGGCTGCGCTTATCCGTCAGGACATCACCAGCAGTGCTGAAGACACATTCTGAGAGAACACTGGCTGCTGGGCACAATAATTCTTCCAAGGCGAGTGAGGCGAGCTCAGGCCACTCATCCATTTTGGAAGACCAAAATGTGAAAGGATCCAAACCCTCCCTGATGGTATTGATATTCAGTTCTAGATATTGCTGTACCATCCTTTCCATATGTTCACTACGTGAAAGACTTAGTGCTGGTCTAAAAAAAGTGTCAAAGGACTCACAGAAATTGCTTCTTCCACTTCCACCACTCCTGCCGCTAATGTTTTGGCATTGACAAATTGACATGCCAGAAGTTGGAAGTCTAGAGCTGCGATGCGAACTGTGTGCTTCACTGCTGTTTTGGGGAAAAGCTCTCTTAAGATTGTGTAAAAGCATGTTTCGATTCTCTAGCATTTGCGGGTCCATTTCCAGGGTGGGAAGCATCTGGAAAAATCTGGTTTCATAATGTGGATCAAAAGAGTGGCAACCCAGTAGTTAGCATTATTCCTAATCATAACTATACGGGGACCATGATGCAGCAAGAAGTCACTCATGTGTCAGGCTCTACCATATGTTCCAAGCCCATTCTGTGTTTGTGGCTGGTTAACAATGAGGCTTGTTTCCTCAATCTGATTCTGCCAACCACGAACAACAGAGAGGAGTATTATCCTCTTCATCTGACAGTTGCTCGCTCATCACCTCTTCCTCCTCCATTTGTTCCTCGGATCTTGCACCTTCGATAACAGTTTGTCTGTTATCACCAACCCCCTCGATCGCAGTAATACACCTTCCCTTGGCACCCACCTGTGTGATGACAGTCTTGAACTTAGAGACAATGTAATCCCTTCCGCATCCTCCTCTGCTTCCTCCTCTTCTTCTCGGACCACCATCTCCTCCCACAGGCTATTCAAAGTCTACTCCAGCATATAAATGACTGGAATAGTGATGCTGAAGACAGCATAGTCAGTGCTATCCATCTTAGTAGCCATTTTGAAATTGTGCAGGAGAGTGCAGAGGTTCTTATTCTGTGCCCATTCTCTAAACGTGACATGCGCATGTCCATGCTGTGTTAGCCCAGACTACATGACATGACACACTGACACACCTTTGCAGTGTCAAAAAAGGCCCAGGATAGGAAACCCTTGCCATCCCTGTGAGCTGCAGATGTGCAGTCACAGCTGGTCACAGGCTCAGTTGTGGCTGAGGATGCATTGCTCATCGTGGCTGCATCACTATGTGTCTGCGATGTATGGTGCAATGTAGCCTCCTCGTCTTCCTCTTCAGCTGTCTGCCTCTATGTCCACAGCAACTGGGATCTAACTTCTCCTTATCATCATCCTCTGTGTTATCACATTCCTCGCCCTTGGAGTCACCCTGCTCCTCCACATGCCATGAAAGCACAGTACAGTCCATGGGAGCCTCAGATATCTGAGTCTCATCAGGATCACCTCCCCCAGGGGTTAACATCTGATGATGAGGGTCAGGATGCTGTTGGGACCCTACTTTGCCCTGCCCTGGATCCAAGCTTAAAAAAATTTGGGCATTGGTGCAGATTTCCTCCTCTTGACTATGTGAAACTTTTGAGTATAATTCTGATGACCATGACATAGAATGTGTGAACAGCTCTTGAGGCTCTTGATGGGTGACATCTGTGGTTGCTTACAGTCAATTGTACGTTTGGAGAGATGGGGGAAGCCAGGGGAATTTGTGTGCAACCTCTATGGACTGTACTGGGTTTGATGCTGAAGTGGAAGAAGAGGAGGAGAGGCCACTTTTAGCTGCGCTTGCCATCTACTCAAGTACATGCTCTTTCTGGACATCATCGACAAGGCATACCGCTGTGCGTCTGCCAAAGAAAGATAGTGGAGTTGCCTGTCCAGTAATAGAAGTTGTCAGTTGTCTTTGCATAGGATGTGACGTTGGTTCACTAGTGCTTTCACATTACCACCTACCCCATGTACACCTTGAACACCAAGCCTAAATCCCCTTCCACCACGGCCTTGCTTTTTCCTAGGCGTGTTGCTCAGATAGTGTGGTAGGCGCACAGTATTAGCAACAAAAAATTAGATTTTAAACTCTGCACCACCTCTGCAAACTGCTGAATTTCAGTGACAATAAATTCCAAGTTGAAATATGGCGTGCTGTATCGTGTTAGTCACAGAAAAAAAGAATCGTTTGAGAATGCATGAGGCCTGTATGACAAAGAAGTTATGTTACAAACAATTTGAAAGCCAGTTCAGCTACTGTATGACACTAGGAACAGAAGAATTTTTTGTGGCCTCTGGATCAGGCCTCTATAACACACTAGATGCTGCAAACTATTTGAAAGTCAGGTCCCATACTTTATGACACTAGTAACAGAATAATTTTTGTGGCCTCTGGATCAGGCCTCCACAGCTTAATTTTAAACCAACATAATGACAAAGTGTCATACAGCAGGTTGTCTAACTTTTTGCAACTGAAAAATTATAATTTTTTTAATGTGTCTTAGCTCTGCAGGTAGTTTCATATCACCAAAGCACAAAATGACAAGGTGAGATACAGCAGGCTGTTTCATATTTAACTACTGAAAAAATAATAATTAGAATGCTATACTCTTTCATAGAACACAATAGAAGCAGTGCACAACACACTTGTAGGACATGTGCCCTTCTGGCTTTGTCTGTGGACCTCAGTAATGTCCAAAAAATAAAAAGTGCTACTGATATAGAACCACAAAACCAACTAGCTAAAATCTTGCTATTAACAGTGGCAGCATCAGGAGCAGCCTCTCTTCGCTGTTACAGTGTCAGAATTGCGCTAAAACAAACTGTCCGCTATTTAAACGGGGAGGGTCATGTGATTTCAGCAGCCAATGACACAAGCAGTTGTGTCAGGACATTGTGGGTGTTTCCTGTGCCCTGATTTGCTAGCCGCAATGTGCACACAAAGTAAGGGAAAAAAATGACTGTTTACAAGAACACCGCACCTCTGTGCTTTGCAAACCACCTCCCCTCATGAAACACGTGCCAAACGCTCATGATGCACCACCTTTATCATTGCTAAAGTGTTTAAAATATTGATGTAGAAGGGTTAATGGTTTGCCTTTAACTGCGTTTAATTCTTCAATTGCCTTTGCCTTTCATCGCTAGAATTTATTCTTATGACACAGCAGTTTTGCCAGTCTCCTCTTCAAGGAAAATATGCTTCTTATCAAATATGTTCTCAATAGTCAGCCACAATGTGTTCTGGGTACATGGTAAACAAGATATGACCCTGGGTAAACGGTGGGGGCTACATGAGCTCCATAGAGTTACATATTTGTTGTATATGGAATAAAAGATTGCCTTGTGTTTCATTACATCAGATAAACTGACTTGCTCACAATCTGTGTGCAGTTTTCGCTTTCTCCAAGCGCTTTTAAATTAAGGGCGTAAACTCCTAATTTGGCCTCACTGATGATCTGGCATGTCTGACTTTGGGTCAGAACGAAAACAGCTATGACAGTTTTGGCCCCCAAATGCGGGACCGTGATAACCAGCCTACTCTGAATCCGTATGTGGGAGCTTCCATGGAGGTTGGGCATGCAAAATCCAGCTGCAGCAAGGTGAGAAAATATATTCTTACACGTTTTGCACTGCAATCTCTCTGGATATCTACATATCTCTGGGTAAGGCTGTACAACACGGTTAAAAAGAACCTACATCACCAGTGAGCAGTGAGTTTTATGTTTGTCTTTTTATGTCCGTATGAGAGTTGAATAACAGAGTAATAAGATAATAATTGTCATCTTTATTATCTGTCAATCTGTTCTGTCAAGTTCTGTCAATATACTAACTGGTTGTGTACTGTTTAGTACAGAACTGGGATAGACTCCGTGCAGTGTTGTTATTTTGGTCATTTTGGATTGGCAGTAAATCATATGAGGCTGTATTTTGTATAGGGCTGTGGTTTTTGGTTTTTGTGGTTCTTGTTGTTCTTGTTGTTTAAGAAGTTGGCTTTGGTGTTCTCAGAGTGCTAGTGGACACTAGGGTGACCGCAAAAAATCGATGTCGGAATTTTGTCCGTCTGGACCCCACAAAACGATTCCCCTTTCCAGATATTGAGATAGCCAAAATTTGAGCTCGATCAAACGACGTTAACCCGTGCCGCTCGTCGCTCAAAGTTTGAAAAAATCCAAATTGAGGTATTTTAAGATTTAGGTATTTTGCATAGTCTGTTAGACTATAAAAAATGTCACAACAACATTGAAGAAATAGCCCTGACCAAATTTTCGAACCATTTGTGGTATTTGAATGCAGAGTTGGTGGGATTATCGTTTTTTGATCCCACCATTACAGACAATGAAAAGTTGTTAATGGCTAATAAATTGCTCAGTAGCACAGATGAACCATCAGAGCACGCTAGGGTTGTAAATCCAAAAGTTAGGAAAGAAAAATTAAAAGAGGTAGGAAGTAACCGACTTTAACGACCTTCTGTCAAAAGATGAAGAACAAAAGCAATATGTCCTGCAAGTTGTAAGCAAATGCCGAGCATTATATTCTGACGTTTCAAAAACTACTTTAACAAAAGCTCTAGAATAGATTAGATAACTATGTAAAATTATCAACTCATGTAGGTTAGCGTGCTCTGATGGTTCATCTGTGCTACTGAGCAATTTATTAGCCATTAACAACTTTTCATTGTCTGTAATGGTGGGATCAAAAAACGATAATCCCACCAACTCTGCATTCAAATACCACAAATGGTTCGAAAATTTGGTCAGGGCTATTTCTGCAATGTTGTTGTCACATTCTTTATAGTCTAACAGACTATGCAAAATACCTAAATCTTAAAATACCTCAATTTGGATTTTTTCAAACTTTGAGCGACGAGCGGCACGGGTTAACGTCGTTTGATCGAGCTCAAATTTTGGCTCTCTCAATATCTGGAAAGGGGAATCGTTTTGTGGGGTTCAGATGAACAAGATTCTGACATTTTTTCCCCCCCTTTTGAGATCCGGTCACCCTAGTGGACACTGCTGTAGTTTCAGAAGTTGTGTTAATTTCAAAGGGCAAAATAGGCAGGCTGTACAAATCCTTGTATGCATGTCTATGAGAATCTCTGAATGAGATGAGAGTAATTGAGTATAAGGGATATAAATAATTCCCTGATTGATGAGGGGTTCCATTAGGTGTGGTCCTCTGTATGTGACAGATGACATTCTACTCACTTTGAGCTGAATTAGGCGGAGTGATTGAGAAAAGGGATTTTAGTTCTCTTCTTTTTGTAAAATCAACTGACCACTTAAAAGTGAAAGAAAAAAAAATCCCTGAAAGAGCATGTATGAATGAATCATCACACACCATTTTGTGTCAAGAGATTGTTACCTTTCTAGTTCTTGTGGGAGATCCCGGACAGATGCGTTATAGATATTTCAAATCTACATCTGGGACTGAATGGAGTAATGATATAGCTTGTGTTATATGTGGCATTACATTGTAAAGTTTCCTGGATGCATTTCGCCAGAAAAGGGCAAGGCTCGGTTACTCACATTAAATAGTTATCTGCTCTTACAGTGAAATCCCGTGATTTTAAGGGTTTTGTAGAAATTGATTTTGTCCAAGAACTGCTGCATTCTGTTTCTGTGTGAAGGACACTAAATTTCAAAAATTCTGATGGGAGGGGTGATTGATGCCCCAGAGCGACTGCTTGTGTGTTTCTCCTCTCCATTATCTACGCTGAGTGTCTAATGGGAAGGGGCATGGAGCTGCGCTCAAAATTCCCTGTATTTCTGTCCTTGGTGTAATGCTCACTAGGAGATTTGTGCATTTTAAAGCAACAGTACTTAATTGAAGTGAAATTAAATTTTGTAAGCTGAAGTTAGAAGTTGAAAGTAAAATATGGTGCCTAATTTAGAAGGACACATGTAAGTGATTGTTTGGTCATTAATGTGTTTGTACCTGCTTCTAGTTGTGTGATTGATATATAGCAAACTGAGGATCAGCAGAAGGAGGTAGCCAACTGCACGGCTGATATAGTAGGTTAGAGGCCTATCATATCTGGGTCTTCTTACTTTAGTCAGTGGGTTTTTTGTTGTGGGTGAGAGACGAGGGCAAGGAGTGTTCAAGCTACACCTTGGCAGGCTCATTCTGACTTGCTATGTGTGGCTTGTAAGGCAAGGTCCAGGCACACTAGAAGGGCATTTCAGAATAAAGGTGAGCTGTTTAAGTTGAAGCAGCTTTCCCACATTCCATGGAGCTGGACTAGTAGGTAAAAGGCCTATTCCTATTCTAGTCAGCTGATCTAACAGGTGAGAGGTAAAGAGCCTTCCCATTACATCCTGTAGGTCTACTGGGTGAGAGGCAAGGAGTCTTCCCGCTACACCTTGGCAGGCTCGCTCTGACATTCTATGTGTGGCCTGTAAGACAAGGTCCAGGCACACTAGAAGGGCATTTCAGAATAAAGGTGAGCAGTCTGACAAATAAGTTGAAGCCATGGCAACTTATTCTGTGTGGGCAGTTGGGCCCCCCAATGGGATTCCGAACTGCTATGCAGATTGTAAAAGACAGAGAAGAAAGGAAGCAGTAAAACAGGTGGGACCAATAATGAAAAAGGCAAAAATGCTAGAGTGTGAATGTTTGGATGTACAAAAAAAGGCACAGACAAGGGAACTATGGAAGTAAGGTGTATTATGAATGTTTTGATTGGCAAAGTTTCACCAGAGACCCAGACAAAACAGATGGACTTGTAAACACTGTGGTCAGACTCAGACAAACCCAGACTGAATAGCTACTTGTGTGACCTGTGCTACCGACCTAAGCAAGTTGTGCTAAATCCTGTCCAGACAAGATCATATGTAGTGACTAGGGTTGAGCGAAACGGGTCGGTCAAACTTATAAGTCGCCGAATTTCGCTAAAGTCGGGTTTCGCCGATCGAAACCCGATCATAGCGTGAGGTCGGCCATGAGGTTGCGGACCCATGCGCCAAAGTCGCGTTTTCCATAATGCTTTCAGCGCCTTTTCTCAGCCAATCATCAAGGACGCACACTGTGGGCAACGCGATGACATCGGCAGCGGCCACCACCATCTTAGAGAAGGGCATTTATGTGATTGGCTTGCTTTGTGTGGCGTCACAGTGGCTATAAAAGCCCTGACCGCCATTTTACTTCTGCCGATCTTAGAATAGGGAGATGTTGCTGCTGATGATTCTCAATAAGGAGAGCATTAGGCAACAAAGAAAAAAAAACAGTGCTTCTTCTGATAGCGATTTCAACTGTACAGTTAGTGTACAGTGACAGGAGAGGATTTTTGTGTGTGCAGCAGTGCTGGTGGTTATTAGGCTGCCTTATAAGGCTACCTGATAGCTGCATTGCCGTGTGCACACTGCTGTGCAGACTGCTTTTTAAAAAGCAAAAAAACTTTTATTCTGATGTTCTGCACAGTTACAGAGCGTTCATTTTTTCACACAACGCATAGAGGTGTACGCTCCTCACACACTACCATGTACCGGCTGGTATCACGGACATATACTGTACATGCTATCTATGTGTGACTCTGTAAAAAAATAGATGGAGATTTTAAATTTTCCATACATATACCATATACACCTGTCCGCTTGTCAAATAGTATCGTATATCTGCTGTTTGGATTATGGTCCAATCTATACAGAGACAGCGAGTGTGTGTGTGTGTGAGTGCCTAAATACATAGACGGACATTTCCATTTTTCCATACACCGTATAGAGCTGTCTGCTTCTCTAACAGTATCTTATATCTGCTGTTGACTCCGTCAAAAATAGATGTGGATTTAAAATTTTCCATACATACATCGCATAGAGCTGTCCGCTTCTCAAACATTATTGTATATCTGGCGTTTGTCTTATGGTCAAATCTATACAGAGATAGCGTGTGTGTGTGACTCTGTAAAAAAAGAGCTGGAGATTTAAAATTTTCCATACATACACCGTATAGAGATGTACGCTCCTCACACACTACCGTGTACTGGCTGGTATCACGAGTAAATACATGCTATCTGGGTGTGACTCCGTTAAAAAATAGACAGAGATTTTCACTTTTCCATACATACACCGTATAGAGCTGTCTGCTTCTGATACAGTACCATATATCTGCTGGTTGTATTATGGTCAAATACATACTGGAAGAGTGTCTGTGACTAAAGAAATTTATGCGGAGATTTATATTTTTACCTACACCTTATACAGCTGTACGCTCCTCATGCAGTACCATATATCTGCTTGTATTTTTGTTACATTTTCACAAACATGAAGAAGTATGGTGGAAGAGGCCGCGAACGTGGGCAGGGGGGACCGGTACTGATGGTGGTGGTGGTTCATCTGCTGGTTATGCCAAAAGCACAATAGCAGCTAAGGCAGGAGGTGTTGAGCCTGTGTCATCGTCTGGCACAAGAAGGCCTGTAAGGTTCCATTTTCTGGGAATAGGAAAAATGCTTTTAAAGCTGAAGCATCAGTAACAGGTCTTGACTTACATTGCCGAAACAGCAACCAGCTCTATTGCCTCTTCTTCTGAACTTTCAAAACCTGCAAGCACTGAGTCGTCAGTGCAGGGTTCTGGTCATCACAAAACACCTTTCCTTGTGTCCTTCACCCCCACAAAAAGTGAAGGATGCGGCAGCCCACACTTCAGATTACTACATGGAGCTCTTTTCACATACCATGATTGGGTTATCCAGTCAAATCCTGAATTTCCCAATCCAAGATGAATCTGACATGGAGTGCACTGATGCACAGCCACTGCGAGATGTGTTGTGACTTCATTTTCCCCTTCATCATTGAGGTCTGATGAACTCCCTCTTCTGGTGAAGGAAGGTAGTGAGGCTGATTACCAAGCACCTGGGCAGGATGATGATGACTGGGTGACGGGAATTGCTGACTGGATAAAAGGCAGCCGACGGCCTTCTGCCTTGCTGGTGATTCTCTGAGGGATTCTAGGAGACCAGTCTGATTCCTGCTCCTCAAAAGCTAAGTTTTCTGCTCTGCTTTTTGCATTTGTGTTTTGGTTTTGTTTTGCCTTGTTTTTCTGGATTTCTGCCATTCCCTGCTGGGGTGAGCTCAATTCCTTTTTGCTCTGTCTTCAGAAAATACCTGAGTGCTGATATAGTCTTTTTGAAGCCTAGCGCCTTCAGGGCTTTTTTCCAGATCAGTCTGTTGGCTCATGTTTTGATAGGATTTTTGCGGATTGCAGACAGCAGCTTTTCTATCCTGTCCTATTTAGTCAGCTTGGGCCCCATCATTTGCTCAGCCTATCTTTCTATCTGTGTTAGTGTTTTTCATCTTGCTTCACCGTCATTATATGTTTGGGGCTGCCTATTGCTTTGGGGTCTGCTCTGGGGCAGTTTAGATTTCCCTTTCTGTCTTTAGGTTATTTAGTTCTCCGGCTGTGATCGAGGGGTCTAGGGCACCGTAGGAACCTCCCACGGCTACTTCTAGTTGTTGATAGGTTCAGGGGTCTGCAATCCGATAGCTGCCAACTTCTCTGGTTTTCTGGACTTAGCTAGTATTTCTGATTTTGCCTCCTACGGTGACTCATTCTTAACAGAATCACCAGCCATACCGCAGATCCTAGGGTACTCAATATCAGGAAAGAATTGTAAAAAAAAAGTGTGTATATTTTTTCCTCTATATCTCTGAGGCCGTAGGGGGATTTTTCTTTTCTCTCAATGGAGATAAAGCAATTGTCTGATCGTGTGGAGCAGCTCTCTGCGGAAGTGCGGGGAATTTCTGCCTACCTTGCTCATTCACATGCTGCTGAACCAAAGATCCCTACTCCTGATGTGTTTTTTGGGGATCGGTCTAAATTTTTGAATTTCAAAAATAATTGTAAATTATTTTTTGCCTTGAAGCCTAACTCGTCAGGGAGCTCCGCGCAGCAGGTTAAAATTTTCATCTCTTTGCTGAGTGGCGATCCCCAGGATTGGGCGTTTTCTTTGAAACCAGATGATCCTATTCTGACTAATGTGAATGCATTTTTTCAAGCCTTGGGGTTTTTGTATGGCGAACCTAATGCTATTGCTCAGGCTGAAAAGACCCTGTTGGCATTGAGCCAGGTTCGAGATTCTGCAGAATTTTACTGTCAAAAATTCCGAAAGTGGGCGGTCCTTACTAGCTGGAATGATAATGCCTTGGCAGCTCTCTTTCGGAAGGGTTTGTCAGAAGCCGTAAAAGATACTATGGTGGGATTTCCTGTTCCCTCTGGTCTTGACGATTCTATGTCATTAGCCATTCAGGTTGATCGGCGTTTACGTGAACGCAGGACTGCACGAGAGGTGTTGCCACCTGTTGAACAAGTGTCTGAACCTATGCAATGTGAAAGAGTTTTGTCCAGGGAGCAACATCAGGAGTTCAGAAGGCGTAATAAGCTGTGTTTTTTTTTGTGGAGATGCCTCGCATATTATTTCTGTCTGTCATAAACGAGAGAAACGTTTTGCACACACGTTTTCTGTGGGTGGTGTTCAACCTAAGTTTCACCTGGCAATTACTCTGATCTGCTCCCTGTCCACATTTTCCGCCAAGGCTTTTGTGGATTTGGGAGCAGCCCTGAACCTAATGGACTTGGATTTTGCTAAACGTTGTGGATTTCCTATGACACCTTTGCGGACACCTATCCCTTTGAGGGGGATTGATGCTACTCCTTTGGCGAAAAATAAACCTCAGTTTTGGACCCAGGTGGTAATTCGGGTCGCTCCAGACCATCAAGAAAATTGCAGATTTTTGGTGTTGCATAATTTGCATGATACCATTATTCTGGGGTTTCCCTGGTTGCAAATTCATAATCCAGTTTTGGATTGGAAATCTGTGTCTGTGGTGAGTTGGGGTTGTCTGTGTGCCCTTAGTGAGGCTCCGTTTTTTTCCACCTCTCCTCAGTCTCGTGATGTTCCTGACTATTTGGCGGACTTTTATGATGTATTTAGTGAGAATGAGTCTGCGTCTTTGCCTTCTCATAGGAGTTATGACTAGTGTTGAGCATTCCGATACCGCAAGTATCGGGTATCGGCCGATACTTGCTGTATCGGAATTCCGATACCGACTTCCGATATTTTTTCAATATCGGAATTCGGCATCGGAATCGGAAGTTCAGTTGATTGACGGCCTGACGTCATCATGATGCGCGGTGTGTGCGCATCATGATGCGCCGTCATTTCGGGCCTTCCGGGGGTCTCTGCCGGCCTGCCGGGGGGCTGTGCCGGCCTGCCGGGGGGCTGTGTGGACTGCCCGGGGTCTGTACCGGCCTGCCGGGGGGCTGTGCCGGCCTGCCGGTGGTCTGTGCACGCTGTGGGGGTCTGTACCGGCCTGCCGGGGGGCTGTGCCGGCCTGCCGGGGGGCTGTGCTGATGTCCGGGGGTCTGTGCAAGCATCGTCCGATGGGACTACAAGTCCCATCGGGCGATGCCTGCTACCATGACAGTGATTGACACATTAGCCAATGATGGGACAGTAGTAGTCCCATCATCCGGCTAATGTGTTAAATGTTAAAAAAAAAAAAAAAAAAAAAAAAATACTACATACATACTACATGCATGCTACATACATACTACATGCTACATACATACTACATACATGCTACATACATACTACATACATGCTACATACATACTACATGCATGCTACATACATACTACATGCTACATACATACTACATGCATGCTACATACATACTACATATATACTACATACATACTACATACATGCTACATACATACTGCATGCTACATACATACTACATACATACTACATGCATGCTACATACATACTACATATATACTACATGCATGCTACATACATACTACATGCTACATACATACTACATATATACTACATACATACTACATACATGCTACATACATACTGCATGCTACATACATACTACATACATACTACATACATACTACATGCATGCTACATACATACTACATGCATGCTACATACATACTACATGCATGCTACATGCATGCTACATACATACTACATGCTACATACATACCACATACATACTACATACATACTACATACTACATATATACTACATGCATGCTACATACATACTACATGCTACATACATACCACATACATACTACATACATACTACATGCTACATACATACTACATATATACTACATGCATGCTACATACATACTACATGCTACATACATACCACATACATACTACATACATACTACATACATACTACATGCTACATACATACTACATATATACTACATGCATGCTACATACATACTACATGCTACATACATACCACATACATACTACATACATACTACATACATACTACATGCTACATACATACTACATATATACTACATGCATGCTACATACATACTACATGCTACATACATACCACATACATACTACATACATGCTACATATATACTACATGCATGCTACATACATACTACATATATACTACATGCATGCTACATACATACTACATGCATGCTACATACATACTACATACATACTACATGCTACATACATACCACATATATACTACATACATACAATACATTCATACAATACATACATAGACATACAGTACATATAACATAGAGTAACATACTTACCAATACTTGTCACATTGTTCCCCGAAGCCATTGTCTTTTCCGGAATAAATATTAACATAACAAACCACAAAAATACTCACCCACGATCCGAAGCAGTCCACGAGTGTGTCCCACGACGATCTTGGGTAGAGAACTGCAGCATCAGATGATGCTGCCGTTCTCTACGGGCTGCAGGAATCCAATGACGGAAGGTAGGTATCCTTCCGCACTGTATTCCTCCGCCACTTAAAAAAAAAAAGTCCCTAGTTTCACTTTATGCCATTGCTGCGTGGGAATTTCCCACACAGCAATGGCATAAAGTGAGACTAGGGACTTTTTTTTTTTAAGTGGCGGAGGAATACAGTGCGGAAGGATACCTACCTTCCGTCATTGGATTCCTGCAGCCCGTAGAGAACGGCAGCAACAGCTGATGCTGCATTTCTCTACCCAAGATCGTCGTGGGACACACTCGTGGACTGCTTCGGATCGTGGGTGAGTATTTTTGTGGTTTGTTATGTTAATATTTATTCCGGAAAAGACAATGGCTTCGGGGAACAATGTGACAAGTATTGGTAAGTATGTTACTCTATGTTATATGTACTGTATGTCTATGTATGTATTGTATGAATGTATTGTATGTATGTAGTATATATGTGGTATGTATGTAGCATGTAGTATGTATGTAGTATGTATGTAGCATGCATGTAGCATGCAGTATGTATGTAGCATGCATGTAGTATATATGTAGTATGTATGTGGTATGTATGTAGCATGTAGTATGTATGTAGCATGCATGTAGTATGTATGTAGCATGCATGTAGTATATATGTAGTATGTATGTAGCATGTAGTATGTAGCATGCATGTAGTATATATGTAGTATGTATGTAGCATGTAGTATGTATGTAGCATGCATGTAGTATATATGTAGTATGTATGTAGCATGTAGTATGTATGTAGCATGCATGTAATATGTATGTAGCATGCATGTAGTATGTATATGGTATGTATGTAGCATGTAGTATGTATGTAGCATGCATGTAGTATATATGTGTTATGTATGTGGTATGTATGTAGCATGCATGTAGCATGCATGTAGTATGTATGTAGTATGTATGTAGTATATATGTAGTATGTATGTAGCATGTAGTATGTATGTAGTATGTATGTAGCATGCATGTAGCATGCAGTATGTATGTAGCATGCATGTAGTATATATGTAGTATGTATGTAGCATGTAGTATGTAGCATGCATGTAGTATATATGTAGTATGTAGCATGTAGTATGTATGTAGCATGCATGTAGTATATATGTGTTATGTATGTAGCATGTAGCATGCATGTAGCATGCATGTAGTATGTATGTAGTATATATGTGGTATGTATGTAGCATGCATGTAGTATATATGTAGTATGTATGTTGCATGTAGTATTTATGTAGTATGAATGTAGCATGTATGTAGTATGTAGTATGAATGTAGCATGTATGTAGTATGCATGTTGTATGTATGTAGCATGTAATTTTTTTTTTTTTTTTTTTTACATTTAACACATTAGCCGGATGATGGGACTACTACTGTCCCATCATTGGCTAATGTGTCAATCACTGTCATGGTAGCAGGCATAGCCCGATGGGACTTGTAGTCCCATCGGACGATGCCTGCACAGACCCCCGGAGCCTGCACAGACCACCGGCAGGCCGGCACAGCCCCCCGGCAGGCCGGCACAGCCCCCCGGCAGGCCGGCACAGCCCCCCGGAGCCTGCACAGCCCCCCGGCAGGCCGGCACAGCCCCCCGGCAGGCCGGCACAGCCCCCCGGCAGGCCGGCACAGCCCCCCGGAGCCTGCACAGACCACCGGCAGGCCGGCACAGACCACCGGAGCCTGCACAGACCCCCTGGCAGGCCGGCACAGCCCCCCGAAAGGCCCGTACAGACCCCAGAGAGGCTGTACAAGGGCAGGAAAGGGTTTTTCTTATTCCGATACCGGAAGTCCCATAGACTTGAATGGGACTTCCGGTATCGGAATCGGCGATACCGATACTTTTTTTAAAGATCGGCCGATACCATCCGATACGATACTTTGAAGTATCGGACGGTATCGCTCAACTCTAGTTATGACTGTTCAATTGAACTGAGCCCTGGGTGTAAATTTCCCAAGGGTCGGCTCTTCAATTTATCTGTACCCGAGCACGAGGCTATGCGATACTGTATTAAGGAGGCATTGGAGAAGGGTCATATTAGACCATCCTCTTCACCCTTAGGTGCTGGGTTTTTTTTCGTGGCCAAAAAGGATGGTTCATTAAGGCCTTGTATTGATTATCGTGCCCTCAACAAAATTACTATTAAATATTAGTATCCGTTACCCCTGATTTCGGATCTATTCTCCAGAGTTAAAGGTGCTTGCTGGTTTACCAAGCTTGACCTGAGGGGGGCGTATAATCTTATCCACATTAAGCAAGGGGATGAATGGAAGACGGCATTTAATACTCCGGAGGGACATTTTGAGTACCTGGTGATGCCTTTTGGGCTCACTAATGCCCCTTCTGTCTTCCAGTGCTTCATGAACGACATTTTCCGAGACTTTGTGGATAAATTTTTGATTATCTATCTGGATGATATTTTGATCTTCTCCAAGGATTGGGATTCTCATGTGGAACATGTTCGGACTGTGTTCCAGATCTTGAGGGAGAATTCCCTGTATGTCAAAGGATCGAAATGCCTTTTTGGGGTACAGAGGATTTCATTTTTGGGATTTATTTTGTCTCCGTCAACTATTGAAATGGACCCGGCCAAGGTACAGGCCATTTATGATTGGGTTCAGCCCACTTCTTTGAAGGCCCTCCAGAAGTTTTTGGGTTTTGCTAATTTTTATCTGAAATTTATAGCAAAATTTTCTAGTATTGCCAAGCCATTGACTGATCTGACTAAGAAGGGTGCTGATGTGCTGAATTGGTCTCCGGAGGCTGTTTCTTCCTTTCAGGAGCTGAAGCGAAGATTCACTTCTGCCCCGGTTTTGCGGCAACCTGATGTCTCACTCCCGTTCCAGGTAGAGGTGGACGTTTCTGAGATTGGTGCAGGAGCTACTTTGTCCCAAAAGGATCCTGTAACATCTAAAATGAATCCCTGTGCTTTCTTTTCCCGAAAGTTCTCCCCATCTGAACGTAACTATGATGTGGGGAATCAGGAACTGTTAGCCATGAAATGGGCATTTGAGGAGTGGAGATATTGGTTGGAGGGAGCTAAACATCAAGTCGTGGTCCTCACTGACCACAAGAATTTGATTTACCTGGAGTCGGCCAAACCCTTGAACCCTAGACAGGCTAGGTGGGCCTTGTTTTTCACACGTTTTGATTTTGTGGTCTCTTCTTCCTGGCACTAAGAATGTCAAGGCTGACGCTCTCTCTAGGAGCTTCTTTGCTGATTCTCCTGTGGTGACCAAGCCTGCTACCATCTTAGGCGAAGGGGTAGTTCTTTCTGCCATCTCGCCCAATTTGAGACGTGCTCTGGAAGAGTTCCAGGAGGACAAACCTGAGCGTTGTCCCAGTGGAAAGTTGTATGTTCCTGACCAGTGGAAGAAAAGAGTGATGTCTGAAGTTCATTGCTCTGCATTGGCTGGTCATCCAGGTATTGGTGGCCCGCCTTGTCTCGTGATGTCAGGAATTTTGTGCAGTCCTGTGGGACTTGCTCCCGGTCTAAACCTTGTTCTCGCTCTAGTGGGTTGTTGATGCCTTTGCCGTTCCCCAGGAGGCCATGGACCCATATTTCAATGGATTTAATCTCTGATATGCCTGTCTCTCAGAGAATGACTGTTATTTTGGTGATTTGTGATAGGTTCTCTAAGATGGTTCATCATCTTGTACCACTCCCTAAGTTGCCATCTTCCTCTGAGTTGGTGCCCCTGTTTTTGCAACAGGTGGTTCGCTTGCACGGGATTTCTGAGAACATTGTATCTGACAGAGGAGTTCAGTTTGTGTCTAGATTTTGGAGGACTTTCTGTTCCAAGCTGGGAATTCAGTTGTCCTCCTCTGCTTTTCACCCTCAGACCAATGGGCAGACGGAGAGAACAAACCAGACCTTGGAGTCGTATTTGAGATGTTTTATTTCCGCTGATCAGGATGATTGGGTTTCATTTTTGCCCTTGGCCGAATTTGCTTTAAATAATAGAGCTAGTTCTGCCACTTTGATGTCACCATTTTTTTGTAACTTTGGGTTTCATCCTCGATTTTCTTCAGGGCAGGTGGAGCCTTCTGCCTGCCCAGGTGTTGACACTGTGGTAGAGAGAATGCACCAGATCTGGGACCAAGTGGTGGATAAGTTATCTCTCTCCCAGGAAAAGGCCCAGTGGTTTTCCAACCGACATAGGACCATTGGTCCCCAGTTTAAGGTTGGTGATATGGTTTGGTCATCATCAAAAAATATCACTATGAAGGTGGCTTCTTGTAAGTTTAAGCCTAGATTTATTGGACCTTACAAGATTTTGGAGATTATTAATCCAGCCTCTTTTCGGTTGGCTCTTCCTGTCACATTTAAAATCCATAATGTGTTTCATAAGTCCTTGTTGAAGAGGTTTGTTGAACCAGTGGTTCCTGGCGTGGCACCTCCGGACACTGTATTGGTTGAAGGTAACATGGAATATGAGGTAGAGAAGATACTGGATTCCCGTTTGGCTAGACGGAGACTCCAGTATTTAGTTAAGTGGAAGGGTTATGGTCAGGAGGATAATTCCTGGGTCTCTGCCTCTGATATTCATGCCAAAAGATTGGTGTGTGCCTTTCATCGGGCTCACCCTGATTGCCCTGGTGGCGTGGATGAGGGTTCGGTGACCCCTCCTCAAGGGGGAGGTACTGTTGTGAGTTCATTTTCCCCTTCACCATTGAGGTCTGATGAACTCCCTCTTCTGGTGAAGGAAGGTAGTGAGGCTGATTACCAAGCACCTGGGCAGGATGATGATGACTGGGTGACGGGAATTGCTGACTGGATATAAGGCAATCGACGCCTTTCTGCCTTGCTGGTGATTCTCTGAGGGATTCTAGGAGACCAGTCTGATTCCTGCTCCTCAAAAGCTAAGTTTTCTGCTCTGCTTTTTGCATTTGTGTTTTGGTTTTGTTTTGCCTTGTTTTTCTGGATTTCTGCCATTCCCTGCTGGGGTGAGCTGAATTCCTTTTTGCTCTGTCTTCAGAAAATACCTGAGTACTGATATAGTCTTTTTGAAGCCTAGCGTCTTCAGGGCTTTTTTCCTGATCAGTCTTGTGGCTCATGTTTTGATAGGGTTTTTGCGGATTGCAGACAGCAGCTTTTCTATCCTGTCCTATTTAGTCAGCTTGGGCCCCATCATTTGCTCAGCCTATCTTTCTATCTGTTTTAGTGTTTTTTCATCTTGCTTCACCGTCACTATATGTTGGGGGCTGCCTATTGCTTTGGTGTCTGCTCTGGGGCAGTTTAGATTTCCCTTTCGGTCTTTAGGCTATTTAGTTCTCCGGCTGTGATCAAGGGGTCTAGGGCACCGTAGGAACATCCCACAGCTACTGCTAGTTGTTGTTGATAGGTTCAGGGGTCTGCAATCCGATAGCTGCCAACTTCTCTGGTTTTCTGGACTTAGCTAGTATTTCTGTTTTTGCCTCCTACGGTGACTCATTCATACCATAGATGATTCTGCTGGTACATTGACCCACAGCACTACATTGCCCTCACAGTCTACTGAGCCAGAATCTGACCCTGATGAAGCTCACATGCCCCTTCCCGCATACTATACCACCTTACACGGTGACACAGAGGAAGGTGCAGATGAAATTGAAGAGGAAGTGATGGATGACCCAGTTGTTGACCCAGATTGGCATCCATTGGGGGAAGAGGGTGCCGCTGGCAATAGCTCAGATGAGGAGAAGGATCCGCAGCAGGCATCGACATCTCAGCAGCGGTTATCTGGCAGGCCCGTAGCTGTCCAAAAACCTGGAACAAAAACCAAAAGAGGGGCAGGACATCTTGACCACACGGTCAAATTAGCACAGCGTGCAAGCCCTGAAAATTTATACCATAGTAGGAAGAGTGCAGTGTGGCACTTCTTTGTCCAAAATCCTACTGATGAGGCAAAGGTTACATGTAAGAAGTGCGGAAGGACCTTTAGCCGATGGAAAAATCTCAGAAATTTGAATACCAGTTGCATGCTTAGACATTTAACCACCATGCACTTGCAAGCGTGGACGGACTACAAAACCTCAGGTACAACATGTGAACCTGCTCCGACTGAAGGTAGCCAGCAACGCTCCATCGCTTCCCCCACTGTAAGACCATCACCACCGGTAAGCACACCACCGGCAATAAATTTTGAGGTGTCGTCGCAAGGCCAAAGCAGTCAGGGAATCACAATGGTTTTGCAACGAAACACTGAATCTAGGCTATCACCACCAACGCCATCACCAACCCCCTCTCAGTCCGTCCGGTCCACCGCTAGTTCCCCCATATAAAACAAAAAGCAAAAAACAAATATCCTGAACTAAAAAGTAAAAAATAAACTGCAAATAATGCATAAAGGTAATAATAATAATAAGGTTATTTAGTAAATATAATTTTGATCAAAATAATGTACAAGCCATCCCGCCACATCACAGGCAACCATTGTGGGACAGTCCCTACTCTAGTATTTAAAACCTTTTCACTTGCCAAGTGACGTGAATGTGAACAAGGATCGAGCGGCTGAACCAATAGTAAAAGCTTATGCCAGACAGGATGGTTTTCCCAGCTCAGAAAGAGGGCGGTCACACCCATATATGCACTGAATGCACAATGAAATGAATAAAAAACGAATCTGAACTGAGACAGTAAGTTAATGTGTATGCACTATGTAAGTGCCTTCACCACCAACACCATCACCAACCCCCTCTCAGTCCGTCCGGTCCACCGCTAGTTCCCCCATATGCAGCTCTCAAGTCCAGCTCACCCTAGCAGACACTCTGAGTAGGACAAGAAAGTAGTCATCCTCTCATCCATGTACAATGGCTTTGAACCCCTACATTGCCAAACTGTTCTCATTAGAGATGATGCCCTTCCGTTTGGTAGAAAGCGAAGCTTTCCGAGAGCTCATGGCTTACGCTGTCCCACGCTATGACCTACCCAGTCGGCACTTCTTTTCTCGAAAAACCATCCCTGCCCTCCACCTGCATGTGAAAGACCGCAATGTCCATGCACTCAAACAATCAGTGAGTGGAAAAGTGCACCTCACAACAGATGCATGGTCCAGTAGGCATGGCCAGGGCCATTATGTGTCCATCACTGCGCACTGGGTTAATGTGGTGGATGCAGGCTCCACAGGGGACAGTGGCGGTAGAACAGTGCTGCCTAGCCCACGGTATAGGAAATAGTTGGCTGTAGGCGTTCGACCCTCCTCCGCCAGAAGTGAAAGCTCATCCACAGAGCGCAGTCACACGAGCACTCCTTCCGCAGCTCCCAGTGTTGCACACAAGGTGTCCCACTATCGAACAGCTAGTGGTAAGCGTCAGCAGGCTGTTTTAAAGATGATGTCTTTAGGCGACAACAGACACACCGCGGAGATACTGGCCGACTACTTGCAGCGACAAACCGAGTCATGGCTGGGCAGTCTACATCTTGAACCAGGCAAGGCAGTCAGTGATAATGGCCAGAATTTTGTGGCAGCCATAGCCCTTGCAAAACTCACACACATACCTTGCCTGGCTCACACTTTGAACCTGGTGGTGCAGTGCTTCCTAAATACTTATCTGGAGTTAACAGCCCTGCTCCAAAAGGTGCAAAGATTGTGCTCACACATCCGTCACTCGCCCGTACACTCCAGTCATATGTAGAAGCTGCAGCGATTACTCCACCTCCCCAAGCACCGCATAATCATAGACGCTGCGACAAGGTGGAACTCCACCCTGCACATGGTTGAGAGGCTGTGAGAACAGAGGCAGGCTGTAATGCATTTGTGGGAGGATACACGGGCAGGCAGTTTGAAGGCAGACATGGAGTTGTCGGGTGAGCAGTGGTCAAAGCTGAAAGACCTCTGTAAAGTCCTTGTGGCGAGGTCAGCTTACGCTGAGTCAATTTCTTTAGATTTGACCCTCTGGGTCGTGGCACCCACCCACCTATGGTGAGCTAACCTTGTGAGGAACCACCCCCCATACAGGGAGTGTCAGTGGCAAGACCAAGGGGGTGAGCCACCACGACTGCTGGGTCTAGATGGCCAACTTAGGTAGACACTAAGTATGAGTGTCTGACGACAAAGGACATGCAGGAAACAAGACAAGACAAGACGTGAATTCAAGGCATCTTCATCAATGCAAATTCATGGTAACATCAGGTGCAAAATGTGATAACAGGCAAAACACAGCAAGGTGCATGCGTGGCACACCAAGGTCCATGGCATGGTATGTGCCAGAAGGTAAGCCCAGTTACTGGCAAGGACACGAAGGCATCGGACTCCGGACAGCTGGCAAGAATCGACATGATCAGGGCATCAGGTTGCGGACATCAGGCCGCAGTCATCAGGCTTGCAATCTTTGGCAGTGATTGGCAGGTTCCAGGCATCCAGCAAGCAACCCAGGGTTCAGGCAAGGAGGCACGACAGATCTCCAGACATGGTGCGTGTTAGGAAACATGCCGAGGTCCAAGGCAAGGTTCCTGGCAGGGTGCGTGCTAGAGGTACACCAGGGTCCAGGGCAAGGTGCAAGGCAAGGTGAGTGTGTAGGGGACACGCCAGGTTCAATGTGCAAAGTACAAGACATGGTGCATGTGTAGGGACACACCAGGTTTCAACGTTCAACATACGAGACAGGGTGCGTGTGTAGAGAAACCCCAGGGTTCAAAGTCCTAGGCAAGGTCTTGCACGTGCCGAGGGACACGCTAGAGTCAGGGTACAAGACAAGGTCCTGCGCGTGCAGAGGGGCACGACAGGGTCATGGTTCAAGGCAGGGTCCTGTGCATGCAGAGGGGCATGCCAGGGTCAGGGTTAAAAGCAGAGTCCTGCACATGCAGAGAGGCACACCAGGGTATAGGCTAGGACCTGTGCATGCTAGAGGGCACGACAGGGTACATGGCAAGACCTGCGCAAACTTTCACAGAAGCACAGGGAGGTATGCCACAGGGCAGGCGAGGGCCTGTGCGTGTTAATAGAGGAGCACGCAAACACAGTGCAGAGACAGCATGCGTGCAAGGAAGCACAGTGAGCACAGCTGGGGCACTGGCTAGCTGGTGGGGCTGCAGCACAGACAGGCGGGCAAGACTCCAGCGAACCCGGCTGGGGCATAACAGGCGACACAGCTGTCACTGGCCGACGAGCATGGCTGAGGCACAAGCAGGCGGGCACGGCTAGGGCGGGCACGACTGAGGCACAAACAGGAGACTAGGAAGGCCAAGCACATGCAAAGGGCACACAAAGAAACAAGGCAAGGCAAGGCAACAAACAAGGCAAAGCTAGACAAGGTATGGAACAAGGAGCGGAACATAGGCAGAAGCACAGAGTGGGGTCAGAGAGAGAAAAGGGCTAGCAGCGAAGCGTGGGCCAAAGCCCAGAGCCAGGTCAAGGGAGTACATTGAGACTAGCCATGAAATGTGCTAGAGAGCACGATAGGGCAGAGTCTAGCAGCGGACCGTAGGCCGGAGCCCAGAGCCGGGTCAAGGCAGAACCTTGAGACTAGACATGGAATGTGCAAGAGAGAACAAAAGGTAAGAGAGGAGGAATGGTGCGTGTGCCAGGAAGCACGACAGAGCACCATAAGTAAGAGGAGAGGAATGATACATGAGCAGGAGGCACTACAGAGCACCATAGGTAAGAGAGGAGGAGTAGTGCGTGTGCCAGGAGGCACAACAGAGCACCATAGGTAAGAGCAAGGAAGATCAAGCAAGGCAAAACATAGCAAAGGCAAGATATGGCAAAGCAGGCAAGGCAGGGAACACAGGAAGGACTACAAATCCAAGCATGGCAGAGACAAAACATGGCACAAAGGACAAACACGAGACAGGGCACGGGACAAGAGGCAGAGTACAAGCACAGAGCGTGTGCAGAGACGCACTACAGGACAGAGTGCAGGGGCACAGAATACAGAGAGCGACTGAGCAGACCAAGCAGCCATGCAGGGAAGCAACACGATACTCAGGCCCCGACCATAGGATAGGCGGTCTGATATAGGGCATTAGCACCTACACTTCCGGGTCAGACCAGGGGAGAACTTCCGGTTCAGTTCCTCCAGGATCATTGAGAGCGTTGCTAGATCAGACTGGGCTGGACCATAGAGAAGGTCACATGATCAGGGGCTCCACAAACACTGAGAGATTAGCTGGGTCAGGCAGTGCTGGAACATAGGAAAGGTCACATGATCAGGGGCTCCAGGAAAACAGAGAGGATTGCAGAATCAGAGCAGAGATGGATGGTTACCTAGCAACGGCGTGCAGCCATGAGGTAAGGCGCACGTGCACACTGCTCCAGGCATCTTGCAGCACAACAGTCACGAGGTGCATGTTCACACTGCTTCCAGGGATCTTGCAGCATGAGACATAACGGGCATGAGAATTCAGTGCACGTGCACACTGCTCCAGGAGTCAGGCGGCACAACAGACATGGCGGGCATGACAGGCATAACTGACATGGCGGGCATGACAATCCTTCAGTGTTTTGAGGAATGCACATGGCTGGTAAGCGCAGACGATGCCATCATAAGCATGAGCATCCCACTTATGCGTCTCCTCATGCAAAGTTTGACACACATTAAGGATCAGGTGTCTGCAGCTGAGGAGGAACAGGAGGAGGAGGTGGAGGAGGGAAGACTTGATGACAGTCAGCCATTGTCTGGTCAGGGAACTGTCCTGACGAGGTGGAGGAAGAAGAGGAAGAGGAGGAGGAGGATTAGGGGGATCATTATTTTGGGGAGGAGGATGCCTCTGTGGGGGCAAGAGAAAATGTTGGCGTGGCAAGGTCAGGTGCAGGGTTTGTGCATGACAGGAGGGATGTGGATTTGCCAGAAAGTGCTCCTCCTCCCATCACTGTCAGTGCAGCATTGACACAGGGAACATTGGCCCACATGTGTGATTATGCCTTGCAGATCCTAAAAAGGGACCCCCGCATTGCCAAAATGATGAAGGATGACGACTACTGGTTGGCAAGCATCCTCGATCCACGCTATAAAGGCAAATTACACAACATCATGCCACAGGAGAACCGAGAGATAATATTGGCTAACTAACAAGCAACTCTGGTGAACCGTTTGTTTGAGGCATTCCCAGCACACAGCAGCGGTGCTGGTTCTCCCACAAGCCGAAGTGGGCAAAATGGAAGAGGTATTCGTGGTGCACACAGCCGAAGTGGCGTTGGATACAGGGGTTTCATGACCATGTTGTGGACTGATTTCTCAAGTACCGCTCACACGATTGGTAATACTGCATCGATTGCAAGTGACAGGGGACAGCAGTTGTCAACTATGGTTACAAACTACTTCTCCTCCCATATCGATGTTCTCCCTCACAGGTCATTCCCCTTTGACTATTCGGCCTGTAAACTGGACACCTGGCCTGAATTGCACAATATGCCTTACAGGAGCTCGCTTGCCCTGCTGCTAGTGTGCTATCTGAAAGAGTCTTCAGTGCTGCTGGATCAATCCTGACTGAAAAAAGGACCCGTCTGCCGACCCAAAATGTTGATGATCTAACCTTCTTTAAAAAGAACCATGCATGGGTTTCAAAGGATTTTGTCCCACCTTCCCCTGATGACACATAGGTTGCAAGAAATTTGGCTCGCTTTTGTCCTCCTCTTCCTCGGACTTGTCAAATTCCTCCATTTGCAGCTGCTGAATGTACAGCCTACACATCAACAAACGCCATTTTTTAAAACTCCCTAACTGGGCTCCCCCCCAAGGGCTGGGGTCACCACCTGGTGCACCCGGGCAAGTGCCGTTGCTCTGAACAGGTGGGTGGGCCTACTCTTGGCTGGCGGCATAGGGCCCCTCATAGTACAATACAGTGTCTCTGATGGTGAGGGGGCCCACTCGCCGTCAGACATACCGGCGTACTATGAGGGGAACTGTGCCAGTACCATCGTCCACGAGTGGGCCCCCCCCGCTTGCTCATGGCCACAGCACTTGCAAGTTGCAATACTTACCTCTCCCTGCTCCACCACTGTGTAGTCTGGGCAGTTAAATCCTTCACAAGGACGGCCACTACAAATTTGGTGAACTTATCGATGATGGTTAAGATGTAGCTATGGCTTGTCCTCCTGGTCTCTACTGTACCTTCAGATGATCAATGGCTACCATTTGTAAAGGACGTCAACTCACAAACCGGATGCAGTGGTGCTTTATGATCAGCTTTCACAGTTTTCCCAGTCACAGACTTGTGACATTCCTGCCACCATTTTTCAATGTCTCCTCTCATGCAAATCCAATACAATTGCCTTCGGCCTGTGGCTTCTGTCTTTTGCTCTCCAAAGTGACCAGACACATCATGATAGGCAGAGAGGACCATGTCTACATCTCTCCCTGTGATCACAATTTGATGGAGACGAGTAATGGTGATGGGATCTACACTACTGCGATACAGCAATCCTTTCTTCACAAATAACCATTTTTGCTGTCTTCACAGACAAAGTAATTGAGGGTCAGCATCGCCTCCGCGAAATCTACCGGGAGGTTTTCCCGTGATCAGTAATTCCCAAATTTCTGCAGACACTCAACTTTCCGTCTGTACTTGTATCCATGTAGTTTCCAGTAGCGGAGAGTCTGGACTGGCTTACTGAGACTGAAATATGTACGAAGATTTAAAAGTACTCCAACAATGTATACTGGTGTACGCTTCAAATACATTTCCCTTTTTCTACTTTTTATATTCTGGAGTAATCCATACTGAGCCTGTGAGTGTCTGTGTCTGACTCCGGAAATATAGACAGAAATTTACAATTACCCTTAGACTGGATACACCAGGTATCTGCTGATACAGTACCATTGTTCTACATTTTTTATTATGGTATTATCCATTCTGAGTGAGCATGTGTGGTTTCCTCCTTCTATATATACGGAGATAAAAATTTTACCCTATACTATGTACAGCTTCTATCTTGTTATACAGTACCTTTGCTCAACATTTAGTATTACGGTCAAATCCATACTGAGTGACCGTCTGAGGGTGACTACGAGAATATCCATTCGGAGATTTAAATTGTACCCTATAATATATACACTTGCTATCTTTTTATCCAGTAGCTTTTTTCAACATTTTGTATTACGGTCGAATCCAGACTGAGTGTCTCAGGGTGACTCCGGAAATATATACCGAGATTTCAAATTTGCCCAACACTGTATACAGCTCTACGCTTCTCATACAGTACCCTTTTTTGCTATTTTGATTCTGGTGTAATCCATAATGAGCCTGTGAACGTCTGTCTGTTTCTCCGGAAATATAGTTGGACATTTAAGATTACACCCACACTGTATACAGCTGTACACTTGTGATACATTACCCATTTACTGCTTTGTATATTCTTGTCTAATCCATACTGGGCCTGAGAGCGTTTGTGTCTGCCTCTTGAAATATATACGTAGATTCAGAATGTTTAAACTATACTATATATACCTTGTATCTGGTGATACTTTTCCCTTTTTCAATTTTTATATTATTGTGTAATCCATACTGAGCCTGTGAGCGTCTGTGTATGACTCATGAAATATATACAGAGATTTACAATTATCTCTAGACTGTATAGAGCTGTACGCTTCTGATACAGTACCATATATCTGCTGGCATTTTGGGTTCATTTTCACAAAAATTATTAAGTATGGTGGAAGAAGCCGCGGACGTGGGGGGCCAGCTGGTACTGATGGTGGTGGTGCATCTGCTGGTAGTGCCAAAAGCACAATAGCAGCTAAGGCAAGAGGTGTTGAGCCTGCGTCATGGTCTGGCTCCGGAAGGCCTGTAAGGCTCCCTTTTCAGGGAGTAGGTAAACTGCTTTTAAAGCCGGAGCATCAGGAACTGATTTTGCCTTACATTGCTGAAACAGCCTCCAGCTCTATCGCCTCCTCTTCTGAAGTTTCATAAAATGCAAGCACTGACTCATCAGTGCAGGCTTCTGGTCAGGAGCAACTCCTTTCCTTGGGTCCTTCACCCACACCAAAAGTGAAGAATGCGGCAGCCCACACTTCAGTTTACTCCATGGAGCTCTTTTCACATATAATGCCTGGGTTCATTCTAAATGGGGCAGATTATAAATGGAGCATTGTTTGGGCCCATCATACACTGGAGCATCATCCATGAGGCCCATCATATACTGGAGCATTCCAAATGGAGGATATCAGACACTGGAGCAGCATTTACGGGCCCATTATATACTGGAGCATTAGAAATGGAGCTCATTATATATGGAGCATTTTTTGGGCCCATAAGACACTGGAGCATCATCCATTGTATTCATCATATACTGGAGCATTTTAAATGGGGCAGATCACACACTGTAGCAGCATCTATGGGGCCCATTATACACTGGAGCATTAGAAATGGGGTCCATTATATATGGAGCATTATTTGGGCCCATAACACAATGGAGCATCATCCATGGGGTCCATCATATACTGGAGCATTCTAAATGGGGCAGATTATATATGGAGCATTATTTGGGCCCATCATACACTGGAGCATCATCCATGAGACCTATCATATACTGGAGCATTCCAAATGGGGGACATCAGACACTGGAGCAGCATTTACAGGGGCCATTATACACTGGAGCATTAGAAATGGGGCTCATTATATATGGAGCATTATTTGGGCCCATCATACACTGGAGCATCATCCATGAGGCCCATCATATACTGGAGCATTAAAAAAATGGGGGACATCAGACACTGGAACAGCATCTGTGGGGCCCATTATACACTGGAGCATTAGAAATGGGGCCCATTATATATGGAGCATTATTTTTGAGAAAGTCGGGTTTCATGAAACCTGACTGGACCCTAAAAAAGGTAAAGTCGCTCATCTCTAGTAGTGACATAAGAAACTGACATAATAGTGTGGTTAGTGGGTAGTGGGGTTATTGACCTTTGAGGAGTAAGCTGACAGCAGATACCAGACGACCAACCACATCAGGACCTAGAAGGGTGACTAGAGAAAGAAAAATGCAGGAGTGTTATCCCTGGAGCCCCTCTGACCAGCCAGCTATACTGAAGCAGCTGCCTGACCCTGAGTACCAACCTTTTCCGTTTTACAGACACATAAAGGAAATACAGTGGACATATAAGTGTACCTGGGCAGACCTGGAGAGGTTGATGAGTTAAAGGTAGGTGACGTACTAGGACACATAATTAAGACACATACAGATGTGGCAAAAAATCAGGCTTGGGGCATGGATGTTAAATCTTCACGGTCTGGGGAGACGTACTGTGAGTCATTTAAACAATGGGCTACAGTGAAACAATCCGAGCAGTCTGTACTCCTGACTGACGTGTCACAGCAAAAAGGAGAGAGCGTAGAGATGTACTTTGGACGGTTACAGTTGAAATGGGCAGACCTGGGGTACAGTCCCATAAACACACTCAATGTTAAAATACTGGTAAATGCATTCATTGACGGTATGAACAAAGGCTTACGAGACGCAGTACAGACAGCCAGACCTGAATGAAGAAATGTAGATCCAAAAGATCTCCTGAAGGTGGCTAAAGGAGTTGAACAAACAAGGACAATAAGACAACCTGTCATGTATGCTGGAACACAAGGAAAACAGTGGAGACATAGTAAGGGACCTAAGGACATAGAAATAGTGAAGTGCTGGAATTGTGGTGAGCATGGGTACTACATCAACCATTGCAAAAACCCTATAAAGGAGAGTATGCAGACCAATCTTCCACCTCCTCTACATATAGGCTAGGAAACTAGCAACCCAGAGACAAATGTGTGCTCTGTTCTTGTCCCCTCCGGACCTGGTCCTGCCTTAATGACCACCATAACAATGCCGGGAGGGAAAGAGGTACAATTTTTGATTGATACTGGGGCAGCTAGGACTGTGGTACACAAAGACTTGAAAATGCCAGACATGATTACTAATGACATTGCGGAATGTGTGGGGGTAGAGGGTCAAGTGACAGATGCCCCTTTGACTAAACAAATAAGACTAAAATTACGAGATAGCTAAGAGGTGCTTACAAAACGGTGTTAGGCGTCGGATTCCGGCAGCGACACAACAGGAATCCAGAGCTTCACATACTGCTCTGCAGCAAGCCATTCCTGAGGCTAAGTCCCTCTGCTGCTCTACTGAGCATGCTCACGAGATGATCTCCCAGTGGAGGTCAGGAGTCACATGCTCAGGTCCTTCTCCAGATCTGATTGGTCCATCTCAGAGATCTGGAAGGTCCCGGTAGCGCACGGCTATAAAAGACCCGCATGGCTGCTCGGCCATGTGCTAGTATAGACTCTTCTTGCTAGATGTGTGAATGGTGATGGATGTATGATTCTGGTGACTGAATTATTAAGATTCCCCTCCCTCTGATATTGCGCATGTGGATAGGGAACCATAGAAAGAGTCAGCGCCAGTCAGTGGCAAACCTTAGGCCACTGTGCACACCGCACCTCTACACTAGCATCCAGTGGTGTCATGTCTCTCACGGCACTATCGCATAGCAGCTGTGTAAGGACTGGGATTGCATATCTGTTTTGCCTGCTCTTGCTCTTACTTCTGATGGATTCTGCGCTTAACCAAGATGGAGTTGCTGGCTTCAAGGGAGCCATCTTGTTTCCTGTCTGAGACTCCTTGTTTCCTGTTTGCTGTATACATAAGGGAACTCTGCACACTATAGACATACAGTACAAATAACATAGAGCACATACTCACCAATACTTGTCACTTTGATCCCCGAAGCCAGTGTCATCTATGAAAAAATATGAAAATAACAAACAAGCCATATACTCCCTGATCCACAGAAATCCACGAGGGTCCCACGCCGATCTCTCGTGGAGAACAGCAGCATCAGCTGATGCGACTACTCTCTACGGGGCTCCAGGAATCCAATGTCGGAAGGTAGGTATCCTTCCACACTGTATTCCTCCACCACAGTAAAAAAAATAGTCCCTAGTCTCACTTTATGGCAAAAACTGTGTGAGAAAGTTCCCAGGCAGCTTTTACCATAAAGTGAGACTAGGGACTATTTTTTTTAAAGTGGCGGAGGAATACAGTGCGGAAGGATACCTACCCTCCGTCATTGGATTATTGAAGCCCCTAGAGAGCGGTCGCATCAGCTGATGCTGCTGTTCTCCATGGGAAATCGGCGTGGGACACTCACTCGTGGATATCTGCGGATCAGGGAGTATTTGGTGGTTTGTTTTTTTCTAATTTCTTTCATAGATGACACTGGCTTCGGGGATCAAATTAACAAGTGATGGTGAGTATGTACTCTATGTTATATGTACTGTATGTCTATATGTATGTATTGCATGAATGTATTGTATGCAGTATGTATGTTGTATGAATGTAGTATATATGTAGCATGTATGTTGTATGTAATATGTATGTATGGTGTATGAATGTAGTATATATGTAGTATGAATGTAGTATGTATGTAGTATGTAGCATGTATGTTGAATGTAGTATGTATGTATGTTGTATGAATGTAGTATATATGTAGTATGAATGTAGTATGTATGTAGTATGTAGCATGCATGTTGTATGTAGTATGTATGTATGTATGTTGTATGAATGTAGTATATACTGTATGTAGTATGAATGTAGCATGTATGTTGTTTGTAGTATGTATGTTGTATGAATTTAGTATATATGTAGTATGAATGTAGTATGTATGTAGTACGTAGCATGTATGTTGTATGTATTATGTATGTATGTTGTATGAATGTAGTATATATGTAGTATGTATGTATGTATATTGTATGAATGTAGAATATATGTATGTAGTATGTATATATGTTGAATGAATGTAGTATATATGTAGTATGTATGTATGTTGTATGAATGTAGTATATATGTAGTATGTATGTAGTATGTAGTATGTATGTATGTTGTATGAATGTAGTATACATGTAGTATGTATGTAGTATGTATGAATGTAGTATGTATGTATGTTGTATGAATGTAGTATATATGTAGTATGTATGTATGTTGTATGAATGTAGCATATATGTAGCATGTATGTTGTATGTAGTATGTATGTATGTTGTATATATGAAGTATGTATGTAGTATGTAGCATGTATGTTGTATGTAGTATGTATGAATGTAGTATATATGTATGTAGTATGTATGTATGTTGTATAAATGTAGTATATATGTAGTATGTATGTAGTATGTAGTGTATATGTATGTTGTATGAATGTAGTATATATGTAGTATGTATGTAGTATGTATGTTGTATGAATGTAGTATATATGTAGTTTGTATGTAGTATGTAGTATGTATGAATGTAGTATGTATGTAGTATGTATATGTTGTATGATTGTAGGATATATGTAGTATGTATGTATGTTGTATGAATGTAGTATATATGTAGCATGTATGTTGTATGTAGTGTGTATGTATGTAGTATGTATGTAGTATGTAGCATGTATGTTGTATGAATGTAGTATATATGTAGTATGTAGCATGTATGTTGTATGTAGTATGTATGTATGTTGTATGAATGTAGTATATATGTAGTATGTATGTAGTATATATGTATGTTGTATGAATGTAGTATATATGTAGTATGTATGTAGTATATATTTATGTTGTATGAATGCAGTATGTATGTAGTATATATGTAGTATGTAGTATATATGTATGTTGTATGAATGTAGTATATATGTAGTATGTATGTAGTATGTATGTATGTTGTATGAATGTAGTATATATGTAGAAGGTATGTAGTATGTAGTATAAATGTATGTTGTATGAATGTAGTATATATGTACTATGTATGTAGTATGTATGTATGTATGTTGTATGAATGTAGTATATATGTAGTATGTATGTAGTATGTAGTAGGTATGAATGTAGTATGTATGTATATTGTATGAATGTAGTATATATGTAGTATGTATGTAGTATGTATGTATGTTGTATGAATGTAGTATATATGTAGCATATATGTTGCATGTAGTATGCATGTATGTTATATATATATAGTATGTATGTAGTATGTAGCATGTGTGTTGTATGTAGTATGTATGTATGTTGTATGAATGTAGTATATATGTATGTAGTATGTATGTATGTTGTATGAATGTAGTATATATGTAGTATGTATGTAGTATGTAGTGTATATGTACAGTATGTTGTATGAATGTAGTATATATGTAGTATGTATGTATGTATGTTGTATGAATGTAGTATATACGTAGTATGTAGTATGTATGAATGTAGTATGTATGTAGTATGTATGTATGTTGTGTGAATGTAGTATATATGTAGTATGTATGTTGTATGAGTGTAGTATATATGTAGCATGTATGTTGTATGTAGTATGTATGTATGTAGTATGTATGTAGCATGTATGCTGTATGTAGTATGTTTGTATGTTGTATGAATGTAGTATATATGTAGTATGTATGTAGTATGTAGCATGTAGCATGTATGTTGTATGCAGTATGTATGTATGTTGTATGAATGTAGTATATATGTAGTATGTAGTATGTAGTATATGTGTATGTTGTATGAATGTAGTATATATGTAGTATGTATGTAGTATATATGTATGTTGTATGAATGTAGTATGTATGTAGTATATATGTTGCATGTATGTTGTATGAATGTAGTATATATGAAGTATGTAGTATGTATGTAGAATGTATATATATATATATATATTTTTTTTTTTACATTCAACACATTAGCCGGATGATGGGACTACTACTGTCCCATCATTGGCTAATGTGTCAATCACTGTCAGTGTAGCAGGCATCACCCGATGGGACTTGTAGTCCCATCGGACGATGCCTGCACACACACACAAGACCACCGGCAGCCGGCACAGGCCCCCGGCAGCCTGCACAGGCCCCCGGCAGCCGGCACAGACCACCGACAGCCGGCACAGGCTCCAGAGAGGCCCGTACAGACCACCGGCAGGCCCGCACTGACCGCGCATCATGATGCGCACAGACCGCGCATCATGACGACATCATTTAAGCAGCCAATCACAGCCATGCCAATAGTTAACATGCCTAACAGGATGTGCCCACACTTCTGAGGATTCCCATTGGCTGAATCAAATCGAGCGGGCTCATTGCATTATGGGAACTTCCAATTCCGGTATCCGATATAGAAAAAATATCGGTACTCGGTATCGGAATTCCGATACAGCGAATATCAGCCGATACCCGATATTTGCAGTATCGGAATGCTCAACACTACTTCTGTGGCCAGTTTGCAGCATTTCCAAGATATGATCTCTTGCTTCTATGAAAAACGTCTGGGGGGGTGTTCTGGCATTGAAATGAGAACTGGTCGTTTCCTCCTACTCTACTAAAAGCATGCTCTCTATAGCAACAACCCCACTCTCCATAGCTACAGGCCCTCCCTGACCACATGAAGAAGCCTATCCCTCCTCACACAGTAACAAATCCTCCCCCTCTAGCAGCCTCAGCGCAGAGAGCAGGACCACCCAGCTGCTCCTCCCCCAGACACACACTGAACAGTGATCTATGTTAAGTGAAACTAGTGAGGAGGAAACGAACAGTTCTCATTTCAATGCCAGAACACACCCCCCTGGACGTTTTTCATAGAAGCAAGAGATGATATCTTGGAAACTGTGCAAACTAGCCACAGAAGGTAATTTACTTATTGTCAACATTCTGCAGCCCAGATATGCACTGAGATTATGTGAAAAGCCCGGACAACCCCTTTAACTACAGTATGTTGGCATTGCATATATTTTTTCCTCACCACCCATATACTGCTACTTACCTATCATGACATCACCACCTCTTTCTTTTCCATAGAATTCTTCTCCTTTTTTTGCCCTGACAATAGGAACCACTGTGTTTTCTTAGGGGTATGTGCCTCTCTCATTAACCGTTTCTTGCACTTTGGATTGTTGTGACTCTGTGTCTAATATAGTATGCTACTAGCCATAATGCTGCACATGTTTTTTGCATATATATCATGGAAACCATATCTGATACCCAGACTTAATTATGTGTTGTACAACCTTTGTATATATTTGATTTATTTCATACATTAAGCGAATAGCCATAATGGTTTCTGTATATGAATCATGTTAATCACATTCTGTATTCTGGCTTAACCATGTGTTGTACAACTTTTGTATACAGTCATGGCCAAAAGTTTTGAGAATGACACAAATATTAATTTTTACAAAGTCTACTGCTTCATTTTTTCTAATGGCAATTTGCACATACTCCAGAAAGTTATAAAGAGTGATCAGCTTAACAGCAATTACTTGCAAAGTCAATATTTGCCTAGAAAATTAACTTTATCCCCCAAAACACATTTCAACATCATTGCAGCCCTGCCTTAAAAGGACCAGCTAACATCGTTTCAGTGATTGCTCCATTAACACAGGTGTGGGTGTTGATGAGGACAGGGCTGGAAATCAATCTGTCATGATTAAGTAAGAATGACACCGCTGGACACTTTAAAAGGAGGCTGGTGCTTGGCATCATTGTTTCTCTTCTGTTAACCATGGTTATCTCTAAAGAAACATGTGCAGTCATCATTGCACTGCACAAAAATGGCCTAACAGGGAAGAGTATCGCAGCTAGAAAGATTGCACCTCAGTCAACAATCTATCGCATCATCAAGAACTTCAAGGAGAGAGGTTCCCTTGTTGCCAAAAAGGCTCCAGGGCGCCCAAGAAAGACCAGCAAGCGCCAGGACCGTCTCTTAAAAGTGTTTCAGTTGCAGGAGCGGGCTACCAGCAGTGCAGAGCTTGCTCAGGAATGGCAGCAGGCAGGTGTGAGTGCATCTGCACGCACTGTGAGGCGGAGACTCTTGGAGCAAGGCCTGGTCTCAAGGAGGGCAGCAAAGAAGCCACTTCTCTCCAGAAAAAACATCATGGACAGACTGATATTCTGCAAGAGGTACAGGGAGTGGACTGCTGAGGACTGGGGTAAAGTCATTTTCTCTGATGAATCCCCTTTTCAATTGTTTGGGACATCTGGAAAACGGCTTATTCAGAGAAGACCAGGTGAGCGCTACCACCAGTCTTGTCTCATGCCAACTGCCAAGCATCCTGAAACCATTCATGTGTGGGGTTGCTTCTCAGCCAAGGGAATGGGCTCTCTCTCAGTCTTGCCTAAAAACACAGCCATGAATAAAGAATGGTACCAGAATGTCACTTCTCCCAACCGTCCAAGAGCAGTTTGGCAATCAACAATGCCTTTTTCAACATTATGGAGCACCTTGCCATAAAGCAAAGGTGATAACTAAATGGCTCAGGGAACAAAACATAGAGATTTTGGGACCATGGCCTGGAAACTCCCCAGATCTTAATCCCATTGAGAACTTGTGGTCAATCATCAAGAGACGGGTGGACAAACAAAAACCATCAAATTCAGACAAAATAAAAGCATTGATTTTGCAAGAATGGACTGCTATCAGTCAGGATTTGATCCAGAAGTTGATTGAGAGCATGCCAGGGAGAATTGCTGAGGTCCTGAAGAAGAAGGGTCAACACTGCAAATATTGACTTGCTGCATTAACTCATTCTAGCTGTCAATATAACCTTTTGCTACTCATAATATGATTGCAATTATATTTCTGTATGTGATAAAAACATCTGACAAACACACATAAAAACCAGAGGCCAGCAGATCATGTGAAAATATAATATTTGTGTCATTCTCAAAACTTTTGGCCATGACTGTATATTTGATTTATTTGATACTTATATCCACACTTTATTTTTAGTACAAAGGTCATATAGACCGAAACGTCACTGTATGTACTGTACCTTATTAAACCACCATTTGCATTGGATTCCACGTGTGTGTGCCAAATTTATATTAAGATTTGTCACGGATTGGGGATCCTACCTGTGCACCACAATTAGAGAGTTGTGCCATCGGTCTGCTCTTACATTTCGATCTGTCCCAGACAAAAACGCAAGTCCGCAGCTACGGTAATCGAATGTGACTTTTCTGATATATCTTCTGTTGGTTCTCAGTTTAATACTTGTAGGAGGGTGATGGCAGACGAAATCCAGACTTCCCTGACTTGAGTTCAGAAGCATCGTCATCTGTGGGTGAGGAGGTTCTCTCAATAACTACCGCTATTACGGTCTCAGGCGAAGCCGGAAAGGATACACTTTGTACTATTCCCATTGAAATCTGGGTGCAATCCTATTGGATTACTAATACAGCCATGATTGATTCAGGGGCTAGCGGCAATTGCATGGACATCGCATTTGTTAAAAAATACGGTATACACTCGCAGAAGAAATGTTCATCAGTGTTAATGAAGACTGTAGATGGGTCCCCGTTGGTATCCGGGCCGGTAGACGCTCAAACTAACCCTCTGAAGATTCGTATGGGAGCAGGTCATTCTGAAAAACTGTCGTTCTTGCTAATTTCCTCCCCTAAATTTCCTATAATTCTAGGGTTACCATGGTTACAGCGGCAGAGCCCCACTATTGATTGGAGGATGAAAGAATTGCAGTTTCCAAGTAAACAGACATCATCCGGAGAATTAACTTCAATGAGACCAGGCTCTCGCAATGGGAAGACCGACGCTCTGTCCAGGATTCATTCGCATGACGTGACCTCGGCTTCGCCTCCAAGGGCCCTACTGTCAGAATGAAACCCCGTAAGTGTGCTGCACAATCAAGACCTATTAAAAGATATTAAAGAGGCCTACGCCACAGATTCACTTCTGATTCAACCATCTACTCAGGTAAATTTAACCTTAAAAAACGGCCTTTGGTTTCAGAGACAATGTCTGTATGTCCCGGAAACAATTAAACTAAGGGTATTGAAACTAATGCATAACTCTAAGATCGCCGGTCATAGAGGATTTAAAAAAACTCAAGAATTTGTGTCTCGCTTCTTTTGGTGGCCGACTTTCCGGAAAGACGTTCGACTGTATGTGTCATCATGTGAGGTATGTGCCAGATCAAAAGGTCCTCGCTTCTCACCTACTGGACTATTGCAATCTCTTCCTCGACTTCTGATAAACATGTCTGTGCCTGCGGTAGCCAACCGCACTTCATCTCTTCAGGAGAATCTGGAAGTTCTGAAGCAGACACTGGCAGCAGACAGATTCCGCAAACCAGTACCCACATACAAGGTAGGAGACATGGTTTGGCTTTCAACGAAGAACTTGAAACACAAGGTTCCAACATTAAATCTGGGGCAGAAATATGCTGGTTCGTACAAGATCAGCAGTATAGTGAGTTCTGTAGCCTGTCGACTCAAGTTGCCTAGCTCTTTAAACATACATCCTGATTTTCACGTCTCTCTGCTTAAACCGGTAGTGGCAAATCCTTTCTCTGGGCGCACCTCTCCTCCTCCTGGTCCAATTCTCATTGACGGGCAGGAGGAATTCTTCATGGAGAAGATCATTGATTCTCGGATCCATTGGGGACGACTCCAGTATCTGGTAAAATGGCAAGGATACTCGTCTGAAGAGAAATCCTGGGAACCTCTGTAGAATATTCACGCTCCTCGTCTGATCAGCCAGTTCCACAGCAGATACCCCAATAAACCAGATGTAAGATCATCCAGAGGACATCTTTAAAGAGGAGAGTAATGTAAGGACTGGGATTGCTTATCTGTTTTGTCTGCTCTTGCCCTTACTTCTGATGGATTCTGCCCTTAACCAAGATGGAGTTGCTGGCTTCACGGGGGCCATCTTGTTTCCTGTCTGAGACTCCTTGTTTCCTGTTTGCTGTATACATAAGGAAACTCTGCACACTATGCATTGCTTGTGTATCTTGTTCTTTAGTTGCTGCCAAGCCGGAAGGACTAGCAACCTGTTTGCACCTTCTACTCTTCGGGATACCCCGCTTGTTCCCGTATCTATATACCACGGAAGGACTCTGCTGCTATACCTGCTCTGCACTCACCTCTGCTACGGTCTTCTCTCCATTAGGCCATTATGATAATAATCTCTCTATATATGCATTAGAACGGGTTTTTTTCAGTGCATGAAGGGGAAATATAATAACCGAATGCTCCCCCCCCCCTTTTTTTGGGGTTACAGATATAAACTAAAAATTAAATATAACAACATTTTTTTTTTTTTGTGCAAATTGAAGTTTTCCATCTTTCTGTCTTGACAAAGTTTATGATAGCGACTTTTCAATAAATGTACCAGAACGGATTTTTATGATTGGTGTATGATGGGGAATAAAAGAATTAAATGTTTTTTTGGCTGTGTATATAAACGAAAAAATCATATACACCGAAAAAAATTCTTTAGAACAGTGCAAATTGGAGTTTTCTATCTTCTCTTTAAACGAATATATTATGGCTGTGTGCACATTTGGTGCGCTAACTGAAATAGTCCCTGAAAAAAATCTTTCTAATCTTGACTCCCTTTTTTTTTTTCTCTCTTTGTATAAATGTGTATACTAAAAAAATGGTTTGTTGTGCTAAAATTAACATTGCACAAAAAAGAAATAAAAATTTGACATGTAATTGAAAACCGCATGCATTTTGAAAAAAATTGTATCTATGTGAATTTTGCTGCTGTTGTGAATGGTTGCAACATTGAGATCTGTTATGTTTCTCTTCTATTTCAGAAGTTTGCTTCATTTTTTCATGGATAATAACAAGTGAATAATGAATAAAAAATAAGAAATAAGATAAAATACTACTGAAGGCAATAATATTGTATCTTAACAAATCAAATTGTTATATTTAATTGTGATTGTTAGTTTTTTCTTTATTTGTTTTATATTTGTTTTAATTAATTATTTAACCGGTGTGTAGACCGGATAGAGTATATAAGATCTACCCATGGACAAAGCTGCGTATCATGATTAAGAGTGCTTAGCCACTCGAAACGCGTAGATCGATCGCATGCCTTGTAACTCATGCTGGCTTTTAAACCTCATTTCTATTGAGTGAATAAAGAATATTTTTCACTACATCATGGAGCTGGATAAAGTTTTTTCTCATTGCCTAGGACATGCTACCGCAGTACTGACACATCATGGAGGGAAACAGAGACCAATAGCTTAATTACTCAGTACAATTAGACCCAGTGATCAGAGAGTCACCTACATGTGTCCATGTGGTAGGAGCAGCTGCACTACTACTAGGAAAGGCATGTGAGATCACATTGACTTTTCCTTCGACAATTTATTCCCCTCATGACATCCATTCCATACTCATACAAGTTCAACCAAAACATCTGTCTATGGCTAGACAGCTCCAACTTGAATACGCTCTACTAATTCCTGAGTATGTCACCCTCAAAAGATGTAACGTTCTGAATCTCGCTACCCTCCTGTCTGTGGATTCAGAAAAGGGGGAATTGGTGACCGTATTAGCAAGTGAAGAAGAATACTTTGACATGACGCATGAACATGACTGCATAGAACTGATGAGTCAGGAGACAGTGGGGTTTGCACACGTTCATGAAAAACCTGTTCCTAAACACTTCCTATGCAAAGTTTTGTTTTGTTCTAAAGATGTATTCCAATAGATATATTTTATGTACTCAATGGCTTGAGTAGTGTATCATAATAAAGATTAAAAGCCTGATGTTACCATTTTGCTACAGGAAATATTTCACTTAAACGTAAACATGAGCCATGTATGAGGGAGGTGGAGTCTGTGTCATGGGAACTGAGGAGTCAGAGTTGGAGTCGGAGGTTTGGCTTACCAACTACACAGCCCTGCTCCATACAATACAGGTTCAACTGTTATATTCGTGATTTTTTTTTCCAATAAACTCCTCTCTTCCAGTCCTTCCTTAATATTAGGGTTGGAATTAGGGTTAAGGTTGGAATTAGGGTTAGGGATAGGGTATGGGTGTGTTGGGGTTAGGGTTATGGATAGGGTTGGGATTAGGGTTAGGGATGTGTTGGGGTTAGGGCTGTGGTTAGGGGTGTGTTGAGGTTAGGGTTGGAGTTATAATTGAGAGGTTTCCACTGTTTAGGCACATCAGGGGGTCTCCAAACACGACATGGTGCAACCATTGATTCCAGCCAATTTTGCGTTCAAAAAGTCAAACGGTGCTCCCTCCCTTCCAAGCACCGACATGTGCCCAAACAGTGGTTTACCCCAACATATGGAGTATCAGTGTACTCAGGAAAAATTGCACAACAACTTTGAGTTTTTTTGTAGATGGCTCCAGATACCACCTGGATGGGCGATTCTACACTGGATATGCAGTAGTATCCTCACATGAGGTAATCCGAGCTGAACCACATGTCGACACAGGAGGCAGAGTTGAAGGCACTCACTGAGGCATGTAGAGCCGCTGCAGGTAAAGTCGCTAATATTTACACAGATTCGAATTATGCATGGGGAATAGCCCATGATTATGGCCCTATCTGGAGTAGCAGAGTGTTTCTTACATCAGCCGGTAAGCCCATTAAGAATGCAGAGCTGGTGAATGGACGCAATTAATGGAGTCATTGATGTTACCAGTCCAGGTTGGCATCGTCAAAGTAAAAGCACACATGAACGGTGACTCCGTGGAGGTAGAGGGCAACAGAAGTGTGGACGAGGCTGCTAACGTAGCAGCAAGGCAGCCTAGGGAGCAGTGGACGGTGGCAGGGAGTCAGCATATTCCAGCCACACTGAGCCTAGATGTCCTGAAATCCCTCCAGCAACAGGCTGCCCAAATAGAGAAGGAACACTGGGGGAGACTGGGAGCTGAGCTGAACTAGAGTATGGGAGAATAAGGATAAATTGTACCTACTGAAGTCCCTGTTCCCAATTATGGCGCAAGCAACACATGGTCCCACTCACGCCTCAAAAAGTCACATGTGTGCCATGGTAGATGCCTTCTGGATTGCTCTTGGTTTCAGTTACGCAGCTGTGAAACTTGTACAATTATGCCTTATCTGTGCACAGCACAACCCAGGTAAAACAGTAAAAGTCCCTAAGAAAGCGACACCTAGGCTTCTCTACCCGTTACAGAGACTGCAGAATGACTACATACAGCTACCAAGGTAGGAGTGTATGCAAATGTCCTAGTATGTGTAGATCTCTTCTTTGGTTGGCCGGAAGCCTATCTGGTAAAATGTGAAAATGCTAAAACGACTGCAGACAAACTGATGAAAGAACTGATCTGCAGGTATGGTGTCCCAGAAACCATAGAAAGCGATAGGGGTACACACTTCATTTCATACACCATATAGGCTACAAAGTAGTGGGAAAGTGGAAAGACTAAACGGGACACTTAAACTGAAAATTCAAAAGGCCATGGCAGAGACAGGAAAGAGCTGGGTAGAGTGCTTGCCTCTTGCACTCTTTTCAGTCAGACACACTCCAAATGGAAAGACAGGCTTGTCTCCTTTTGAAGTCCTGTTTGGTAGCGCACCAAAGACTGGTCTGTACTTCCCACAGGTGCTACAAATGCAACACGGTTCTATGACAGCTTATGTCCAGGCCTTACAGGAAAGACTTAATGTGGTACATAAGCATGTGTTCTCATCCATTCCAGATCCTAATGAAAGTGCAGATGTGCATCAGCTGAATCCAGGTGATTGGGTGGTTATACGCAGTCACGTGAGAAGGACCCTGAACCCACGATTTGACAGCCCCTTCCATGTCCAGCTGACCACATCTACCTCAGTAAAACTTGAGGGAAAGCCCACCTGGATCCACGCCAGTCACTGCAAGAAGGTCCTTTCAACAAGGGAATGATTGTTCTCCTAATCACCTTGCTGACAGTGACAGGATTACTGCACTCTACAGAGACACAGGATAAACTCTTAAATGCTGACTGGGACAACAAATTTATTCGACATCGTGCTCTTCTTATAAAGGACATGGAAGGACAGAAACCGAAAGACTGTTGGATCTGTACACACAGCCCAGTATCTGCAAGGACTTTGCCGTACTTAGCCTTACCTCTGGAGCCATGGAAGGTATTAACCCCACACTGCATACACAATGAGACTTGGGCTCAATCTAGGTTTTGGTGAAAAGATGTGCCCTGTGATACATCTGCCTCATTGGCTATAATCAGATGGGCCACTAATCCCTGGTTTCAGTTTAATATAACGCGGCCTAGGGTACAAATGTGGTGGCTGGAATGTGATTCAGACGTTGGAAATATGGTCACCAGGAGGAGGACTGAAATCCCTCACTCAGACACCATTCCCAATGATGGACTGTGGTTCAGTCTTCAACACACAAGAGCAAATAAGCAAATACCTGTGGTGAGGACAATAATTGCTTCCGTATGTACACTCATGATCAAACACAGGTTAATGAGACGGTGTACCAAGATGGTGCTGAAGGCTGTAAAGCATCTATGGATAAAATAATAAGGAAAGAAAGGGTTAAAAGTACATTTGGGATAAGCGGAAAACTATTGACTAATACTTGGTGTGCCTATGTCAGGGCCTTTGAGTTTATACCAATGTATACAGACCCCTGGTTACGTTTGTGTTCTCCCCAAAGGAGTATTCTTGGTTTGAGGACATCGTGCCTACAGGTGGGTGAACCCAGACATAAGAGGGGTTTGCACTCTTGCCAAACTAACACCAGACACTTTCATAGTTCCTCATAGTAAAATAGACACAGCAGCAGTTCCAATTCATACTTTGTATAGAAGGGCTGCTGACAATAAGCCACGTCAAATGGTAGGCCGCATCTAGTAGAAATTGGAATAACAAATGAAACTAATACAATACAGAGACAATTAATCATAGTTACTAACCAACTTACTATAGTACTAGATTACCTGACAGAAAAAGAAGTAGGAATATGTCAAATAATTGGTCCCACCTGTTGTAATTATATCGACCCTGCTGGCAATCTCCAGATCAGGGCAAGTATAGACAAAATAGGTGAACTTAGAGACCAATGGTTAAAACAATACGGTGCAAACAGAGACTCTTGTTGGGGTTAAATTCAGCAAATTGGTTTAATGGCCTAGCAGTATGGATTTTTGGCATTATACAGACTTGTATGCAAATTTTGTTGTTTTTCTTATTGTTTTATGTAGCCTTAAAAGTGCTAATATATGTATTACTTAAGCTACTGAATAATGTATGTGTGAAAAATGTATCTAAGGCTGAACCTTCTGTAGTGTATCATAGACCCAAGATAGCCATTGCTGATGGGGAAAGTGAGTGTCCACACTGAGGGTGGATGGGCGAAGCAGGTAGGAAGCCCCCTTATGGGTACTAGACCCATGAGACAGTAGCTCCTTTGTGGACATCAGCTGACCCTGTGGCAAAGATTATACCATTTCCAAAAGGTGGAAATTGATATAGAAGGGTTAATGGTTTGCATTTAACTGCCTTTAATTCTTCAATTGCCTTTTGCCTTTCATTGCTAGAATTTATTCTGATGACACAGCAGTTTTGCCAGTCTCCTCTTCAAGGAAAATATGATTCTTATCATATATGTTCTCAATAGTCAGCCACAATGTGTTCTGGGTACATGGTAAACAAGGTATAACCCTGGGTAAACGGTAGGGGCTACATGAGCTCCATAGAGTTACATATTTGCTGTATATGGTATAAAAGATTGCCTTGTGTTTCATTACGTCAGATTAAGTGACTTGCTCACAATCTGTGTGCAGTTTTCTTTTTCTCCAAGCGCTTGTAAATTAAGGGCGTAAACTCCTAATTTGGCCTCACTGGTGATCTGGTATGTCTGACTTTGAATCAGAATGAAAACAGCTGTGACAATACTTTTGTGGCAACGCAAATATTTTCCCACACTTTTACCGAATGTTAGCTTTTTTCCGATTCTATATAAATTTGCTCGTGTTTCCAATCATGAATCCGAATGTGCCATATTTGAGCCTTATTTATGTTTTGCTATTGCATTCTGAACAAATTTGTGTATCACTATTCATAACTTCATTTCTATGGGTGCTTGTCAAGGCCAGAATCATAGTCATCTTCATTTTTGCTTTAACAGTCTGCTTTATCCCCTGCCTCCTGCATGTATGTGTCTTTCTCCACTTCCATCTGCTCCTACTCTTCCTCCTCCTCCAAATCTTGCAGAATATGATGTGGAACTTTTTGTCTCCAACATGTAAAGGGTGATGCTAAACAGTTGTAAATTGATGTTCTTCCTCTATTTTCTCCTGCTTGCTGGTGAATGTTTTTTCTTGGATAAATATTAGGGGGATTACAGAGCTGATTGTACACATGCCTCTAATAGACATATTTTGTCGCCTCTTCAAATTGCTTTAGTAGGTGACAGACATCCCTAATTTGCTGCTAAAAGTAATTCACACTCCAGTTTGCTGCATTATGTAGTCTGTCACTGCTTTATGCTGTTTGAACAAACAATGCAATATATACAGCATGGAATTCAAGCTTGTAGCGACATCGCAAACCAGTTTGTGTTCTGGAAACCTATTGTTTTTTGCAAAGCCTAGAGGAATGCTTTGCCTTATAAGACCTAATAAAGTGGCATGTGACAAAAACTCTAAAAATGTTATGTTGCATTTTTCTGCAGTGTTGTTTGCACATATTTAACGTGCGCTGTGAGGCAGTGACCAGTGTCATATGTAGGGGTCGCTGTGTGTTCCCCAAAGGATGCGCACGGAGGCGTGTTGCGGCCATGGGGATGCATTGCAGTCACAGGTGTAGCTGTGATTGTAATGGTGAGGCAGTGTCTGATGTCACACATAGGGGTCACTGTGTATTCTCCCTGGGATGTGTATGGAGGTGTATGGAGGCCATAAGATTGCATGGCACTCACAGGCGTGGCTGTGATTGCAATGCGGACTAAAAATAAGTGTTAGTTTTTGGCATGTCAGTGTCCAGGGCAGAACTGGGAAAACCTGCTCTGGGCTGTTGTGTTTTGAAGCAGACTACAGGATGATGGTTGTGCTGTCCGTTTCATTCCAGGCTGAGTTTTCCATGTGGCTGAAGGTGAAAGTCCTCAGTTAAAATCTCAACACAGGCCAGCAGAGCCAAAATGGCAAAGGCAGCTAAAAAGCCTGGCACCCACAGCTTACACAGCGGTGCAGTCGCCCAAGGTAACTGGTCTTGGAGGTGGACAGCATTGTTCTCAAAGGTGAACCAGAGGTAGACTGTCCTGTGCCAGAAGGAGGACAAGAATGTGTAATGGCTCCAAACTGAGAGATATTGTGTACTGTGGAAATTCTGTGAGTAAAGAGACATCGACAAAGCGGTGCAGTCACCCACAGAAACCGGTCATGAAGGTAGACCGGCGTGTGAAGTGATGGGGTATCCCAGAGTATATGTGCCCGGCTGCAATACAGAGGATACTGTTTACTATGTAGTGCTATGAATGGGACATTAAAGATATGCACTGGTGTGAACTGAACATTAATTGCAATGCACTTGTCTGAATTGAACATTTAATGCTGTGACGTAACACATTAAAGACACTTTTGTGTGGGAAGGTTGTTGGGTCACTGCCTCATCACTGCACAGCGTGCTACCGCAGCACTACAGCACATACCCTACACAAGTCTACAGAGAATCAGACAGTTATTCTGCCTTGCTTTCTACTCTATTTTTTCTCTTTTCTTTTTTACTGTACAGGTATATTTCCTTATTTGACGTCAGATATTTAGTAAAATCAGTTATGGTCAAAATCAAAAACTTTTCTCATTTAAACTTTTACATAAAATTCAGCAAAGATAGATTTTTATTGTAAACATATGGGACTACAAATGGTTTTAATTTCAAACAACTCTTATAGGGCTTGTTTTTAAGTAAGTTCTCTCATATAAGGAAATATGCAAATTGATTTTATTGGTGCCTGAAAACATAGATAAATAAACACAAAGAAAATGCTCAATTTACTTCCCAGAGAATTGGTAGACATCAATTATTAAAATGCTGTACAATGACTTTACCATATCTCCACCTAGCTAACTTTATATTGCAAGGATAATAGTGTTTCAATGTCTTTGGTATTCACTCATCACTTTTAAATGGCACTGAGAAAAATGAACGCAGTCCGGGTTTCAGAAGAGCATATGGGCATTAATTTATTTTAATGATTGTCATATTATATAATAATAATATAATAATAAATTTTATTTTTATAGCGCCGACATATTCCGCAGCACTTTACATTTCAGAGGGGATTTGTACAGACAATAGACATTACAGCATAACAATAATCACATACAGTAGATTATAACACATACCAAGAGGAAAGAGGGCCCTGCTCGCAAGCTTACAGTCTATGAGGAAAGAGGGAGACACGAAAGGTGGGTGGTAACAGTTACCCTGATTGTATGGACCAGTCATAATGTTAAGTGTGTAACAGTACAGACACAGAGGGCTAATGGAGGCATAAAGCATGTGGGAACATGATGCGGGGAACCTGGTTATGGTAAAACTTTTGGCTGTGCCACACAGGGATAGATTAGGTTAATGTGTTGAGGCGATAGGCCAGTCTGAATAAATGCGTTTTCAGGACACGCTTAAAATTGTGGGGATTGGGGACTAATCGTATTGACCTGGGAAGTGCATTCCAAAGAATTGGTGCGGCACGTGTAAAGTCTTGGAGATGGGAGTGGGAGGTTCTGACTATTGAGGATACCAACCTCAGGTCATCAGAAGAACGGAGGGCGCGGGTAGGGTGGTATACTGAAACAAGGGAGGAGATGTAGGGTGGTGCTGAGCCATGGAGGGCTTTGTGAGTGAGGGTAATAAGTTTATACTGAATTCTGGAGTGGATGGGTAGCCAGTGTAATGACTGGCACAAGGTAGAGGCATCAGTGTAACGATTGGTGAGGAATATGATCCTGGCTGCAGCATTCAAGACAGATTGGAGGGGGGAGAGTTTGGTAAGAGGGAGATTGATTAGAAGAGAGTTACAATAGTCGAGACGAGAATGAATAAGAGAAACAGTAAGAGTTTTTGCAGAGTCAAAGGTAAGAAAAGGTCGAATTCTAGAAATGTTTTTGAGGTGCAGATGACAAGAGCGAGCCAGTGATCGAATGTGGGGGGCAAAGGAAAGCTCGGAATCAAGTATGACCCCAAGACAGCGGGCCTGTTGCTGGGGAGTAATAGTGGAACCACACACAGAAATGGCAATGTCGGGTATAGGTACATTAGTAGAGGGAGGAAACACCAGGAGTTCAGTCTTTGACAGGTTCAGTTTCAGATATAGTGAGGACATGATATTAGACACAGCGTTTAGACAATCGCCGGTGTTTTCTAGAAAGGCTGGCGTGATGTCAGGAGAAGAAGCGTATAATTGGGTGTCATCAGCATAGAGATGGTACTGGAAACCAAATCTACTGATTGTTTGACCAATAGGGGCAGTATACAAGGAGAAGAGGAGGGAACCTAGAACCGATCCTTGGGGGACCCCAACAGTAAGGGGAAGATGAGAGGAGGAGGAACCGGCAAAAGATACAGTAAAGGAGCGGTCGGAGAGATAGGAGGAGAACCAGGAGAGAACGGTATCCTTGAGGCCAATGGAACGGAGCATAGTGAGGAGGAGCTGATGATCCACAGTGTCGAATGCTGCAGAGAGATCCAAGAGAATTAGCATGGAGTAATGACCATTTGATTTAGCTGTTAGCAGATCATTAGAGACTTTAGTGAGGGCAGTTTCAGTGGAGTGTAAAGAGCGGAAACCGGATTGGAGAGGGTCGAGAAGAGAGTTTTCTGAGAGATAGCGGATAAGACGGGAGTGGACCAGGCGTTCCAGGAGTTTAGAGATGAAGGGAAGATTAGAGACAGGTCTATAGTTAGCGGCACAGTTTTGGTCGAGGGATGGTTTTTTAAGTAGTGGATGTATGATGGCATGCTTAAATGAGAAGGGAAAAATACCAGAAAAGAGAGAGAGGTTAAATATTTTAGTTAGGTGAGGGGTGACAGCAGGGGAAAGGGACTGAAGGAGCTGTGACGGAAATGGGTCACTGGTGCAAGTAGTTGGGTGAGTTGGGTGAAACTGATTTTCATTTTGTACAGAGACCAGCAATAGGGAAGGATATCTTGTGCTTTCTAAGCTTTGCGTCCACTAGATTTCTTTTACTAATCTAATTCTGATTCTAGATTATTTTTACAAACTTCACATGCCCTCAATTTAAAGATGAAACTTTAAGGAAAAAATATACCCATTGTATTAAGCGTGTGCTCATTGTCAGAAAAGTGTTCGGGCACACCAACCATTCTTAATTGGCAAAGCATGCGTGCTGGAATTACAGAGCTACCATCTGATTTGCAATACTGCAACATTATGAAAATCACCAATGCATAAGTCACAGCATCTGTACAATCAACATGTGAATTCTTAGCTGATCCACCTTGCAGAAAGTTTCAGTCATTCTCACTGACTTACAGATAATGACTAAATGTGCTTAAATACAAAATACTAAGCAGGATAATTTTTGGACAGTTTTTTTAAAGCATGAATAGTCTGAGCAGTTTGTTAATATGACTTAAACACTAGCAATATCTGAAACCACGCTTAAGGGTATGACAAAGAGAAAAGTATATATTAAGCAAATAAATGCAATGAAAAATCCACCTATTAATTTGGCATGTTTCACAATGAAAGGATCCTCATACGAAACAGTTAAATTGCTTCATGCGGTCCCTGTATAAAATGGAGCCCTGGATTGAACAATCTTTTTTGTGGTGTTTGCTCCCACTTAGATGTGTCACACTATGGGATGTGTAAGCAAATTAAAAATAACTTTACCATTGCGGAAAGTCCATTGGAATGAACAGTGCCCAAAAAAGATATTTATATTATAGAGTAAAAATATATATATATATATATATACACCGGCCCAACTGGTTAATCACTCACCCGGTGCTTGGTAAGTCTCTGTCTGGATGTAGAAAAGCTGTGTGTGATGGCCCGGCTAGAAGTAGATTATGCCAAAGCTGTTGCTTGGATGTAGCGAAACAGTACCTGCTAGGTCGAGTTGCATGCTGTTCTCAAATTGGTTGTAATAGAATTGCATCCAGATGGCAGGCAAAGAGGTGAGCTCCTGTCAGCTGTGGTGTAGCAAGGGTGCAGGGGAGCTGCATAGAGCCAGGGATGCCCTGGCCGGTGGCATCCCTGGATACCAGCTAGGAAAGATGGCTGACAGTGATTACTAGCGTGTGACGTCACAGAGGCTATGGAGCGACGCAGGGACCAACAGAATGACCAATGACTTTCAAAGGAACTGCATCCTTCTTCATCAGGGTTATCACCCCCCTGACTAACCCTAACTATTTGTACTCCTTGCCTGTCCATCTAACCCCCGGCATCTCCTCAGCTTGCGCCATTGTTTAATCAACAGGTGTGTACCATTGTTTTAACTGGTGGAACTGTGTAATGCCTACCATTGCCCATTATCTGTAATGCCTATTGAATAGCTACTGTAAGGTAGCGCTCACTGAGTGTATTGGGGGACACTCTCTTGGCTGCAGATAAACCAGGTCCGGCACAGGCTTTTCACATAACACAGTCTATACGGTTTATTGTACACGGAATAAACCACAGCAGCATGAAGAAATCGATGACAGTCTTACAGCAGACCACACGAATGTTCATAGTGGAGCTCTGCTCCCTTAGCCCTGCGGTCACAAAGGTTGTGCTTTGTCCAGCAATCAGGCTTTACAGTCTCTCAGTTAATTCCCCCTTTACAGGGTTACCTCTTAGCTGCTTTTCACTCTAGACATCCTTTCCCTCCTGGGGACTGTCCGATACACACAGGCCATTACACGTAGGCCTCACACGGTCAGCGGCGTCCGCATATGCACTTCAGGAAGGCAGCACACCTTCCAGCACGTCGGCCGTCCGAGACCTTCCACTTGGACCAATCAGATCCAGGCACTCTCCCATGTGACCTACCCTGGTCACCTTATATGGTCCGTAGCCACGCCCACCAGTGAGATATGGATCACATGGCTATGACCTCATCGCAGGTCCTATTTCAGACATCCAGCCATACACACATATACAGGCTTAATATAGGCGTTTAGACACAAGCCCCTGGGTGGGTTTGTAGGTGACTGGTCCCACCCATTTCACCAAGTTACCTGGAAGCTTTCCCTGATACACTGCAGCAAACCCTCAGCAGTACCTCTGGCGATCAGCACATGTTCCAGCCTCCATCCCAGGGCCACCCACCCTGGGATACATAATGGTCATTTACTATCCTGTCGTTCATCCTATCTTCATTACCACAATGGATATGCCTGTGTGCATAACACATACTGCGCCCCCTAACTGTCACAACGGTCACTGCACCACACTACACATACACATATATATGTGCATCAAGTGGAGACTGCTGCAAGACCAAGTAGATATGAACAAATATGTAAAGGTAGAATTAAAGTTGAGTTAATTAAATTTAAACTTAGATTAGATGCACTTTGGCTTCAGACAAAATTTTAAGACCAATAGGAAGAATGTATATATAAAACTACTTTTAAAACCATTTAATTAGTACAATTATTAAAATAGAAGAAAAATAGGCAATAATAAATATAAAATTATATCGCCTTGACTACTGTAAATAACATAAAAATAACATAAAGATATACTATAAATGTGTGCATGGATTCGGCCAGATCCTTTGTGTTCGTATGTGCTATTAGAAGACCATAAAAGACTGACTTAGTTTGCAGTATAACAACCTTTCTATTATTCCCCGATCACCTAAATAAAATAATGCAAGATATACAATTGGAGGAGGGGGATAATGGCCAAGTTATTAATATCACCTTATTTCTTCAGGCATATTTAGAATGCGTATAGCTCTTGCTAATAACTCAAACCCTTTGGTGCCAGACAGTCCAGGGTACATATCCATTGTGATTCAACCCTGGGTATTGCTTTTATAAGATTGCACCCCCTTGGGTTATGACGAATTCTGTGGACACCGAGAAAACGAACACCTTTTGCTTATTTGTTGTGTTTTTCTTTAAAATGGCGTGAAAGTGTATGCCCCATGTAGCCTTTCTGAATGTTTGTCAGGTGCTCTTTTACCCACACCATACATTGCCTTTTGGTGTCACCAACGCATAATTTTTTTACATGGGCATTCAATTAGGTAAATAACTCATATAGTAAAACATGAGATACTTTCCTTAATGCTAAACTCTTTAGCGGCATCGGAGTCAGTGAATGCTAGCTGGCGTGTCTTCTTAAAAGATGTATTTCTACAAATTTGCAGCATTATGAAATTTACCACTGCATAATTCACAGCATCTGTACAAGCAACATGTGAATTCTTAGCTGACCCACCTTGCAGAAAGTTTCAGTCATTCTCATTGACTTACAGACAATGACTAAATGTGCTTAATTACAAAATACTAAGTGGGATAATTTTTGGACAGTTTTTTTTAAAGCTTGAATAGCCAGAGCAGTTTGTTAATATGACTTACATTGCCCTTGTCAAAAATGTTCTCAGTATTAGACAAACCATTTAAGATAAGAACAGGAAACAGTCTCTTGTTTTGTTATTGCAATACAAATTTTTACTAAAGGTTACAATAACTCTTAAATTGGTTTCCCACTTTTCGGATTGTAACCATGTCAGCTAGCACTCAGTGTTGCCAGGATAGCTGAATGAGCCCTCTTGTGCTTGAGAAAGAAATTGGAGATGGCTGCCGACTGAACCATTGTTTGGCCAACAGCTATTTAAAATGTATAGGGCAGTCTTTATCTATGCACAACATGGAAAAAGCAGAACAGAGTAAAGCAGCATAGTCAAAACTGATAATGAGCTGAGTCAGTGGTAACAAAGCTAGACAGTAGCATGGTGTTCATTTCTCTGAGAGTGGAGTATGCACATATTGGAGAAGCAGTACACCTGGACCCTCTACAATACTAAGTGCTGCTTCTCCAATATGTGCATGCTTCACTCAGAGAAATGAGCACCATGCTAGTCACTCCCTTCCTCACTGATTATGCCTCTTTTCTGTTAGCTTATAGATTTATTAGCAACTGTACTAAAAAGAACTACCGATACCGAACTCTCAGCAAATTCTCCGGAGTTCACTGTGTCTCTGTAGTATAGTTGCTAATAATTTCAGACTTTGTGTGCAGTACCTGCTAACTGTGAAGAATGTCTGCATGTAACTAAAACTATCTCCTGCCTTGTGTCGGAACAATTGTCTTACAGCTCCTATCTCCTTTTGCCACATTCAGTTTCATACTGCTCATAAGACTGATTTTTTAAAGAATAACATGCACTTGCAAGCAAAAAGTATGTCTAGTATTTAAAGGCATCCTATGCTGGGGGACGTATTGGGGATAGGGTCCCTGGGAAATTGCCAAATTTTGAATCTGTTAACATCAACCCTGAATTGCCTATCAATTGAATCCGGGTATTATTTACAGACTATATAATATGTTCTTTAGTGCTGCAGTAGCAAACCACATTCTAAATTTTGGCCCTTCTTTCCCTATCTGTAATGATGAACTGTGTGGCCTGACTTAACTCTAGGTTGTCAAACTCTACCATCCTATGCTTCACATCACAAGGTATACAGTATATATATATAAAAACCTTTATATTTCTGCTCGGCTTTGGGTCCTAATTAATGACAAGCACCAATATGTAAGTGCTTTGTTATTGTCTTAAATGTTAAGAACAGGGACATCCAAAGCTAATCCCTGCATTATACAAATTGACTCAATGTCAGATAGGGATTGTTCATTAAAAAGTCCCCTTTGACACGTTTCTGAAGAAGCAAACTTCATAAACATAAATGTTTAAGTTAACTGTGGATCATTCATCTGCCAAGTCTGTGCCTGCATTTAAATTCAAGCAGGTTTTATGAAAAACAAAATGCCAGTGAATTTCCAACATTAAAATGCAGGAATAATTGGTTTATTGAGATTGCCTTTACTTAAAGGCCCTGACTCATAGTTCATTTAAATGATTTACACATAAGCCGGGTAATTCAGCCAAACATTTAAAAAGCTTCAGAACACATCAGCTTTTTTCCCCACAACCTTTCCATTGTTTTAGACTTTTTTAACCTTGCTATTATACACATATTTTCATTTTAATATCACTTTTGCTGGTTTTCTAACTAATAGACTACTACAGTAGTTATAATTTAATGAAAGCAAAAGCTTATGCCTGAAAACTCATTGAATTTTAGACATTCCATACATCCTTGTTTTGTTATTAAGGTATCAAACAAACACAGCATAAATCAGAAATGTCCTTCTTTACAAGAGTAGACAAAAAGAAAAACTCAAACTAATATAAGTAAACCGACACACAATAATTTAAAGATCTACATCTACTAAGTATTTATCACTTACTCGTACGTGAAAAAAAGCACAGAAAAGTGGATGTCAACTTACTATATTGCAGGTGGGCGCAAATGGGGTATTTGACAATTTTTTTGGGCTGAAATGGTCAACATTTTAATCAGCTTGCAGTAAAATCTCGGGGTAGGCAAACAGAAGCAAATATGATGTTTGAGATGTCTTGTATCTACTCAAAATATCACTCTTTATAATAATATGCTCTGATAGATATGAGCGAACGTGCATCGGGATACTCGGATTCCACTCAAGAAATTGGGTGCTCAGATGTGCTTGGATCTTGGCAAGCATTAGCAGATGCTCGAATCCCCGCCCTGCATGTTTGGTGCCTGTTACACAGCCAATATGCATGCAAGGATTGCCTACGAGTCACACTAATGTCGTAGCCAACTTGGTAGTGGCATTACTGTGATTGGCTGGCCGCATTATCTCATCAGAGGTTATAAAAAGACCGACGTCACCGTGCTCGGCTCACTGACACTATTGCAAAACTCAGGGAGAGTTCTTATTGGAGGGAGAAAGTGCCTGTGTGCACAGTTTAATTAAAAAGAGTCCTGTAGTGTTGATACTTGCGCTGATGCTGATTCATCAAACTAACAGTTCTTCTATGGAATAATCTTGTGCTTTGGTGTTTGTATCAGATATATTCTGCATTTATCCAAAGGAGGGACAGTTGCAGGGGCAGTGAGACTGGCTTAAAACTCTATCTAGACAAGGCTTAGGGCTTTGCAGTCTGTTTAAAAATACACTGCTCAAAAAACTAAGGGGAACACTTAAACAACAGAATATAACTCCAAGTAAATCAAACTTCTGTGAAATCAAACTGTCCACTTAGGAAGCAACACTAATTGACAATCAATTTCACATGCTGTTGTGCAAATGGAATAGACAACAGATGGAAAATATTGGCAATTATCAATAAAGGAGTGGTTCTGCAGGAGGGGACCACAGACCACATCTCAGTACAAATGTTTTCTGGCTGATGTTTTGGTGACTTTTGAATGTTGGTTGTGCTTTCACACTCATGGTAGCATGAGACAGACTCTACAACCCACACTAGTGGCTCAGGTAGTGCAGCTCATCTAGCATGGCACATGAATGCGAGCTGTGACAAGAAGGTTTGCTGTGTCTGTCAGCATAGTGTCCAGAGGCTGGATGCACTACCAGGAGACAAGCCAGTACACCAGGAGACAAGGAGGGGGCCATAGGAGGGCAACAACCTAGCAGCAGGACCGCTACCTCCGTCTTTGTGCAAGATGGAGCAGGAGGAGCATTGCCAGAGCCCTGCAAAGTGACCTGCAGCAAGCCACAAATGTGCATGTGTCTGCACAAACGGTTAGAAACTGACTCCATGAGGATGGTCTGAGGGCCTGACATCCACAGATGGGGGTTGTGCTTACAGCCCATCACCGTGCAGGAGGCTTGGCATTTGCCACAGAACACCAGGATTGGCAAATTCACCACTGGCGTCCTGTGCTCTTCATAGATGAAAGCAGGTTCACACTGAGCACATGTGACAGACATTACAGAGTCTGGAGACACCGTGGAGAGTGATCTGCTGCCTGCAACATCCTTCAGCATGACCGGTTTGGCAGTGGTTCAGCAATGGTGTGGGGTGGCATTTCTTTAGAGGGCCGCACAGCCCTCCATGTGCTCGCCAGAGGTAGCCTGACTGCCATTAGGTACCGAGATGAGATCATCAGACCCCTTGTGAGACCATAGGCTGGTGCGGTTGGCCCTGGGTTCCTCCTAATGCAGGATAATGCCAAACCTCATGTGGCTGGAGTGTGTCAGCAGTCTCTGCAAGATGAAGTCATTGAAGCTATAGACTGTCCCGCCCATTCCCCAGACCTGAATCCGATTGAGCACATCTGGGACATCATGTCTCGCTCTATCCACTAATGTCACGCTGCACCACAGACTGTCCAGGATTTGGTGGATGTTTTTGTCCAGGTCTGGGAGGAGATCCCTCAGGAGACCATCCGCCGCCTCATCAGGAGCATGCCCAGGCATTGTACAGTAGGGAGGTCATACTGGCACGTGGAGGCCACACACAATACTGAGCATATTTTCCTTGTCTTGAGGTATTTTTACTGAAGTTGGATCAGCCTGTAATTTGATTTTCCACTTTGATTTTGAGTATCATTTCAAATCCAGACCTCCATGGGATATTCATTTTGATTTACATTGATAATTGTTATGTTTTATTGTTCTGAACACATTCCACTATGCAATGAATAAAAGTTTGCAACTGGAATATTTCATGCAGAGCTATCTAGGATGTGCTATATTAGTGTTTCCATTATTTTTTGAGCAGTGTATATAGATGTGGCGGTTTACAACATTTTTTTTAGGGTGAATGAAAAGTTAACTATATTGTCACTCATAGAGTGTTACATACTTTGTGGTACATTTCAGTGTTGTATATCAGTCCCAAAAAGCGTTGAAAATTTTTTCTGCATTCAATTACTCATCCACAGAGTATTATGTGATCTTTGATATATTTCAGTGCTATATAACACTCCAAAAACATGTTCACAAATTTTTCGAGATTGAATTAGTCATGCGTAGGGTATTACATGCTTAGTGTGCAACAAACATGGCAGAATCCCACAAGATTTCTGACAGACCAAAGGAATATCAAAGCCAAACCAATCTGGCTCAACAGACTAGCTGGAAGGAACCTATAATCCAGAACTGGTCACTTTCCCCTAATCACCGAGGCCCAAAACCCAGGATGCAGTCTTCACCCCTGGGGTTCTTGTGGACTGCATTCTAGAGAGCCTAGATCCATCAACTAGTGATTGGATTTTGAGGCCTAGGCTGGTTGGAAGAAAGAAGTAGGTGAGCCACGACCAGAGCTGGAGACAAGCTAGAGGGCCCGCTAGCCACGAGATACAAACAGTTGGCATCCTTGGGGAGGTCAATACATATGATAGGCAGCAGAGATGCAGGTCCTTTAAAAAGTTTTCGACCCATCATCTCCCATTTCTACATGTCAGGGGCTCTGGCACTACCCTAAGTCACTTACAGCCCATGCACTTGGGATTCGGGCTCCAGGAAGCAGATGGAGGCAATTCCCCCAGCCTCGCTAAGAAGCAGAAGAATAAGCAAACATCTGGAAAGATAACTGTATTGCCCTCCTGCCAACCAGAGTACCCCAAATCTTATTTAATGAAGGAAAGTATAAAAAACCCTGGTGCGGTGTTCATAATCCTCTTGCAATAGTACAACCAGGATGATAAAACAAGTGCTAGTAATATCCCAAAAGTAATAGGAATGAATAAATAACTTTTAACCATGCCCAATGAGTTGAAAAGAAAAGTCTTGAGGGAGGAAAAGAAGGGCTCAATTCTGGTATATTAGCAGATGGATACAGTGAGCATCATGATGCCTCCATCCTTACAATTTCTAAGATGGCAGTCCATTAAAACAAGGTCAAGCAGCAGACATTGGGGACAACAAAGTCATCTTATTCGAATGTCACTCAGCAAATGGAGGATGACATCAAGTGACCTACAAAAGGAATGGCAAATGGCAGCTGTGGTGAAGTGCACGGCAAGAAAAGTTCATAACAGGCTCCTAGAGGCAGGGCTCAAGTCATGTAAAGCTGGAAAAAAGCCTTTCATCAATGAGTAGCAAAGGAGAGCCAGGCTGATGTTTGCCAAAGACCATAAGTTTTGGACCACAGAGGACAGGAGTAAGGTAATCTTCTCTGATGAGTCTAATTTTCAGCTTTGCCCAACACCAGGTCATCTAATGGTTAGACGGAGACCTGTAGAGGCCTACAAGCCACAGTGTCATGCACTCACTGTGAAATTTGGTGGAGGATCAGTGATGATCTGGAGATGCTTCAGCAAGGCTGGAATTGGGCAGGTTAATTTTTGTGAAGAACGTTTGAATCAAGCTGCATACAAGGCTATCCTGGAAAAACAGTTGATTCCTTCTGCTCAGGCAATGTTCCCCAACTCTAAGGACTGTTTTTTTCCAGCAGGAAATGTGCCATATCACATAGCTAGGTCAATTAATGTATGGATGAAGGACCACCACATCAAATCCCTGTCATGGCCAGCCCAATCTCCAGACCTGAACCCAATTGAAAACATCTGGAATCTAATTAAGAGGAAGATGAATAGTTACAAGCCATCAAGCAAAGAAGAACTGCTTAAATTTTTGTACCAGAAGTGGCATAAGGTCACCTAAAAGCAGTGTGAAAGACTGGTGGAAAGCTTGCCAAGAGGCATGAAAGCTGTGATTAAAAATCATGGTTATTCCACAAAATATTGATTTCTGAACTCTTCCTGAGTTAAAACATCACTATTGTTGTTTCTAAAGGATTGTGAACTTGTTTTCTTAGCATTATTAGAGGTCTGCAAGCACGGCATTTTTTTTGTTCTTTTGACCATTTTTCATTTTCTGAAAATAAATACAAAATTTAGTGCTGGAAATTCGAAGACGTGTTGTCAGTAGTTTATAGAATAAAAGAGCAATTTACATTTTACTCAAAAATATACCTATAAAGAGAAAATTCAGACAAACTGAAAATTTGCAGTGGTTTCTTAATTTTTGCCAGAGCTGTACAACTGTGCTAAAATTCTGCCATTTCTGCCCTCCCATTAAATTTTGTTGCAGTGTGTTAGCAAAGTTATTGACACCAGTTTGCTGGTAAAAATAGTTACTTACAGGCAAGCTATTGAAAACTGTGGTTTGTCCATCACACAGATCACATATAACTGTGCTCAAAATTCTGCCATTTCTGCCCTCCCTTTTAATTTTGTTGCAGTGTGCTAGCAAAGTTATTGACACCAGTTTGCTGGCAAAAAAATTTGGCTACAGGCCAGATATTGAAAACTTTGGTTTGTCTGTCACACGGATCAGAGATAAAAAGTGCATGCCAAATTCTGCCATTTCTGCCTTCCCTTTAAATTTTGTTGTAGTGTATTAGCAAAGTTATTGAAAACAGTTTGATGGTAAAACTAGTTACCTACAGACCAGCTTTTGAAAACTGTGGTTTGTCCGTCACACGAATCACATATAACTATGCTCAAAATTCTGCTATTTTTGCCCTCCCTTTAAATTTTGTTGCAGTGTGTTAGCAAAGTTATTGACAACAGTTTGCTGGCAAAGAATATTTGCCTCCAGGCCACATCTTAAAAATTTTACAGTACCACAAAAAATGGCAGAATTTTCTGTGCACTCAGATGTGATGGCTGGGATGGGCAAACCTGTCTAAAATAGCTGGATTTTCATGCTGTACTATGAAAAGGATCTGGCTGTATTCTGCAGTGGCAGCAAACAAATGGAGAAAATAAAGGGGGCTCTGGATTGCTTTGGAAAAAAATAATCAGGATTAAGATGCAAAAAAAAATATTCCTGGCCACTGATACCTGGGGCTAGGTACAGTATATATGGTCAATATATGTAATAGGCAGCAGCAGCAGACAGTAATGGAATGGACCCTCTTGATGTATGCAATGATATCTATATACCTACATACAGTGCATGCATGCATGCCTTGCACTGATATGTATATAGCCACATACACTCCCTTGCCTACCTAACACTGCAATCTATATACCCCATAATTAGTCCTTAGAAGGACTGCTAGTTTAGCTGGATTTGTGTATTCTATGATGGTATACCCACACTAACTTTTAAACCCACAAATCTGACTATCTCGACATCAACTCTCCCTACACTGTCTGATTCCAGAGCTGAATGCGACGAGCAGGGAGGCTGCAGGTCCCTTACAGACCTGATGACGATGTGCGGCCAGCCAATCACTGTAATACCACAACCAAGATGGCTGCGGCATTACAGTGCATGGCAGACAATCCCTGCATGATGATTGGCGCTCCAGAGAGGGCCATACATGCAGGGCAGGTACCCGAATTCCCGCCGAGCAAACCCAGAAATGCTCGGCGCTCGCCGAGTACCGCAAGTACAGCGATGCTCAGGCGAGTAACCTGCATTACCGAGTATACTCGCTCATCACTATTCAATATGCACCGGACCTTAAGATGCACCTAGGTTTTAGAGGAGGAAATTAGGAAAAAATAATTGAAGCAAGAAATGTGGTCAATTCTGTGCTTAACATCCTCTATTCTGGTATATATGGTCCCCTCATCCCCATCCTGATACACATGGCCCCCTCATCCCTACCCTGGCATGCATGGCCCCCTCATCCCTACACTGGTCTGCATAGCCTTCCCTCATCCCTACACTGGTATGCATGGATCGCCTCATCCCTACTCTGTTATGCATGGCTCCCTCATCCTGGTATGCACGCCACTCTTATCCCTATGGCCGGTACATCCAGACTATAAGACGCACCCCCCATTTTCCTCGACATAATTGGAGGAAAAAAGTCCGTCTTTTAGTCCGAAAAATACAGTAATTTTTAGTAATTATTCCAAAGGTAATTTATTTCATGTTTATTTATGTTTACAGTCTGGTTACTGCAGCATACCATAATATGTGGTAAGTAATAGGTCCTCTTTAAAGAAGCTATGATACAACTGCAAGTCCCTGTATCCTTGCATACAAAGTTAAGCAAATTAAAAGGTCTACTGGGCAACGAAGATTGACCTGAAAAATTGTGATCACATTCATATGGAAAATGTTGTATTCCTTAAAGTTGAATTGATGGTGGATAATCTGTTCCAGGGTGAAAGCCTCATCACAGACAGTCAAATGTAATCCCTTTTTGTTTTCATTTACTCATGTTGTGATGCATAATGTTAAGCATAATTCTAGAAAGTAAGTTAGCTTTTAGCACTTCAAGGCCCCAGCAGCAGGCACTTAATTTGGATGGATTGTAATAGGCTCACAAACCACTTTCCTGCTGCTCCTAACCAGTGAACTGCTAAACACTGATGATGTTTTGGCAGTGTATTGCTTAGATAGAAGAGAATAGCAGTAGTCCTTGTACTTGGCATTGTGAAGCTTCAATAGATATGCATTTCTTTACAATATGTTAATTCCATTTTAATATAATAAATAAAAAGAAAAGATTTAAGAAGTCCATGATGGTCATATATAGCTGTCATGCTCGCCATGTCTGTTATGTCTGCCATGTCTGTTTTGCCTCATGACCCTGCACGCGCATATCATGTCTGCTATCATGTGTGATCCCTGGAGCTGTGTGCACACTTGCCTTGTGACTGTTGGGCTGCAAGATGCCTGCATTTCTGCACTGTCTGGTTCTGTGATCTTCTCGTCATGTCTAGAATCCCTGATCATGTCTTTCCTAGGATCCTGCACTGTCTGGTTCTGCAATCATCTCGTCATGTCTGAAGCCTTGATCATGTGACGTTTCCTAAGATCCTGCACTGTCTGGTCCTGCAATCATCTCGTCATGTCTGAAACTCTGATCATGTGACGTTTCCTGGGATCCTGCACTGTCTGGTTCTGCAATCATCTCGTCATGTCTGAAACTTTGATCATGTGACGTTTCCTAAGATTCTGCACTGTCTGGTTCTGTGATCATCTCGTCATGTCTGAAACCCTGATCATGTGACTGCACTCTGTGATCCTGGAGCATCTGAACTAGGAAGTTCTCCCCTGGTCCTGACCCGGAAGAGGAGGTGCTATGCCCTATATTAGACCGCCCCTTCCTATGCTCAGGGCCTGAGTATTGTGTGGTGTCCCTGCATGGCTGCTTGGTCTGTGGGGCGCTCCCTCTATTCTGTGCCCTTGCACTCTGCTCTGTCGTGCATCTCTGCACACGCTCCGTGCTCATACTCCATCTCTTGTTCCGTGCCTTGTCTTATGTTTGTCTGTTGTGCCATGTTCGTCATTGTCCTGCTTGGACTTGTAGTCCTTCTGTTTCTCTGCCTTGCCTGTTTTCGCTATGCCTTGTTTCGCACTTTGCCTTGCTTTGCCTTGTTCCTCCCTATGGTCTCAGTCTTTGCTTGCTCTGCCTCGCTCTCTCCTATGGTGCTCTGTAGTGCTCCCTGGCACACGCACCATCCCTCCTTTCTTTCCTTTCGTGCTCCGTTCCATGTCTAGTCCCAAGGCTCTGCCTTGGCCCGGCTCTGGGCTTCGCCTACGCTCCGCTGCTAGACTCTTAACTATTTTGCTCTCTTGCACGTTTCTAGGCTAGTCCCAAGGTTTTCCTTTGGCCCGCCTCTGGGCTTCGGCCTACGCTCCGCTGCTAGCTCTGTTCTTGCTCTGTTCCGTGTTTCTGCCTATGCTTCCGTTCCTGGTTCCGTACTGTGCCTAAGCTCTGCCTGGTTTCTTGTCTTCCCTTTCTGCTTCGTATGCTCTTTGCATGCGCCTGGCCTTCCTAGCCTCCTGTTTGTGCCTCAGCTGTGCCAGCCCTAGCCGTGCCCGCCTGCTTGTGCCTCAGCCGTGCTCGTCGGTCAGTGACAGCTGTGTCGCCTGCCATGCCTCAGTCGGGTTCGCTGGAGTCTTGCCCGTCTGTCAGTGCCGCAGCCCGATCAGCTAGCCAGTGCCCCAGCCGTGCTCTCTGTGCTTCCTTGCACTTCATGCTGTTTCCGCACTGTGCTTCCGTGCTCTCTATAGCACGCACAGGCCTCGCCTGCCCATGGCATACCTCCCCGTGCTTCTTTAAAAGTACGCGCTGGCCTTGCCATGTCCCCTGTCGTGCCTTCTTGCACGCACAGGCCCTAACCCTGTCCTGGAACACTGTCCCTGGCATGCCTCTCTGCACGCGCAGGACTCTGCCTCGCCTGATCCTGGCGTGCCTCTCTGCACGCGCAGGACTCTGCTTTGTGACCTTGTGTCTTGGCATGTCTCTACACACGCGCTCTGTCTTGCCTTGTGCTTTGGCGTGTCTCCAAGCACGCACCCTGCCTTGAACCCTGGCGTGTCTCCAAGCACGCACCCTGCCTTGAACCCTGGCGTGTCTCCAAGCACGCACCCTGCCTTGAACCCTGGCGTGTCTCCAAGCACGCACCCTGCCTTGAACCCTGGCGTGTCTCCAAGCACGCACCCTGCCTTGAACCCTGGCGTGTCTCCAAGCACGCACCCTGCCTTGAACCCTGGCGTGTCTCCAAGCATGCACCCTGCCTTGAACCCTGGCTTGCCTGCCGGATTCCCGAAACCTGCCGACTGTTGCCAGAGGTCCGGAACCAGATGACTGCGGCCTGATGTCCGGAGCTGATGTCCGCAGCCTGATGCCTGGACCCTGTCGGTCGTTGCCAGTAGTCCGGAGTCCGATGCCATCGCACCCCGTCTTGGATCCTGGCGTGTCCTAGCATGCATCCCTTCTAGGAACTCTTGTGTGATCCCTATCATGCATCCTGTCCTGGACTCTGGTATGTTTTCGTGCACGTACTATGCCTGGAACATTTGGCGTGCCCTTGCACGCATCCTGCCGTGTTTCACTGTTTGTGCCCTGCACCTGATTCCCTGTTATACCTTGCACCTGAATAAAGTGTGAATCCACGTTTGAGGAAGAAACTGTGTGACTTCGCTTTATGTTTGGTATCCTGTCCATCCTGTTGTCAGACACTCAATAGTGTCTCCTTGAGCCGGCCGTCTGGTCCAGCTGCCGTGGTGGCTCACCCCCTTGGTCTTGCCCCTGACACTCCCTGTACAGGGGGTGGGTTCTCACTAGGTCAGCTCGCCCTAGGTGGGTGGGTGCCACGGCCCAGAGGGTCCACTCTTTCTCAAAAGATGGGCTCAGCAGAAGCTGAGTCCGTCACAATAGCTCTGGGGTGCTGTATTATGGCTGGATTGATTATATAATCTACTGTATATGCTTTTTCTCTTTGTGGGTGGTGTATTTGTCTCTTAGATCTGTCCTGTTATGTTGATCTGTTCCAAGCCATACTTCTATAACTACTGATTAGTATTGAGCTTTCTGATACCGCAAATATCGAGTATCGGCCGATATTAGCTGTATCGGAATTCCGATACTGACTTCCGATACTTTTTTCATATCGGATACCGGAATCGGAAGTTCCCATAATGCTATCAGCCCGCTCGCTTTGATTCAGCCCATGGGGATCCTCAGAAGTGTGGGCACATCCTGTTAGGCATGTAGGCATGTTAACTATTGGCATGGCTGTGATTGGCTGCTGAAATGATGTCATGATGCACTATAAAAGCCACCATCGCCGCCATTTCTGGTCACTCTGCTGTGAATTCAATTAGCGAAAGGCTGCTGTAGAAGACTGTGAGGGACAGTTAGAAATAGCGATTCTCAAAACAATATTGTGCTTTACCCAGGCTACATAAACCACCACTGTAGCTTTCTTTTCCCTAGCAGCAGTGTTCACAGCTGTCTGCAAGGGCTGTGTGAGTGCAGCTCACACTGTGGAGTGGGTCCTGCAGCCACATCTGGTTGTAGGCCGCCCAGCGTGCCTCACTGCTGCCTCATACATATTTTTCTTTTTGAGCTGCTTATTTTTAAAAAATTATATTTAGTGTGCTTCCATCCGTATCCATATACGTTGGTTGCAAACACTAGTAGTAGACAGTGGAGCCATTCTGCAGCCTTTCAGTGCTAGTGCCCACTTAGCTGCACTGTTCACGGCTGTCTGAGAGGTCTCTGACTGTGTGAGTGCAGCTCACGCTTAGTAGTGTGTCCTGCAGCTACGTCTGGTTGTTGGCCACTCAGCGTGTCACTGCCTCACACATATTTTTCTTTAATTGCAGCTCATTTTTTCTTCTCCTATTAGTGTGCATCCATCCATATCCATCTACATTGGTTGGTTGCAAACACTATATAGGAGTAGATAGAGGAGCCTTTTTTCTGGCTTGTGCCCTTCAGCTGCAGCCAGATTAGTATTACCCAATTTTTTTGGAGCCTCATCTTTTGCATTGTAGGTTACCTGTCTGCATTGTAATAGCTCCAAAAAGTTGGTGATACTCTCACTTTCAAATCTTTGGTCACATTCTTTTAGTTTTTTTTTCCCAAAAAAAAAAGCAAAGTTCACCAAACATTACATTTGAAAGTTGTGTAGGCCACATTAGCTCCCATTAAAGTGTAGTCGACACACACACTGCATAAAATTAGTGTTTCTTAAACCTGTAACCAGCTGTTCAGGAATAAGCACACTAAGCCCCCCCTTTGTACTTTTCTGCCTATCTTTCTCAGTCTAGCAAGATGAAGAAGACAGGGAGTAAGGCACGTGGGCGTGGGCTTGGAGATTCTGCAGGGAGAGGACATGGGGATTCTGCAGGGAGAGGACGTGGGGATTCTGCAGGGAGAGGACGTGGGGATTCTGCAGGGAGAGGACGTGGGGATTCTGCAGGGAGAGGACGTGGGGATTCTGCAGGGAGAGGACGTGGGGATTCTGTGCCTGCTTTTGGCACCAGTGAGTCAGCATCCCCCAGTTTTAGCAGGCAATAGTCCTTTATGTGCAGCTTTGTAGGACCTCACCGTACCCCACTGCTGCAGGAGAAACAAATTGAAGCCGTTGTGGGATGGATGGCAGCTAACGCATCGACTTCAATTACTTCCACATCCTCTCAGAGCCAGAGCACTGAAGAGCAACCATCTGTCTCTTCACCACCTGCCAAAGTGCCCAGGCAGTCAGAGAGCCCTGGACAGGAGCCATCACAGTCTCTACTTCTGTTCTCGGAATCTGTTGGTTTGGAAAGAGAGGGCCAGCCAAGCAGCATTCCAGAATGTGAAGAATAGGGAGTATGAGTGATGCGCAACTTCTTTGTCCCTCTGAATCTGAAGAGGTGGGTGGGCAAGTGCCTATGGTGAGCACACCTCAGTACGCATCAGATGATGACGAGACACAGTTGCCACTTTCTGTTACGTACGGTGCTGGCGAGACAACCCAAGAGAAGCAGGTGTTTGAAGAGGGGAGTGTAGATGATGAGGTCCTTGACCCATCATGGCGTGAGGAACAGGAAGGTGGTGGGAGCAGCTCTGAGAAAGAGATTCCCCAAATGGCCAAAACCAGAGGGAGAGGGAGGGGGCAGACTTGGTTGCCTGTAGCCTCCACTTCGGCAACCTTTACGAGCATTCCACTTTCAAAAGGCAAAACGGGAGCTCCCAACACTTGCAGTGCGTGGTCCTTTTTTGACACAGTTGCAGATGACACTTGCTTTGTCAAATGCAAGCTGTGTCATCAGAGAGTCAAAAGAGGGAAAAATGTCAGCAACCTCAATACCACTAATATGTGGAAACATGTGCGGACCAAGCACGAGGTGGAGTTACACAGACACACTGAAGACGTAGACCAACGTACAGCACCACCTACCACCTCTTCAGCTCGTGTTGGGGCCTCTTCCTCCAGCTCACACACAGCTGGTTCGGCTTCCTCACAGGATCGTCAAGGAAGAACCTCTGGCACTGTTGTCCGGAGACTCTATGACATTCCACCCACAGCACCACGTTCCAAGTCATCTTCACACTCCCAGGCCACTCGACAGCCATCGGTAGCACAGGCATGGGAGAAAAGGCAGCCATACTCGGCAAACCATCCCCGAGCACAGGCTCTGAATGCTGGCATTGCCAAACTACTGGCACTTGAAATGCTGTCATTCAGGCTGGTGGAGACTGACACCTTCTGGGACTTCATGGCATTGGCAGTCCCACAATACACCGTGCCCAGCCGCTTTTATTTCAGCAGGCGAGCCGTCCCTGCCCTGCAGAAACATGTGGAGGCAAACATAAAACATGCGCTACTAAACGCCATCAGTAGCAAGGTCCACCTGACCACCGATGAGTGGACCAGTAACCATGGACAGGGACGATACCTTTCCCTCACTGACCATTGGGTCAATGTTGTGGAGCCGGGTACAGATCTGAAGTGTGGTGCTCTACATGTTCTGCCAACTCCATGTATTGCAGGAATCCAGTCTGTACACATTGACTCCTCCTCCTACTCAAGTTCCTCTGAAACAGTGCAGCAGGAGCCTGTTACGACCGATATGAGCACAGCCGTGGCCAAACGTCAACAGGCCATACTGAAATTAATTTCTTTAGGGAATCGAAGCCACACAGCGCAGCAGCTCTGGAATGCCATCAAGCAGGAGAGCGACATGTGGTTTCTGCCAGCGACTCTCCAGCCAGGCTTGGTAGTGTGTGACAATGGCCGAAATCTGGTGGCAGCTCTTGGCCTTGGCAACCTAACTCACATCCCATGTCTGGCACATGTGCTCAATTTGGTCGTGCAGAGCTTTCTGAGGGACTATCCGGATCTTGATGCACTGCTGCACAAGGTCCGCATAGAGTGCGCTCACTTGCAGCGTTCCAGCACGGCAAGGTCGTGCCTTGCTGCTCTGCAGCACCGATTACGCCTTCCGGAACATCGCATCATATGTGACCTACCCACCAGGTGGAATTTTACATTACATATGTTGGAGTGGTTGTGTGAGCAGCAGGCAGCAGTCATGGAGTACCAGCTGCATCAGGCGCAAACAAGTCGCACTGTGCGCCGGTCACACTTCAGCACCACTGAGTGGGCCTCTATGAAGGACATCTGCCTCGTTTTGCGTGCCTTCGATGATTCCACGCGGATGGCGAGTGCAGATGATGCACTAGTCAGCATGACTGTCCCCCTTATCTGCCTGCTTCAAAAAACACTGCAAGCACTAAGGGATGAGGTTTTGGAAGAGGTGGAGGATGAGGAGTCCCAAATGCCATCTGCTTCTGGACAGTCTGCGCTATGTGCTTCCTCGCAAAGGCCTAGGCAGGGGACACTTTGTGAGGAGGATGATGAGGAGTCGATGGAGGAGGAAGAAATCTCTCCAGAGGAGGGAGGTACACAAAGCTCTAGTCAGTATGTAAAGCGAGGGTTGGGTGATGCAGAGCAGGCAGAGATCACGCCTCAAGCAGGGGACAGTGGTTCTTTGGCAGTTGGGAGTCTGCAGCACATGGTCGACTTCATGCTGCAGTGCCTGAGAAATGACCGCCTCATCGCCCACATTCTCTACACGGCTGATTATTGGGTGTACACCCTCCTAGATCCTCGCTACCGGGACAACTTGCAAACCCTCATACCAACGTTGAACCGGGAGCGTAAACTGCGGGAGTACCAAGACACACTGGTGCAGTCCATCATGTTTTCCATTCCACCCGACAGCAGTGGTGCTAGTGCTTTACAAAATTATTGGTTGGCAACTGTATCCAGGTCTCCTGTTGTGTTCATGTTTCTACCACCTGAACTATAATCCCTGGGCTACAACACAGCCAGTTGTGGCTCAGATGTGTCGTCTGCACAGAGAAAAACACTAGCTTCTGTGTTATTGGGTTCAGTAATGCCAGCTGCTCCCCTGCTGTGTGGAGGGCAAAGTCTCCTGCTCCATCCACATTCAAAATACTACTGATTTTTAACCCTGCTCCACTTAGGCCTCTGGCTCCACTGTCTCTAGTATTTCCCCTGGCCACCAGCCCTGCCAGTTTCTGCTCTGAAGTGTCGTCTGCACAATCCACACTTGTTCCTGAGTTACTGGGGCTCAGTCACATCAGTTGATCCCCTGATGTGTGTCCGGCAAGGTCTCGGACACACATCAGGGGATCAACTGATGGGACTGAGCCCCAGTAACACAGGAACAAGTGTGGATTGTGCTGACGCCACTTCAGAGCTGTCACTGGTGGGGTTGGAGGCCAGGGGAAATACTAGAGGCAGTGGAGCCTGAGGCTTAAGTGGAGCACGGTTACAATCAGTAGTAGTCTACAACCTCTATAAAACGTGCTGCAAGTTGGCCTCAACCTGCTCCATGCCTCATGCTGGGCTCCAACAACGCCAGTTGGTGTTCAGAAGTGCCGTCTTCGCAGAGAAAAACACACTCGCTACTGTGTTAGTGGGGTTCAGTAATGCCAGCTGTTCCCCTGCTGTGTAGACGGCAAAGTCTCCTGCTCCATCCACATGCCAACAACATCAGACCTCTGCCTGCTCCATGCCTCAACCTGAGCTCCAACAACGCTAGTTGGTGTTCAGAAGTGCCGTCTTCACAGAGCAAAACACACTAGCTCCTGTGTTAGTGGGGTTCAGTAATGCCAGCTGTTCCCCTGCTGTGTAGACGGCAAAGTCTCCTGCTCCATCCACATGCCAACAACATCAAACCTCTGCCTGCTCCATGCCTCAACCTGGGCTCCAACAACGCTAGTTGGTGTTCAGAAGTGCCGTCTTCACAGAGACAAACACACTCTAGCTCCTGTGTAAGTGGGGTTCAGTAATGCCAGCTGTTCCCATGCTGTGTAGATGGCAAAGTCTCCTGCTCCATCCACATGCCAACAACATCAGACCTCTGCCTGCTCCATGCCTCAACCTGGGCTCCAACAACGCTAGTTGGTGTTCAGAAGTGCCGTCTTCACAGAGCAAAACACACTAGCTCCTGTGTTAGTGGGGTTCAGTAATGCCAGCTGTTCCCCTGCTGTGTAGACGGCAATGTCTCCTGCTGCCTCCACATGCCAAAACAATCAGGCCTCAGCCTGCTCCATGCTTCATCCTGGGCTCCAACAACGCCAGTTGGTGTTCAGAAGTGCCGTCTTCACAGAGCAAAACACACTAGCTCCTGTGTTAGTGGGGTTCAGTAATGCCAGCTGTTCCCCTGCTGTGTAGATGGCAATGTCTCCTGCTGCCTCCACATGCCAAAACATTCAGGCCTCAGCCTGCTCCGTGATTCATCCTGGGCTCCAACAACGCCAGTTGGTGTTCAGAAGTGCCATCTTCACAGAGCAAAACACACTAGCTCCTGTGTTAGTGGGGTTCAGTAATGCCAGCTGTTCCCCTGCTGTGTAGACGGCAAAGTCTAGTGCTGCCTCCACGTGCTATCAACATCAGGCCTGAGCCTGCTCCATGCCTCATCCTGGGCTCCAACAACGCTAGTTGGTGTTCAGAAGTGCCGTCTTCACAGAGCAAAACACACTAGCTCCTGTGTTAGTGGGGTTCAGTAATGCCAGCTGTTCCCCTGCTATGTAGACGGCAATGTCTCCTGCTGCCTCCACATGCCAAAACAATCAGGCCTCAGCCTGCTCCGTGCTTCATCCTGGGCTCCAACAACGCCAGTTGGTGTTCAGAAGTGCCATCTTCACAGAGCAAAACACACTAGCTCCTGTGTTAGTGGGGTTCAGTAATGCCAGCTGTTCCCCTGCTGTGTAGACGGCAAAGTCTAGTGCTGCCTCCACATGCCAACAACATCAGGCCTGAGCCTGCTCCATGCCTCATCCTGGGCTCCAACAACGCTAGTTGGTGTTCAGAAGTGCCGTCTTCACAGAGCAAAACACACTAGCTCCTGTGTTAGTGGGGTTCAGTAATGCCAGCTGTTCCCCTGCTATGTAAACGGCAATGTCTCCTGCTGCCTCCACATGCCAAAACAATCAGGCCTCAGCCTGCTCCGTGCTTCATCCTGGGCTCCAGCAACGCCAGTTGGTGTTCAGAAGTGCCATCTTCACAGAGCAAAACACACTAGCTCCTGTGTTAGTGGGGTTCAGTAATGCCAGCTGTTCCCCTGCTGTGTAGACAGCAAAGTCTAGTGCTGCCTCCACATGCCAACAACATCAGGCCTGAGCCTGCTCCATGCCTCATCCTGGGCTCCAACAACGCTAGTTGGTGTTCAGAAGTGCCATCTTCACAGAGCAAAACACACTTGCTCCTGTGTTAGTGGGGTTCAGTAATGCCAGCTGTTCCCCTGCTGTGTAGACGGCAATGTCTCCTGCTGCCTCCACATGCCAACAACATCAGGCTTGAGCCTGCTCCATGCCTCATCCTGGGCTCCAACAACGTTAGTTGGTGTTCAGAAGTGCCGTCTTCACAGAGCAAAACACACTAGCTCCTGTGTCTGTGGGGTTCAGTAATGCCAGCTGTTCCCCTGCTGTGTAGATGGCAAAGTCTCCTGCCCCATCCACATGCAAACTACTACTGTTTTTTAACCGTGCTCCACTTAGGCCTCCGGCTCCACTGTCTCTAGTTTTTCCCCTTGTCTCCAACCCCGCCAGTTGCTGCTCTGAAGTGGCGTATGCACAATCCACACTTGTTCCTGAGTTACTGGGGCTCAGTCACGTCAGTTAATCCCTTGATGTGTGTCCGGCAAGGTCTCCTGCTCTGTCCACATTCACTTTACTAGTAGTGTGAATGAGGACTGAGCAGGAGACCTTGTCAGACACACATCATGGGATCAACTGATGTGACTGAGCCACAGTTACACAGGAACAAGTGTGGATTGTGCAGACGCCACTTCAGAGCAGCAACTGGCGGGGTTGGAGGCCAGGGAAAATACTAGAGATAGGGAGCTGGAGGCCATAGTGGAGCACGGTTACAATCAGTAGTAGTATGCAACCTCTATAAAACCAGCTGCAAGTTTGCCTCCGCCTGCTGCATGCTTCATCCTGGGCTACAACACAGCCAGTTGTAGCCTGGAAGTGCCGTCCAGACAGATTGAAACACTCGCTCCGGTGTCTGTGGGGTTCCGTAACGCCAGCTGTTCCCCTGCTGTGTGGATGGCAAAGTCTCCTGCTGCCTCCAAACTCACACTACATCGTATTTTCTCCTCGCTCCAAGTAGGCCTCAGCCTGCTCGGAGCATTGATCCTGGCCTACAACACTGTCAGTTGTAGCCTGGAAGTGCCGTCCGCACAGATTGAAACACTCGCTCTGGTGTCTGTGGGGTTCAGGAGCGCCAGCTGTTCCCCTGCTGTGTGGATGGCAAAGTCTCCTGCTGCCTCCAAACTCACACTACTACTGATTTTTAACCATGCTCCACTTAGGCCTCTGGCTCCACTGTCTCTAGTTTTTCCCCTGGCCTCCAACCCCGCCAGTCGCTGCTCTGAAGTGGCGTCTGCACAATCCACACTTGTTCCTGAGTTACTGTGGCTCAGTCACGTCAATTGATTCCCTGATGTGCGTCCGGCAATGTCTCCTGCTCTGTCCCCTTTCCCATTACTAGTAGTGGGAATGTGGACAGAGCAGGAGACCTTGCCAGACACACATCAGTGGATCAACTGACGTAAATGAGCCCCAGTCACACAGGAACAAGTGTGGATTGTGCACACGCCACTTCAGAGCAGTGACTGGTGGGGTTGGAGGCCAGGGGAAATACTAGAGACAGTAGAGCCAGAGGCCTAAGTGGAGCCCGGTTAATATCAGTAGTTGTGTACAACCAATATAAAACTCGCTCCAAGTAGGCCTCAGCCTGCTGCATGATTCACCCTTGGGCTCCAACATCACCAGTTGCAGCTCAGAAGTGTCTTTGGCACTGGCACTCCCTCCTGCCCAGCCTGTTTCCAGCACGCCTGCTGTTTCCGGGTAGTGTCAACGTCACTTTGCCACCAATACGTTGTCCTGTCGTGTTACGGTCGGGTTAGCCGAGTCTATGGTGCCTGCAGTTTCGGTGCTTCCTTTGTGGGCTACGGGTTCTGGTAATAAAGGCTGGTTCCGTAGTGCCAATAGGACAAGCACCCCCTGTAGGACTGTGGATTTCGGTAACTGCGGCCGGCTCATGGCCTTGCAGCATTGTTTTTCAGGGGTAGCTTCTGCTACCCATCTGGGTTCCAGCACCATCAGCTGGTTCTCGGCAGTGCCTTTGGCCTAGGTGCCTCCTTCTTGGTATCCGAGTTCCAGCAACGTCTGCTGGTCCTTGGTAGTGCTTTGTAGCAGAGGTACCTCCTGCTTAGTAACCGTGTTCCAGCACCGTCAGCTGGTCCACGGTTGTGCCATTGGCTGTTGTTCCTTCTGCTGCCACTCTGGGTTCCAGCACCGTCTGCTGGTTCTCGGTAGTTCCATTGACTCTTGTAGCTAATGCTACCCATCCGGGTTCCAGCACCGTCAGCTGGTTCTCGGAAGTGTCTTTGGCACGGGCACTCCCTCCTGCCCAGCCTGGTTCCAGCACGCCTGCTGTTTCCGGGTAGTGTCAACGTCACTTTGCCACCAATACGTTGTCATGTCGTGTTGCGGTCGGGTTAGCTGAGTCTATGGTGCCTGCAGTTTTGGTGCTTCCTATGTGGGCTGTGGGTTCTGGTAATAAAGGCTGGTTCCGTAGTGCCAATAGGACAAGCACCCCCTGTAGGACTGTGGGTTTCGGAAACTACGTCCTGCTCACGGCTTTGCAACTTTATTGATGATGGGTACCTTCTGCTACCCATCCGGGTTCCAGCACCGTCAGCTGGTTCTCGGCAGAGCCTTTGGCCTAGGTGCCTCCTTCTCGGTATCCGAGTTCCAGCAACGTCTGCTGGTCCTTGGTAGTGCTTTTTAGCACAGGTACCTCCTGCTTAGAAACCGTGTTACAGCACCGTCAGCTGTTCCACGGTTGTCCCATTGGCTCTTGTTCCTTCTGCTGCCCCACCGGGTTCCAGCACCGTCAGCTGGTCCTCGCTAGTGTCATTTGCTCTTCCAACTTCTGCTACTCATCTGGGTTCCAGCACCGTCAGTTGGTTCTCGGCAGTGCCTTTGGCCTAGGTGCCTCCCTCTTGGTATCCGAGTTCCAGCAATGTCTGCTGGTCCTTGGTAGTGCTTTGGAGCACAGGTACCTCCTGCCTAGTAACCGTGTTCCAGCAATGTCAGCTGGTCCACGGTTGTGCCATTGGCTCTTGTTCATTCTGCTGCCCCTCCGGGTTCCAGTACCGTCAGCTGGTTCTCGGCAGTTCCTCAGCCTTCTTGTACTTTCTGCTACTTTTCCAAGTTCAAGCTTGTGGAAATGGTTTTTGATTCTCACTCTGGATCTCCCTGACAATGACCCTGAAGACGACGTCCCTGAAGACCACACAGAAGAATACCTAAAAGATGACCCTGAAGAAGATGACTAAGAGGACGAAGAACAGGAAGACAACCACCAAGATGCAGAACAACAAGAGACCGAAGACCAAGAAGCATAAAAACCAAAAGCAGAAGAACATTAAGCATAAGACTAAAAATCAGAGCAAATGATATAATCTTATTTATAAGCAGAAGAAGACTAAGCAGTGTATGGGGGTGAGTCCGTTCCTCCTCGTGGTGCCCCTGGAAAAGGCCTGCTACTGCAGGCCAAACTGAACGCGGACAAATCCTGTTGTAAATCTGTTGTCACAGGCTGAACGGAAGGTGTAATCTTCAAACTTTTATAGATTACAACTACAGGAATGCCTGACACAAATAAGAATATGATGAAGTAGAAGAATAGGAAGAAGATAAAGAAGTAGAATATGAAGAAGAATAATAGTTGAATAAGAAGAATATGAAGAATGTAAAAAAAAAAAAAATAGGAAGAAGGTGAAAAAGAAGAAGAAGAAGATGATGAATAAGGTGAAGAAAAAGTTGATGAAAAATATGCTGCTGAGGATGATGGAGAAAGTGTGGGAGAAGTAAAAAGAAGGTGAAGAGCATGGAAGTAGTGAAACATACATATCTGACAAAATATAAAAGAGGTTAACATAGTAAATATCTTTGTAACTCCAAAAGTCTTTAAAAAAAAAAAATTAATTCCTGCTATTCCATTTGATTGGGCTAAATTCTATGGCTTTAATGTCTCCTACTCCTCCCACAATACATTCTACATTATTATTAGTTGTGTTTCTTCATGTAGAATTAACCTACAGGGAAAGAAAGGGTTTTTTTAATTCCGATATTTCAGTTCCATTGACTTGAATGGGACTTCCGGGATCAGAATCGGCGATACCCGATACATTTTTTAGATCGGCCGATTCACTCCGATACGATATTTTTCAGTATCGGGTGGTATCGCTCAACACTACTACTGATTTCTTATTTTTTACCTTGACTCCACGTACCACATCGCTCTGTTTGTGATCATTATTTCATGTGGTCAGAGCTAGAGATGAGTGAATATTTCAAAGTTCGGTTTGGATTACGATCGCGGATTTTGCAATATTCACCCATTTATTCATCAAATGTTCGCTGAATGTCAATAGAGTCAATAGGAGACAATAACTAATGCATACACAAAACCTTCAAACGGACCCCAAAGCTGCTAAAACACATTAATTTGGGGGCAGACACCAGGAAAGTGGCATCAATTCACCCACAGTACAAATTTTAGAATGGCACAACAGCAATCAGCCATGCATGAGGTATCAGGGTCGAGGCCAGCATTTACTGCTTTGCGTTGAACTTCAAATTGAGACAAGGTGAGTGAGGCATGAGTGTTGGCCTGCTGTGCTGGGAGCCCCGACATCACATGCAACAGCTCAACCTGCTATTATGCTCAGCCACACTTAGGTGACACTGATATCATTTTCGTAGACTACTATTGTCAGAAAAATGTAAGGATAGTAATGCGGGTAGCTGACTCAAAGCAAGTGGAAGCCTGCAGCTCTCTGAGGCATACTGCTACAGGCAATACACATGGAGGACACCCAACCAGGAGTTTTTAGACAGAGAAGCACTGGCAGGTGCAGACTGGACCGGGTGTTGAACAGATGGGCACTGGCAGGTGTTGGATGGACCGGCAGATGGACAGAAGAGCCATACAGGTAAAGCAGATGGGTATAGGGTAGACAAGCAGATGGGCGTACTTGAGGAACCTGACAGCTAGCAAGCATGCAAGGCAAACTAACAACATTTCTCCATATTGGAGAAAGATCTTTAAATAGAAGGTGTCGTCTAGCTATTGGCTGGGACTCCTTATGGTGATGTGCACGGTCCCTTTAAGAGGGAGGGAGCGTGCACCCGAAGCATAGTGCCCAGGCCTTCAACTGAACCTTGGGGTACACAGACATATAGGGGGCAAAATGAGGAGGTGGTGTGTGAGTGGGAGACACTGAATGTCCTGTCTGTTCAATATGAGGAGATCCAACAAAGGGCCAAGTTTGTAATGGAAAGAGATCAGAAAGTCTGTCGTAAAAGTGAATGGTCTACTGTGTCAAAGGCAGATGCCAGGTCCAGGAAAAGGAGGACAAACTAGCATTGCTTGTATTTGGTGGTTAGTAGATGACTTTAGTCAGGGCAGTTTTAGTGGAATGGTGAGGTCGGAAGCCAGATTTTAAGCAGTCAAAGAGGGAGCAAGAGAGGTGGGAGGAGAGTTCAAAATGGGCATGTTCCAGTAGTTTGGAAGCACAGGGGAGAAGTGCCATGGGGAGATAGCTAGACACAGAGGATTATTCAAGGAAGGGCTTTTTGAGAATGGGTGTGATGTAAGTTTGTTTAAACCACGAACGGAAGAAAAGTTGTTAGTGATAGCTTGAAGAGGTGGATTAGGCTTGGGATGAAGACTGTGGAAAGGTTTGGAATGAGGTCGAACGGTACTGGGTCAAGCTCTCAGGTGGTAAGAAATGATTTGGAGAGTAAAGAGGAAAGATGATCTTCTGTGATGGAGAAGTTGGTTTTGGAAGAGGAGAGTTGAGTCCTTATTTGGAGGGACTGTGGGGACTTTAATCAAAAATGTTGCTTTACATTGTCAATCTTTTGCCTGAAGAATGAGACAAAGTCTTCAGCTGTGATGAGATTAGAGGGAGGGGGAGCTGGTGGATGAAGGAAAGAATTGAAAGTATTGAATAGCTGTTTAGGTTTGTGAGACAGATATGATATGAGAAATGAGAAGTAGATTTGTTTTGCTGTAGTAAGCAATTGCGCAGCATTATTACAACTTCTGTTGCATGTGAGGCTACTTCACTACCTTTATTTGACAGACGCACAGAGGTATGCTTTGTAGATGAGGACCACAAAGGGCATGTTCTCTAGTAGATGTCAAGCGCTGCATCAAGTATCCTCTGCTCCTCTTCCTCCACCATATCACACACAGTACAGTCCTCAGAGGAGGCACCCCAATTAAGATTGTTTTCCTCTGTGTCACAAATTTCTAACTGCCCAACTGACTGTAGGGAACTACAGATGGCTGAGTCTGCAGATCTGTTCACACATTCTATGCCATGGTCATGAGAAGTGTTCTACAAAGAATCACAGACTCAAGAAGAGGAAATCATAAGCACTGATGCCCATATTTTTTTCGATTAGAACCAGGGCTTGAGGAAGTAGGGTTTCAGCAGAATCCAAACCCTCATCAGATGACGTTAACTCTGGGGGGAGGAGCAGATTCTGAAGAGACAGTACAGTCCTCATGCGCCTCAAGTTTCTATGCAGTCAAGGTAGGAAGAAAAGTAGGGTAACTCTCAGGGCAAGAAGTGGGAGAACAGAGAGGATGACTATGAGGTAGTAGATCCCAACTGGTGTAAACCCAGAGGCATGCAGCTGAGTAGCTCAGCAGAGAAAGATGAGGAAAACAAGGAGGTTATGTTGTGGCTTCAAGCAACGTTCATGGGGCTGCACTTGCTTAGCTTGGGTCATTTTTCAGATCACTAAACATATCACAAATCACATTATCTGCCATCTTTGTTAAAGATGACAGAGAATATTTTAAAAAATGCAATAATTTGAATACTTCATGCACGAACTGGCACATGCGCGATTAACATGAGTTAATCTGGGAATCTCACTGTGCTAAAATGCAGACTAGTGGGCCCCACCAACCACCATCCACCCCATCAATTTACATATGATTCTTCCTCCTCCCACATCATGGCAAGTGCTGTCACACAGGTCTTCGGCTGCAGAACATTCACTTGCTTAACCCCTATAGTCAAGGTGAGTGAACCCGTCAGCTGTTAAGGAAATGGACATGCCTGCTGTTTCAGACTGATCTTGCATACCAAGCACACCCCAACTTTATCAATCCACCATAACATCTCTGCCTGCACCTCTCACAGTCCAGCAGCTTATCGTGTTCACACTACTCTACCCTGTGTTAGCACAGAAGCCAGCCCTCACTTGTGCAGTTGTGATTACATAAATCATTGTTTCCTCCTACACATGACAAAGCTAAGAGCTTGAACTTCAGCATCTTCAATCTACTAATAATAACCTTTATTAATTTAGCCTAAACATGTTCGGCAGAGATTTACAAGTTAGCAGTTCATATAAAACAGTCAAAAGTTTCAAAGTTAACAATAATCAAATAATTAAAGCAAAAATAATGATGACCCTGTTCTTCAGAGCTTACAACCTACAATGAGGTGGAGGTGACACAAAGTACAAGTGTTTATTTCCATTGATAGTCCAGCCATCTTGAGGAAATGGAGCTTAGATAAACACTGCATGAGGTTTTTGGGTAGACTTGATTTTGATGGCAAACTTTGTTCAGAGAAGTTGAGTATAGGCTATATATAAAAAGGACTTTGCATTAGGAGACCTCGGAATATCAGGGATGACCTAGTTAGGGCTGACATTGGTAGCCTCATCAAACAACCCATACAGAGCTTATTAGGAAGTAAAAGGTGGGGAACTTTCCCTGGCCTGGGGTGTGCCACATGTTCCAGTGTCACAAAGGGGAGTGATATGACCCACCAATATACCAGGAAAAGATATAATTATTACATGATCTGGATCACTTTTACCATTGCTTTTTCATTCATTATTAAAAATCACTTCTTTTTCCACACATTACACTACATTAGCTTAATTTCTAGTAAATTTTACTTCTCATTATGCCATAGGGTGGACAGTTACTCTTTATTTTGTCTCTGCCTCACTCCCCTAGATCACACATGGAGATGTCCACAAATAGCGCTCTACCATTAGTATATACAATAACATGGCCAGGGACTCCGCGCATGCGTAGACTTCCATGCATTCCAAGCCTCGGTTTGACAGCCGCTTTCCTGACACAGGAAGAGCTGCTCAGTTCCTCGGCCTGGTGTACTTTGATTATTTCCAGGTTTTAACACCACTAACCACCCGTGGTGGTGTCCTATTTAAACCACTGCCACCAATGCATTTCCTCACTCCGCAGTGACGCTCCACACTCTACAGCATTATCCTGATTACACCTGGTGACATCTGGTAAGTATTTTGTGCGACAACTAGTGAAGAGCGAACATGCTCTCCACTACTCGGTACTCGCCCCAGTATCGCTATCGGTACTCGGCGAGCACTGAGCATTTCTGGGATTAGTCGGTGGGAGCTCAGGTCTCCCCCTGCAATTTTGGTGCTCTTTAGAGCGCCAGTCAACATGCAGGGATTGTCTGCCATGCATTATAATGCCGCAGCCATCTTTGTTGTGCTATTACAGTGATTGGCTGGCCGAACAGTGTCATCAGGTATATAAGAGACCTGCTGCTGCCCTGCTTGTCACAGTCACATCCGGAATCAGACAGTGTAGGGAGAGCTGCAGCTGAGATAGGGACATATTTATGCATTTATTAGTTAGTGTGGGTATACCATCATAGAATCCACAAATCCAGCTAAACCAACAGTTCTTCTAAGGACTAATTACGGGGTGTAAAGATTGCAGTGCTAGGTAGGCAGGGAGTCTATGTGCATATATACACATTGCCTACATCAAAAGGGTCCATTACTGTCTGCTGCTGCCTATTACATATATACCTAGCTCCAGAAATCAGTGGCTAGGAATAATTGTTTTTTGCCCCTCAATCCTGATTATTCTAATACAAAGCAATCCAGAGCCCTTTTTTTTCTCCATTTGCTTGTTGAAACTGCAAACTACAGCCAGATCCTTTTAATACTACAGTGTGAAAATCTAGCAATTTTAAATGGCTTTGCCCATCCCAGGCATCACATCTGAGTGCACAGAAAATTCTGTCATTTTTTGTAACACTGTAGTATTTTTTTGGCGTGTCTTATAAAAAAAATTTGACACCATTTTGCTGCCAAAAAAATGTTTATCTGACAAAGAAATATTTAACTGCCAAAAATTTAGTCTGGCAAAAAAAATTTTAACTGCTCAAAAAATATTTATCTGCCCAAAAAAATTTAGCTGCCAAAAAAATATTTAGCTTGCCTAAAATATTTATCTGCCATCTGTTCCTATAGTTAACAATGTGTTATGTCCGCCACTCGCATCGCATATCATTGCGCTAAATATTTTACAATTTTAGTCCTCCAAATAATTTTTTTGTAGTGTCATAGCCTACTTATTGACACAATTTTGGTGGCCAAAAATAAAATCCAGCACATTTAACAGTGTGCTATCGTCGTCAGATGCCCGACCTATCTGTGGCCTACAAATTGTGGCATTTCAGGGCTACATTCCACTGTAATTGCTGTCTGTTACCCTATTTACCAGTATTTTGGGGTACAAATTTATAAAATATAGGCCACATATTGAACAGTCTGGTATCTCCGTCAAACGCCAGATCTATCTGTGGCCTACAAATTGTGTCATTTCAGGGCTACATTCTACTGTTTTTGCTGTGTCTTATCCTAGTTATTGACACCAGTTTGATAACTAAAAATAGATTTTTACCTACAGTCCAGATATTTTAAAATGTGGTTTTCCCTCACACGAGTCACACACAAGTTCGCTACCAATTCAGCCATTTGTAGTGAGCGTGGAAAATATTGTAGTTCATTGAAAATGGGCAAGGCGCGTGGCAAGGAATGGGGAAGTGGACGTGATGGTGATTGTGCATGCAGACGCCGAGGCTGTGGGCAAGCTGAAATTGTGCCACAACAAACACCCACATCTTTTCACCCACCCTTCATGACCCAATTACTAGAGGCCTGCAGCAGGACATCCCTATTGAAATCAGCGCAGTGTGCAACGGCTGTTGGTTGGTTAGTGGATAATGCTTTGGGTCAGTTTGCCACGACCACCACTATCACCCTGTCTTTCACATGGTCAAGTCTGAAAACTGTGAGTAGGGACCGCATATTCCTCACCTTGATTCTCCTTCCTCCCACTATGCCAAGTGCCCAGAGACAACTGATCCCACACTTGGACACTCCAAAGAGCTATTCACTTTTCCATTTTTAGATTCGGGCCACGTGAAGTGGGACAAGGTGAGATTGTATGCAGCAATGCCCAAATATTTGAACAGTCACACGAAGGCAACGGTGGGAACGTGTCAGAAGAGGTGGACGATGAGGAGACATAATTGCCAGCAAGTTAGGAGGAGGACCAGGGTGCAGAAGTGGAAGACGAGGTGGTGGATGATATAGTAACTGACCCAACCAGGCAGGAGGACATGCAGAGCGAGGACAGCAACACACAGGGGGAGAGAGGCAAAGCACCCCAAAAGGCAGGAAGAAGCAGTTTCGTGGCCACAGACAGAACGTGGGCAACCATTCCTCGTAACACCAACATAACGGAAGTTGGTTGTACAACTGTTAGGTCTTCCCGAGTATGGTTGTTTTTTTAAAGACTCTGCCGATAACACCAAACAGGCCATTTGCACCACCTGCCATGCCAGCATCAGCAGGAGTAGCAAATCTATCAGCCTGACCACCACTAGCATGATCAGGCACATGGCAGCAAAGCACCCCATTTTATGGGCTGAACCCCAGGCTCCAGGAACAGTGTCTATGGTAAAAAGACTGCTTCTTCCACTGTTGTGCATGCACGATAATCCCCTGACCATGGTGCATGCAAAGATGCCTCCTGCCCTGCACCTGTCGCTGCCCACACTCAACTACCACCATCATCAAGCTCAACCATGTCCTTGTTCCAGCACAGCCTTCAGTTGTCCATACCCCAGTCATTGGAGCACAGTGTAAATACGCAGCCAACGTCCCACAGGCCACAGCACTAAATTGACACATTACTCATCTGCTTGTGGTGAAAATGTTGCCTTTTAGACTTGTGGAGATGGAAGCTTTCTGCAACCTGATGGCAGCGGCCATCACAAGGTACTCAGTCCCCAGCCGCCACTATTTCTCCCGGTGTGCTGTCCCGGCATTACACAAGCATGTGTCAATCAACATTATCCATGCCCTGAACAATGCTGATACTGGGAAAGTCCACCTTACCACAGACACAAGGACAAGTGCTTATGGGTAGGAATGCATCTTGCTGACGGCACACTGGGTTAACATAGTGTGGGCCCTACGTCAATCAGGGTTGCACCCACAGTCGACAGCACCTGCACCTCCATCCTCCTCCTCCTTCTCTTTAGCCTCCATCTCTGAAATGAGCACATCAGTCACAAGCTGCAAGCATTGCAGCACAGCCTAAGCCAAGCGTCAACAGGCTGTACTGAAGCTAATGTGCTTAGGTGACAAAACTCATTATGCTGAAGAGTTGAGAAGAGCTCTGAAAGAGCAGGCAGATTTGTGGCTCACATCACTGAACCTACAGCCAGGTCTGGTTGTGTGTGTAACAATGGCCGTAACCTGATCGCGGCTCTGAGGTGAGGCACCTGGTCCATGTGCTTAACGTTTTATCAAAAGCTAACCAGTGTTGACGGATCTGCTTGTGAAAGTACACCGCCTGTATGCCCATTTTCGAAAATCATCTCCAGCTTCCACCGCTCTTGCCGTGCTTCAGCAGCATTTTCAGCTTCCAGCTCACTGACTGGTGTGTGATGCCCCCACGCGTTGGAACTCTACACTGCATATGCTAGAAAGGATTTGTGAGCAGAGGAGGGCAGTTGTTGACTACCAGCATCAACAAGGCCATAATTATTCAGGTCAGACTCCACACATAAGACCTCAGGAGTGGACATGGATGTCAGACATATGTACCATCCTACAAAACTTTGCGGAATCAACAAAGATGGTCAACGGTGATGATGCCATAATTAGCATCATCATCCCGCTTCTCTGCATTCTGAAAAGCTCTCTGCTCAAAATGAAAGAGGATGCATTGTAGGCAGAGCAAGATGACATGGAGTAAGGAAGCGTGCAGGGTAATTACACACAGAACAGCCTCATGTCATCCCAACATGGATTGTTTGACAATGAAGAGGAGGAGGAGGAAGAACAGGAGCTACTTTCATGTGCTATAGATGGTACTACAAGCACAACTGTCATACTGTCTGTTCAGTGTGGATGGCCTGAGGACAGAGAGGAGGAGGACTTCATGGTCAGTCGTCCTGTTAGTTAGGACACGGAAGGCTTGCCTGTTACCAGTCTGGCACACATGGCTGACATTATGTTGCACTACCTTTTCCATGACACTTGCATTATGAAAAGTTACAGTGACACTTTTAAACTCATGCTACAAGGAGAACTTTCAATCTCTTCTTCCAGGAGCAGACAGGTCTATTAAAATAGTGCAGTACCAGAGGGCCCTTGTTGCGGAATTATTAAAAAAATTCCCATCTGAAAATGCTGGTGACAGAGGTCACAGTTCGTTGGACAACCTAGGAGTACAGGCGAGAGAGACACAACTAAAATCAAGCAGAGGCAGGGGAACACTGGCAAAGTTTCTGGGAGAGTTTTCTCAGTCCCTTCCATCGCCCTGGCCAAGAGGCATGGGGTGATGTCACAAGGAATGGAATGTTTTGGAAGATGCTGAGGGAGGACCTTGCTGACTGTATCAACGTCCTCTGTGATTCCTCTGTGCCTTTTAATTATTGGGTATCCAAGCTGGACACGTAGCATGAGCTGGCTCTCTACACCTTGAAGGTCCTGGCCTGCCCTGCAGCTAGCATTTTGTCAGAGCTGGTTTTTCGTGCCGCTGGTGGAGTTATAACTGATAAACGCATTTGCCTGTCAACTGAAAATGCAGACAGGCTGACTCTTATAAAAAGGGCCAGACTTCTCTACACCACCGAATGATAACAGCAAAACATAACCTCCAATACAGTGTCTTTTTGGGAGGTGTATTCCCATGCACCTCTTCACACCCACACAAGGGTATACGCTTCCAGATTTTGGCTATTTGATGTCATCCTCCTCCTTCTCCTTATACTCATCATCCACCACCACTAAAACTTGAGGGTGAACGTGTTCCATGATGCCACTGCCACTCTAGTTTTTTGAAAGGGTGTTTATGATGCCTGTTAAAAAATTTTAAAAAATATGAACCCCCCAGGGGGAAATGTTTGTCAGCCAATACACTTAGTGTATGGACATTCCAAGTATAGGACACCCGCTCCATTATAATGTGAACTTTTTTTATGATGACTTCCTCCACGTCACTTTCAAGGGTCATTAGAGTGCCTCCTAATTTTTGGCAGGCCTTGCATTCAATACATAGGCTAACAGTATGGCAGAACCAAATGAACAATGTGAACTTGGTTTTCCTGTGGCCATGCAGTACGTGGGTTCAAAGGATAATTGGGGTGAATGTAACTTTTGTACAGGGCAGGCCTTGCATTCAGTGAATAGGCTAACAGTATGGCAGAACCAAATGAATAATGTGAACTTGGTTTTCCTGTGGCCATCCAGTACGTGGGTTCAAAGGCTTATTGGGTAGCATGCAACTTTGTTGCAGGGCGGGCCTTGCATTCAATACATAGGCTAACAGTATGGCAGAACCAAAAGAATAATGTGAGCCTATTCTTCCTGTGGTCATCCAGTACGTGGGTTCAAAGGCTTATTGGGGTGAATGTAACTTTGGTACAGAGCGGACCTTGGATTCAGTGCATAGGCTAACAGTATGGCAGTACCAAAAGAATAATATGAACTTGGTTTTCGTGTGGCCATCGAGTATGTCATTTCAAAGGGGTAATTGAGGTGCATGTAATTTTGTGGTAAGGCTGGCCTTGCATTCAATGCATAGGCTAACAATATTGAAGAACAAAATGTATAATGTGAACTTGGTTTTCCTGTGGCCATCCAGTACGTGGGTTCAAAGGTTTATTAGGGTGCATGTAGCTTTGGTACAGGGCAGGTCTTGCATTCAATGCATAGGCTAACAGTATGGCAGTACCAAAAGAATAATGTGAACTTGATTTTCCTGTGGCCTTCCAGTTTGTGGGTTTAAATGCTTATTGGGGTGCATGTAACTTTGTGGCAAGGCGGGCCTTGCATTCAATGCATAGGCTACCAGTATGGAAGAACAAAATGTATGATGTGAACTTGGTTTTCCTGTGGACATCCAGTACATGGGTTCAAAGGCTTATTGGGGTGCATGTAACTTTGGTGCAGGGTGGGCCTTGCATTCAGTGCTTAGGCTAACAGTATGGCAGTACCAAAAGAATAATGTGAACTTGGTTTTCCTGTGGTCATCCAGTACGTGGGTTCAAAGGCTTATTGGGGTGCATGTAACTTTCGTGCAGGCAGGCCTTGTCTTCAGTGCATAAGCAAACAGTATGGAAGTACCAAATGAATAATGTGAAGTGGGTTTTCCCTTCGCCTTCCATTACGTTGGTTCAAAGGCTTATTAGGATGCTTGTAACTTTGGTGCAGGGCAGGCCTTGCATTCAATGCTTAAGGAAACAGTATGGGAGTACCAAAAGAATAATGTGAACTTGGTTTTCCTGTTGCCTTCCAGTTTGTGGGTTTAAAGGCTAATTGGGGAGAATGTGACTTTGTGGCAGGGCGGGCCTTGCATTCAATGCATAGGCTAACAGGATGTATGGCAGTACCAAATGAAAAATAATGGGAACTTTGGTTTCATGTGGCCATCCAGTACGTCTGTTCCAAGTGTTATTGGGGTGGGTGTAACTTTGGGGCAAGGCAGCCCTTGCATTCAATGAATAGGCAAACACTATGGGAGACCTACTTTCTTATAATGGGAACATCTTGTTAAAGGGGTATTTTGGTGGGTCCTAATTTTTGACAGCCCAGCCACTCAATGCATAGGCAATATCAGTATAGGAGACCCACTGTTTTATAATGGCTCTTAAGAATAGTAATGCTGACTGAAGCCCCTATAAAAATAGGCTTTGTGACTTTAAGAGTCACTCCTTCATAAATGAAACAAGATGTGTCTGATGATGTGTCACACACCACATGGCCAGCTAGGGTTGGTAAATGTTACAATGAGATTTCCCAGTAAATGCATTTGTATTGGTTGAAAGCAATGGTAACGTTGAAAAATGCATCAAAAACGCTGCATGTGAACATTTTTTAGGGGTTATTTCTTTTGCCTTACAAACAAATTATTACCCTGGAAAGGATGTACCTTAACCCCTTTACCCCCAAGGGTGGTTTGCATGTTAGTGACCGGGCCAATTTTTACAATTCTGACCACTGTCCCTTTATGAGGTAATAATTCTGGAATGTTTCCATGGATCCTGTTAATTCTGACTTTGTTTTCTCGTGACATATTGCACTTCATGTTCGTGGCAAAATTTCTTTGATATGACTTGCGTTTATTTGTGAAAAAATGGAAATTTGGTGAAAATGTTGAAAATTTTGCAATTTTTCAACATTGAGTTTTCATGCCCTTAAATCACAGACATATGGGACACATAATACTTAATAAGCAACATTTCCCACATGTCTACTTTACATCAGCACAATCTTGGAACCAAAATGATTTGTTTTTAGAAAGTTATAAGGGTTAAAAGTTAACCAGCAATTTCTCATTTTTGCAACACCTTTTTTTTAGGGACTACATCACATTTGAAGTCATTTTGAGGGGTCTACTATATATGATAGAAAATACACGAAATGTGATACCGCCGCATGACTTTTTCAACTCAATATTGGCTGGAATTGAGATCGGACGTCATGTCGCGTTTGAAGAGCCCCTGATGTGCCTAAACAGTGGAAACCCCAATTCTAACTCCAACCCGAACCCCAATACACCCCTAACCCTAATCCCATCCCTAGCCCTAACCCTAGTCCTAACCCTAATGGGAAAATGGAGATAAATAAATTTTTTAAAAATTTTATCACTTTTCCCTAACTAAAGGGGTGATAAAGGGGGGTTTGATTTACTATTTATAGTGGGTTTTTATGTTTGGCAGCTGTCACATGCTAAAATATGCTTTTTATTGCAAAAAATAGTTTTTGCATCACTACATTTTGAGATCTATAATTTTTCCATATTTTGGTCCACAGTGTCATGCTGGGACTTATTTTTTGCAGGATGAGTTGACGTTTTTATTGGTACCATTTTCGGACACATGACATTTTTTGATCGCTTTTTATTATGATTTTTGGGAGGCATAATGAACAAAAACCAGCATTTCATTAATTTCTTTTGGGGGGGTGTTTATAGCGTTCCGTGTGTGGTAAAATTGATAAAGTTGCCCCCGTGAGCACAGCTGATCGCTGTGACGTACTATGCCGTCCATGGGCATTAAGGCCCAGGGCACATGGACAGGATAGTACATCAAATGTCAGAAAGAGGTTAACATATTTCCCTGTAAAATCCATTTTGATTTTGTTTTTGTATGTTTTACTGTGCGCTTATAAAAGTGGCATCACACTCTGACAACATTGGTCACAGCAGTGACCTAGAAGTCAGAAATGCTTCCAGGGGTCTTCCCCATGATGTTTCCATGTCGTTTGTGCACTTTCCCCATACATTTCCAATGTTTTCACACTAGAAAGACCTACCGGAGGGTGCAAAAAAGCTTGAATTTCCCATATACTAACATTGGGCTCGTTGCTCTTTGTCTGTGTGTGTTTGTCTGTATGTGCTCTCTGTACATGGTTAACAGCCGCACTCAAGAGTGATATTTCAAAGTATACAGTTTTATTCTTCTGCACAACAGTTCACCTCAGTGGTAAATTTCAATACAGTGAAGGAAAGGCCAAAAAATTGTTTCAAGCGATTTCTTTAACGTTTTGACCCGAGCTTGGGTCTTTTTCAAATACGCCAAAAGTAAAAACAACATTGATCAGTGTATTCTATAAAACCAGAGGTGACAATAATTCACAAACAATTACATAAATATAGAATAGTGACAGAAGCATCATAAATAAAACACCCTTTAACTTTCAATCTAGTAAAAAAGGGAAACAAGGTAACGTCTCACAGGTTAACATTGTAAGCAACAAGAGATATTCATGAAGAGAGGTTTATAAATCAGTGAAAGAGAGTCATTCACACTCATATGGAAAAAGGTATTTATAGATCTGACATATACAATAGGACATACTGACCAAGTATAAGAAGAAATGCTAAGGAACAAAAAAGTATAAAAAGGGAGAAAAAGGGGTTTAAATGAGGCTAATACATACCCAAAAGGGCTCCAAGTAAAGAAATAAGAAAAAAGAAAAAAATTAGTCAGCTCACCCTCCTCGTCTCACTCCAGGAGTGGGTCTGGAGTGCTCTTTTATGTCTTTTAAATATTTCCAATAAACTGAAGTTTTACATACAAGACCTCTGAAGGTGCAGCGGATTCTTCATCGCCTGGTCATATACATTTTCTAAGTAAATAAATAAGTGCATTTAGTACATTGGTGGCAGTTGGTTGCCTCAATGGAGCTAGGGAATAGGTAAGGATATAGTGTTCAGGGCTCATATTCGCATGAAAACCTGGCACTTGGACCGGAGCGTGCGGCTGCATAGAAATACATGTGGATGCATGCTCCGGTCCCAGTGCCAGAGGCAGTGCCAGGTTTTCAAGTGAGTATTAGCCCTTAAGGGAAATATTCACAGTATTTGCAAGATAGGTTGTCTCTAATGATAAGCGAGCACTAAAATGCTCAGGTGCTCGTTGCTCGAGTTAAGCAAATTGGAATACTTATTTTCCACCATTATTTGCAAAATAAATCTTGCCAAATTAGACAAGGTGATTTTCTGGATTTGTTTTCTTATTTGATTCTCATAGTTGTGGTCTACCTATGATGTCAATTACAGGCCTCTCATCTTTTAAAGTGGGGGAACTTGTACAATTGGTGGATGACTAAAAACTTTTTTCCCCACTGTATATACATACACACTTTCAGAGTCTGAATAATTTTTTAATTCACAAAAATACACACGCACAGTATGTGCAAAAAATATATACAATTGAAAAAAATGATTAAATAGTGTCAACTTGGCATCACTTTTTAAGTGGGAGAACTTGCACAATTGGTGGCTGACTAAACTCTTTTTTTCCCCACTGTATGTACAGTATATTAAAAAAAAAAAATATATATATATATATATATATAGTCCTCAAGATGAAAGCAGCACACCAAAAGAAATCCAGTCAAATTGCTATTTATTAGCCCATCTGGCTAGTTGCCCATACAGCGACATTTCGGTCCTGGGAGTTGTGGACATTTCTCAAGCAGTGTAACAATGCAAAGTGAATGCTATTTAAAGCTCACCAATCATACAGGTGTTCACAGACAATTAGATAATGTACATTGTGCAATACATAGTTTTACAAAACATGAATAACAATCAAAAAGTGCATTTATAGTGCAATGTGCAAAAGTGCTTCAATTGATGAAAAGATATTAATCTCCGCTTAAACACCATTAATATCTAGTAATCTAATATATAAAGTTCAATGTATGTATGTGTGTATGTATGTCCGGGATTGGCATCCGCACCATCACAGCTACAGCCACAAAATTTGGCACAGTCACACGTCTGGACCCCAAGAGTGTCCTAGGCTATGTTGTGAGGCGAAATTTTAACCCTGCGCATTCCAATTCACCAAACAATTTTGCCCCTATCTACATAATGGGGAAAAAGTGAAAGGAAAAGTGTTGGAGGCAAATTGTAGTAGATAGCAATGGATAAAATATAACTTTTATTCAAAGTCTCATAAAATAACAATGATTACCCAGTGAAAAAAACTAAAACCACAAAACCATGAAGACACACAGGTAAAAATACTCGCAGGTTTGTCCTGCCTGTATTGAGTATAGGCCTCTTGGCAATAATGAATAGTTTATCTGTAGTGTATCAAAAAAGGCCACAGTATATTCCATATAAATTCTTCAATGGTTAATTAATCGTGCAGCCTAATACAGCTATACCAAGAAAACATATCAATTCTTATGCCAATAGAAGATGATTATACCATTGAACCAAATAGACAGTGATAATGAACCAATGGAACATGTATTTGCATATGTAAAGAGTTCCTAAATGGCCACTGCTATTAGTAAAAGGAATCAAACAATGGATATCAGGAGGCCAATGTTATTTATAAAATTGCAGCTAATAAGGCACTGATGGAAACAATATGTTATGACAAATCACATTAGAGGAACCAATCTACCTCACTATATCAGTGAGCATTCCAAGTGGCCATAACCAGCTCAAAGACAACAATGCCGCGTTATCACATACTAATGTGGCTGTTATCTTGTTAGATCTCACCCAGTCTTGAGGAGGTCATTCATTCCTCTATCCTCTATTGTTACCACTAGAGTTGAGCGAAACGGGTCGAAAAATTTCAAAAGTCACCGACTTTTGGCAAAGTCGGGTTTCATGAAACGAAACCCGACCCTAGGATGAGGTCGGCCACGAGGTCGGCGACTTACGCGCCAAAGTCGCGTTCAAAAGTTTGTTTTGCGCTCTTTTTCAGCCAATCAGGATCCACGGACACTGTGGGCAACGTGATGACATAGGCACGGGTCACCACCATCTTTCAGAAGGGCATGCAAGTGATTGGCTTGCTTTGGTGGGCGTCACAGGGGGTATAAAAGGGCGTGCACACCGACCGCCATCTTACTTCTGCCGATCTTAGTATAGGGAGAGGTTGCTGCTGATTCTGTAGGGAGAGCGTTAGGCAGGGAAGAAGACAAAAAAACTGCTTCTGCTGCTAGCGATTTGGCCTGCACAACACACCAGTCACTGTGTGTGCAGTGCAAGGGGAGGCTATATAGTGGTGTATCAGTGGTGTTGGTTGTTGGGCTGCCTTCTAAGACTTCCTGACATTCCTGCATTGCTGTTTACCCACTGCTCCGCAAACTGCTTTTTTAAAAGCAATCCCAATTTTTTTTTTGTCCTGCTGAGAAGACAAAAAAACTGCTTGTGCTGCTAGCAATTTGGCCTGCACAACACACCAGTCACTGTGTGGGCAGTGCAAGGGGAGGCTATATAGTGGTTAATCAGTGGTGTTGGTTGTTGGGCTGCCTTCTAAGGCTTCCTGACATTCCTGCATTGCTGTTTACCCACTGCTCCGCAAACTGCTTTTTTAAAAGCAATCCAATCTCCCTTATCCTCTAGTCACTTTTGTCACAGCTGTGCCATCGAGCCTGTCACATAGCGCTCAGATATCAGTGGGCCTCACACAATCCAAAAGTGTCCATCCAGTGTCCAAAAGTGTGTGCAGAGATTCAAAATCTCCCTTATCCTCTAGTCACTTTGGTCACAGCTGTGCCATCGAGCCTGTCACATAGCGCTCAGATATCAGTGGGCCTCACACAATCCAAAAGTGTCCATCCAGTGTCCAAAAGTGTGTGCAGAGATTCAAAATCTCCCTTATCCTCTAGTCACTTTTGTCACAGCTGTGCCATCGAGCCTGTCACATAGCGCTCAGATATTCATTGGGCCTCACACAATCCAAAAGTGTCCAGTGTCCAAAAGTGTGTGCAAAGATTCAAAATCTCCCTTATCCTCTAGTCACTTTGGTCACAGCTGTGCCATCGAGCCTGTCACATAGCGCTCAGATATCAGTGGGCCTCACACAATCCAAAAGTGTCCATCCAGTGTCCAAAAGTGTGTGCAGAGATTCAAAATCTCCCTTATCCTCTAGTCACTTTTGTCACAGCTGTGCCATCGGGCCTGTCACATAGCGCTCAGATATCAGTGGGCCTCACACAATCCAAAAGTGTCCATCCAGTGTCCAAAAGTGTGTGCAGAGATTCAAAATCTCCCTTATCCTCTAGTCACTTTTGTCACAGCTGTGCCATCGAGCCTGTCACATAGCGCTCAGATATTCATTGGGCCTCACACAATCCAAAAGTGTCCAGTGTCCAAAAGTGTGTGCAGAGATTCAAAATCTCCCTTATCCTCTAGTCACTTTGGTCACAGCTGTGCCATCGAGCCTGTCACATAGCGCTCAGATATCAGTGGGCCTCACACAATCCAAAAGTGTCCATCCAGTGTCCAAAAGTGTGTGCAGAGATTCAAAATCTCCCTTATCCTCTAGTCACTTTGGTCACAGCTGTGCCATCGAGCCTGTCACATAGCGCTCAGATATCAGTGGGCCTCACACAATCCAAAAGTGTCCATCCAGTGTCCAAAAGTGTGTGCAGAGATTCAAAATCTCCCTTATCCTCTAGTCACTTTTGTCACAGCTGTGCCATCGAGCCTGTCACATAGCGCTCAGATATTCATTGGGCCTCAAACAATCCAAAAGTGTCCAGTGTCCAAAAGTGTGTGCAGAGATTCAAAATCTCCCTTATCCTCTAGTCACTTTGGTCACAGCTGTGCCATCGAGCCTGTCACATAGCGCTCAGATATCAGTGGGCCTCACACAATCCAAAAGTGTCCATCCAGTGTCCAAAAGTGTGTGCAGAGATTCAATATCTCCCTTATCCTCTAGTCACTTTGGTCACAGCTGTGCCATCGAGCCTGTCACATAGCGCTCAGATATCAGTGGGCCTCACACAATCCAAAAGTGTCCAGTGTCCAAAAGTGTGTGCAGAGATTCAAAATCTCCCTTATCCTCTAGTCACTTTTGTCACAGCTGTGCCATCGAGCCTGTCACATAGCGCTCAGATATTCATTGGGCCTCACACAATCCAAAAGTGTCCAGTGTCCAAAAGTGTGTGCAGAGATTCAAAATCTCCCTTATCCTCTAGTCACTTTGGTCACAGCTGTGCCATCGAGCCTGTCACATAGCGCTCAGATATCAGTGGGCCTCACACAATCCAAAAGTGTCCATCCAGTGTCCAAAAGTGTGTGCAGAGATTCAAAATCTCCCTTATCCTCTAGTCACTTTTGTCACAGCTGTGCCATCGAGCCTGTCACATAGCGCTCAGATATTCATTGGGCCTCACACAATCCAAAAGTGTCCAGTGTCCAAAAGTGTGTGCAGAGATTCAAAATCTCCCTTATCCTCTAGTCACTTTGGTCACAGCTGTGCCATCGAGCCTGTCACATAGCGCTCAGATATCAGTGGGCCTCACACAATCCAAAAGTGTCCATCCAGTGTCCAAAAGTGTGTGCAGAGATTCAAAATCTCCCTTATCCTCTAGTCACTTTTGTCACAGCTGTGCCATCGAGCCTGTCACATAGCGCTCAGATATTCATTGGGCCTCACACAATCCAAAAGTGTCCAGTGTCCAAAAGTGTGTGCAGAGATTCAAAATCTCCCTTATCCTCTAGTCACTTTGGTCACAGCTGTGCCATCGAGCCTGTCACATAGCGCTCAGATATCAGTGGGCCTCACACAATCCAAAAGTGTCCATCCAGTGTCCAAAAGTGTGTGCAGAGATTCAAAATCTCCCTTATCCTCTAGTCACTTTTGTCACAGCTGTGCCATCGAGCCTGTCACATAGCGCTCAGATATTCATTGGGCCTCACACAATCCAAAAGTGTCCAGTGTCCAAAAGTGTGTGCAGAGATTCAAAATCTCCCTTATCCTCTAGTCACTTTGGTCACAGCTGTGCCATCGAGCCTGTCACATAGCGCTCAGATATCAGTGGGCCTCACACAATCCAAAAGTGTCCATCCAGTGTCCAAAAGTGTGTGCAGAGATTCAATATCTCCCTTATCCTCTAGTCACTTTGGTCACAGCTGTGCCATCGAGCCTGTCACATAGCGCTCAGATATCAGTGGGCCTCACACAATCCAAAAGTGTCCAGTGTCCAAAAGTGTGTGCAGAGATTCAAAATCTCCCTTATCCTCTAGTCACTTTTGTCACAGCTGTGCCATCGAGCCTGTCACATAGCGCTCAGATATTCATTGGGCCTCACACAATCCAAAAGTGTCCAGTGTCCAAAAGTGTGTGCAGAGATTCAAAATCTCCCTTATCCTCTAGTCACTTTGGTCACAGCTGTGCCATCGAGCCTGTCACATAGCGCTCAGATATCAGTGGGCCTCACACAATCCAAAAGTGTCCAGTGTCCAAAAGTGTGTGCAGAGATTCAAAATCTCCCTTATCCTCTAGTCACTTTGGTCACAGCTGTGCCATCGAGCCTGTCACATAGCGCTCAGATATCAGTGGGCCTCACACAATCCAAAAGTGTCCATCCAGTGTCCAAAAGTGTGTGCAGAGATTCAAAATCTCCCTTATCCTCTAGTCACTTTGGTCACAGCTGTGCCATCGAGCCTGTCACATAGCGCTCAGATATCAGTGGGCCTCACACAATCCAAAAGTGTCCATCCAGTGTCCAAAAGTGTGTGCAGAGATTCAATATCTCCCTTATCCTCTAGTCACTTTGGTCACAGCTGTGCCATCGAGCCTGTCACATAGCGCTCAGATATCAGTGGGCCTCACACATTCCAAATGTGTCCAGTGTCCAAAAGTGTGTGCAGAGATTCAAAATCTCCCTTATCCTCTAGTCACTTTGGTCACAGCTGTGCCATCGAGCCTGTCACATAGCGCTCAGATATCAGTGGGCCTCACACAATCCAAAAGTTTCCATCCAGTGTCCAAAAGTGTGTGCAGAGATTCAATATCTCCCTTATCCTCTAGTCACTTTGGTCACAGCTGTGCCATCGAGCCTGTCACATAGCGCTCAGATATCAGTGGGCCTCACACAATCCAAAAGTGTCCATCCAGTGTCCAAAAGTGTGTGCAGAGATTCAAAATCTCCCTTATCCTCTAGTCACTTTTGTCACAGCTGTGCCATCGAGCCTGTCACATAGCGCTCAGATATCAGTGGGCCTCACACAATCCAAAAGTGTCCAGTGTCCACAAGTGTCTGCAGAAATTCAAAATCTCCCCTGTCCTATAGACACCTTGTATCTTGTTTTACATTACTATATAGTTTGTTGGATTTTGTCTACATTTCTACCAAAAATGAGGAAGGCTGGTGGAAGAGGCCGTGGAATTGGGCGGGGGTTGGCAGCTGGTAATGATGGTGTTGGTGGTGGATCTGATGGTAGTGGCAAGATCAAAATAGGACCGAATGCAGGAGGTGCTGACCCTGCGTCATCGTCTGGCTACATAAAGCCTCGAACGCTTAGTTTTCTAGGAGTTGGCAAACCGCTTTTAAAGCCAGAGCATCAGGAAAAAGTTTTGTCTTACATTGCTGACTCAGCCTCCAGCTCTATCGCCTCCTCTTCTTCAGTTGTAAAAAGTAAAAGCACTGAGTCGTCATTGGAGGCTCATGTTCATGAACCACACCTTTCCTTGTGTCCTTCACCCCAACCAAGATTGAAGGATGACGCAGGCCATACTACTGATTACTCCATGGAGCTGTTTTCACATACCATGCCTGGATTATCAAGTCAAATGGTGAATTACCCAGGCCAAGATGAATCTGACATGGAGTGCACTGATGCACAGCCGCTGATGGATGATTCTGCTGGTACATTCACTCAGAGCACTACATTGTCCTCGCAGTGTACAGAGCCAGATTCTGACCCTGATGAGACTCAGGTGCCCCTTCCCGCACACTATACCACCATACACGGTGACACAGAGGAAGGTGCACATGACATAGAAGAGGAGGAGATGGATGACCCAGTTGTTGACCCAGATTGACATCCATTGGGGGAAGAGGGTGCTGCTTCCAATAGCTCAGATGAGGAGCATCCACAGCATACATCGACATCGCAACAGCTGTTATCTGGCAGGCCCGGAGCACTCCAAAGACAGGTTCCAAACATCAAAAGAGTTGCTGGACAGCTTGTCCAGAGGGTCAAAAGATCACAGCGTACTAGGCCGCAAAATGTCTGCCAAAGTAGGAAGAGTGCAGTGTGGCACCTTTTTGAACAAAATCCTCATGATCAGGCCAAGGTTATCTGTAAGAAGTGCGCAAAGACCTTTAGCCGAAGGAAAAATCTGAAAAATTTGAATACCAGTTGCATGCTTAGACATTTAACCAGCATGCACTTGCAAGCGTGGACACAACACCAAACCTCAAGTGCCACATGTGCAACTGATCACAACGAAGGTAGTCAGCAACGCTACATTGTTTCCCCCACTGTAAGCCCACCAGTTAGCACAGCAGCAAATGTTGAGGTGTCGTTGCAAGACCACAGCAGTCAGGGAATCCCACTGTTATATCAACGAAAGACTGATTCTAGGCCATCAGAAAGAACACCAACTCCATCACCATCATCAACCCTCTCTCAGTCCGCCCTGTCCACCGCTACTTCCACCATATGCAGCTCTCAAGTCCAGCTCACCCTCCCAGACACTATGAGTAGGTCAAGAAAGTACTCAGTCTCTCATCCGCGTACACTGGGTTTGAACGCCCACATTGCCAAACTAATCTCGTTTGAGATGATGCCCTTTCAGCTGGTGGAAAGCACAGCTTTCCGCGAACTCATGGCCTATGCAGTACCACGCTATGACCTACCCAGTCGCCACTTCTTCTCTCGCAAAGCCATCCCAGCCTTCCACCATCATGTGAAAGACCGCATTGTCCATGCACTCAAGCAGTCAGTGAGTGGAAAGGTGCACCTCACAACTGATGCATGGTCCAGTCGGCATGGCCAGGGCCGTTACGTGTCCATCACTGCGCACTGGGTTAATGTGGTGGATGCAGGGTCCCCAGGGGACAGCGGTGGTGGGACAGTGCTGCCTAGCCCACGGTATAGGAAACAGTTGGCTGTAGGCGTTCGACCCTCCTCCTCCTCCTCCTCCTCCAGAAGCGAAAGCTCGTCCACAGAGCGCAGTCGTACGAGCACTCCATCTGCAGCTGCCACTGTTGCACACGATGTGTCCCCCTATCGAGCAGCTAGTGGAAAGCGTCAGCAGGCTGTGTTGCAGATGATGTGTTTGGGCGACAGACACACCGCCGAGGTGCTGGCCGAGTACTTGAAGCGACAAACTGAGTCATGGCTGGGCAGTGTACATCTTGAGGCAGGCAAGGTAGTTAGTGATAATGGCCGGAATTTTGTGGCAGCCATAGCCCTTTCAAAACTCAGCCACATACCTTGCTTGGCTCACACCTTGAACCTGGTGGTGCAGTGCTTCCTCAAAAATTATCCGGAGTTAACAGCCCTGCTCCAGAAGGTGCGAAGACTGTGTGCGCACATCCGCCGGTCGCCTGTACACTCCGTTCGTATGCAGAAGCTGCAGCGATTGCTCCACCTTCCCAACCACCGCCTCATTATCGACATTGCAACAAGGTGGAACTCCACCCTGCACATGGTGGAGCGGCTGTGCGAGCAGAGGCAGGCCATAATGCATTTGTGGGAGGATACACGGCCAGGCACTTTGAGAGGAGACATGGAGTTGACAGGTGTGCAGTGGTCGAAGCTGAAAGACCTTTGTAAAGTCCTTCAGTGTTTTGAGGAATGCACACAGCTGGTAAGCGCAGACGACGCCATCCTAAGCATGAGCATCCCACTTATGCGTCTGCTCATGCAAACTTTGACGCACCTTAAGGAGCAGGCGTCTGCAGCCAATGTTGATGAGGAGGAAGAGGAGGAGGGAATCCTTGATGACATTCAGCCATTGTCTGCTCAGGGACCTCTCCTGGACGAGGTGGAGGAAGAAGAGGAGGAGGAGGATGATGATGGGGATGATTACTTAGGGGAGGAGGATGCATCTCGTGGGGCAAGTAAAAATGTTGGCGTGGCAAGGTCTGGTACAGGGTTTGTGCATGACTGGAGGGATGTGGATTTGCCAGAAAGTGCTCCTCCACCCAGCACTCGCAGTGCATCATTGAGACCGGGAACATTGGCCCACATGTCAGATTATGCCTTGCGGATCCTAAAAAGGGACCCCCGCATTGCCAAAATGATGAACGATGACGACTACTGGTTGGCCAGCATCCTGGATCCACGCTATAAAGGCAAATTACAAAACATCATGCCACAGGAGAACCTTGACCTAATATTGGCTAATAAACAAGCAACTCTGGTAAATCGGTTGCTTGAGGCATTCCCAGCACACAGCAGCGGTGATGGTTCTCACACGAGCCGTACGGGCCGGGGGCAGCTTGGCAGAGGTGTTCGTGGTGCACACAGCAGAAGTGGCGTTGGAGACAGGGGTTTCATGACAATGTTGTGGACTGATTTTTCAAATACCGCTCACACAACTGGTAATACTGCATCGATGGAAAGTGACAGGAGACAGCAGCAGTTGTCAACTATGGTTACAAACTACTTTTCCTCCCATATCGATGTTCTCCCACACAGGTCATTCCCCTTTGACTATTGGGCCGCTAAACTGGACACCTGGCCTGAATTGGCCCAATATGCCTTACAGGAGCTCGCTTGCCCAGCTGCAAGTGTGCTATCGGATAGAGTCTTCAGTGCAGCTGGATCAATCCTGACAGAAAAAAGGATCCGTCTGTCAACCCAAAATGTGGATGATCTAACCTTCATTAAAATGAACCACGCATGGGTTTCCAAGGATTTTGTCCCACCTTCCCCTGATGACACATAGGGTGACAGAAAAATGGCTTGCTTTGGTCCACCTCTTCCTGGTACTTCACCTATTTCGCCTTTTGCATCAGCTGAATGTCCAACAACAACATATGCCACTTTCTAAAACTCCCTAACTGTGCTGCCTCCCCCCCATGGCCGGCATCACCACCTAGCGCACGACACCGTGCGAGTGCCGTTGCCCTGGACAGGTGGGTAGGCCGACTCTTGGGCGCGGGCACTGGCACAGGGTCCCTCATAGTGCAATCAAGTGTCTCTGACGGTGGTGGTGCACACCCGCCGTCAGACACACCGCTGTACTATGAGGGGCCCAGTGCCAGTACCGACGCCCACGAGTGGGCCCCCCTTGCTTGGGCAGGGCCCCAGCATTTGCAATCTTTACCTCTCCCTGCTCCTCCGCTGTGTAATCTGGGCCGTCAAATCCATACTGTGCCTGACACCGTCTGAGCCTGCCTCCTGATGTATAGACATATATTTTGAATGTGTACGCTATCCATACATGTTATCCGGGGATACGGTACCCTTTCTAACCTTTGTGCAATCACGTGCAATCCATACTGGGCCTAACACCGTCTGAGCCTGCCTCCTGAGACATATATTTTGAATGTGTACGCTATCCATACATGTTATCCGGGGATACGGTACCCTTTCTAACCTTTGTGCAATCACGTGCAATCCATACTGGGCCTAACACCGTCTGAGCCTGCCTCCTGAGACATATATTTTGAATGTGTACGCTATCCATACATGTTATCTGGGGATACGTACCCTTTCTAACCTTTGTGCAATCACGTGCAATCCATACTGGGCCTAACACCGTCTGAGCCTGCCTCCTGAGACATATATTTTGAATGTGTACGCTATCCATACATGTTATCCGGGGATACGGTACCCTTTCTAACCTTTGTGCAATCACGTGCAATCCATACTGGGCCTAACACCGTCTGAGCCTGCCTCCTGAGACATATATTTTGAATGTGTACGCTATCCATACATGTTATCCGGGGATACGGTACCCTTTCTAACCTTTGTGCAATCACGTGCAATCCATACTGGGCCTAACACCGTCTGAGCCTGCCTCCTGAGACATATATTTTGACGGTGTACGCTATCCATACGTTATCTGGGGATACGGTACCCTTTCTAACCTTTGTGCAATCACGTGCAATCCATACTGGGCCTAACACCGTCTGAGCCTGCCTCCTGAGACATATATTTTGAATGTGTACGCTATCCATACATGTTATCTGGGGATACGGTACCCTTTCTAACCTTTGTGCAATCACGTGCAATCCATACTGGGCCTAACACCGTCTGAGCCTGCCTCCTGAGACATATATTTTGAATGTGTACGCTATCCATACATGTTATCTGGGGATACGGTACCCTTTCTAACCTTTGTGCAATCACGTGCAATCCATACTGGGCCTAACACCGTCTGAGCCTGCCTCCTGAGACATATATTTTCAATGTGTACGCTATCCATACATGTTATCTGGGGATACGGTACCCTTTCTAACCTTTGTGCAATCACGTGCAATCCATACTGGGCCTAACACCGTCTGAGCCTGCCTCCTGAGACATATATTTTGAATGTGTACGCTATCCATACATGTTATCTGGGAATACGGTACCCTTTCTAACCTTTGTGCAATCACGTGCAATCCATACTGGGCCTAACACCGTCTGAGCCTGCCTCCTGAGACATATATTTTGAATGTGTACGCTATCCATACATGTTATCTGGGGATACGGTACCCTTTCTAACCTTTGTGCAATCACGTGCAATCCATACTGGGCCTAACACCGTCTGAGCCTGCCTCCTGAGACATATATTTTGAATGTGTACGCTATCCATACATGTTATCTGGGAATACGGTACCCTTTCTAACCTTTGTGCAATCACGTGCAATCCATACTGGGCCTAACACCGTCTGAGAATGATAGATGGGGCCCACCATACACTGGAACATTCCAAAGGTGGACATCAGACACTGGAGCAGCATTTACAGGGCCCATTATACACTAGAGCATTAGAAATGGGGCCCATTATGTTTGGAGCATTATTTGGGCCCATAAGACAGTAGAGCTTCATCCATGGGGACCAACATATACTGTAGCATTATGTGGAGCTCATCATATACTGTTTCAAACATTATATGGGACCAATGATTCTGTATGGAGAAATAGATGGGCCTCGTCATGAGATGTAAAAAGTGTGGTATTTTTCATTGTACTATACCGCTATTTCTCTGCCGTATCGGAGCATGATGAGTTGTGGTATGTGTTAAAGGGGCGCTCTTTCGCCCAGGGCACATGAAAACCTGGAGCCAGCCCTCCCCCCCACAGTCTGTAGCCAAATAACCCCCATTTTTCAGTGCTTAACTTGTATTATGAAGTTAATTAAGGTTGACAAGCTTAAGTAAGAAGAATTGATGCTTTTGGCATTCAAATGGGCACTGTTGGTGTGTTTCCTGTCCTCCTCTCACTGCCGACTTTTATTCCCCATTGACTTACATTGGGTTTCGTGTTTCGGGACGACCCCGACTTTTCCCTATAATCGGACGATCTTGCTCGACCCGACTTTTGGAAAAGTCGGGTTTCACGAAACGAAACGCGACCCTAAAAAACCAAAAGTCGCTCAACTCTAGTTACCACACATTCATGGTGGATGATACCAGGTGTGCCTGCCTTGTAGGTTGCGTCTCCCGACGCGTTTGGTTAAATTATACTCATCAGGGGAGCTATAGCAAAGTGTGGGGCACCCCTTGATAAAGCTGCCGCGAAACGCGCGTCGGGGTCCTTCCATCCGCTTCCTGAGGTAATATGCACTGATAATTTTCATTCACTTTTTGCTTGGACATGTTCTTTTAGGGTTAGCTGCCGCCTTATTTTTGCATTAGCACACACTGGTTATGTAGCTCCCCATCCATTTACATCTGCTTATGCTAAGTGATTTGTTTATAGTACTTTACTTTACTTTATATATATTTAGCTCTGGCTGGGATAGCACGCGTGCGGGCTTACGCGTGCAACAGATTAAGTGCAACAGGATAAAGTGTTTTGCAGTTAGACAATGCATTGAAGCTGATGTTCCTCTCTTCTCTTCTTCACACAGGTATTTCATTCCATCATCCATGTATGCTGTCTGACAAGTGTGAACTGCATCATATAGTGCCAGATATTTTTATGGTATTTCATTCCATCATCCATGTATGCTGTCTGACAAGTGTGAACTGCATCATATAGTGCCAGATATTTTTATGGTATTTCATTCCATCATCCATGTATTCTGTCTGACAAGTGTGAACTGCATCATATAGTGCCAGATATTTTTATGGTATTTCATTCCATCATCCATGTATGCTGTCTGACAAGTGTGAACTGCATCATATAGTGCCAGATATTTTTATGGTATTTCATTCCATCATCCATGTATGCTGTCTGACAAGTGTGAACTGCATCATATAGTGCCAGATATTTTTATGGTATTTCATTCCATCATCCATGTATGCTGTCTGACAAGTGTGAACTGCATCATATAGTGCCAGATATTTTTATGGTATTTCATTCCATCACTCCTGTGGTGGGTCTTTATTTTTTATCTATTTGGTTTCTGCTTTGAAGTGTAGAAAGGTGTTTTTTTTTTTTTTTTTTTTGTTTTTTTTTTGTTTTTTTTCTTTTCTCCCTTTCTCAGTTTGATGGCCTTGTCCAGCGTTAGTTATTTACCCTGCATAGTAATGCCTGCTCTGGCCTTGTGCTAATTGGTTAATTACTGATTGTGGCCTTTTGGTGGCTGAAGCTAGCAGACATTTCATTTCATATATATTTAGCTCTGGCTGGGATAGCACGCGTGCGGGCTTACGCGTGCAACAGATTAAGTGCAACAGGATAAAGTGTTTTGCAGTTAGACAATGCAGTTGGGCAGGAGACAGGTAAGGTGCATAAGTTTTTCATGCACGCTTGCTTCTTGGTCAGTCGTACTACGTATGCATTGATCATATTAACCTGCTGCTTATTTGTCTTCACTTCTGCTTTTTAACAACTCGCCTGCCCTTTTACACATTCTGTGCACTCTCTGCATATCCACCCCTCCCTTTTCCCCTCTCCCATGTTTAACTCTGAGGCTCTATTGACATTTCTTACCCACACCAAACCATCCAAAACCTCCATGCAGCACTCAAAACGTTCATACAAATCATCCCACCACCTGCTTTTTCTGTTTTTTCTCCTTTTAATAGTTGCAGGTGACATCTCCCCCAACCCTGGGCCTCCCTCCACCAGCATACATTACTCTCCTCCAGCTGCATATAGAAACCCTGCTAATCTTATTAACATTCAGTGCATGCCTTCTCCTCTCACTTACCAATGTGCTCTCTGGAATGCACGGTCTGTGTGTAACAAACTGACTTACATTCACGATCTTTTTCTCTCTAATTCCCTTAACCTTCTGGCTATTACAGAAACCTGGATCCAGCATTCAGACACCACCGCTGCTGCCTCTCTCTCGTTTGGTGGGCTGAAATTTTCACATACCCCCAGACCTGAGAACAGACAGGGTGGAGGTGTTGGTTTGCTCCTTTCATCACAATGTGCTTTCCAGGTCATCCCCCCGGTTCCATCACTTACATTTCCTTCCTTTGAAGTCCACGCCATCAGACTCTTTAAGCCCTTCTCCTTACGAGTGGCGGTCGTTTATCGCCCTCCAGGCTCCTCCCGCCAGTTTCTAGACCACTTCACCACCTGGCTTACTCACTTTCTGTCCTGTGACATCCCCACCCTCATCATGGGAGACTTTAACATCCCCATCAATGATCCGCTCTCCCAGTCTGCCTCTCATCTTCTTTCTCTAACTTCTTCATTCGGCCTCTCACAGTTTACTTATTCTCCTACACATGAGGACGGGAATACTTTGGACCTGGTTTTCTCCCGCCCCGGCTCGCTGCACAACTTTACTAATTCACCTCTCCCGCTCTCGGACCACAACCTTCTTTCCTTCTCTGTCAAGAATTGTCTCCTCACCCGGGACACCCCCACTTACCACACTTATCGGAATACACGTACCATTAATACCCAACAGCTTAGGGACAATCTCCACACATCTTTAGCCCCCATCTCCACCCTCTCCTGTCCAGACATAGCATTGTCACACTTCAATAATACACTGAAGAATGCCCTAGATGAAGCAGCACCTTCTATACGCAGAAAGACCCGACACAGACAACGGCAGCCCTGGCACACAACGCAAACACGCTTTCTTCAGCGCTGCTCGAGGTGTGCAGAGCGGCAGTGGAGAAAATCTCTCTTAGCAGAAGACTTCATCCACTATAAGTTCATGCTCAAAACCTATAACTCTGCCCTTCATCTGGCCAAACAATCCTACTTCACCACCCTCATCACCTCACTATCCAACAACCCAAGACGACTTTTTGAAACCTTAAACTCCCTCCTGAAACCTAAAGTACAGGCCCCCATCACCAACCTCAGCGGTGAGGATCTAGCCACTTATTTCCTAGAAAAAATCAACCACATCCATCAGGATATCTCAGCCCTATCTCCTCAGTGCCTGGATCCCCTTCTCTGCCGCACCTCAAGCTCACTAGACATCTTTGAGCCTGTTTCAGAAGAAGAAGTTTCCAAGCTCCTCACTTCTGCTCGGCCTACAACCTGCAACAGTGACCCTATTCCTTCACAGCTCCTGCAGTCTCTCTCACCAGTGGTCACCACTCACCTGACTAAAATATTTAACCTCTCTCTTTCTTCAGGTATATTTCCCTCCTCATTTAAACATGCCATCATAACCCCTTTACTTAAAAAGCCATCCCTGGACCAGAACTGCACTGCTAACTACAGACCTGTCTCTAACCTTCCCTTCATCTCTAAACTCCTGGAACGCCTGGTCCACTCCCGTCTAATCCGCTATCTCTCAGATAACTCTCTTCTCGACCCCTTACAATCTGGTTTCCGCTCTTTACACTCTACTGAAACTGCCCTCACTAAAGTCTCTAATGATTTAATAACAGCTAAATCGAAAGGTCATTGCTCCCTGCTGATTCTCCTGGATCTCTCTGCCGCATTTGACACTGTGGATCACCAGCTCCTCCTCACTATGCTCCGCTCTATAGGCCTCAAGGACACAGCCCTCTCCTGGTTCTCCTCCTACCTCTCTGACCGCTCCTTCACTGTATCTTTTTCCGGCTCCTCTTCCTCTTCTCGTCCCCTTACTATCGGGGTCCCGCAGGGCTCAGTCCTAGGCCCTCTCCTCTTCTCTTTATACACTGCCCCTATTGGACAAACAATCAGCAGATTTGGGTTCCAGTATCATCTCTATGCTGATGACACCCAATTATACACTTCTTCCCCTGACATCACCCCTACCCTAATTCAAAATACCAAGGATTGTCTGTCTGCTGTCTCTAGCATCATGTCCTCCCTCTATCTGAAACTAAATCTCTCTAAAACTGAACTTCTTGTGTTTCTCCCCTCTACTAACCTCACTCTACCTAACATCGAAATAACCCTGGAGGGTTCAACCATAACTCCCAAGCAGCATGCCCGCTGTCTTGGGGTCATATTCGACACTGAACTTTCCTTTACTCCCTACATCCGATCACTCAGTCGCTCTTGTCACCTGCATCTTAAAAACATCTCCAGAATCCGACCTTTTCTCACCTTTGAAACTGCTAAGACTCTTACTGTCGCTCTTATTCATTCTCGTCTGGACTACTGCAACTCTCTTCTGATCGGTCTCCCTCTTACCAAACTTTCTCCTCTCCAATCCATCTTGAATGCGGCAGCCAGGGTCATATTTCTGTCCAGCCGCTTCACCGATGCCTCCATCTTATGCCAGTCATTACACTGGCTACCTATTCGCTACAGGGTCCAGTATAAACTCATCTCTCTCACCCATAAAGCTCTCCACTGTTCTGCACCGCCTTATATCTCCTCTCTCATCTCTGTCTATCGCCCTACACGTGCCCTCCGTTCTACAAATGACCTAAGACTAACATCCCCCGTAATCCGAACCTCGCACCTCCGTCTCCAAGACTTCTCTCGTGCTGCTCCAGCTCTCTGGAATGCACTTCCCCAGACGATCAGACTGATACCTAGCCCTGACCTATTCAAGCGCGCTTTGAAAACCCATCTCTTCAAAGAAGCCTATCACATCAACTACTCAGCAAGCTAACTTTGCCCTGTTCCCTCCTTCCAAATATTATTCTGAATCTGCACCCTACTATTCATCTGTCTCCACACCCTTCATGCACATAACTGCACTTGATACTTGTCTATTGCACTTAAACACACGGGCTGATGACCGGATCATGCAGCTTTATATGAAAATCCCTATTATAATTGCCAGACCTGAATTAACAAGCATTTCTCACCTACTGTGTCCCCCCATTTCCTTGTAGATTGTAAGCTTGCGAGCAGGGACCTCACTCCTAATGTCATTGTTTGAATTGTCTTAACTTGTATTGAATTTATTGTCTGTACATGTCCCCGCTTAATTGTAAAGTGCTGCGGAATATGTTGGCGCTATATAAATAAAAATTATTATTATTATTATTATTATTTACTTCTGTGTAAAAGCTTAAGGGGATTTCATTATTTACTTGTTTTTCATTTGTGTATGTTAATTGCATCACACTTCAATCTTCATTACTCACATATGCAAACTTTGTGCTCCTATTTTATACTTTTAATGGAATGCATTGGCATTTATTTAAACATATAACAGTCTTGATGCACTTACATTTGCTTCTTGGCATTGTTTCCAGTATTTTTTGCATATACATTTTGTATTTTTCTGTGCATAATACCCTTGATGTGGTATTTTTTGAAGTGCCCTCACTTTTAATAACTATATTAATTTTTATATTCACTTTTTTATCATGTTTCAATAAAGATTATTACATATTAAGCATGGCTTTTTTCTCTTTTTGGATGATTTCTTTGTATACAGTTGTGGTAACTGAGGCCTATTATTCTTATCATTTCTATGGTGTTATTGTCCTTCTGTAAAGCTGGAAATAACACATTTCATTACCGTGCCAACACAGACCACCCTCTGACACAGACTGCAGGGGGAACCCAGTATCACACAGGATAGGATTAGATGCACAGCTTAGCAGTCAGTATCACAAAGGAGAGGATTAGACACATGGCCCAGCAGTCAGTATCACACAGGATAGGATTAGATACACGGCTCAGCAGTCAGTATCTGGAGCACCCCGCAGGGCCTGGGGGTACTCGGTACTGGGCCCATTGACTTCCATGTGGGATGGTGTCACGGTGGCGGCGACCCGGTCCGTGGCCCAGAGGCATCCAGTAATACAATAGGGGAAAGTTGTGTGGTATTTATGTGGTAAAAATGAAAATAAAGTTATTAGATGGTGAAATACGTGACGCCACCTGTGGTATTCTAGTCAGAGGTGACCAGCACTGCGGTGTTGCTTCTCTGGGATGGATGTTGGGCGCAGCTATGATGTTGTAGCCCTCCACAAGTAGGGCTGTAGTCCCAGGGCAAAGATGTTAAATAAATAGTAAAAATGGCTGTAAACGTTGGGGTGCAGATAAATGAGAGAAAGACACAGAGAGGTGCAGTTTCTTTACCTTTTACTGGTAATAGGTTGCAGTCCGGAATACCACATACAGGTGATGGAATGAGTCCAGCTCGCCTGGAGGCATTCAGGGGATCAACCTTGCCAGGTGGGGATTTAGGACCTTCCTTTCTGCGCTAAGTGTGTGGGTGTCCGCTGTATATAATTATGCTGCGACTCACTATTTGTGATGGTTTCACTAACCTGTATGGCTGTCAGCGTGAGCCTATTCCACGGGTACCATTCTCTTCACCATCGGCCCTGGGCTCCTTATCCGCTGACGTGCCCTCAGGTGTTCAATGTGCACAGGAATTTACAATCCCCTGTACTTTCAGATTCGGCTATCAGGGCGTACAGTTCCTGTCAGCCTAGGTCTCTGATTTCCCTTTTCTCTTTATTAGCGCTTCACTCAGGGGTCTGCTATATGCAGTATTTTAGCTTCCCTAGAGTCTCTTAGACTCTGCTCTTGTCCTTTCCCTCTTCACAGATCAGCTGCCTGTCTTCATCTGATCTCTTTACCTCACGTCCTCACGTTTAACTGTCATTATCATTTCTCCTCACAGCTAACAGCTGTTTCGTTTCCATGACAACGCCCTCAGCTGATTTCTAGCTGACTCACCAACCCCCTCTGCTGGCCAGAATTTATAAGGCTTCTCCCTTTTCTGACCTGCAGCAGGAAATTGTGATTAAATCTATTACCTGGCATGGGGGTCCCTTTCTGCCTCCAAGCATGATGTCACTGTGACAACCGGACTCTAGGGTGTCACATATCAAACAGAATAGGATTAGATACACAGCTCAGCAGTCAGTATACACTGGATAGGATTAGATACACAGCTCAGCAGTCAGTATCACACAGAATAGGATTAGATAGACAGTTCAGCAGTCAGTATCACAGAGCAAGGAATAGATGCACGGCTCAGCAGACAGTATCACACAGGAGAGGATTAGATACGCAGCTCAGCACACAGTATCACACAGAATAGTATTAGATCCACGGCTCAGCAGTCAGTATCACACAGAATAGGATTAGATACACGGCTCAGCAGTCAGTATCACACAGGATAGGATTAGATGCACGGTTTTTATGTGCAATATAATCATTATAATTTGTTATAACTAACCACAGTTGGTTACTATGCCCAGGCAACGCCGGGCTCTTCAGCTAGGGTCCTATAATTTCAAATCAGTAGTAGCTGTATTAACATATGAATGAGCATGACTCACCCCATAGTAACCATTGTAATCATGCCATGTATCGGCGTCTCACACTGTGCAGTGCGCAGGACCAGAAGTCCAACATGTAAACATCATATTAATCCCACTCATGCGCACTAGCACACTATCAGTGTTGGCACCATCTTTAATGGGGGAAAGAAATCCAGCGCAAGTCATATTAATAAGGAAATTAAAATAAATTATTTTTTGAAGTGTTCTTAGGAATTTGTCATTTATCTTTTAAAATGTACATGTAATTTGTACTATGTGGGTGAAACCACTTGTGAGCTGAAAGTGAGATTAAATCAACATAGACATAGCATTAGAAAAGAGAAAAGATCTACCGGTATCCAAACATTTTTCAGATTTTAAACATGTGGCAAAGGATCTGACGTTTAGAGTGATAGACTATATTCCACCTTTCAGAAGAGGGGGAGATAGAATTAAATTATTGAAGATTAGGGAGCTACAATGGATTAACAAATTAAACACACTAAAACCTTTTGGTTTAAATGTCAATTATAAGCTACAGATTACTCTATAAGCCAATTGTAATAGATTCTCCTATGAGCTACTGTTTCTCTTCTTTATGATACTGGGTTGTATTTTTAAGTTATTTATTTTATTAGTAATTTTGCTTTTTTCAGATCATGCGGCAGCAGACTGATATTGGAATGCATGACTCCCCTTTTGAACGAAAACAAAATTTATGTATTTCTCAATAAAAACATGTTAGGCCGGTTTCACATTAGCACATTTTCAGCGCGGGCACGGCCGGGGGTAGCTCCGCCCCCGAGCCGGCTCTCTTCCCGGCGTGCCCGCCCCTTCCTTGTAGCGCCGCCTCCTAGCGGACAGCGGCGCCTGCGATCGGCGCACCCTATCTTTAGCATAGGGTGCGCCGATCGTGCGCAGGCCGTGCGCTAGTTGCGCTTTGACCTGCGCTGCGCACTTTTGACGGTGCGCCGTGCGCGCCAAAATCAAACTTTTCGGATTTTGGCGCGCACGGCGCACCGTCAAAAGTGCGCAGCGCAGGTCAAAGCGCAACTAGCGCACGGCCTGCGCACGATCGGCGCACCCTATGCTAAAGATAGGGTGCGCCGATCGCAGGCGCCGCTGTCCGCTAGGAGGCGGCGCTACAAGGAAGGGGCGGGCACGCCGGGCAGAGAGCCGGCTCGGGGGCGGAGCTACCCCCGGCCGTGCGCGCGCTGAAAATGCGCTAATGTGAAACCAGCCTTATATGCGCAAAATCTGGTTTAAAATTTTCTTTTGTTATTTCTATGATATTTTTTATGCATTTTTTATTTATTCTTTATTTTTTGTTTTGTGGTGAATATCCATTTCTTTGGGACAGGTGGAGTGTGGGGCCTTTAGCGAGGTTCACCACTTCTCTTCCCCAATTTAAGTGTAGGTTGCCTATCCCAGCCAATGGGAGGTGTTTCCATTACCTACATGGATGAATCTACTTACCGTGAGTCCCTTTTGCTATAAGCTACAAAAATGGCATTGCATTCATCTTTTTATTATTTTCTTTATTGAACTTATTTTGATTTGTTGTGCTATCTATTATTGGTGCGCCTATACATTATATCTGAATGATGTCAGATGATGCTATTTTTTATAAAAAAAAAGATGCACACAGACTTGCGCTGGATTTCTTTCCCCCATTAAAGATGGCGCCGACACTGATAGTGTGCTAGTGCGCATGAGTGGGATTAATGTGATGTTTACATGTTGCACTTCTGGTCCTGCGCATTGCACAGTGTGAGACGCCGATACATGGTGCATTTACAATGGTTACTATGTAGTGAGTCATGCTCATTTATATGTTAATATAGCTGCTGCTGATTTGAAATTATAGGACATTACTGGATATTAATGGTGTTTAAGCGGAGATTAATATCTTTTCATCAATTGAGGCACTTTTGCACATTGCACTATAAATGCACTTTTTGATTGTTATTCATGTTTTGTAAAACTATGTATTGCACAATGTACATTATCTAATTGTCTGTGAACACCTGTATGATTGGTGAGCTTTAAATAGCATTCACTTTGCATTGTTACACTGCTTGAGAAATGTCCACAACTCCCAGGACCGAAATGTCGCTGTATGGGCAACTAGCCAGATGGGCTAATAAATAGCACTTTGACCGGATTTCTTTTGGTGTGCTGCTTTCATCTTGAGGACTATTTTTGAGGTTTAGTAAATGCCTGGAAGGCTTGCAACCCGCATTGTATGTTTAATTTTTGCTTTTTCCTTTTTTATATATATATATATATATATATATATATATACACATACCCGCATGCATGTGTATTTATAGGCATCCAGTATATAACTATATATACAGTGGCTTGCAAAGCTATTAATCTCCTCTGGCACTTTTCATATTTTGCAACTCCACGGCCTGGAGTTTCACTGTTTTTTGAGGCTTTGCATCCGTTCTTTTTACTCTTTGATGTGAAGCAAACAGCAATAGGACGCAATACCTGAAAACTTCATTTTTTGGGCAACCAAATTGTTTTGTTTTGCAATTGTTGGGGATTATTCCATGGTATTGCAGAACATAACAGTATTCAGATATAAACTCTCAAGCAATAAGTTCAGCTTTTGATTTGGTGACCCCAAGACCTTTATATTTTCCTGCTGATTGACAGAGGTGGTCGGAGCAAACAGCAGATCAGGTTTTAATTCAAAAGGGGATTGGCAGATAGGACAACTCGCTGAATACATTTTTATAGTAAATGAAATTCTTGTTTCTTTACTCAGTCTGCAGAATTTTTGTGATTGTTCCAGGGCTTTCATATTGAAAGATAACATCCTAATGTTCATTGTTTTTCCAGAGAGCTCACTAATACAAGCTAAGTACATTTCCGCCCATAAGAATGAAAAAAAAAAACACTAAGTGAGGAAAAAAATGACAATATTGTTTTCAGTAAAATTGTAATTTATGTTTATCTTATGCCTATGGAGATATAAAAATTGTCATGTGTTGTGTTTACCCAGAACACTGGATTATTCTATAAGTGGAGTAAGATGATTAAATAGCTTGATCATTAAACTGCTGCTCTGGATAAGTGTCCTTTCCATTCAGCAAGACTTAAGTTGCTTTGTTTTCAGCTAAATCATCATGCAATGTGAATATAATTGCTTTGGGGTTAAAAAACCCCCTTGCAATCTCCTTGAATTACCGGACTACCTTCCTTCTCTACAATCAGCTACTTTTAATTTCCTTTTTTTCTCCAAGGGGGGCACTTTAGCATACATTTATCATAGAAGAAGGCTGTTCATCGCTTCTTTTAATTTACAGTCTGCTCTAAAATGTGGCAAAAAATTTTAATATATTTCAGTTTTACGTAGTGATATCTTATTACATTTCCTTTGGAGAAAGACAAAGGATTCAACTCTCTGTTGTAATAAATTATTTGGCTCCCCTTACCAAGTCCTGTGATTTTGTATAAATTGTTGAATTAAACACATTAAAATAAGATTTGGGACATTTCTCCTATAAAATATTTTACCAGTTGCATTAAATACTTGCTAACTTTGGGGTAATGATCAAGTTTATTGAATACCACAGGAAGGGCCTTTTCTTATGAATGGCCCCCTGATATCCTGACATTTAGCAAGTTTAGATTTAACAGCAGTGGCACAAAATCAATTGGATATATTGTTTGTGGCATACACCTTTATGCCTTTCAATAGTAATTTAAATTTAAAATCAGTAGTAGCATTTATCACTGTGCCCTAATGGGGTTTATACATGTGTCTGAACTGTCAAAAGACTCATTTACTAAAGACTCTACAATATCCATCTAGCATTCAGCAACTCACATACATCTGTCCTTCAATTCAGGACCTAATGTTCTCTGTTTAGTGATCTCAAACGGCATAGTACGTACCTTAGATGCTTCCCTTATGAAATGAAGTTCTAGCTCACGTTATGTTTATGAACTATGGAAGTAACATACAGTAGAAACCAGAATTTTACATACACTATATAAAAAGACACATATACATGTTTTTCTCAATATCTGACATGAAATCAGAATAAACTTTTCCCGTTTTAGGATTACCATAATTATTAATATTTGCTAAATGCCAGAATAATGAGAGACAGAGAATGTTTTAAGGCATTTTTATTACTTACAGCAAAGTCAAAAGTTTACATACATTTTATTTGTATTTGGTACCATTGCCCTTAAAGTGAATGACTTGGGTCAAACTTTGGGATATCCTTCCACATGATTCTCACAATAGTTAGCTCTGAATTTGTGCCCATTCCTCCTGACTAGAAATGGGCGAACCCGAACAGTAAATTTTGGCATCCATACTGAAAACCTACTGTTCGGGAACTTCAGCAGGAAGTCCGTGTTACTGTAAGGGTTCGGCTACCCAAACATCAGGTGTTTGTCACACTGTCATGTGTATGACAGTGTGGCAAACACCGCTTCTGATTGGCTCTGAAATCTTCCTTGTTGGTTGGAGAACCACAGTTCCCACTCTGTCAAAAGACAGGGTGAGCTCTCAGCTGTGATCGGAGGTATAAAGTTTACATCCGGTCACTGGTGTCAGCTGATGGAACTACTGCTCCTATCATCCAACGCCTACTGCCACTAATAACAGTGAGAGAAGGAGCAGCTAGCTCCAGCGCTGTAAATAATAAAAAAAGGCATAGGTTCCGCTGTATTTTTGATAGCCAGCAAAGGCAAAATTCACAGCTGGGGGCTGCAACTCTTAGCTGTCAGCTTCAGCAAAGCTGGTTATCAAGATTAGAAGGGTCCCCACGCCGTATTTTTTTGTTACTTAATTAAAGATCCTGCCAGTTTTTGACAACCAGCCTTGCTAAAGCAGACTGCTGGGGCTTTTATTCTCAATCTGGTAAGGGGCCATGGATATTGGACCCCCAGACTAAAAATACCAGCCCACAGTTGCCCAGAAAAGGCGCATCTATTAGATGCCACAATTCTGGAGCTTTTCCCGGTTCTTCCCACTTGCCCTGTAATGGTGGCAAATGGGGTTCATATTTATGGGGTTGATGTCACCTTTGTATTGTCCGGTGACATCAAGACCACGGATTACTAATGGAGATGCATCTGTAAGACACCTATCCATTACTAATCCTATAGTTATATTGTAAATAAAGACACATCCAGAATAAAGTATTTTATTTGAAATAAAACAAAAACACATTTTTAATTTATTTAAAAATAACAGTTACCGTATATACTCGACTATAAGCCGACCTGAGTATAAGCCGACCCCTTAATTTTGCCACAAAAAACTGGGAAAACTTATTGACTCGAGTATAAGCCTAGGGTGGAAAATGCAGCAGCTACTGGTAAATTTCAAAAATAAAAATAGATACTAATAAAAGTAAAATTAATTGAGACACCAGTAAGTTAAATTGTCATGGTTTGAACAGGGTTCTTGCCCTGCACTCACAGGGTTATGTGTTCGTGGCCTCTTTCTGGTTCTGGGAGGGGTATTTATACTCACTCTTTACCAGGGTTCTCTGTTAGCTATACTGTTGTTCTGGTGTGTCTGACCCCTGGTGTGCGTGTATTCTGCGTTGCTTGTTTGCTTCCCATGTATGATCCGGTCCGTTCCCTCACTCTGTAATCCGTCTCTCGTTTTGGTACTATTGTCTTTTCTGGTTCTGACCTCCTGGCTTGGCTATCGTTACTCCGTTACAGTTTGTCCCTATTGTACCGTCTATTGCCTGTTCTGGTTTTCTGATCTATTTCCATGTCCTGACTATCCATTCTGTCTAACCCTTTGTACTGTATTGCTATCTCATGCTTTGACCTGGCTTGATCTGGTTTCTGTCTCTGGCTATGCCCCTTGGTAACATTGCCCTGTAGTGACCTTTCTAGGAGTTTCCCTGCAGCTCCAGGCTCTGTGGAGCTGAGGCCCCGCTCCTCTGGGGATGAGTTCCAGAAGGTGGGGGTCATCATTTCCCTACTTCGGGGGGCTCCACAGTCGTTGGCTTTCTCTCTGTCTTCCTCTGCTCCTGAATGCATGTCTGTGAATTTGTTCTTTGAGGCTCTGGGGCACATTTATGATGAGCCTGATAGAGTGTGTCTGGCAGAGGATATGTTGATAAGTGTGTGACACAGGGGAGGCATTCTGTTGAATGGTTCTGCTCTGAGTTCAGATGCTGGGCAGAGGAGGTCTCCTGGGATGATGCTGCCCTCCGGAGTCTGTTTTGTAGAGGCCTGTCCGAACGTTTGAAAGATGCCCTAGCCCTTCATCCTCCACCAGATTCTTTGGAGGACGCTACGATCCAAGCTGTCCGCATGGACCGTAGGCTGCGGGCAAGAGGGGTCATGCTGCAGGAAACCCCTTTATTCTCCAATTTGAGAGACTCTGCATCTAGTCCTGAGCTCATGGAGGTTGGTGCCACGTCATTGGAGGAAAAAGAGAGGAGACGTCGTAGAAACAACCGATTGTGCTTTTACTGTGGATCCGCTGGACATTGGAGAAGGAACTGTCCTTCTTGCCCTTCTTCAGTGAAGCAGTCAGGAAAACAACTGAGAATGGGTAACAATCGAGGAGGTTGCCCAGACTCCCAGGTACCCTTTTCCTCACTTACTAAAATTCTGCTTCCGGTGGAACTAGAACTTGCAGGCGGTCCGGTTGTGACTACCGCCTTTGTTGACTGTGGTTCTTCTATTAATCTGATCGATGCCAAAGTTGTGACTTTTCATAAGATAGGGACAGTCAGGTTAAAAGATCCTGTTAAAATTGTGGCAATCGATTCTTCTCCTCTCACCCAGGAGGGAATTTGTTTCATGACTGATACCTTTTCGCTGAAATTGGGTTCCACTCACGTGGAAAAATTAAGGTGTTTTGTTCTAAATAATCTGCCGTCTGGACTGGTACTGGGTATGCCTTGGCTTCAATGTCACAATCCTACTATTGACTGGGTCACGGGGGAGATCATTCAGTGAGGATGTATGGCTAACGGTCTATGTTGTAACTTGACAACTCTTGTCACCCCAGTAAAATCTGTGTCAGTGTTGTCTGTCGATCTGGAAGGTATTCTGGAGTACCTGAAAGATTTTGAAGACATATTTTCTGAAAGTGAGGCTATGGCGCTACCACCACATAGACCCTTTGATTGTGCCATTAATCTAGTCCCTGGAGCCAAGCTACCAACGGCTCACCTGTTCAATTTGTCCGGGCCCGAACGTCTAGCCATGAAGGAGTACATTACCGAGAGTCTCCACAAAGGGCATATTAGGCCTTCTGTTTCTCCTGTGGCGGCGGTCTTCTTTTTTGTTAAGAAAAAAGATGGTGGCTTGCGGCCGTGCCTCGACTTTCGGGAACTAAACAAAATTACGGTGAAAAATACATACCCTCTCCCCCTAATTCCTCATCTATGTAACCAACTCAACGGGGCCAAGTGGTTCTCTAAACTGGATTTACGTGGGGCATACAACCTTATAAGAGTCCGGGAAGGGGACAAATGGAAAACAGCATTCCTGATGACTGAAGGGCTGTTCGAAAACTTGGTTATGCCCTTTGGTCTCACCAACGCTCCTGCTGTTTTCAGAATTTTATTAATGTAATTTTCTCTGATTTAATTGGTTATTTTGTGGTCATCTATTTGGATGACATTCTGGTGTACTCGGTGGACAGTCAATCTCACTTGCACCATTTGCGGATGGTTCTCCTGAGACAGAGGGAGAATCATTTGTATGCCAAGTTGGAAAAATGCTCATTTTTCATGCAAGAAGTATCCTTTCTGGGGTTGATTGTGTAAGGGGAGGGGTTCTGCATGGATCCTAAGAAGGTCCAGGCTGTTACAGATTGGGTGCAGCCTCATGACTTGAAAGGGTTGCAGCGATTTTTAGGCTTTGCTAACTTTTATAGGAAATTTATTAAGGGCTTCTCACAGGTGGTAAAGCCTCTAACGGACCTCACACTCAAGGGAGCAGATGTAAAAAATTGGTCTGTAGCTGCAAAAAATTCTTTCATGACATTAAAAAAGTGCTTTTCTTCAGCCCCTGTATTGGTACAACCTGACCCATCAAGACCTTTTATCGTGGAGGTTGATGCCTCGGAAGTAGCAGTGGGGGCAGTTTTGTCTCAAGGCCCTCCTACCCTTACTAATCTGAGGACTTGCGCCTTCTTCTCTAAAAAATTTTCCTCTGCTGAGAGAAATTACGATGTCGGCAATAGAGAGTTGTTGGCGGTAAAGTTGGCTTTTGAAGAATGGAGGCATTTCCTGGAGGGGGCTATTAATCCCATTACAGTAATCACTGATCACAAAAATTTGGCCTATATCGAGTCCGCCAAGAGATTGACCCCCAGACAGGCTTGGTGGGCGCTTTTTTTTTCTCGATTTCAGTTTACCATCACATTCCGCCTGGGATCTAAAAACATCAAGGCTGATGCCTTATCCCAAAGCTTTGATTCGGTGTCCCCTCCAGAATCTCCCTCCTTCATTCTTCAGCCAGGAGTAGTGATGGCCGAAATCTCATCTGAGTTACAGAGAGAGTTTTTGGAGCCCAGGCTCGGGCTCCAGGTGGTAAACCCCCGGGTAAATTGTTTGTACCGGAACGTTTCCGTCTCTGACTTACGCAGGAATTTCACGATTCTATGTTGAGTGCTCACCCTGGGATTGCAGCTACCCAGGGGGCAATTGCGAGGGGTTTCTGGTGGCCCTCTATGGTAACAGATATTAAAAAGTTTGTGACTGCATGTGGGGTGTGCGCTCGCTCTAAAAGTTCTCAGGTCCGGCCGGCCGGGGAGTTGGTGCCTTTGCCAATTCCGGATAGACCATGGACACATTTGTCCATGGATTTTATCACAAATCTTCCTCCTTCCAGGGGTAACTCTTTGATATGGGTGGTGGTGGATAGGTTTTCAAAACAAGCCCACTTTGCACCTCTCCCCGCGTTACCATCTGCTGAAACCCTGGCCCACTTATTTATGCAGCATATAATTCGGTTGCATGGAGTGCCTATGAATGTGGTGTCAGACAGAGGCGTAAAGTTTGTAGCCAGGTTCTGGAGGGCTTTTTGCAAAAAGCTGGGGATTTCGTTGTCCTTCTCCTCTGCCTACCACCCAGAGTCTAATGGACAGACGGAGTGCACGAACCAATCGTTGGAGCAGATTCTGAGATGCTTGGCCTCTTCCAGGCAGGAGGACTGGTGTGAGGTATTGCCCATGGCAGAGTTTGCATTCAACGGTCGTGTGAATCAATCTACTGGGAAGTCTCCCTTTCAGATCAACTATGGGTTTAACCCACATTTTGGAGAGTTGTCCCGCATGGATTCAGGTTTTCCTGGAGCTGAGAGTGTGACACAATGTCTTAGAATGCTTTGGAGGGAGGTTCAGAGGAATATCTCCAAGGCCCAGGAAAACTATAAGCGGTTTGCTGTCAGGTGGAGGGGGTCAGGTCCAGCATTTGCAGTAGGGGAGAAGGTGTGGCTTTCCACCCGCAATATCAAGGTTAAGATACCATCCATAAAGCTGGGCCCCAAGTTTATTGGCCCATACAAAGTTGTGGAGGTTGTTAACCCAGTAGCCTACCGACTGCAGCTGCCCACCTCCATTAAAATTTCTGATGTCTTCCACAGGTCCCTGTTAAAACCTGTGGGGATGGTGAGAGAGGATCCCTCATCAAATGCTCCGCCAGTGCTGGTAGAGGGGCAGCTGGAGTATGAAGTAGGGCGCATTGTCGACTCCCGGTGGGTGCGCCGGAGACTCCAGTATCTGATACACTAGAAGGGGTACTCTCTCTCATGGGTTCTGGCCAGTTCGGTGCATGCCGATCGTCTGGTGCGGGCTTTCCACGCCAGATACCCAGACAAGCCTGGGGGTCCAGTGGCCCCCCGTTAAGAGGGGGGTACTGTCATGGTTTGAACAGGGTTCTTGCCCAGCACTCACAGGGTTAGGTGTTCGTGGCCTCTTTCTGGATCTGGGAGGGGTATTTATACTCACTCTTTACCAGGGTTCTCTGTCAGCTATACTGTTGTTCTGGTGTGTATGACCCCTGGTGTGCGTGTATTCTACATTGCTTGTTTGCTTCCCGTGTATGATCCGGTCCGTTCCCTCACTCTGTACTCCGTCTCTCATTTTGGTACTATTGTCTTTTCTGGTTCTGACCTCCTGGCTTGGCTATCGTTACTCTGTTTCAGTTTGTCCCTATTGTACCGTCTATTGCCTGTTCTGGTTTTCTGATCTATTGCTACGTCCTGACTATCCATTCTGTCTAACCCTTTGGTACTGTATTGCTATCTCATGCTTTGACCCAGCTTGATCTGGTTTCTGTCTCTGTCTATACCCCTTGGTAACATTGCCCTGTAGTTACCTTTCTAGGAGTTTCCCTGCTGCTCCTTGCTCTGTGGAGCTGAGGCCACGCCCCCAGCAGTCACATGCTTCAGGTCCTGTGAGCTTGGAGCATGCATTGTCACCAGTGAGACCCCGCTCTGCAGTTATCTTTGTGCACAGTCTTTGTACTCAGGACACACGCACTGGCTCAGTGAGCAAGTGCAGTGCGGTGTTCCTGACATAAATGTTTTTGAATATCCATATTGAATCAGGAGCCCTACATAATGCTCCATACAGTTCATGATAGCCCCATAAGATGCTCCATACAAAATACGCCCCATATAATGCTGCACAAAGGTTAATAACAGCCCCATAAGATGCTTCATAGAATAATATGCCCCATATGCTACTCCATAAAGGTTATGACCCTATAAGATGTTCCATAGATTATGCCCCATATGCTGCCCCATAAAATGTTCCATAGAATAGGCCCCATATGATGCTCCATAGTTTATGCCCCATATGCTGCCCCATAAGATGCTCCATAGATTATGCCCCCATATGCTGCCCCCATAAGATGCTCCATAGATTATGCCCCCATATGCTGCCCCCATAAGATGCTCCATAGATTATGCCCCCATATGCTGCCCCCATAAGATGCTCCATAGTTTATGCCCCATATGCTGCCCCCATAAGATACTCCATAGATTATGCCCCCATATGCTGCCCCCATAAGATGCTCCATAGATTATGCCCCCATATGCTGCCCCTATAAAATGCTCCATAGATTATGCCCCCATGTGCTGCCGCTGCTGCATTTAAAAATAAAAAAGACATACTCACCTCTCCGTTGCTGGGGCCAGGTGCCGGTGTCACTGCTGGCCCCTTAGATATTCACCTGTCCCCCGGTCCATCGCTGCTTGCTGCTATCAGGCATGTCATCTGTCAGCGACGTTCAGACTGCAGGGGGGGCGGCGCGCACTAACCACGTCACTGTGGCCTCTGCTGTCTGAATGTCACTGACAGATGACGTTCCAGACAGCAGCAAGCAGCGATGGACCCTGGACAGGTGAGTATCGCTATACTTACCCGTCCTGGCACGGTCTCTGCAGCCCCCAGCTTCTCAGCGATCTCCCTTCATGCCTTCAGCGGTCACATGGTACCGCTCATTAAACTCATGAATATGCGTATATTCATGAGTGTAATGAGCGGTACCATGTGACCACTGAAGGAAGGAAGATCACGGAGAAGCTGGGGGCTACAGATACTGTGCCAGGATGGGTAAGTATGACCTGACACCCCCGCCGCCCCCTCCCCCTCCGACCCCTTGGTGTATATGACTCGAATATAAGCCAAGAGGGGGACTTTCAGCCCAAAAAAAGGGCTGAAAATCTCAGCTTATATTCGAGTATATACGGTATATTTACCTAGTGCCTAATTCCATGGAATCCCTTGTCTTCTGTAATAAAACTAAAATAAAAAACAACAATATCCCTCACCTCTCTGTTGTTCTGTCCATTGTCATAATCCATGTCTGGGGGATAAACAATTTTCAACCTGGATGATGCCAAGATGTGACCGCCCAGGCTGAGAACCACTGGTGACTGAACTGATGCGAGCACAGACTCAGTGACCAGCGGTGACATCATCGAGGATACCTTGGGTCACTGAAGCTGCATCACAGCCGGGCTGAACTGACCTCGGTGAGATCCCCGCTAGTACCGTGAGCATTCTGTTGGTTTTTGATATACTATTAGAATGGTAAATATACAGATGCCGTGGCATCAGGCCCCCATCCCGCACCTGTCTTGCCTCAGCTTTGTTTTTTTTGCTATAGCTGTCCAGAATTGGTATAAAAACAGCAAAAGTAGCACACATCTTGCAACTTTTTAAAGTGATATGATTTATACCAGAATTTAAGCATAATCACTTAATTAATTTGGGATTTTTTTTCAGTTCACTTCTTTGCTTTTGCTTAGTTTTGATAGGAGAGGTACCATAAATAAAATCTGTCACTAGTTATCAAAATATAACTCCACACATTTTTACAGACTTGTGTACATACTTTAAAAATTAATGACAGAATGGCTTTATGAATTTTTATAAAAGTTAAACTCACTTTATGTCTACCTAGCCTGATTTTCAGCTCCTCACTATTGTCAGGAACACCGCACTGCACTTGCTCATTGAACCAGTGCACATGTCCTGAGTAAGACAAACTGTGCTCAGCGATACCTGTGGAGCAGGCAGCAGCAGAGAAGGTGTGTGCTTCAGACCAGCAGGACCTAAAAGATGTGACTGCTGGGGGCGTGGCCTAAACCTCAGCGACCTATTTGCTGCAGGAAAACTCCTAGCAGGGTAACTACGGGACAAAGTTACCAAGGGGCATAGACAGGCTGGCGTCAAAGCACGAGATAGCATGACAAAACCAGAGGATAGACAAAACGGGGAGTCAGGATGTAGCCAATGAGTCATACACGGACATAGCTGCAAAGTACAAGCGAGGCGAGCAAAGAATAGTCAGATCACAGGCAAGGAGTCATACACAGAGAGGGTAGCGCAGTACAGAATCAACAGGTAAACTCACAACGGGGGACAGAACCGGGTCAGAACCATATAAGCAAGCTAGAAGACAGCAAACAGGCACAGGCACACCGGGGTCAACACACTCGGCCAAAGGCAAAAGTATAACTGACGGGGATTGGAGTTTCCCAGGGCTATAAGAAGCTCTCCCTGAACCAAAGAGAGGCCACAATAATTAACCCTAGGCATGCAGGTCAAAGCCTGCACTGGGCTGAAGACATTAACCCCTGATGTGCAGGTCAAAACCTGCACTGGGATCATGACAGTACCACCCTCTCAACGGGGGGCCTCTGGAACCCCAGGCTTCCCTGGGTGTTTGGTATGGAAAGCCCGAACCAGGCGATCTGCATGTACAGAGTGAGCAGGGACCCATGAGCGATCCTCTGGTCCATATCCCTTCCAGTGGACCAGGTACTGCAAGGAGCGGCGCACCTGCCGAGAGTCCACAATATGTCTGACCTCATACTCCAAGTGTCCCTCCACCAACACTGGAGGGACAAGAGACTCGGAATCCTCCTTGACAGATCCTACAGGTTTCAACAGGGATTTATGGAACACATTGGATATTTTTAAGGAGGCGGGGAGACGCAACATATATGCCACTGGGTTGACTATCTCCATAATCTCGTGCGGACCAATGAACTTTGGTCCCAATTAAGCTGGTGGTACCTTCAAGTTGATGTTACGTGTGGAAAGCCAAACCTTCTCCCCCACCTGAAACATGTGTCCGGGGCTCTCTTTTTGTCAGCAAAATATTTGTACCTCTCCTGTGCCCGAGAGATATTACGCTAGACTTCCGCCCAGAGGTCTTTTAACCGTTGAACGGACCCCTCTGTCCCTGGACAACCAGAATCCACCCGTGAAAACTCCCCAAAATGAGGATTAAACCCATAATTAATCAGGAATGGGGACGTGTTGGTGGATTGACTCACCCGGTTGTTAAAAGCGAATTCTGCCAATGGTAATGCATCACACCAATCATCCTGTCAAGCGGAGGTCAGACACCTGAGAATTTGTTCCAGGGATTGATTGGTGCATTCCGTCTGACCATTACTCTTCGGGTGATATGCCGACGAGAAGGAGAGTGAGATGCCCAATTTCATACAGAATGCCCTCCAAAATTTGGCCACAAACTGCACACCTCTGTCAGACACCACATTCAGGGGTACCCCATGCAATCGGACCACATGCTGCACAAACAACCTTGACAATGTTTCTGCTGAGGGTAATGCTGCCAAGGGAATGAAATGGGCCTGTTTTGAAAATCTATCCACCACCACCCAGATCATGGTATTGCCCCTGGAAGGTGGAAGGCCGGTAATGAAGTCCATGGAGAGATGAGTCCATGGCCTATCAGGAACCGGTAAAGGTATGAGTTCCCCAGTCAGCCGGTTATGCGAGCTTTTGGAATGAGCACACACACCACAAGCAGAAATTAATTTCTCGACATCAGACCTCAGTGAAGGCCACCAAAAAACCCTCGCTACTGCCTCTCTAGTGGCCATGATGCCAGGATGAGCACTCAGCCTAGACTCATGAAACTCCTGCAGAAGTCTAGGCCGCAATAATTCTGGAACAAACAATTTATCCCCTGGCCTGGTTGCCGGAGCTAGGAACTGAGCCCTTAAAATTTCTTGTTCCAATTCCGATGAGACCCCCGCCACTACCACCCCTGGGGGAAGAATGGAGGATGGCGGCTCAGGGGGAGACACCGGGTTAAAACTTCTGGACATGGCATCCGCTTTAACATTTTTGGACCCCGGTTGAAATGTAATGGAGAATTGAAATCGTGAAAAAAAAAGTGACCAACGGGCTTGTCTAGGAGTCAGCCTCTTAGCAGATTCAAGGTATGCCAAGTTTTTGTGATCCGTGATAACACTGATAGGGTGAGCCGCCCCTTCCAAAAAGTGCCTCCATTCTTCAAATGCCAGCTTGACCGCAAGAAGTTCTCTATTGCCTACATCACAGTTTCTCTCGGCTGAAGAGAACTTCTTGGAGAAGGCACAGGGTTTGAGATTAGTAAGGGTGGCCGGACCCTGGGACAGCACAGCCCCCACCCCCACTTCAGAAGCATCCACCTCCACAATGAATGGTTTGGATGGGTCTGGTTGGACCAACACCGGGGCGGACATGAAACATCTTTTAAGAGCTGAGAAGGACTCCTTAGCGAGTACAGACCAATTTTTTACATCAGCCCCCTTCTGGGTAAGATCCATTTAACCACTTGTGAGAAACCTTTACTGAATCTCCGGTAATAGTTTGCAAAACCTAAGAAGCGCTGGAGCCCCTTGAGATCTCGAGGCTGTACCCAGTCAGCGATCGCCAGCACCTTCTTAGGATCCATACGAAACCCTTCACAAGACGCAATCAGCCCCAAAAAAGACAGTTCCTGTATGAAAAGCGAAAACTTTTCCAATTTAACAAACATTTGGTTCTCCCTGAGTCTCTGGAAAACTGTCCATAGGTGTTGCAAGTGAGACTGACTGTCCGGGGAATACACCAAAATGTCATCCAAATAAATGATAACAAAACAGCCTATCAGGTCAGAAAACACAACATTGAAGAAGTTCTGGAAGATAGCTGGTGCATTAGTTAACCCAAACGGCATTACCAGGTTTTCAAAGAGTCCTTCAGATGTGAGGAACGCAGTTTTTCACTCATCCCCTTCCCGAACCCTTATCAGCTTGTAGCCCCCCCGAGATCTAACTTGGAGAACCATTGGGCCCCAGCTAGCTGGTTACATGCTGGGATGAGGGGCAGCGGGTAAGTGTTCCTCAATCAATCAATCAATCAAATTTATTATCGCCAAGTACATATTACATATATACAAGGAATTCTTTGTGGCAAAGAGGCAACATAATATATAACAACAGATACAACAAGTAACATCTAACAAGACAGATACAGTATATAGTCTACACATGATGATTTAATTGTTGAACAGAGAGTGGATAGAAGCTGTTCATATGGCGGTTGGTGCTGCATTTGGGGACTCTGAAGCGACGTCCTGAAGGGAGTAGTTGGAATGAGGAGTGTCCCGGGTGAGAGGGATCGGATGAAATTTTCAATGCGTGGGATCGAATACTCTTATCATAAAGATCCTGGATTTTAGGCAGGGGGGAAGCTATAATTCTCTCTGCTGTTCTGAAAGTCCTTTGTAAGCGGAGTTTGTCATGCGCAGTGGCTCCCCCATACCAGACTATCAGAGAGGAACAAATCACAGATCTAATGACAGCATTAAAGAATAAGATCAGCAGATTCTTAGACAAACCATATCTTTTCAGCTGACGCAGGAAGAACATCCTCTGTTGTGCTTTTCTTATAACAGCATCCACATTTTTCCCCCATTTAAGATCATGAGAGATGATAACACCAAGGAATTTGGTCTCTGTGACCCTACGAACCACTTCGTCATGGATGTAGATTGGAAGTATCTCATGTTGATCTTTCCTAAAATCCACAACCATCTCAGCAGTTTTTTTAGTGTTGAGTACAAGATTATTGGCTTTACACCAGTCACATATTCTTTTCACCTCACTCCGATACAAGTCTTCAGCATTTCCCCTGATGAGACCAATCAGTGTCATATCATCGGCAAATTTCAAGATTTTTACTGAGTCTGCTGAAGAGATGCAATCATTCGTATAGAGAGAAAACAGTAACGGGGACAAAACACACCCCTGAGGTGCCCCGATGTTTGTGACCAAGGTGTCCGAAGTGAATGGTCCAACTTTTACACTCTGTATCCTGGCTGTCAGGAAGTTATAAATCCACAAGCATAAGTTGAGAGGGACTCCAAGAGCTATCATTTTCTTATGAAGTAAATTCGGATCAATGGTATTGAATGCTGAGCTAAAGTCCATGAAAAGAATCCGGACATATGAGTGCAGTTCATCTGTATGATCCAAAATGTACTTCAGTGCCAGATTGACAGTGTCGTTTGCCAAACGATTCTCCTTATAGGCAAACTGAAGCGGGTCCCATAGCTTCTGCGTGAATTTTATCTGGTGGGACATCATAATTCTTTCGAAGACTTTCATAGCTACAGATGTGAGTGCTACTGGTCTATAGTCGTTCAACTCAGAGGATCCCACTTTCTTGGGGACAGGGATAATTGTGGAACTTTTCCAACACTGAGGTACAACGCACTCTTTCCGTGACACATTGTATATATTTGTCAGTATAGGGGCAAGCTGGGTAGCACATACTTTCCTAACCGTTATCTTGTTAAGTTCCTGAAAGTTGAGGCACGGCCGCAAACCAACATCTTTCTTCTTCACAAAGAAGAATCCTGCTGCCACGGGTGACACAGAAGGCCTGATATGCCCTTTGCAGAGACTCTCAGCTATGTACTCCTTAATAGCTTGGCTCTCACCCCCGGACAAATTGAACAATCGAGCCTTAGGTAACTTGGCTCCTGGTACTGACTCAATGGCACAATCGTAGGGTCTATGTGGTGGCAGCGCCTCAGCCTCACTTTCGGAAAAAACGTCTTCGAAATCCCTCAGGTACTCCGGAATACCCTCCAGACCGACAGACAACAGATACGGATTTAACAGAGTTAACAAGAGGTCCTAGGTTACAACATTTATCCTTGCATCCCCATTGAGTGATCTTCCCTGTCCCTCAATCAATGGTGGGATTATGGCGTTGAAGCCAAGGCATCCCCAGTACCAGTCCTGCAGGCAAGTTATCTAACAGAAGACAGCTTAATTTTTCCACATGAGTGGTACCCACTTTTAGAGAAAAAAGTTCAGACCTGAAACAGATACCATCCTGGGTAAGAGGGGACGAGTCAATTGCCACAAGTTTAACAGGATCCTGATGCCTGACTGTCCCTATCTTATTAAAAGTCATAATATGGGTATCAATCAGGTTCACAGCAGAACCACAGTCAACAAAAGCAGTAGTCTGAACCGGACCATTACCAAGTTCCAGTTCCACCTGAAGCACCATTTTTGCACGTGAGGAAAATTGTGCCTGAAGGTCTGGGTAGCCTCCTCGACTACTACCCAGACCTAATTGTTTCCCTCCATCTTGGAGGATGACAGACAGGAGGGGCAGTCCTTCTTCCAGTGCCCAGATTCCCCACAATAGAAGCACAACTGCTTCTCCTGGCGGCATCTTCTTTCCTTCTCCTCACAGGTGACAGCACTCACCTCCATAGCCACAGGAAGAGTCCAGGTCTCACCTCCACTGGAGAATAATGGTGTTTCAAGTTGCATAACATCTCTTGCCCGCAGTCTGCAATCCATTCGAACCGCTTGGGTCATGGCATCCTCCAGGGAGTCAGGTGGAGGATGGAGTGCCATGGCATCCTTCAGATGTTCACACGGGCCTCTACGGAACAGTCCCTGAAGGGCGAAATCACTCCAAGAAATCTCAGCTGCCCAACATCTAAATTCAGAACAGAACCACTTGGCCGAGTACTTCCCCTGACAGACACTAATCACCTTGTCCTCAGCCAAGCGCACTCTATCGGGCTCATCGTAAATAAGCTTTAAAGCCTCAAAAAACGCATCCACAGTCATTCTCTCTGGGGCAGAAGAGGAAAGAGAAAATACCCAGGCTTGTGGGACCCCCTTAAGCAGGGACATAACCACCCTCTTTTTCTCATCCCCAGAGGAGCGGGGTCTCAAGGAGAAAAAGAGCTGCAGCCCTCCTTAAATGCTCTAAATTCAACTTTGATACCAGCAAACGTATCTGGCAACTTAACCGGAGATTCGGGTGGGACTAAAATTACGTCTCTATTCCCCACCTGCTGAATGCCTGCGGAAAGCACCCCCTGAACCGAGTCCGCAACCTGTCGTTGGGTCTGGGCCAGAGCTTGGTGTTCCAAACTTAGCTTCTGCAGTAACTGAGTCAAGCATATCACCTGCTCAGATAAAGCATGCATTGGGTCCATGCTGCAGAAGTGAGGAGAGAAAAGAAAAAGTTCACGGTCAGTTATAATGTCAGGAACATCGCACTGCACTTGCTCACTGAACCAGTGCGCGTGTCCTGAGTAAGACAAACTGTGCTCAGTGATACCTGTGGAGCGGGAAGCAGCAGAGAAGGTGCGTGCTTCAGACCAGCAGGACCTAAAGCACGTGACTGCTGGGGGTGTGGCCTAAACCTCAGCAAGATAGGAGCTGCAGGAAAACTCCTAGCAGGGTAACTACGGGACAAAGTTACCGAGGGGCATAGACAGGCTGGGGTCAAACAACGAGATAGCACGACAAAACCAGAGGATAGACAGAACGGGGAGTCAAGACGTAGCCAATGAGTCAAACACGGAGATAGCTGCAAAGTACAAGAGAGGCGAGCAAAGAATAGTCAAGTCACAGGCAAGGAGTCATACACAGAGAGGGTAGTGCAGTACAGAATCAACAGGCAAACTCACAACGGGGGACAGAACCGGGTCAGAACCATATAAGCAAGCTAGAAGACAATGAACAGGCACAGGCACACAGGGGTCAACACACTTGGCCAAAGGCAAAAGTATAACTGACGGGGATTGGAGCTTCCCAGGGGTATAAGAAGCTCTCCCTGAACCAAAGAGAGGCCACAATAATTAACCCCAGGCATGCAGGTCAAAACCTGCACTGGGCTCAAGACATTAACCCCTTATGTGCAGGTCAAAACCTGCACTGGGATCATGACATCTATCTCCTACTTTTGAGACCTCTCACTGCTCAGTACAATCTGCAGCTGTCAGACTGGGTGTGCAGACATTGAATACTTTTGGACTCGAAACTACTTTATTTTATAGCTTGATTCTTTAAAATGTTCATTTTCCTATCAGCTACATTATTCTGATATGGATTTTTTAAGTAAATACACCAACCTTATCAGGTCTAAAATATCCACGGTCATCCGCATGCGGATGACTGTGGATGAAGTGCTTAAAAAAAAGGATTACTGTCTATGAAAATGCAAGGGTACGCAACGACATGCGTACGCCAAAATTTACATAAGACACACCCATTGGGTGTGGCTTGTGTCCAGGAAATTCCAGTGGAAAAAGCATTGTCCTATCGAATGATACGCTGCGGACTCAACAACAAATGTGAAACTAGCCTAAGGAAATCCTGAAAACATGATCTGTTGGGGGCCATGAGGACTGGATTTAGGAAACACTGGATTAACATTTCAACCTGTCGTTGGGCCTTCATCAGAACTAACCCTCCGTCAGGCGCAATATAGATTCTCCTCAGTTCATGCGCAATGTGCCTGACAAGCACAGGTCAGAAAACCACCTATAGTAGCTACATATTTCAATTTCAGGACTATAGAAGTAGTCAGTGACCTTCATAGGAATGTATTAAAAGATATTACACCAAATCAGATGCAAAAAAAAACATTTATTAACCATAAACTTATTAAAACTAAAAGTACCACTTTTCGGTAGTACCGCCAAATAGGCTCCAGTTATCTTTACTTAACTATTGCTTAAATATAAAATTATGGAAAAAAACTTAAAGGATATTGCACTTAGATGTTACTTAATTATTTTCTACTCATCTTCAGTGGTTTCAATTGCAGCAGAAGCAGCACAGGTGCACTTAGAAAAGCAAGGCTGGCAGACGAAAGTTGCATGGGAAAGGCAGATTGATTCTTTACATATTTTGCAGTCATATTTAGAAAGCCTTCTGAAACCAGATACAAATGAGCAGGTAGTACAACTGCGTCTTTTAGAAGGTGGTAGAGTCGGTGTTTGTTCTGGAACGTCCTTGGGACGTCCTTTGTATTTTTATCTTTGCCCAAATAATAAGCTAGATCTGTGTCTGTTTCCTCTGTATCAGTGTCATCACCATCCTGCTCTGTTCCAGAATCAGTGTTACATTCTGCTACCTCATCTTCAGATGAAATGTCACTAGATTCCTCTAAATCCTCAGTTACTGCTGGTTCTTCCTCATCATCTTCTAACAAAAAAATCTTCATTTCTTCTAAATGAAGGGGTTTAGATGAATCATACTGTTTTCTGGCCATTGCAGCAGAAAATCTGAAGCAAGAGAGAAAGAGTATGTGTTAGGGCGCAATGTGCCTTAGAAGCCACCCTCCTTTTGTCTAAGAAAACAGTACTTATGTACACTAACTTAGCATTAATCCTTCATAAAACAAGCTAAATACACAATCGTGATGAATAAAAAAAGAAAATACTAACCTTTCAATTTGTGTTGAAATCAGGCGCAATGTGCCTGAGAAGCCAAAGTGTTGATATCTGCTCACTAGAAGGTCTGCTGAGTCACTGTGATATCAGGTTTCACAGAGCCTGTAGAGTCAGGAGATAACTAGGAGGGGTGGGGTTTTCTGATAAGTGGGCAAGGAGAGAGAAGTGAAACTAATTACTGTGTGCCTGTCAGATCTATTGCGCCTGACGGAGGGCTAAAGCTATATAGAGAAAACAAATTATGCATATGTGTGCATATAATATAAATATACATACAGTTGGGAGAAAAGCATCTAGTTAGACACCAATTGTGCAAGTTTCTCTACTTAAAAATATGAGATAGGTCTGTAATAAACCACAACTGTGAGAGTCAAAATGAGAAAACAAATCTAGAAAATCACCTTGTCTAATTTGGCAAGATTTATTTTGAAAATTATGGTGGAAAATAAGTATTTGGTCATTAAGAGTGTTGAGCATTCCGATACTGCAAATATCTGGTATTGGCCGATATTTGCTGTATCGGAATTCCGATACCGAGTACCGATATTTTTTCTATATCGGATACCGGAATCGGAAGTCCCCATAATGCAATGAGCCACTGTTGTGGCTGTGATTGGCTGCTGAAATGATGTCATCATGATGCTCAGTCTGTGCGCATCATGATGCGCGGTCTGTGATGACTGCGGGGGGGTCTATGCTGACTGTCGGGGGTCTGTACGGGCCTCTCGGGGGTCTGTACAGGCCTGTCGGGGGCCTGTGCCGGCTGCCGGTGGTCTGTACGGGCCTCTCGGGGGCCTGTGCTGGCTGCCAGTGTTCTGTACAGGCCTCTCGGGGGTCTGTACAGGCCTGTCGGGGGCCTGTGCCGGATGCCGATGGTCTGTACGGGCCTCTCGGGGGCCTGTGCCGGCTGCCGGGGCCCTGTGCCAGCTGCCGGGGGCCTGTGCGGGCCTGCCGGGGGTCTTGTGTGTATGCAGGCATCGTACATTCATACTACATATATGCTACATTCGTACAACATACATACATACATGCTACATATATACTACATTCATACAACATACATACATATTACATACTACATACATACTACATTAATACAACATACATACTACATACTACGTACATACTTACATACTACATACATACAACATGCTACATACATACAACATACATACATACATACTACATACAATACATTCATACATTCATGCAATACATACAGTGGGGAAAAAAGTATTTAGTCAGTCAGTAATAGTGCAAGTTCAACCACTTAAAAAGATGAGAGGCGTCTGTAATTTACATCATAGGTAGACCTCAACTATGGGAGACAAACTGAGAAAAAAAAATCCAGAAAATCACATTGTCTGTTTTTTTTTCATTTTATTTGCATATTATGGTGGAAAATAAGTATTTGGTCAGAAACAAAATTTCATCTCAATACTTTGTGATATATCCTTTGTTGGCAATGACAGAGGTCAAACGTTTTCTGTAAGTCTTCACAAAGTTCCCACACACTGTTGTTGGTATGTTGGCCCATTCCTCCATGCAGATCTCCTCTAGAGCAGTGATGTTTTTGGCTTTTTGCTTGGCAACACGGACTTTCAACTCCCTCCAAAGGTTTTCTATAGGGTTGAGATCTGGAGACTGGCTAGGCCACTCCAGGACCTTGAAATGCTTCTTACGAAGCAACTCCTTCGTAGCCCTGGCGGTGTGCTTTGGATCATTGTCATGTTGAAAGACCCAGCCACATTTCATCTTCAATGCCCTTGCTGATGGAAGGAGGTTTGCACTCAAAATCTCACGATACATGGCCCCATTCATTCTTTCATGTACCCGGATCAGTCGTCCTGGCCCCTTTGCAGAGAAACAGCCCCAAAGCATGATGTTTCCACCACCATGCTTTACAGTAGGTATGGTGTTTGATGGATGCAACTCAGTAATCTTTTTCCTCCAAACACGACAAGTTGTGTTTCTACCAAACAGTTCCAGTTTGGTTTCATCAGACCATAGGACATTCTCCCAAAACTCCTCTGGATCATCCAAATGCTCTCTAGTAAACTTCAGACGGGCCCGGACATGTATAGGCTTAAGCAGTGGGACACGTCTGGCACTGCAGGATCTGAGTCCATGGTGGCGTAGTGTGTTACTTATGGCAGGCCTTGTTACATTGGTCCCAGCTCTCTGCAGTTCATTCACTAGGTCCCCCCGCGTGGTTCTGGGATTTTTGCTCACCGTTCTTGTGATCATTCTGACCCCACGGGGTGGGATTTTGCGTGGAGCATCAGATCGAGGGAGATTATCAGTGGTCTTGTATGTCTTCCATTTTCTAATTATTGCTCCCACAGTTGATTTCTTCACTCCAAGCTGGTTGGCTATTGCAGATTCAGTCTTCCCAGCCTGGTGCAGGGCTACAATTTTGTTTCTGGTGTCCTTTGACAGCTCTTTGGTCTTCACCATAGTGGAGTTTGGAGTCAGACTGTTTGAGGGTGTGCACAGGTGTCTTTTTATACTGATAACAAGTTTAAACAGGTGCCATTACTACAGGTAATGAGTGGAGGAAAGAGGAGACTCTTAAAGAAGAAGTTACAGGTCTGTGAGAGCCAGAAATCTTGATTGCTTGTTGCTGACCAAATACTTATTTTCCACCATAATATGCAAATAAAATGAAAAAAAAACAGACAATGTGATTTTCTGGATTTTTTTTTCTCAGTTTGTCTCCCATAGTTGAGGTCTACCTATGATGTAAATTACAGACGCCTCTCATCTTTTTAAGTGGTGGAACTTGCACTATTGCTGACTGACTAAATACTTTTTTTCCCCACTGTACATAGACATACAGTACATATAACATAGAGAACATACTCACCATCACTTGTCACTTTGTTCCCCGAAGCCAGTGTCATTCTCACTGTAAAAAATATGAAAATAACAAGCAAACAATATACTCCCTGATCTGCAGAAATCCACGCATGTGTGTCCCACGCCGATCTCCCATGGAGAACAGCAGCATCAGCTGATGCGACCGCTCTCTACGGGGCTCCAGGAATCCAGTGACAAGAGGTAGGTATCCTTCCGCACTGTATTCCTCCACCACTGTAAAAAAATAGTCCCTACTCTCACTTTTGGCATTGCTGTGTGAGACTGTTGAAGTGCATTGTGCATGAAACGGCTGTTGTCCGTCTTTTTGCATTTCTCCCGTGTCATTGCCTGTGCTTTATTAACATGAAATACGGTGAGTGCCATCCTGCTGTCTTTTTCTACTACGATAGTTCATGTTTTTTCTTCACATAGATAGAGCACCCGTTCAGCAAGGGTTACAGGTGTCACACTGATAGCGGTCATAAGTGACTTTGCGGGTATTTCTTCCTCAGGGACAGTGCCGGATGTTTCTTTTTTCTTTGACTGACTACTGGTCTTGAAAACTTTGTGACACTGACCGGAGTCAGAGAGAGGTGATTATAGGATATTTCTGTGGTAAGAGATATCTGGGAACCTGTGTGGCCAAAAAGTTAGCGGTCTTGAAAACCGTGTGATACTGACAGGGGTCAGAAAGAAACTGTGTGTGAATGGACATTTATCAGATGCCTCTGAGGACAAGAGGAATCCGAGAACCTGTGTGGCCGATCCAGCAAGTAACGGTCTTGACAACCGTGTGCTATACTGACCGGGGTCAGTGAGAAGTATGTTTCAGGAAAAGACTGTATTTTGTTCCATGTTTATGGATACCTCTGAGTACAAGAGGAATCCGGGAACCTGTGTGGCCGACACCAGCAGGTAACAGACAGATGTTTGTGTTATGCTGACTGAGGCCAGTGAGAGGCTATATTCTTGTGTTAAAGCTGAATGTTTAATAGACAGTAAAATGGCTTCTGGAACTGTCTAAATAATAAAATGAATGGCTTCATTTTAACCCTCAGCATGCCAGTGTTTAACTCAAAGACCTGCAAAGTGAGTAATCCCAGTCCACTCACATGGTGGAACCTTACAGTCTTCACAAGGTTGGCACACACTGTTGGTGGCATGTTGGCCCATTCCTCCATGCAGATCTCCTCTAAAGCAGTGATGTTTTGGACCTGTCGCTGGGCAACAAAGGCATTCAAATCCCTCCAAAGGTTTTCTATGGGGTTGAGATATGGAGACTGGTTAGGCCACTCCAGGACATTCATATGCTTCTTACAAAGGCACTCCTTCATTGCCTTGGCAGTGTGCTTGGGATCATTATCATGCTGAAAGATCCATCCATGTTTCCTCTTCAATGCCCTTGCTGATGGAAGGTTTGCACTCAAAATCTCACGATACATGACCCCATTCATTCTTTCATGTACACGGATCAGTCGCCCTGGTCCCTTTGCAGAGAAACAGCCCCAATGCATGATGTTGCCACCCCCATGCTTCACAGTAGGTAGGGTGTTCTTTGGATGCAGCTCAGCATTCTGTCTCCTTCAAACACGACAAGTTTTGTTTCTTCCAAACAGTTCTACTTTGGTTTCACCAGACCTTATGACATTCTTCCAATACTAATCTGGATATTTCAAATGCTCTCTAGCAAACTTCAGATGGGCCCGGACATGTACTGGCTTAAGCAGGGGGACACGTCTGTCAGTGCAGGTTCTGAGTGACAGGCGTAGTAGTGTATTACTGATGGTAGCTTTTGTTACAGAGGTCCCAGCTCTATGTAGGTCATTCAATAGGTCCCCCATGTTGTTATGGGATTTTTGCTCACCGTTCTTGTGAACATTTTGTCCCCACGTGGTGAGATCTTGCATGGAACTCCAGATTGAGGGAGATTATGAGTGGTCTTGTATGTCTTCCATTTTCTTATTATTGCTCCCACAGTTAATTTTATCACACCAAACTGCTTGCCTATTGCAGATTCAGTCTTTCCAGCCTGGTCAAGGGCTATAATTTTGTTTATGGTGTCCTTCGACAGCTCTTTGGTCTTCACCATAGTGGAGTTTGGAGTGTGACTGAGGTTTTGGACAGGTGTTTTTATACTGATAACAAGTTCAAACAGGTGCCATAACTACAGGTAATGAATTGAGGACAGAGGAGCCTCTTAAAGAAGAAGTTACAGGTCTGTGAGAGCCATAAATCTTGCATGTTTTTAGGTGACCAAATACTTATTTTCCACCAGAATTGCAAAATAAATCTTGCCAAATCAGACAAGGTGATTTTCTGCATTTGTTTCCTCATTTTGAGTCTCATTGTTCTGGTCTACCTTTGATGTCAATTACAGACCTCTCTCGTCTTTTAAAGTGGGGGAACTTGCACAATTGGTGGCTGACTAAATACTTTTTTCCTCACTGAATATACATACACACTTTCAGAGTCTGAATTAATTTTTAATTCACAAAAATACACACGCACAGTATGTGCAAAAACTATATACAATTGAAAAAAATGATTAAATATTGTTAGCTTGGCATTATAATATGGTAGATGTGAGTTCATACCAAGTATCCATGTGGGATTACTACTTTAGACACAATAATTTTGTTCAGTAAATAGAATATTTTAGTTATCCAAAAATGGATAATTAGAAATTGTTAACATTGCGATATCATAAAGCTTAGCACTGTATTAGAGAGGCATGAAGTATAGTGATGAGCGAGCTCTAAAATGCTCAGGGACTTGTTGCTCGGGTTGGGCAAATTGGAATGCTTGGGTGCTCGACCCGAGTAATGAGCCCAATGTAAGTCTATGGGAAAACTGAGTATTTTTACTGCGAGGGGGTCCATTTAGGGTCTTAAAACATCTGAAAATAATGGAAACAGTGCTGAAATGACATGGAACCGTCATGGTCAAGGCCCCTGAAAGCATTTCTGACTCCCAGGTCACAGCTTTGAACAATGTTATCAGAGTCTTATGCCATTTTTACAGGCACACAATAAAACATACAAGATTTAAACCAAAATGAATTTTCATGGGAAATAAGTTAAGGAACATCCTTTCCAGGTATTGACTTTTCTATAAGGCAAAATAAATGACCCTTGACAAAAATGTTCCTCCACCACTTGGGCTACATTCACACGCAGCGTTTTTGATGCGTTTTTCAACTTTAGCATTGCTTTCAAACAAGGCAAATGCATTCACTGGAAATGTTATTTAAACAGTTTACAACCTTATCTGGCCATGACACAACATTAGACACATCCTGTTTCATTTATGAAGAAGGGACTCTGAAATTCACAAAGTCTATTTTTAAAGGGCCAGCAGTCAGCACTCACTATTCTTAGAGAGCCAGCAGCTGGCAATGCTTTGTTGTTCCCATTATTGTACATTGGGTCCCTTATACTGTCATTGAATATGCAGTGAGTGGCAGGGCTACCCAAAATTTGGATACACCCCAACAACCCATTGAACAGACGTCATGGATGACCACATGCAACCGAAGTTCCAAGAATTCATTTGGAACTCCCATACTGTTTGTTTTTGCATTGAAGGCAAGACTTGCCCTGCCCCAAAGTTACACGCACCCCAATAAGCCTTTGCACCCACGTACTGGATGTCCACAGGAAAGCCAAGTTCTCATTATTCATTTCGCACTCCCATACAGTTTGCTTGCGCATTGAATGCAAGACCTTCCCTTCACCAAATTTACACACACCCCAATAAGACTTTGAACCGAGGTACTGGATGGTCACATGCAACCAAAGTTCCCAGTATTCATTTGGTACTCCCATACTGTTTGCTTAGGCATTGAATCCAAGGCCTGCCCTGCACCAGTTACAAGTACCCTAATAAGCCTTTGAACCCACGTACTGGATGGTCAAGGGAAAACCCACTTCACATTATTCATTTGGTACTCCCATACTGTTTGCTTATGCATTGAAGATAAGGCCTGCCTGCATCAAAGTTACATGCACCCCAATAAGCCTTTGAACCCACGTACTGGATGGCCAAAGGAGAAGGAGGAGGATAATAGCAAATAGCCGAAATTAGGAAACGTGTACTCATGTGTAGGTGTGAAGAGGTGCATGGTCACAAAAAAGACACTGGATTTGAGGTTAGGTTTCACTGTTATCATGCGGTGATGTACAGAAGTCTGGCCCAATCCAGCCCTTTTTCATTTTTATAAGAATCAGCATTTTCAGTTGACAGGCATATGCGCTTATCAGTTATAATTCCACCAGCGGCACTAAATACGTGTTCTGACAAAACGCTAGTGGCAGGACAGGCCAGGACCTCCAAGGCATAGAGAGCCAGTTCATGACACGTATCCAGCTTTGGGATCCAATAATTAAAAGGCACAGAGGAATCTTGGAAGACCTTGGTGCGGTCAGCAAAGTACTCCCTCACCATGTTCCAAAATTTTGCACTCCTTGTGAGAGTACCCCACGCCTCAGAGCCACTCCGATGTGAGGGGCTGAGAAAACTCTCCCAGAACTTTGCCAGTTTTCCGCTGCCTCTGCTGGATTGGAGTTTTGTCTCTCTCGTCTGTACTCCTTGGTTGTCCAATGAACTGTGACCTCTGTCGTCAGGGTTTTCAGATGGGAATTTTTTTAATAATTCCGCACTAAAGGCCTTCTGGTACTGCAACATTTTAGTAAACCTGTATGCCTCTGGAAGAAGAGATTGAAAGCTCTCCTTGTTGCATGGTTCTAGAAGTGTCACCAACCAGTAATGATTGTCAGCCAAAATTGTGACAATACGAGGGTCACGGGAAAAGCAGCGCAACATAAAGACAGCTATGCATGGCAGACTGCTAACATGCAAGATTTCCATGTCCTCACCAAGAGGATGACTGACCATGCTCTCATCCTCCTCCCTGTCCTCAGGCCATCCATGCTGAACAGATGGTATGATAGTTATGCTTGCAGTACCATCTATAGCACATGAAAATAGCTTCTGTTCTTTCTCCTTCTCTTCCTCATTGTCATCCAATCCATGTGGGGATGAAATGAGGCTGGGCTGTGTGTAATCACTCTGTATGCTTTATGCTTCCTTGCTCCATCTCATTGTGCTCAGGCTGCAATGCCACCTCTTTAATTGATGGTAATGCTAGTTATGGTGTCATCTCCACTCATCATCTTGGTGCACTCCTCAAAGTTTTGTAGGATGGTACATATGTCTGACATCCTTGTACATTCCAGAGGTCTTATGTGTAGAATCTGAAATGAATACCGAGAGCCTTGTTGATGCTGGTAGTCAAGAACTGCCCTCTTCTGCTCACAAATCCTCTCCAACATGTGCAGTGTTGAGTTCCAACACGTGGGGACATCATACACCAGTCAATGAGCCGAAAGCTACAAATGCTGATGAAGCATGGCAAGGATGGCAAAAGCTGGAGCTGACTTTCTAAAATGGGCACACAGGTGGCATATTTTGACAAGCAAATCCGGCAGCTCCAGGTAGCTTTTGAGAAACTGTTGAACAACAAGGTTAAGTACATGGGCCAAGCATGGTACGTGTGTGAGCTCGCCTCGCATCAGAGCCGCCATCAGGTTCCGGCCATTGTCACACACGACCATGCTTGGCTACAGGTTAAGAGGTGTCAGCCACACAACTGCCTGCTCTTTCAGAGCTATCCACAACTCTTCATCATTGTGCAGTTTGTCACCTAAGCATATTATCTTCAGTACAGCCTGTTGATGATGGCTGAGGCAGTGCTGCAGTGCTTCCAGCTTGTGACGGATGTGGTCATTTCGGAGATGGAGGCTGAAGAGGAGGAGAAGGTGCAGGAGCTGTAGACTGTGGGGGCAACCCTGATTAATGTAGGACCCGCAAACTTTGGCGTCGGGAGGACGTGTAGCATCGCAAGGTCCCTCTGGGTCCCGGCTTCCTCTATGTTAACCCAGTGTGCCATCAGCAAGATGTAGCATCCCTGCCCACAAGTACTTGTCCATGTGTCCATAGTTAGGTGAACCTTCTGAGTAACAGCATTTTTGATGGAATGGGTAATGTTGTGGGACACGTGCTTGTGTAATGTCGGGATGGCACACTTGGAGAAATAGTGGAGGCTGGGGACCGAGTACCTTGGGATGGCCGACGCCATCAGGTTGTGGAAAGCTTCCAACTCCATGAGCCTAAAAGGCAACATTTTGAACTCAAGCAGACGAGAAATGTGTGAATTTAGTACTGTGGCCTGTTGGACATAGGTTGCGTGTTTACTTTTGCATTCCAATGACTGGAGTATGGACAAATGAAGCCTGCGCTGGGACAAGGATGTGAATGAGCTTGATAATGATGGCAGTTGAGTGTGGGCAATGACAGGTGCAGGGCAGGAGGCATTTGTTAGGCTGGCGGAATGCACCAAATAATAAAATGATAATGAGGTACGTTCACAGCCTGGGGTCCACCATGCAGAGATAATATACTGTTGCTAAGTAATGGTGGAGTTGTACCTGAACACCGGCTTGCTGCTGACTCAAGCATGACATTACAGCAGAGTCTGAAGGAGCAATCAGACGCCTAGCATTAGCCTGGGCAAGACGTCTGGACCAACATCTCTGCTGAGCTGGAATCTCTGTGGCTGCAGAGGAATGGGAGACCGCAGAGGACAAGGCTTGAGATTCCCCCTATGCAGTGGGGAAAACTCGATGCCTAACATTAACCCCCCCTCCCCTCTGAGCCTCCCTATGCTCAAAGGCTGCAATGAGTAGTGGAGCGTGGATGTTCTTCACTGGCTCCAGGTCCGATGCTCTGGGCCATGATCCCTCCAATCCACCAGATAATACTTTTCTCCACGTACCACCTTGCAGCCCACAATGACATTCACCTCAAACTCATCAGAGGACAAGCTTGATGTCCCAGCACTTGATTCAGAGAACCGGGAAATGTGAACGGGCTTAAGTAGAGAAACGTGGAAGGTATCAGTGATACCCAGGCGTGGAGGAAGGGCCAGCCAGTAGACTACAGGGTCGACCTGTTTGAGGACCTTGAAAGGACCAATGTAGTGAGGTGCAAACTTAGTGGACTCGACCCACAGCCTGATGTTATGGGCGTAGAGCCACACTAAGTTGCCAGGGGAGAACGTCGGAGCGGGGCGCCGGTGTGCGTCGGCGGAGGCCCTCATTCTCTTCTTGGAAGCTTGGATGGCATCCTGAGTGCAGTCCCAAATGTCACGTGACTCCATTGCCCTGTCTGCCAACCTAGAATTGGTGGAAGACACGGGCATGGGAATAGGGATGCGAGGATGCTTGCCGTAATTGAGGAGGAATGGGGTCTGACCAGTGGAATCGGCCACAGCATTGTTGAACGCAAACTCCGTCCATGGTAGCAGGGATGCCCAGTCATCCTGCCTTGCTGAGACAAAGTGTCGTAGATATGTGACCAGAGTCTGGTTGGCCCTCTCTACCAACCCGTTCATTTCGAATTGATAGGCCGAGGAGAGATTCAGCTCAATGCTGAGGAGACTACAGAGTTCTCTCCAGAACCGAGACCTACTGGGGGCCCCGGTTACTGACTACCTTATCCGGCTTACCATGAATGTGAAAGATATGATTAATAAACAGCGCTGCCTGACCCCGTGCAGAAGGTAACCTCGCGAGAGGCACCAGATGCATCATTTTGGAGAAATGATCGGTGACAACCCAGATAACTGTGCTGCCCCTGGACTTGGGCAGACCCACCACAAAATCCATGCCGATCATCTCCCAGGGCCTGTGGGCCACCGGTAGGGGGTAAAGTAGCCGATTGGGTCATTGCCGGAGAGATGTGTTCTGGGCGCAGGAGATGCACACCCAAATGTAGTCTCCAACATCTAGGGCCATATGCGGCCACCAGTATGTTATCGCCAGGAGCTCAGTTATCTGCTTCATCCCGAAGTGTCCACCTACCCTGGATGCGTGAGCCCAAGATAGGACTTCATGTCGCAGATGGGAAGAAACAAAAGTCTTGCCTGGAGGCACCAACTCTAGGACGACCGGAGCCACAGTCCTCAGGCTCTCGGATGGGACGATTAGCCAAGGCTCTGTCTCCTCCTCCTCCGATGACACTACGGAGCGAGAGAGAGCATCGGCCCAGACATTCTTCTCACCGGACAGGAAATGAAGGGTGAAGTGGAACCGGGAGAAGAAAAGCGACCATCTGGCCTGGCGAGAATTTAGCTGCTGTGCCATCTGCTGGTACAGCAAGTTTTTGTGGTCGATATATACCTGGAAGGGGAACCGAGCCCCCTCCAAGAGATGTCTCCACTCCAAGAAGACCAACTCCATTGCCAGCAACTCCCTGTTCCCGATGGAATAGTTCCTCTTCGCCGACGAAAAGGTCTTGGAGAAAAGAAGCAGGGTTGCTTCCGACCTTGAGTGTCCTTCTGGAAGAGGACCGCTCCACCTCCACAATAAAGAGTTTGTCCACATCGGGATGATGTAGAATGGAAATACTGGCAAAATGAGTCTTGATGGAGGAGAAAGCCTTGGAGACATGTTCCGATCACACCTTGGGATTGGCTCCCATCTCGGTGAGGGCGACCAAGGGAACCACCAAGGTGGAGAAGTGGGGAATGAACTGGTGATAGTAATTTACGAACCCCAAAAAGTGCTGCACCGCTTTAAGGGAATGGAGTTCTTGCTAGTCCATTACTGCCTGCAGTTAGGCAGGGAGTTAGCTCGTAATCGGGCAAAGACTTTGTCAACCTCTCTCCGGTGGGAGTCCACATCTGGAGAGAAGATGAGGATGTCATCCAGATAGGCAACCACAGAGGTGGAGAACATATCCCAAAATATATCATTGACAGAGTCCAGGAAGACGTCCAGTGCATTACAAAGACCGAAGGGCATGACCTGATACTCATAATGGCCATCCCTGGTGTTAAATGCTGTCTTCCATTCGTCCCCCTCACGAATGCGTATCAGGTTATAGGCCCCCCCGCAGACCTAATTTGGTGAAAACCCTTGCTCCCAGTAATCTATCGAACAGTTCCGATATCAGGGGCAGAGGATATTTGTTCTTAACGATGATGGCGTTAAGACCACTGTAATCGATGCAGAGATGCAGTTCTCCATTCTTTTTCTGGATGAAGAAGAATCCCGCCCCTGCTGATGATACTGACTTCCTAATGAATCTTCTTGCCAGATTCTCCCTGATGTATTGAGACATGGCCTCTGTCTCTGGGAGAGACAAGGAGTAGACTCGACCTCGGGGAGGCTCAGCACCCGGCAAGAGATCAATAGGATAATCCTAGGGGCGATGTGGCGGAAGGGTCTCCGCCGCCTTTTTGGAAAACACGTCTGCATACTGACAATAGTGTGTGGGGAGCGAGGAGAGATCTGCGAGGACCTCGGTGGAGGCAACCTGAACACACTCCCTCATACATCTACCCTCACATGATTTACTCCACCCAAGAATCCTCCCCGAGGACCACTCTATATGGGGAGAGTGATAACACAACCAGGGGACCCCTAGATGAACCTGGTCGATATTCTCAGGCATGATGAGGAGGGTTATCGTCTCCTGATGAGATGGAGATGGTGACTAGTTTAAATATCATAACCAGGGGTATTGCGTGCCATTGAGTGAAGGCAGATGACATAAAATTGCCCTCTGCTCCGGAATCCATGGAAACCTCCACCGCCAGAGTGGAAGAACCAAACTCAAGTGTCCCCTTAAAGGTTAGCTTGGAGGAAAACGTCCCTGATTCTAGTGAGCCGCCTCCTAAGGCTACTAGGCGCGAGCATTTTCCCAGCCACTGTGGGCACTGGTTGGCAAGGTGACCGGACTGCCGGCAAACATGACAGATCACAGGAGCTTGATCGGGTCTAGATCCCTCACGGTAAGCCTCCTGACGCTCAGATGCCCGATCGGGAAATTCCAGAGGATTACCAAAGCTGGGTGCCAACCTAAACCTCTGCCTACACTGGGACCGATCCAACCTTCGCTCGGCAAAGCAAAGATTAATATGGGTGGAGACGGTGATAAGCTTCTCCAGTGTGGCGGGAATCTCCCCGGTGGCCAGGGAGTCCTTCACATTGTCTGCCAAACCTCTCCAGAATGCTGGAATGAGGACCTTATCTGGCCACTCCAACTCAGAGACCAGCGTCCGGAACTGGATGGCAAAGTGGCTGATAATGGACGAGCCCTGTGACAATGCCAGCAGCCAGAGCGTGGTGTCATGGGTGACTCGCGGTCCCAGGAAGACCTGTTTCAGAGTGCCCAAGAACTGCGAGGCACACTGTACCACATGATCACCACGCTCCGACAGCGGTGTTGCCCACTCCAAAGCCCTGCCCGACAAGAGGGAAATAATAAATCCCACCTTAGCCTGCTTGGAGGGGAATTGTGCAGCCAGCAGCTCCAACTGTATAGTGCACTGGCTCACGAAACCCCTACAAGAGGCACTATCGCCCTAGAACTTCTCAGGCAGCGGGAGGCGGGATAAAGTTGGGGCAGGAATAGCAGTGGGCACACGGGTGACAGCCTCCATGGCTGCCTGAACAGTGATCGCAGTAAGATCCAAAGCTGAGGTTGAGCGCTTGAGAGTCACCAACCTGCCCTCCAGCTGCTCGATGTAGATGTGGAGTGGCTGCTCGTCTGCCATTACTAGCCAGACCCTGGCGCTAGTATAATGTTAGGCTGGCGTCACGCACCAAATAATAAAATGATAATGAGGTGCGTTCCCAGCCTGGGGTCCACCATGCAGAGATGGTATACTGCTGCTAAGTAATGGTGGAGTTTTACCTGAACACTGGTGGGTAACCACTGACCCTGTGCATATAGGAGTGAACTCTCTTACTTCACAGAGTCGCTGGAAGCAAAGCCAGAGCCTGTTAACTTCACAGGACTCTGCTGGGGAAGCACATCTATATGGTCACAAGACCCTGCCCCAAAGACAAGGGAAAGGGATCCTCCAGACCAGCAGGGCTTGGCGCCGCAATTGCGGTTAGAAAGCAACGCGCAAATGTGCACAGCGCCTCTCTAGCATGTGCCAGTAATCGCCCAGGCTTGGACTAAACAGGGAACAACTTGCGCATGGCGCTGCACTGCCGGGTGCTGACTTAGCGCGGTACGGTAGTGCCCTATACAGGATGACACCACCGGATGCTAGTGTGATAGTGCTAGGAGCATGGTGGCGGAAGCATAGCCATCTGTTGGCGCTGACTCAAATACCCTAACTCATGTGTATCAAAGGAGGGGGTAATTTAATGAGTCATTCACCAGATGCATGCATCCATCATCACACATACTAATAACATTATGAGTCTATACTAGCGCATGGCCGAGCGGCAATGAGACTTTTTTATAGCGGAGTCCTTCCGGGACCTTCCCAGAGGACCAATCAGAGCAGGAACGGGACCTGTGCATGTGACCTCCGACCTCCAATGAGAGGTCGTCCCATAGGTATGCTCAATAGATAAAATACAGGACTTAGTCCCTGGAGTGTCTGCTTGCTGACGACTCAAGCATGGTGTTACAGCAGAGCCTGAAGGAGCAACCATACGCCTAGCATTATCCTGGGAAAGACACCTGGACCGACGTCTCTGCTGAGCAAGAATCTCTGCGGCCCCGGAGGAATGGGAGACCGCAGAGGATATGGCTTGAGATTTCTCCTGTGCAGTGGGGAAAACTCAACGCCTAACAGCATCTTCACATGTAACGTGGACAGGGCATTGACTTGCACGCACAACATTGGAAGAAGCAGTGTATACAGACACTGTTCCTGGAGGATGGTGTTTGGCCCACAAAGTCGGGTGCTTTGCTGTCATGTGCCTGATCATGCTGGTGGTTGTCAGGCTGTTAGTTTTGCTACCCCTGCTGATGTGGACATGACAGGTGGTGCAAATGGCCAGTTTGAGGTTATCGGCAGAGTCTTTAAAAAACAACCAGACTCAGGAAGACCTAACAGATATACTGGCAACTTCTGTCGTGTTGGTGTTAAGAGGAATGGTTACCCGCTTTCTGCCTGCAGACACCACACCACCTGCCTGTTGGGGTGCTATTCCTTACTCCCCCTGTGTGCTGCTGTCCTCACTCTGCATGTCCTCCTGCCAGGTTGGGTCACTTACTATATCATCTATCACCTCGTCTTCCACTTCCGCACCCTTGTCCTTCTCCTAACTTTCTGGAAATTGTGTCTCATCATTGTCCACCTATTGTGACACATGCCCACCATCGCCTTAGTGTGAATCTGGCTGCTCAAATATTTGGGTATCGCTGCATGCGATCTCACCTTGCTCCTCTTCAAGTGGACCAGGCCAGAGGCCCGAATTAACAAATGGAAAAGTGAACAGCTCTTCGGAGTGTCCAAGTGTTGGATCAGTTGTCTCCGGGCACTTGGCATGGCGTGAAGAAGGAGGATCAGGATGAGGAATATGCGGTCCAGACTCAAGGCTACTCAGATTTGACCGTATGGAAGTCAGGGTGCTGGTTATGGTGGAAAAGTGACTGGAAGCATTATCCGCCATCCAACTGAAAACCTTTTGACACTGCTCTTGTTTCAGTAGTGCTGTTCTGCTGTCCCCTTATGAATTTGGATAGGAAGGTCATGCGAGAAGATGTCGGTGTTTGTTGTGGCACAATTTCAGGATGCCCAAGGCCTCGACCTCGGTCTCTGCATGCACCATCACCATCACGTCCACTTGCCTATCCCTTGCCCATTTTAAATGGACCACAATATTTTGCATGTTCACTACATATGGATGAACTGGGAGCGAACTTGTGTGTGATCCGTGCGTAGGAAAAGCAGTCTTTAAAATATCTGGAATGCATGTAAAAATTTATTTTTTGTAATCAAACTGTTGTCAATAACTAGGGTAAGACACACCAAATAAGGTGGAATGGAGGCTTGAAATGCAACAGTTTGTAGCCCACAGAAAGATCTGGTGTCTGACAGAGGTAACATACTGTTCAATATGTGGCCTGTATCTTTTAATTTTTTACCCTAAAATAGTGTGTAAAACTAGTGTAACAGACATCAAAACAGTGGAATGGAGGCCTGAAATGCTACAATTTGTAGCCCACAGATTGATGAGGCCTCTGACAAAGATACCATACTGTTCAATATGGGGACTGAATTTTTTTTATTTTTTACCCCAAAATAGTGTATAGAAATAGGGTAGCAGACAGCAAATACAGTGGAATCGAGGCCTGAAATGCCACAATTTATTCCCCACAGATAGATCAGGCGTCTGACAGAGATACCACACTGTTCAATATGTGGCCTGTATTTTTTTCACCACAAAATAGTATATAGAACTAGGGTAACAGACAGCAAATACAGTGAAATGGAGGCCTGAAATTCCACAATTTTGTAGCCCACACAGAGATCAGGCGTCTGACGGAGATACCACACTGTTCAATATGTGGCCTGTATTTCTTTAATTTTTATCCCAAAATAATGTATAGAACTAGGGTAGCAGACAGCAAATACAGTGGAATGGAGGCCTGAAATGCATCAATTTGTGGCCCACAGATAGATGAGACGTCTGGCGGAGATAGCCCACTTTCAAATATCTGGCCTGTATTTTATTTTTTTTCCCAGCTAAATTGTGTCAACAAGTAGGCTAAGACGCAACAAAAATGTTCTATGGAGGCCTTAAATGGCACAATTGTGAGCGCAATGATATGCGATCCGTGTAGTGGACAAAACCCGGTTTAAAATATCTGCCCTGTAGCTAAATATTTTTTCGGCAGCTAAGTATTTTTTGGGCAGCTAAGGCTGGTTTCACATTTGCGTTTTTTAGCGCTGGAAAAAAACGCTAACCTGTGCATGCGTTTTTTCCCCTATATTTAACATGGGTGCGCATACCTGCGCGCTGCCATGCGCATGTATGCGATTTTCATGCGCTGCGTTTTTTTGGGGTATGCGTTGGTATTTTCCAGACGCAGCATGTTGCATTTTTTGGCCCTGCAAAAAAGCGCATGCGCACATATGCGCACGTTTTGCGCTAAAAATGGCCATTATAGCCTATGGGTGCGCATATGTGCGCATTGGCATGCTTATGTATGCGTTTTTTTGCACCAGCGGTTTTTTTTTTAACCATGGAATTTAGGGGTTTGGGTTAGAGTTAGGGTTAGTTAAGGGGGTTTAGGGTTAGGGTTAGGGTCAGGGTCAGGGTTAGGGTTGGGGTTTGGGTCAGGGTTAGGGTTAAGTATGGTTTGGTTAAGGGTTAGGGTCAGGGTTAGGGTCAGGATTAGGGTTAACTATGGTTTTGTTAAGGGTTAGGGTCAGGGTTAGGGTTAGGGTTAGGGTCAGGGTTAGGGTTAGGGTTAGGGTCAGGGTTAGGGTTAGGGTCAGGGTTAGGGTTAAGTATGGTTTTGTTAAGGATTAGGGTCAGGGTTAGGGTCAGGATTAGGGTTAAGTATGGTTTGGTTAAGGGTTAGGGTCAGGGTTAGGGTTAGGGTTAGGGTCAGGGTTAGGGTTAGGGTCAGGGTTAGGGTCAGGGTTAGGGTTAAGTATGGTTTTGTTAAGGGTTAGGGTCAGGGTTAGGGTCAGGATTAGGGTTAAGTATGGTTTTGTTAAGGGTTAGGGTCAGGGTTAGGGTTAGGGTTAGGGTCAGGGTTAGGGTCAGGATTAGGGTTAAGTATGGTTTGGTTAAGGGTTAGGGTCAGGGTTAGGGTTAGGGTTAGGGTTAGGGTCAGGGTTAGGGTTAAGTATGGTTTTGTTAAGGGTTAGGGTCAGGGTTAGGGTTAGGGTTAGGGTTAGGGTCAGGGTTAGGGTTAGGGTTAGGGTTAGGGTTAGGGTCAGGGTTAGGGTTAGGGTTAGGGTCAGGGTTAGAGTTAGGGTTAGGGTTAGGGTCAGGGTTAGGGTTAGGGTCAGGGTTAGGGTTAGGGTTAGTTAGGGTTTAGGGTTTGGGTTAGGGTTAAGTATGATTTGGTTAAGGGTTAGGGTCAGGGTTAGGGTTAGGGTTAGGGTCAGGGTTAGGGTTAGGGTTAGGGTCAGGGTTAGGGTTAGTAAAGTCATGGTTTGGGTAGTGTGAGGGGCCACCTAAAAATGTTGGAAAAAAACGCAAACGCGGTAAAAACGCACTAAAAATGCATACAAACGCTTAAAAACGCTGCGTTTTTTTCATGCATGCTCATAAAAATGCTTGAAAAAAACGCAGCAGTTGTAAGCTTTTGTATGCGTTTTTTCAATGCGTTTTTTTGCGGGAAAAACGCGCTGCAAAAAAAAGCAAGTGTGAAACTAGCCTAAATGGTGTCAAGAAATTATATGACACTCCAAATATATTTAGCAGTACCACAAAAATGTCAGAAATTTCTGCGTACTCAGATGTGATGCCTGGGACAGGCAAACCCATTTAAAATAGCTGGATTTTCCCGCTGTACTATGAAGAGGATCTGGTTGTATTCTGTAGTGTCAACAAGCAAATGGAGAAAAAAATGGGGGCTGTGGATTGTTTTGGAATAAAATGATCAGGATTAAGCGACAAAAAGAAATTTTCTGCCCACTGAGACCTAAAACTAGGTATATATAGTCAATATATGTAATAGGCAGCAGCAGAAGACATTAATGGAATGGACCCTCTTGATGTGTGCAATGAAGTATGCCACATACAATGCCTGCCTGACTAGCAGTGATATCTATATACCCATATACAGTGCCTGCATGCCTTGCACTGATATGTATATACGCACATACAGGCCCTGCCTACCTAGCACTGCAATCTATATACTCTGTAATTAGTCCTTAGAAGGACTGATGATTTAGCTGGATTTGTGTATTCTATTATGGTATACCCACACTAACTTATAAACCCCCAAATCTGACCCCATCTCGGCAGCTGCCCTCCCTACACTAGCTGATTCCAGAGGTCTCATACATCTGATGATGCTGTGCAGCCATCCAATCACTGTAATGCCACAACCAAGATGGCTGCGGCATTACAGTGCATGGCAGACAATCCCTGCATTTTGATTGGCGCTCTGAAGTGGGCCAGTCATGCAGGGTGGGGACCCGAGCTCCCACCAAATATTCCTGTAAATTCTCGGTGCTCGCCAAGTACCTCGAGTACAGTGGTGCTCAGGCGAGTACCGAGCATTACTGAGTATGCTCGTTTATCACTAATGCAGTGTCATCATTGCTATGTATTGCAGAAAAATCCTGCTCACACAACATTCACTTTTCTGTCAGATGGGAGAAAAGGGAGAGGAGATATACCTAAGAAAATACACAGCAATCCAAGAAATGAGAATAGAGGATTAGATAATTATAACTTATCAGATTGCAGGTTTAGATAAAGAAATCAATATGTAACCAAATTGTGGTAGGAGTGCAAGTTTTTGCTGAGAGTATAGCGCTGTGATCTGCTTTATTGTTAATGAAGCCAGCTTACTTTTTTCATTTTTCTGTAAAAGGAAGTCTTCTCGCTTCAGATGACTTCATTGATTTACCGCATTCAGGTTTTGGTGAATAGGTCTAGATCTACACAAAGAATATTCATTCTGGAAGAACTAAATGTCTTTTATGTCTGATCTTAATAGGTTTATTGCGATGGAAAATCAATTTTGTTTGCAATTTGACAGTTAATCTCTTTTTACAAATACATATACAATTCTCAGCTTCTTTGGTGCTTCAGCTATGAAAACTTACCTGATAGAATAGCAATATTTTAAAAATTGCATTAGTCAGTTTGGTATTTTTAAAATTATACACCACTATCATAGCTACATGATACAGATGAGTTTAGCGTAATAACACGCAGTAGTGTCTTGCTGTGTTCTCATATTTAAGAAAGCAGTACAGCAGCTATCAGGTAAGGCTAGTTTCACATTAGCATTTTTTTGCGCAGCGCATCGGGATGCATAAAAAACGCAAAGAAAAACGCAAAACAAACACGCGTTTTTTTAGCGTCATGCGCACGCTGATGCGTCAAAAAAACGCAGCGTTGCTTGCATTTTACATGCGTTTTTGCATGCGTTTTTAGGTGTGACATTTTTTCCCTTGTCTAGAGAACATTCTAGACTTGTTTACCTCAAAAACGCATGCGCAAAAAAGCGCAAGCGTGCGCAAGACCATGCGCACGCATGCGTTCCCATAGACTTCAATGTGTTGTTTTTGCGCATTCCGTGCTCAAGCGTGCACATGCGTTTTTTTGACGAGACAGGGCGGAACAAAAAATGCAACATGTTGGGTCTGGCGCGCCTGGCGCGAAAGACAAAAAAAAAACGCACGTGTGCGCAAGACCATGCGCTCGTCATGTTAAACATAGGTGCGCAGTGCACATGCGCACAGGTGCGCACGATGCGCTGCGCACAAAAGCGCTAATGTGAAACCAGCCTAAGATAATATACTTAGATTGTCTTAGAAAGAATAACTTTGGCCTGCATACTTTTTGCCATTAATTGTGTTTTTTCTGTGGGGCATGTGCTTCTGATTAACAGTTTGGAACAGCAACATTGTTGCACCATTAGCCCAATATACTTGCTTTCTAAGTATATAAGGAGTGGAATTTTTATCTCTGAAGCATTGGATGAGTGATCCAGCAACACTTGCAGGCTTTATAGCAAAGATCTTGTGAGCACTGCACCCCTTGCCTTAAGAGACTAGCCACCTTTAATAGACTGCAATCCAGGCCAGTAACACATGCAATAAGCATTAAACAATAACATTAAAAATCTATTCATTCTTTATGAAGGAGAAGATTTTTTTAACAACAAGTAAAGGCAAAGTTGCTCATTTTTTAAGATTACAATATCCTTTTTTGGACGAGAACTACGTTTGAAAGCTCAAAATATTGGTATCAAGTAAAACAACGATTCTAAAAGTTATGACTCTATATAAAGTGTAAAGAAAAAAAAGAATTCAATGATTTGAAAACTTGATAGGCTGATAGCCACATGCTATTTAACAGAATATAGAAAACAGATCAGAAAGTGAATGTTAGATGTTTTCTATTTCATTTGATGAAAAAAAGGAATTTAGAAATATATGGCAGCAACACAATTCAAAAAAGTTGTGACAGGGTTAACAAGAGACTGGAAAAGTGGTACAAATGAAAAACTGTTGAAGGATCAATTATACACATGATTGCACAAAAAATAGTTCCTCAACATAAAATTGCAAATACATTGCATATCACACCATTTTTAGTAATAATTAGTGATGAGCGCACGTGCTCGCCACTACTCGTTACTTGCCTGAGTATCACGGTACTCGGTGTACTCAGCGAGCACTGAGCATTTCCGGGATTTCTTGGCGGGAACTCGGGTCTCCGCCCAGCTTTCTTGGTGGACTTTACAGACCCAATCACGATGCAGAGATTGTCTGCCAGGCAATGAAACGCTGAACCCATCTTTGTTGTGGGCCAGGTGTAATTGGCTTTGAATTTTATTTTGGGCCAGGGCTAATAGAGCTTATTTTATTGCAAAGCAATCTAGAGCACTTTTTTCCTCCATTTGCTTTTTGACAGTGCACAATACAGCCAGATCCTTTTTCTAGCACAGTGTGAAAATCCAGCAATTTTAAAGCAGTCCCAAACATCCCCTTTGAGTGCGCAGAGAAATATTTGATTTTTATGTTGTACGGCTGAGTAGATTTTTTTTTGAGTGTCTTACACAATTTCTTGACACTATTTTGCTGAACCCCCCAAAAAATACATATAGGCCACATATTTTACAGTGTGGTATATCTGTGACACGTCTCATCCATCTGTCTGCTAAAAATTTTGGTCTTTTTAGCCCTAAATTCAATTTTTTTTTTGCTGCCTGGCACTGTACTTATGTACAGCACTATTTAGTCAAAAAATTAAAAAAATACAGGCCACACATTTTTCGGTGTGGTATCTTTGTGCCAGCTCATATCTGTGCATGCTCAAAGTTTTCCAGTTTACAGCAGTTTTCATTTTTTTGTCCTGGATGTCACTGTACTTATACACAGCAGTATTTAGCCCCCCCAAAAAAAATACAGGCCACATATTTTTCAGTGTGGTATCTCCATGCCAGCTCATATCTGTGCATGCTCAAAATTTGGTCAGTTTACGGCAGATTTCTTTTTTTGTCCTGGCTGTCACTGTACTTATATACAGTAGTATTTAGCCAAAAACAAAAAAATTCAGGCAACACATTTTTTGGTGTGGTATTTCCGTGTCAGCTCATATCTGTGCATGCTCAAAGTTTGGCCAGTTTATGGCTGTTTCCTTTTTGCCCTTGATGTGACTGTACTTATGTATATACAGCAGTATTTAGACAAAAAAAATACAGGCCACAGATTTTTCGGTGTGGTATCTCTGTGCTAGCTCATATCTGTGAATGCGCAAAGTTTGGCCAGTTTATGGCAGTTTTCTTTTTTTGCCCTGGGTGTCACTGTACTTATGTGCAGCAGTATTTAGCAAAAAAAAATACAGGCCACATATTTTTCAGTGTGGTATCTCTGTGCAGCTCATATATGTGCGTGCTCAAAGTTTGGCCAGTTTACGGCAGTTTTCTTTCTTTGTCCTGGGTGTCACTGTACTTATATACAGCAGTGTTTAGCCCAAAAAAAACACAGGCCACACATTTTTTGGTGTGGTATCTCTGTGCAGCTTATATCTGTGCATTCTCAAAGTTTGGCCAGTTTACGTCAGTTTTCTTTTTTTGTCCTGGGTGTCACAGTACTTTTATACAGCACTATGTTGCATTATTTTAAAAAACAGGCCACATTTTACAGTGGAGTCTATCTGTGACGCGCCTCATACATCCGTGTGCCAAAAATTGAGGCATTTTAGGCATAAATTCCCTTTTTTGGGCAGTCTGTCACTCTTGCTATATCCAGCACTCTTTTGCATCCACCCAAAAAAAACAAAACATATTTTACAGTGTGGTATATCTGTGACACGCCTCATATGGCCCTGTGATGAAAATTTGTGGATTTTAGGCCAGTACTCCAGTGTTTTCTTGTCTGGTACTCAAGTTATATACAGCACTATGTTGCATTATTTTAACAGGCCACATTTTACAGTGTGGTCTATCTCTGACATGCCTCATACATCCGTGTGCCAAAAATTGAGGCATGTTAGGCCTAAACTCCCTTTTTTTGCAGTCTGTCACTCTTGTTATATCCAGCCTTCTTTTTTTATTCAAAAAGAAAAAATTTTTTATAGTGGGGTTATGTCGGTAAAAGATTTTTGTTTAAAGTTTTTCTGGCAGCTTCATGACTGTGTTAAATGCTCCAACTACTACCACCATCATAATTTTCAGCCTAGAGGCAGTCACTGCACAGATAGAAAGTCTGAGTAGCAGAGGGTGAACACTTAGGCGGTGTTGTACTCTGTATTGTACTCTGTCTCTGTATTATGAAGGCTAAATCTTCTTGATTAAATCATGCCTGGAAGAGCCATAGCAAGATAACATTGAAGATCACAGGGACGGTACTCGCAACTGCTGAAGCGTGGTGTTCCTGGGCAGAATTCTGACAAGCCCTCACCTATTAATGCTGAGCTGGTTAAACTATCACGTTTAAAAGGAGCCCATGGATTTTCTATAACTGAAGTTAGAGATTTTGACATTTTGAATGCATTTCCAGAGCTGTCAGTTGGAGAGCGTGGTGGTCGGAGATGTGACTTCTACACCATCATACGAGCTGCTGCCTCTCCACCACACGAGGTGCCGCACCCACCACCTTCTGTCTCTTTCCCATTCTGCCGCAGAATGAAAGTCGGCAAGGACAAGGTTCTCCACCTCTGTAACAGTCTGTCATTGAAAATTTTTTTGGGTAAACGATATCTATTACTATGTATGTAACCCCTTGTCATGTACAGCACCATGGAATTAATGGTGCTATATAAATAGCTAAATAATAATAATAATACTATATGGGTGTTGCCACTAGACAATCCATCAAACATGGTATTGAAGGAATTTTTTTTTCTGACAACTCAAAATACTTGTTATGGAAAAGGTTGAGGTGTACCCCACAGGGGAAATATTTTCCAGTTCAATACACTTAGTGTTTGGGCATTACAAGTCTTGGAAATCCACTCCTTCACATTGGGCATAGTTTTAAATCAGGCCTTCCTCCACGTCTCATTATTCACCACCACTAGATCACCAGCGTTAATGTGTTCTGTGCTGCAACAGCCACTGCCGAAATCCTAACAAAGTTGAGTGGTTATGCTGTGCGTAAAATACTTGTTCTGAAAAAAGTTGAGGTGTATATTTGCCAGCACATACACTAAGTGCATTGGCATTCCAAGTCTAAGATTCCAGCTCCTTTAAATTGGGCTGAATTTTTAATCAGGCCTTCTTCCAAGTCTTATCATCCACCGCCATTAGATCAAAAGCGTTTACGTGTTCCATGCAGCTACAGCCAGTGTTGAATTATTAACAAGGGTGGGTGATTATGCTGTGCGTAAAATACTTGTTCTGAAAACAGTTGAGGTGTACCCCACAGGGGAAAATGTTTGTCAGCCCATACACTTATGGGCATTCCAAGTCTAGGAGAACCGCTCTTGAAATTGGCCATAGTTTTTAATCCGGCTTTCCTCCACGTCTCATCATCCACCGCCACTAGATCACCAGCGTTAAGGGGAAAATATTTGTCAGCCCAATACACTTAGTGTATGGCCATTAAAAGTCTTGGAGACCCGCTCCTTTTTAATGGGACATTTTTTGGGGCGCAGATGACTTGGCAGCAGGGCAGGTCTTGTAGTCAATGCATAAGATAACAGAATGGGAGTCCAAAATTAATAATGTGAAGTGGATTTTCCTGTGCCCATCCAGTACGTGGCTTGAAAAGCTTTTTGAGGGCAAGCCAGGCCTTGCATTCAATGCAACATTTTTTCCGGAAGCCCTCCTGTACCACTCGTGAAAGGGGTATTGTGGTGCACCGTAATTCTTGGCAGCCCATCCACTGACTGCATAGGCAATAACAGTTTAGGAGACCCACTGTTTAATGGCCCTTTATGCAGATTAATGCCGCCTGATGCCCCGTAAAAATAGGCTCTGTGACTTTGAGTCCCTCATTCATAAATGATAAAAGATATATCTGCTTATGTGTCACACCACATGGCCAGCTGGGGTTGTTAAATCTTACAATGATATTTCCAAGTAAATGCATTTGTACATTTGTATTGGTCGAAAGCAATGTTAAAGTTGAAAAACGCTTCAAAAACCCTGCATCTGAACATAGCCCAAGTGGGGGAGGAACATTTTGGTCTGGGGTTAATTATTTTGCCTTATATACAAGTCATTAACCTGGAAAGTATGTACCTTTACATATTTCCCAGCAAAATCCGTTTTGGTTTCGTTTTGGTATGTTTTTTGGTGCATTGGTAAAAATGGCATGAAACTCTGACAACATTGTTTAAAGCAGTGAACTAATAGTCAGAAATGCTTCAAAGGGCAATCCCCATGATATCCCAGTGTCATTTGAGCAGTGTTTCCATCATTTTCAGATGTTTTTAGACCTTAAAAGGACCCCAGGGGGATGGCGGTAAAAATACTCGGGTCTCCCATAGACTTACATTGGGCTCATTGTTCTGTCCGAGTACCCGAGTATTCCAATTTGCTTGACCCAAGCAACGAGCACCTGAGCATTTTAGTGCTCACCCATCACTAGCAATAATATCCAAAAATTCAGAGATTCTGGAGAAATCCAGGACATCAGACATTAAAACAGTCATGATTGGGTTATGCACATTACTTCATTAGCTTCCAGTAAACATCTCCAAATATAGATAACTGCTATTCACAAATACACATTAAACCTCGTATATAGAATATTAGAGTTGGAAAAGACTTTGAGGGTCATCGTGTCCAACACACTGCTCAAAGCAGAGCATGATTCATTAAACCATCTCAGACCGATGTCTGTCCAGTCTCTGAAAGCTTATTGAAGAACTCACCTCTTGTGCCTGCCTGTTCCACTCATTCATTACCTTTACTGTCAAAAATATCTTTCTAATATCTAATTTGTATTGTCTCCCTTTGAATTTAATTCCAATGTTTCTCGCTTTTCTATGTGCAAATTAGAATAAAGGTGATTATGCCTCCACACTGACATCCCTTCAGATATTTGTAGACAGCTATCAAGTATCCTCTTAGCCTTTTCTGCAAGCTAAACATTCCCAGATCCTTTAACCATTCCTTGTAGGACATACTTTGCAGTCCGGTCACAATCCTGGTAGCTCTTCATTGAACTTCATTTCCTTTCCGTGGACATCCCTACTATCATCATGGGCGACTTCAACATCCCCATTGACACTCACCTCTCAGCTGCCACTAAACTTCTGTCTCTCACTTCCTCCTTTGGCCTCACTCAATGGTCTTCTACATCCACCCATAAAGATGGCCACACACTGGACCTCATCTTCACCCGCCTCTGCTCCCTATCTAACCTCTCTAACTCACCTCTTCCTCTCTCTGACCACAACCTGCTCACATTCTCTTCCCTCTTCACTCCATGTCTACAATCCCCACCCCACAAACTTTCACACCCTCGCAGGAATCTTAAACACCTTGACCTACACTCATTCTCTGAATCCCTCCTCCCTCTCACAGATATAAGTTCCTTACACAATGCAGATGACGCTGCTGCTCTATATAACACCACAATAGCTGTAGCTTTGGAATCCGCTGCCCCACTTACACATACCAAAACTCGCAAAATCAACAGACAGCCCTGGCACACCAGCCTGACCAAAGAGCTGAGGCGAGCTTCCAGGGCTGCTGAGCGCAGATGGAAAAGATCCCACTCCAACGAGCACTTCATCGCATTCAAACAGTCCCTCACTACTTTCAAGACCACACTCGCCACAGCTAAACAAACCTACTTCTCATCTCTCATATGCTCCCTGTCTCACAACCCTAAACAGTTATTCAACACCTTCAATTCTCTCCTCCGCCCCCCAGCACCTCCTCCCTCCCCACTCATCTCAGCTGAAGACTTTGCCTCATTTTTCAAGCAGAAAATTGATAACATCAGGGACAGTTTTGGTCAACAACCCCCAGAGCCCTTCCTCCTGACTTCCCAGCCCTCCACCTTCAAAACCAACTTCTCCACCATTACAGAAGATCGACTCTCCACTCTACTCTCAAGATCACATCTCACCACCTGTGCACTCGACCCGATCCCATCCCACTTCATACCAAACCTCACCACAGTCTTCATCCCAACCCTAACCCATCTCTTCAACCTATCACTAACAACTGGTGTTTTCCCCTCAAGCTTTAAACATGCCTCCATCATACCTATCCTCAAAAAGCCCTCTCTTGACCCATCCTCTGTATCTAGCTATCGCCCTATATCACTTCTCCCCTACGCCTCCAAGCTACTGGAACAACACGTCTACCTTGAACTGTCCTCCCATCTCTCTTCTTGCTCCCTCTTCGACCGCTTACAATCTGGCTTCCGGTCACACCACTCCACTGAAACTGCCCTTACTAAGGTCACCAATGACCTCTTAACCGCCAAGAGCAAGCGACACTACTCTGTCCTCCTCCTCCTGGACCTGTCGGCTGCCTTTGACACAGTGGACCATTCCCTATTATTACAGACCCTCTCATCCCTCGGCATCACAGACTTGGCCCTATCCTGGATCTCATCATACCTAACAGACCGGACATTCAGCGTCTCCCACTCACACACCACCTCCTCACCTCGCCCCCTATCTGTCGGAGTCCCACAAGGTTCAGTCCTTGGGCCCCTGCTGTTCTCTAGTTACACCTTTGGCCTGGGACAGCTCATAGAATCTCATGGCTTTCAGTATCATCTTTACACTGATGACACACAGATCTACATCTCTGGACCAGATATCACCTCCCTACTAAACAGAATCCCTCAATGTCTGTCCACTATTTCATCCTTCTTCTCCGCTAGATTTCTGAAACTCAACATGGACAAAACAGAATTCATCATCTTTCCCCCATCTAACGTGACCCCCCTACGAACCTATCAATTACAGTAAATGACTGCCCACTCTCCCCAGTCCCACAAGCTCGCTGCCTCGGAGTAATCCTTGACGCTGATCTCTCCTTCAAACCACATATCCAAGCCCTTACCACTTCCTGCCGACTTCAACTCAAAAATATTTCACGAATCCGTTCATTCCTCACCCAAGAATCTGCAAAAACCCTAGTCCATGCCCTCATCATCTCTCGCCTTGACTACTGCAACCTCATGCTCTGTGGCCTCCCCTCAAACACTCTCGCACCCCTCCAATCTATTCTAAACTCTGCTGCCCGACTAATCCACCTGTCCCCCCGCTATTCCCCAGCTTCTCCCCTCTGTCAATCCCTTCACTGGCTCCCAATTGCCCAGAGACTCCATTACAAAACCCTAACCATGACATACAAAGCCATCCACAACCTGTCTCCTCCATACATCTGTGACCTCGTCTCCCGGTACTTTCCCGCACGCAACCTCCGATCCTCACAAGATCTCCTTCTCTACTCCCCTCTTATCTCCTCTTCCCACAATCGCATACAAGATTTCTCTCGCGCATCACCCCTACTCTGGAACTCTCTACCACAACATATCAGACTCTCACCTACCATCGAAACCTTCAAAAAGAGCCTGAAAACCCACCTCTTCCGACAAGCCTACAACCTGCAGTAACCACCGATCGACCAAACCGCTGCACGACCAGCTCTACCCTCGCCTACTGTATTATCACCCATCCCTTGAAGATTGTGAGCCCTCGCGGGCAGGGTCCTCTCTCCTCCTGTACCAGTTATGACTTGTATTGCTTAAGATTATTGTACTTGTTTTTATGTATACTCCTCCTTACATGTAAAGCGCCATGGAATAAATGGCGCTATAACAATAAATAATAATAATAATAATAACTTGCTACAGTTTTCCTATGTCTTATTAAAATGTGTTGCCCAGAACTGGACACAGTAATCCAGATGAGGTCTGGCGAAGGAGAAGTAGAGGGGGTTAATTACTTCACATTTTCTAGACTATGGTTATTTTAATACATCATAGAACTGTTCTTCCCTTTTTGCTGCTGCATAACACTGTTGACTGATGTGCAGTCTGCAGTCTACAAGAATACCAAAGTCTTTTTCACATGTGCTGTTGCATAGTTCTATTCCTCCCATTCTGTAGATGTAATATCGCTTTTTTCTTGCCCAGATGTAGAATCTTGCATTTCACCCTGTTAACTCTTTCACAACATGCACCGTACTAGTACGGCACATGTTGTATCTCCCACTTTTATTTGGGCTCTGGCACTGAGCCCACATCTTTTGCTGCACCTGCCAGCTGTTTTGAACAGCTGACATGAACCCGGGACAGCCGCAAATGGATCGCGGCTATTAATCCGGCTATTAATTGCTTCTGGCAATCGTGCCGAAAATTCACCCATCCATGACCCATCACGTGATCGTGACATACAGGTTAACTGATCAGCCAATATGTAGCAGAACCTATCGGGTTATGGCAGCTTCTAGACTCCCATGGAGACTATTGAAGCATGCCTAAAGTAAAAAGAAAAAAAAAGTTTTTTAAAATTTGATAAAAAAATAAAAAAGTTTAAACCACCCCCCTTTTGCCCCATTCAAATAAAACAATACAAAAAGCAAACATACACAGTTGTTTTCGCTGCATACAGAATCGCTCGATCTATCAATATAAAGAAGAATTAACCCGATCTCTAAACAGCATAACGAGAAAAAAAAGTAAAAACGCCAGAACTACTGTACATTTTTTCGGTCGCCGCAACATTGCATTAAAATGCAATAACAGGCAATCAAAAGATTGTCTCTATGCTAAAATGGTATCATTAAAACATGAGCTCGGCATGCAAAAAATAAGCCCTCACCCAACCAGAGATCACGAAAAATGGAAACGCTACATGTCTCAGAAAATTATGCAATAATTTTTCTTTTTAAACAAACTTGGGATTTTTTTCGCCATTTAAATAAAAAAGAACCTATATGTGTTTGGTATTTATGGACTCAATAACCTGGAGAATCATAAAGGCAGGTCAGTTTTAGCATTTGGTGAACATGGTGAAAAAAATCCAGAAAAACTTTGTGGAATTTTTTTTGCAATTTCACCACACTTGGAATTTCTTTCCCGCTTTTGAATACACAATATGGTAAAACCAATGGTGTCGTTCAGAGGTACAATTTGACCAGCAAAAATCAAGCCCTCACATGGCCATATTGACAGAAAAATAAAAAAGTTATGACTCGGGGGAAAAAGGGGAGCAACAAACAAATGCAGAAGCGAAAAAGGGCTCCATCTCAAAGGGGTTAAATACCATTCTTTTAGTCGCTGCCAATTGTTCTAGCTTTTCTAGATCCTTCTGAATCCTTTCTCTGTCTTCTCTAGTGTTATCTTTCCCTCCTAGCTTAGCATCGTCAGCAAATTCGATCAGTTTGCTTTCAGTTCCCTTATTATTTCTAAAAATATTGAACAAAACTGAGGCCAGAACAGAAACTTGTAGTACCCCCACTTGAAACATTTACCACTCACTGAGCCAGTTATTAATCCACGGCCTTGTCAATCCCATACTTAGTCATTTTTTCAATAAGTATAGTGTGAGATACTTTGTCAAATGCTTTGCTAAATTCAAGATAGAGATAAGCAAACCTTTCAAGGTTCTGTTATATTCGCCAAATGTTTAAACGCCTGCTGAACGGTTTGATGAACATACCCTAACTCCATTAGATTTAAAGGGAAGCCAAACAAAATGTTAACACAACACCTTAAAGTTTGACAAAAAGCTTCCCAAACAGCCAACATTAGGGGTAGACACCATGAAAAGTGACATCAACTGACCCACAGTAGAAATTTGCAAATGGCACAGCAGCAGTCAACCATGGCCATGCATTTACAGCTTGGAATCGAAGTTTCAATGAGGACCTAGTGGTTAAGGGTTAGCCGTATTAGCTGAGAAACCTGATACTTCATGCAAAAACTCTAATTTTTTTTTATTCCAGTCAAACAGATGGAACAATCATCAGTTTCATGCAGTACTATTGGTATAAAAATGTAAGGTAAGTTACACAGGTAGTTGACTGAAAGCAAGTGCAGGCCTGCCTGTTTTGGAACTCTACTTACACAGGCAACGGACCAGATGGAGACACAACTTGGAGTCTTCACATTTTAAAAACATAATTGTCACACACCACTAAAGTGGCATCAATTTCCACAGAGCAGAAATATCATATTAGACCTGACTCTTTCTACCACAGGCAACAGCAGGCACAGAAGACAGCACAAAGTTGGCACAGACTGCAATAACACAACATCAATGCATGACACTAAAAACGACACCATCGGCACCAGCGACTGGGGTGCAAAAAGGCAAAATGCATTGGAGATTCATTACTTGTCTATTTTGATGAAAGTTAGGCTGTCTACACTTCCAAGGGACAGCCGGATGCGCTTATCCATCAGGACGCCACCAGCAGCGCTGAACACACATCGAGAGACTGCTGGTTGCTCAGGCCACTCTTCCATTTTTGAAGACCAAAATGCAAAAGGGTCCAACCCCCATCCCTATGATATTGATATTAAGTGACTGACACTCCTGCATCATCCTCTCCAGTCGTTCACAATATGTCAGACTTGTACTCTGTTGTGCTGGTGCATGGGCTGGTCTAAAAGATATGTTAAAAGACTCACAGAAAATACTTATGCCACTTACACTGCTGATAATGTTTTTGTGATGATGTATTGACGTTCCCGGGGATGGATGTCTAGAAATATGATGCACACTTTGTGCCTCACACTACTGTCTAGCAGAAAACCTCTCTTAAGATTGTCTACAAGCGTGTTTCGATACTCCTGCATACACACATATCTTTCCAGGGGAAGCATCTGGTTAAATTTACTCTTGTAACATGGATCTAAGGCTGGTTTCACACTTGCGTTTTTTAGCGCTGCACCTCGTGCGCTATCATGCGCATGCGCATTGCTCCCCTATCTTTAACATGGTAGGCACATGGTATAGCGCTTGTACATGTTCATGTGCGTTTTCATGCTCTGCGTTTTTTCCAGGTCTGCGCCCAGGCGCGCCAGACACAACTTGTTGCATTTTTCTGTGCGCCCAACTGCTGCCAAAAAATGCATGCCCACGTTAGAGCACGGAATGCGCAAAAAAACAACATTACAGTCTGTAGGATTGCACGTGTGTGCTAGTACATGCGCACAAATGCGTTTAAAATCACATGCGTTTTTAGAGTTAACATGGCGACAAACAGGTTAAATCACATGCGCAAAAAAATCAGCAAATGCATGCAAAACGCTTGATATGTTTTTTGCACGCATTTGGAATGCGCACGAGGCGCAGCACAATAAAACACTAGTGTGAAAGTAGCCTAACAGAGTGGCAACCCAGTAGTCAGCACTTATTCCAATACTAAGAATAGAGGCATCATGTTGCGAATAGTGCAGCAAGAAGGCGCTCATGTGTTGAGTGCTTCCATAAGGTCCAAGTTCATAGCGTTTTGGTGGTGGGGTAACACTCAAGGTTGCTTCCTCTCTCATTTTTAGCCAACCACTGATAACAGAAGGTATCATTATCCTCTTCATCTACTGACTGTTATGCGTCCATCATCTTGTCATCCTCCATTTGTTCCTTGGCTACTATACCTTCCCTAACAATTCATCTGGTACCATGGGCCCTCCTTGATCGCTGTAAGCCACTCTCCCATCACATCCGCTCGAGTGACAACAGTATGGAAAAATGTTTGAGATGGTTATCCCTTTTAGAATCATAGAATCGTAGAGTTGGAAGGGACCTCCTGGGCCATCTGGTCCAATCCCCTGCTCAAAGCAAGATTCGCTAAATCATCCCAGTCAGATGTCTGTCCAGCCTCTGTTTGAAGACTTCCATTGAAGGAGAACTCACCACTTCTTGTGGCAGCCTGTTCCACTCATTGATCACTCTGTCAAAAAGTTTTTTCTAATATCTAATCTGTGTCTCCTCCCATTCAGTTTCATCCCATTGCTTCTAGTCTTTCCTCGTGCAAATGAGAATAAAGATGATCCTTCTACAATGTGACAGCCCTTGAGATATTTGTAGACAGCTATTAAGTCTCCTCTCAGTCTTCTCCTTTGCAAGCTTCTCTTTTGTACCTTTTGGGACCTTCACCTCCTCAAGCAGACTATTCAAAGTGTGTTCTAGCATGTAGATGACTAGAATAGTGATGGTGAAGATGAAATCATTAACGCTAACCATCTTACTAGTCATTTTGAAACTGTGCAGAAGTGTACCAAGGTCCTTCATCTGTGCCGACAATGCGAGCATGATTTGTACCACGTCCATACTGCATTGGCCCAGGCTATGCAAAAGGACATACTGTTCCTGGACTTGTTGCTGCTGCCACAGTCGCTGCGAAAAAATGGTCCCAATGGAGGGATAAAAACAATGGAGAGATAAAAAAGTTTTTATCCCTTCATTGGGACCATTTTTTCATCGCTGGAAAACTTTTTTTTCCTTCATTGACTGAGTCTGAGACTGGGACTGCTTTGCGTGAATGACACTCATGAACAAGGTGCAAGGCATTTTGGTGATCTGACTTTTCTTATTTCCCCTTTCCGCTTTTTAGTGAGTCGCTAGAATAAATGCAGAGTGGAATTCCACTGTGTTGCAACATCACAAATCCATTGTTTAACTGGCTGGCCAAATGACCGCTGTAGCGCTAAAAGTCAATTATCTGCGGGTTGCAATTGGCGGAGGTGAGCACATTGCGACCATGCTTTCTGCAGCAGCGCATCAAGGCCAGAATAGTGATGCAGAAATTGTTGTACCACCAGTTTGAGAATGTGAGCCATGCAAGGCAAGTGTGTGAGGTTGCCACGGCGTAGGGCCGCCACCAGGTTTGCATCATTATCGCACAAACCCTTCCCTGGCTCCAGGCTTAATGGAGACAGCCATTGCTCTACCTCATCTTGGATAGCAATTCACAACTCTTGGGCTAGGTACACATTAGTGTTTCTGTTCACAACATATCATCTGCATGTGCAAATGCATGCCAAAACGCATTTAAATGCATACTTAAGCTGTGTTTTTATCCGTAGCTGCGTGTACATGCATTTGTATGCATTTTTGCATGTGTTTGCGTTGTTTTTGTGCATGCGTTTGAAATTTCCAGGAGAATTTCCTTGACACAAGCTACGTCTAATGGGCGTGTCTCATGGGAATTCTGTATATAGACCCTTGCACAGATGAAATTCTCATCTATTACTGCTGTATCCATCTGCAAGATGGATCTTGGCATGGAGAGCTTCTATCGTAATCTGGACTTGCAATTGAAATTGGCTTTTGCCTTTGCTTTGACTTGTGAAGAAGGAAGAAGAAGATAAAGACGGAGAAGACTTCATCGTTGCTACTGGCAACACCCCATAGTTGAAGTTAGAGAGAGCCGTGGAGCCTACTACTCATCCATTGAGCTGTGTGAAAACCTGGAGAAGTTTAACGACTACACGAGGATGTTGGAACAAAGCTTCAATTACTTGCTGCAACATGTCCGAGGATCCATCACCAGGCAGGACACACAAATACATCGAGCAATTCCTGTTGAGGAACGTCTGTTGGTGACCCTGAGGTATATAATTTTGATAAAGAAACACATCATTATTATTATTAATGTTATAAAAGCCATCTACCGATTTTATTATTTAACTGATTTTATTACTTACATTTTCGGTTCTGCAGATTCCTAGCTATCAGAGAGATCTTAAGATCTCTAAATTTTCAATTCCGGATTGGAGTGTCCACCCTTTCTGAGATAGTCGCAGACACCTGCCATGCTTTATGTGACGTTCTGCATGATGAATTCCTCCCCCAACCCACAACGGTACTCTGGCTGGAAAATGCTGCAAAATTCCAGGACATACAGTGGGGAAAAAAAGTATTTAGTCAGTCAGCAATAGTGCAAGTTCCACCACTTAAAAAGATGAGAGGCGTCTGTAATTTACATCATAGGTAGACCTCAACTATGGGAGACAAACTGAGAAAAAAAATCCAGAAAATCGCATTGTCTGTTTTTTTTTCATTTTATTTGCATATTATGGTGGAAAATAAGTATTTGGTCAGAAACAAGCAATCAAGATTTCTGGCTCTCACAGACCTGTAACTTCTTCTTTAAGAGTCTCCTCTTTCCTCCACTCATTACCTGTAGTAATGGCATCTGTTTAAACTTGTTATCAGTATAAAAAGACACCTGTGCACACCCTCAAACAGTCTGACTCCAAACTCCACTATGGGGAAGACCAAAGAGCTGTCAAAGGACACCAGAAACAAAATTGTAGCCCTGCACCAGGCTGGGAAGACTGAATCTGCAATAGCCAACCAGCTTGGAGTGAAGAAATCAACTGTGGGAGCAATAATTAGAAAATGGAAGACATACAAGACCACTGATAATCTCCCTCGATCTGGTGCTCCACGCAAAATCCCACCCCGTGGGGTCAGAATGATCACAAGAACGGTGAGCAAAAATCCCAGAACCACGCGGGGGGACCTAGTGAATGAACTGCAGAGAGCTGGGACCAATTTAACAAGGCCTACCATAAGTAACACACTACGCCACCATGGACTCAGATCCTGCAGTGCCAGACGTGTCCCACTGCTTAAGCCTGTACATGTCCGGGCCCGTCTGAAGTTTGCTAGAGAGCATTTGGATGATCCAGAGGAGTTTTGGGAGAATGTCCTATGGTCTGATGAAACCAAACTGGAACTGTTTGGTAGAAACACAACTTGTCGTGTTTGGAGGAAAAAGAATACTGAGTTGCATCCATCAAACACCATACCTACTGTAAAGCATGGTGGTGGAAACATCATGCTTTGGGGCTGTTTCTCTGCAAAGGGGCCAGGACGACTGATCCGGGTACATGAAAGAATGAATGGGGCCATGTATCGTGAGATTTTGAGTGCAAACCTCCTTCCATCAGCAAGGGCATTGAAGATGAAACGTGGCTGGGTCTTTCAACATGACAATGATCCAAAGCACACCGCCAGGGCAACGAAAGAGTGGCTTCGTAAGAAGCATTTCAAGGTCCTGGAGTGGCCTAGCCAGTCTCCAGATCTCAACCCTATAGAAAACCTTTGGAGGGAGTTGAAAGTCCGTGTTGCCAAGCGAAAAGCCAAAAACATCACTGCTCTAGAGGAGATCTGCATGGAGGAATGGGCCAACATACCAACAACAGTGTGTGGCAACCTTGTGAAGACTTACAGAAAACGTTTGACTTCTGTCATTGCCAACAAAGGATATATCACAAAGTATTGAGATGAAATTTTGTTTCTGACCAAATACTTATTTTCCACCATAATATGCAAATAAAATGAAAAAAAAACAGACAATGTGATTTTCTGGATTTTTTTTTCTCAGTTTGTCTCCCATAGTTGAGGTCTACCTATGATGTAAATTACAGACGCCTCTCATCTTTTTAAGTGGTGGAACTTGCACTATTGCTGACTGACTAAATACTTTTTTTCCCCACTGTATGTAATTTTCCAAACTGTTTGGTGACTGTGGACGGCAAACATATTCAGATTGTGAAACCTGCTGGAAGTGGATCTGAGTATTTCAATTACAAAATATACTTTTCGATAGTTCTCATGACGATTGCAGATGTTGACTGTTGATTTGTCGCTGTGGACGATGGCTCATTTGGACAAGCAAATTACTAAGACTTTCAAAGACTCTGACATGTGTCAATATTTGTATGGGACTAATTTCAATTTTCCAATGCCACAAACTCTTCCAAACACTGAATGACTGCCAATGCCGTTTGTTGTGGTTGGGAATGAGGCGTTTCAAATGTGTGCCAAACTCATAAAACCGTACTAGAGTCGGGACTTGAATCACACAAAAATAATTTACAACTACAGATTGACAAGGGCATGAAGAACTGTGGAGTGTGTCTTTGGATTGCTGGCATCTAAATGGGGCATTTTGGGAACAGCCATCAGTCTAAAAACTGAGATAATTGGTGAGGCAGTGAAAGCGTGTGTTGTTCTGCACAATTACATCCTGGTGAAAGAGCGTCACCACTTATAACTTGAGGAACCTGAAGTAAGCACATTGCATGATTACCAAGATCACCCCCTGAGGAGTACATTGGATGTTATCCAAATGAGGATCACTTTGCTGCTTACTTTGTTTCTGATATTGGACATGTGGCATGGCAAGATGAAATGGTTAAATCTGATTGTAAATGTACCTGTATTGTTTGCTAACTTTAATAATAATAACACCTCCACTGTAATACCCGTTATACAATATACACATGTGTGCATTTTCAAATAAAGAGATAAACACAGTTATTGTGAAAACAAAAGATTTTTTATTAACAAAAATAAAAACAATTTTTAATTTAACAAAAATAATTTTGAAAACAATAAATAAAAATTGGGTTTAGGATTGGCGTCGGTTGGAAGGTGTGACATTGTGAACCAGGGTGGTGTCGGACTGGGATGATAGTGTATGAGTGGGTAAAAGTGGTTACAGGGGAAGTGGCAACAAAATGGACGATTGGGTCATTGGGGGATGAAGACACAATAGAAGTGGAATACAAATTGGAAGATATAGACACAGAAGGGATAGACACATTGGAAAGGCACAGACAAGGGAAGGTGTAGACAGATTGCATAGCAGAGACACATTGCGAGGGGAGGGTGTAGGTGGAGGGTAATTTTTTGGGGAAAAATTCCTTTTCCATGGGTTTTAGTTTGTGTCCTGAATGGTCTCCTTTTTCCGATGTTCCCTCGGTGTTTCTTGCTTTCCATAGGTGCTGCACTCTGCAGCGTGATGGGTGCTGCAAGCTGGAGAGATGCTGCAAGCTGTAGGGGTGCTGCACTCAGCTGCATGGTGGGTTCTGAAAGCTGGTGGGGTGCTGCATTCGACTGCGTGGTATAACTTTGACTGTAGGAAGATTGTTCACTTGCCACTGGTGCTGTGCTGGCCCTTGTTGCCGTGTAGGAAAAGATCTGTGTGGCTGCTAGTGACATCTTGACTGCAGTTGGGACTGCTGCATGGCCTCGCTGTAAGCAGCCTGTGACAAGCCCTCATTACATACAGCTGGAGGTGAGGTGGCAGGTTTTCCGACTCGCCCCTCTCTATTGCGGAAAAAAAGTCTCACCGGTCTCTGAAGGTCAGCTTCCAGGCGGTCAAGGCATCTGTGGACTTCCTGGAAAAGTGTGTTCGCATGATTGAACCCACTGTCCAGTCTATCTCCAACTACCTTCATCGCATCCTGGAAGATCGAGCTTAAGTGAATAAACTTGGGCATGATTGACCTCTCCCAGGCTCTCTGCTGCTGGTGAGCAGACCAAACAAAACCAGTAGCAGAGTGCTGGGAGAGGGGAAAACCTGATGGACCAGATGCCTGTTCCCCAGCCTGTGAAGCCTGCCTGATTGCTCCATCGCTGGTGCATGATTGGGACTGTTCGGTGGCTGTTCGATTAGGAACCGCTCCAACTGAGGACGATCCAAGACATATGGTGTTGCTCCAGGTTCTGTGCTGAAACTAGATTACAGAAATTACTAAAAAAAAAGTAGTTTAGATAATAGTAACACAACACAAAAGATACGCAAATTCGCTGAGCAACCTTAGAAAAGACAGCATACGATGGTATTTATATTTTGAGACTTTTGGAGCAGCACCACTTCGAACACAAATCTGATTTCTCATATCCTTGTTGAAGCGATCCTTCACCGAACGCCAACGGACTTTGACTCACTTCACTGTGAAGGGGGAAGAAAAAAAATAAATTGTAAAAATGGCACCTACATTTACAGGGAAACAGACGTGTCAGACCACATTGCAATTCTTACGAAAATCATTTCTGTTTTGTGGGGTGGCATAGTCCCTATCATCCAACAGCGATCTGGCCACATCTTCCCAGAGTCGTCGAATCAATCCTGAGTCAGAATAGTTATGATCACGTGTGTCCCACAATGCTGCTCGCTCTTGCACAAGAGGAATAAGCTTGTCATTGTCAATCTCGGGTTTGCCTTCCTCACGTTGTGGAACCTATAGATCAAATAAAAAGCTTTTTCTATACACTCGCATGTCTTGCCTCAACATCTAGCAGCTACGTGATCTCATGCTTCTTCCTACCCATTCTGCTGGGAACCTACTATGTGTGAGCTGAAAACAACTTTAATCTTTCATGCACAGCATTTTTAGGTCACAGGTGGATGCGCCTAACAATTATTCCCCCGGCGGCACTAAAAACCCACTCTGACAAAATGCTAATGACAGGGCGAGAGGCCAACGTCTGGGACTCGCCATGGCGGGAAGAAAAAAGATCAGAGTAAGGATTATGTGGTCCAGATTCCTAGCTAGTGCAACTGGACCATGTGGAAGACAGGGTTGTGCTAGTAAACATACTAGAAGCATTATCTGCAAATCCAAATGACCACTTGTTTACACTGTTGTTGTTTCCCGCACCCCACTGCAAAGTGAGATAGGAACCTAGGTCTCGTGGATATGCTCCCGCAGCAGGCACAGTTTCATAGAATCATAGAATCATAGAATCGTAGAGTTGGAAGGGACCTCCTGGGCCATCTAGTCCAACCCCCTGCTCAAAGCAGGATTCGCTAAATCATCCCAGACAGATGTCTGTCCAGCCTCTGTTTGAAGACTTCCATTGAAGGAGAACTCACCACTTCATCTGGCCCACAGCCTCAGCATGCACCATCAGCAGCCAGTCAACTTCCCCGTCCCTCACAGTGCACCTTGCATATTTTAAATAAGGTATATAATATGCACCTGCAAACTTTTTAGTATTAATAGGTAAAGAAACATGTAACCATGAATTGTACTTTTGATTTTAGGTTGCAGCAGTATACCTATGGAAGGACTGGGGCAATAAACCCTGCCTATATCCCTCTAATCCAAAACTGTCCATCCTCCTCCAGCTATCCCTACACTGAAGGCAGATAACTGTGGTTTTACTAGAGAAAGGCCAGTATATAACCCTGAAAATAACTTTTGTTTTAATGGTGCAGCAGCAATGAACAAGTACTGCAATAGCAATGAAACACTGCCTATATGATTACTATAAAAAAAACTCTCCCTCCTAGATCAACTCTCCCTAAACTTCTTCCAGAGGAGACTGTGCTGAGCATTTCATCATTTGGTCTTATATAAGACCTGATGATGTGATGCTGCCAGCCAATCATAATATTGCCAGTAGCCAACATGGGTATGGCATTAGCATGTATGGCAGGTAATCTCAAGCATGTCTATAGGCTGTCTAACAGGTGCCAAACATGTTGGGCAGAGACTTGAGCATCCGCAATATTCAATGAAATTATGAGCAAGTCCGAGTACCACAATGCTCGATCAAGCACTGGCGAGCACACTCGCTTATCATTAGTATCAAGTGGTCAGGTGAAAATAGTAATACTACTGTAAATACCATTAAATAAAACATTTATCTAAATTTTAACTTGAAAAACAGCCACAACAAAAATAAATGTAAGTGGTAAATTTTTTTTATTTATTTTTTTTCAATCTTCAAAACATGCATCTCACACTTTGAGTAGATGACAAACCTTTTTGGAACCAAATTAGGTCTTCAGAAGAAATGCCAGATAACAACGCTAGCGACCACAGAAAGAAATGTATCTGTACTGTGTTAGCCACTGGATAGAAAAAAAAAATAAATTTGAGACTCCTCAGTGGTTGATACGTTTTATTAGCGAACCCTCTTTTATTACTGAAAAGAGGGTAATAAATTCCAAGCTTTTGAGACTACTCAAGTCTCGTCATCAGGCTCAGTATAACAAAATATGAATTGTTGCATATTTATACACAACAGGACATATAATAATGCACTAAGTAAGAAAATTGACGTTAAGCAGAACTATCAATAAGGGAAGGGGAGAAAACAACTGTGGCAGTAAATATTGAACCAGTTCATAGATAAAGAAGGTGAACTTTTGTTGTCCACTGATTGAGGTCTGGTCCAGGGTTGTGATGCCCCCATATAGAATGAGGAGTTATCAACCACTGAAGTCAAATTTTTATTTCTTAAAGACAACATATACAATTCTATTGCATATGTAGACCCCATGGTCTACTTTGGCAAGTTAGGAAGTTTTTGATACATTTTAAATTTGAAAATTAGTACTCATCTATCTTTTTATTAAATGTGAATACACTTATACAGTTGCTTTCTTTAGATACCAGCACCATTCTCTGTCACTAAGTCATATCTTCACTTTGCAGAGTCTCTGGCTCACGTTCTGCTTTTTGTGATCTGGAAGGGACTTTTAAAATGTAAACCTATGTAGTGTCAGAATGAGGCTCCATGGGATTATACTGTCTAGTAAATATAAATATGGCTTACAGAGCATGGAGTGAGCCGGTTAGTAGTAATTGTGGTGACATCACTGAGATGAGAACGGTGCTGGACAAAGGAGAAAAAAGTGGTAGGTGAGTATATAAATACATAATACATTACATGAATATGGTATACGCACATTTAATAAAAATATATAGTTGGAAGTGGTACTTAATAATGAAATTTGTAGCGTTTCCTTAAATATACATGAGCCATCCAGTAGTTTTAAACATTGTCTAGTTAAAAAACAACAATGTGTTGAACTGTGTACTTGTAAGGGTGGTAGCCATGGCTGAGGATTCCCGCTCCATCACATCCTGGCCTCCCCTCACATAAACATAGTGTCCCTTAGTCAGCATACCTGTGTCTTCAGGTCCATCATCTTCAAGTTCTCTTCTGCACCACTGAAGGCTGTCTGTGGACGATTTCACAAGAATTGAGAGACAGTCCATTTCAACTTGAAACTGAGCAACTTTACTGTTGCCATTTATCTGCACATCCAAGTATTTCACAACATTAACCATAGGTTGCACATCACATGTATCTTCATCTTTCCCTGCACTACTTTCCACATCCTCCAGTACATTATGAGGCAATAGCGCCTTTGGTGGTACCGCAGCATCCTCTATTATGAATGGGTCACCGAGGAGGAAAACAAGACCAAGCTAAGTCACAGAAAACAGAGAGTTTGGCAACTACGTGGATTGCAGACCCCTGATCCTAACCCCCAACTAACAGCAGCCATGGAGCGTACCTATGATGATTCTAGACGCCTCATCACAGCCGGAGGACTAAATAAGCCTAAAGCAAGAAAAGGGGAAATCTAAACTGCCCCAGAGCAGACCCCAAAGGAATAGACAGCCCCCACTGATGTATTGACAGTGAGACAAGATGAAAGCACAGACACAGGTAGGAAAATAGGCTGAGCAAACGATGGGGCCAAAACTTACTAGAAAGGAGAGGAAAGGAAAGATACTGTCTGCAATCACACCAAAAAACCCTGCAAAAATGTCCAACACTTCTGATAGCAAAAAATACCCTGAAGTCACTAGACTTCTCCCACTATATCAGCACTCTGACATACACTGAGAACAGAGCAAAAAGAGGCCAATCTAATAAGGGACAAAAAGCAAACTAGCACATACAATGATATAAGAGTGGACATTCAGCACAGCCCCAGCCGGGGCAGGCTGACCACACAAAAAACTGAATACACCAAACCAAATCATATGTGAACATAAGCAGAGAACAACTTAGCTTTAGAAGGCAGGAACTGAGCTGGAAACTATGACCTCAAGAGGCAGGAAAAATCACCAGCATGGGAATAGGGAGTTGGCTGTCTTAAATCCAGTCTGAGACTCCAGATGCCCACTCCTCATCCTCATTATCAGGTGGCAGGTCTCTGTTAACTAGATCGGCTTCATTACCTCCTGCCACCACCAGAGGGAGCCTGGAAAGAGAACTCACAACTCCTCTGTCAGCACAACCAGCTCCCTCACCAGAAACCAGAGACAAACCAGAAAATGAGTTCACAACAATCCTCCTTGTCCAGACTCACTGTATTTGGGGATCCCCTCATATGTTTTGCCCCAGATCAGAGGGCATTAGCCCACGCAATGACCTGCCACATATGGGACAATCTGTGCCCTGTACTCTTCCTGGAATGCTTTCTTTCTTCTCGTCCAACCTGCTGCAAGACTGATACTTAATACTGTTCTGTCCTAAGGACCCCTGAATGGCTGGGCTTAACTGCTTTCTTAACCTTAAGGGTCTGCTGTGGCATCCTGGGCCTATTACCCATGTGGACGGTTTGGGCCCCCGAGCCCTTCTCACTCAACCTCTACATCTCCCCTTCCTTACCACACAGCAGTCCCTTCTATAGTTAACTGTTTCCTACATTCTAGCTGAAAACTGTATACTAAAATGCCCCCATTTAGTGGCCAATCTTATAATTGCACTTACCCTATTCATAGCAGCTCAAAGGTACACAAAGTCAAATATACAGTTATATAATAATAAATATATATATATATATACAGTATATATATACATATGTATATATATATTATATATACAGTATAATGTATAATGTACTGTATATACACACATTTATAATGTACCGGGACAAGAAAGTAACGGAGGAGGATAGCATACATATAGCATACCCCTTACATACTAATGTACCATTTCTTTTTTTTATGTGTACTGAATTACTAATATTTTTACTACATTGTTTCAATTTTATAATTTGCCATTTTCCTGCAGCTAACATGATACTATTTTGTGAAATGCAGTCTTTGAATTGAATACAGTATATGTGCTGGTACAAAATATATCAAAATGTTCTGTCCCGATTCAGTGCCCCAGAAGGCACAATAAAACTGGCTGCACATACACTGCTAAAGGATGATTTTTGCTTTAAATTTCTTTTCCCATTTCAGCTATGACAATTTTAACATCAACTGTAGACAAAGCTTATTAAGGTAGTAATACAGTATCTCTCAGCACACAGCCAAAAGAGCCAAATAGCTATAAAATGCCTAAAGCGCAGAGTAAAGCTGATCATGAGGGAAAACTAAATGAAAAAGATCTAAAATACCCATAATAAGTTTTTGACAGTTGCCTCTTGAGGGCACTAATCAATAGGTAGATCCACGTTGTTTCCCTTCTTTACTGTACTGTAGACCAAAGCTTTAATACCACATCTCTAGTGACAAAGATTATTTAAGTCAATTCTGAACCTCTATGGAATACAAGGTCAACGGCTGTGTGCCTTGCTTCAACTAACATGTGATAAAACATCAAGCTAGAATGAAAATACACGTAATGAAGTGTTTTACTGCAAAGACAATGGAGCAGATTTGCTAATCCTGTTTAACCCCTTAACCCCCAGAGGTAATTTCGTTTCTGCATTTTCATTTTTCGCTCCCCTTCTTCCCAAAGACATATCTTTATTTTTTCCATCAATACAGCACAAGGTTGGCACACACTGTTGGTGGTATGTTGGACTAGTTTTGTTTCTACCAAACAGTTCTACTTAGGTATCATAAGACCATATGACATTCTCCCAATACTCTTTTGGATAATCCAAATGCTCTCTAGCAGACTTTTTTCATTTAGTTGCCTAATTCTGCACACCGATAAACTAAAAAGACAAAATGTCACTTTTACTTTCTTAAATATTCAGGTTCATTAACGTTTTGGATTGACCGACAGCACTGTAGTTGTTCAATAATAAAATTATTCATTGAAAAGATAAAAGCATAATAATTGTGCACAAAGTGTATAACACTGAGGTCTCCAAAGCCTGTATCCAACTCTCTTCAAGCTCTTTAACACAAGCATAGGTTTGTATAGTTTTGTCACAGTGAACTCCACTTGCATGGCTTTGGTAATCACAGTAATCATTTTTCAATGCTAGTTTGGCACAACCACTATGTATTCTTTATTCATAGTTTTTTTTTCTCAATCTTTGTATTACAAAGTTATGAGCTTTATTAATCTCACTCAAAAATAGTTGGTGCATTGTATCTCCTGCACTGTCTTTTATACAGGCTATGATAGAGTGTGCATTATTTTGAGATATCATATACTATCTGATGGCTGTGCTATATTATTTGATGTAATAAACTGCAAGTCATTATTGAAAAGTTTGCCCGTTCGCACATAAGGTTATGTGAGCCTTCTCTGGCTGATGCAATCTCCTGCATTTGGTAAAAAAGCTGTAAGAGTGTTCCTCAAAAGGATGAAATTCCTCAGTGCTATTACACATTTGATTCTGGGGAATAAAGAGGAAACTCTTCAACAGCAAGAAGAAGAGTTTCAGGGAGGAAGAGTTTAAACTGAGCACCAGGTCATGTGGTTTAGATAACACATTTCCCAGTTATGAAAGGCTAGAGCAGGAAGACATTTAATGCCAATTGGTGAAAAGAACAAGACGTGTGCGCAGGGGAACGCTGAGGCCAAGATTCCAGAACAAGACAAGAGGCTTCAACCAGTGAATGTACCCAAGAATGAGGTCCAGATGATGCTGGTTAAAGTGCATGAACCAGACCATGACAGTCAAGACCTGAGGTCCAGATCTGTTCCAGTTCAATATCTTAGAACCTTTGTACTTCATTCTAGACAAGGGACCCAGCTGTCATTTGCCCATGCCTGATAGAAGACAATCACAGGACAAGCATCGAAGCTCTGATGGGAAGTAGATGTAGTTATTTATAGGAGGCGTGAGTGAGCTCTCTGCAATTTGCAGCATTGACATACGGTACAGGATGCAGTCAGGGTGTCTTACAGCATGCGGGAGTCCAAGACCGATCAGAGTAAGGAAGGCACAAAGTATTGCTTTAACAATCAGTGTGCTGTTAACATTGTATTTTTCCTACTTATTTACTCTGATTTATCATTTCCTCCTATTAAAACCATCCCCCGCTTTACAGAATCAGTTATTTCGGTTACTTCCGCCTTGGTCTTACGGTACCTGCACGTTGCATCTCGTGACCAGTTTACAATAGCGGTGGTTAGTTTTGGGAGACTTACACAAATTGAATAGCAAATTGATTAAATTCTCTGAGATCAGTGACTTTCTGAATAATCTGACAATTTAATTCTACATCAGATCGATTTGTTTATCTCTTTTAGTAACTTCTCATCCCTCACATTTCATAAATAATGACATAATCTACTAATAGAATTTGTCTAAAAATACGGCCAAGGTTGACAAAGTCCAGATTTGCCCTACATATTCTGCAGTCGTATATGCTTTGACAAATATTAATTTATTCACCCAAATTGCAAATGTGATGGAAATCATTTTAAGGCTGTGTGAATCTCACAGCTTGGGGTGCTGGAACTTCTACGCATTTTAATTTTTGATCTGTTTTTACCTTATAAATGAGAATCAGATTTTCTCTCTTCCTGACATTTACACTGAGAAAAACCCAGACAGCAGTGAGAATCTCAGACTGCTGTGCCTGGACGACACATGCCATATAATTTCATTCCTGTATCTCCATTACTCTTTAACCTCTGTGGAGAAGCCAAGAACACATACTGTAGTTATGTGCAGACATCCTTAGCTTTGAAAAAAGCTGTTTGTTTCTGCTCTAGTCATAATGGACAAATATCTTACATTGAGAGAAAATTCCTTGCATCTCAACATTTTAAGATTTATATAAATTTTTTGTTCCTTTTCATGTTGGTTGAGTATTATGCCATGAAGGAAAAAGATAAAAAGAGTAATAAAAGTAAGATGATCAATACTAAAGTAAGATGATCAATACTTGAAATATCTGTAAATCATCAAAGTGAAAGGCAATCTTAAATAAGCGCCTTGGTGTTTTTTTTGTTTGTTTTTTAAGGTTCCAGGCGAGTACTAACTGTAGTTAACCCCTTAACCCCAAGGGTGGATTGCACGTTCATGACGGGCCAATATTTACAATTCTGACCACTGTCCCTTTATGAGGTAATAACTCTGAAACGCTTCCATGGATCCCAGTGGTTCTGACATAGTTTTCTCGTGACATATTGTACTTCATGTTAGTGGTAAAATTTCAATCAAATAACTTGCGTTTATTTGTGAAAAAAATGTTGCAATTTTCCAACTTTGAATTTTTATGCCCTTAAATCACATAGATATGGCACACAAAAAACTTAATAAATAACATTTCACATATGTTTACTTTACATTAGCACAATTTTGGAACCAATTTTTTTTTTGTTAGGAAGTTGACCAGCGATTTCTCATTTTTGCAACACCATTTTATTTTTACAGACCACATCACATTTGAAGTCACTTTGAGGGGTCTCTATGATAGAAAATACCCAGTGACACCATTCTAAAAACTGCACCCCTCAATGTGCTCAAAACCATATTCAAGAAGTTTATTAACCGTTCAGGTGCTTCACAGGAATTTTTTGAATGTTTAAAAAATGAACATTTAACTTTTTTTCATAAAAAAATTACTTCAGGTCCAATTTTTTTGATTTTACCAAGGGTAACAGGAGAAATTGGACTGCAAAAGTTATTGTGCAATTTTCCCTGAGTACATTGATATCTGGTATGTGGGGGGAACCACTGTTTCAGCGCATGGCAGAGCTCAGAAAGGATGGAGTGCCGTTTGACTTTTTCAATGCAAAATTGGCTGGAATTCAGATTGCACGCCAAGTCACGTTTGGCGAGCCCCTGACGTACCTAAATGGTGAAAACTCTCCACAAGTAACCCCATTTTGAAAACTAGACCCTCCAAGGAACTTATCTAGATATGTGGTGAGAACGTTGAACCCACAAGGGCTTCACAGAAGTTTATAACGTACAGCCGTACAATTAAAAAATCATATTTTTCCACAAAAACGATCTTTTCACCCCCAATTTTTATTTTCCCACAGGTAAAAGGACCCTAAAAGCTATTGTGCAATTTGTCCTGAGTACGCTGATACCTGATATGTGGGTGTAAACCACTATTTGGGCACATGGCAGAGCTCGGAAGGGAAGCAGCGCCATTTGACTTTTTTGGCTGGAATTGAGATCGGACACCATGTCGCGCTTGGAAAGCCCCTGATGTACCAAAACAGTGGAAACCCCCCACAAATGACACCATTTTGGAAACTAGACCCCCCAAGGAACTGATATAGATGTGTGGTGAGCACTTTGAACCCCCATCGGCTTCACAGAAGTTTATAAAGCCCGGGTGTGAAAATAAAAAAATCATATTTTTTCCACAAACATGATCTTTTAATCCCCAATTTTTTATTTTCTCAATAGTAACAGGAGAAATTGGACCCCAAAAGTTGTTGTCCAATTTGTCCTGAGTACGCTGATACCCCATATGTGGGAGAAAACTACTGTATGGGCGCATGGCAGAGCTCGGATGGGAACTAGTGACATTTTTGATTGCAGACTTTGATGGAATGGTCTGCGGGTGTCATGTTGCCTTTGGAGAGCCCCTGATGTAACTAAACAGTGGAAACCCCCCACAAGTGACCTCATTTTGGAAACTAGACCCCCTAAGGAACTAATCTAGATGTGTGTTGAGCACTTTGAACCCCTCAGTGCTTCACAGAAGTTTATAACGCCCGGCGTGAAAATAAAAAAAATCATATTTTTTCCACAAACATGATCTTTTAGTCCCCAATTTTTTTTATTTTCCCAAGGGTAACAAGAGAAATTGGACCCCAAAAGTTGTTGTCCAATTTGTCTTGAGTACGCTGATACCCTATTTGTTGGAGAAAACTACTGTATGGGGACATGTCGGGGCTCGGAAGGGAAGTAGTGACATTTTGGAATGCAGACTTTGATGGAATGGTCTGCGGGTGTCATATCGCGTTTGGAGAGCCTCTGATGTGCCTAAACTGTTGAAACTCCCCACAAGTGACCCCATTTTGGAAACTAGACACCCCACGGAACTTATCTAGATGTGTGGAGAGCACTTTCAACCCCCCAGTGTTTCACAGAAGTTTATAATGCCCGGGCGTGAAAATAAAAAAATCATATTTTTTTCCACAAAAATGATATTTTTGAACCCATTTTTAATTTTCCTAAGCCTAACAGGAGAAATTGGACCCCAAAAGTTGTTTTGCAATTTGTTCTGAGTAGGCTGATACCCCATATGTGGGGGTAAAACACTGTTTGGGCACATGGCAGAGCTTGGAATGGAAGGAGCACCATTTGACTTCTTCAACTCAGAATTGGCTGGAATTGAGATCAGATGCCATGTTGCATTTGGAGAGCACCTGATGTGCCCAAACAGTGGAAACCCTCCAATTCTAACTCCAACCCTAACCTCAACACACCCCTAACCCTAATCTCAGCCCTAACCCTTACCCTAGTCCTAACCCTAACCCTAGCCCTAACCCTAATGGGAAAATGGAAATAAATACATTTTTTTAATTTTAGTATTTTTCAATAACTAATGGGGTGATAAAAGGGGGTTAGATTTACTATTTATAGCAGGTATATTTGGCAGCTGTCGCACGCTATAAGACACTTTTTTTTGTAAAAATAGTTTTTGCCATCACCACATTTTGAGAGCTATAATTTTTGACCCACCGAGTCATGTGATGTCTTATTTTTTGCTGGACGAGCTGACGTATTTATTGGTACCATTTTCAGGCATGTGGCTTTTTTGATCGCTTTTTATTCCGATTTTTGGGACACAGAATGAACAAAAACCAGCATTTCAAGAATTTCTTTTGGGGGGTGCATTTACACCATTCTGCATGCGGTAAAATTGATAAGGCAGTTTTATTCTTCGGGTCAGTACGGTTACAGTGATACCTCATTTATGTCTTTTTTATGTTTTGGCGCTTGCAATGAAAACAATTTTATATAAAAAATAATTATTTTTGCATCACCTTATTCTGCGAGCTATAACTTTTTATTTTATAGCTGATGACACTGTATTGCAGCTCGTTTTTTGCAGGACAAGATGACGTTTTCAGTGGTGCCATGGTTATTTATATCCGTCTTTTTGATCGCGCCTTATTGCACTTTTTATTTGGCGGTATGATGATAAAGCTTTATTTTTTGGTTTGTTTTTTATTTTTATTTTTTGAGGGGTTCGCTAAGGGGTTAACTAATGGGACAGCTTTATAGGGCGGGTAGTTACAGACGCGGCAATACCAAATATGTGCATTTTTTAAAAATTTATTTAGCGATTTTTTATAAATTATTTTTACTATTTTTTTTTTTTTACTTTATTACAATGTCCCAGGGGGGACATAACTGTCATGTGACAGATCGCTCATCTATCACATCACAGATCGCTGTGACAGATCAGTGCGACAGGCGGTACAGAAGGCTTCCTCGTGCCTTCGCTTTGCAGGCACTGAGGAAGCCGGCTCCCTGCAGGCCCCCGAAGGTCCCTGCCACCATTTTGGATCCTGCGACCTGCAGGGAAGGAGGCCTCCGCAGCAGCACAGCACATTGCGCTGCTGTGGGGGTCTCAGGGAAGCACGGAGGGAGCCACCTCCCTGCCGATGCTTCCCTAAACCCCCGGTACACTGCAATCATGTTTGATCACAGTGTGCTAGGGGTTAATGTGTCGGGGGCGGTCTATGACTGCCCCTGACACATAGTGCCAGGTGGCAGCTGTGATAATCAGCTGACACCCAGCCGCGATCAGCGGCGCTCACCACGTGATCTACACTCACTGGCCACTTTATTAGGTACACCATGCTAGTAAGGGGTTGGACCCCCTTTTGCCTTCAGAACTGCCTCAATTCTTCGTGGCAGAGATTCAACAAGGTGCTGGAAGCATTCCTCAGAGATTTTGGACCATATTGACATGATGGCATCACACAGTTGGCGCAGATTTGTCGGCTGCACATCCCTGATGCGAATCTCCCGTTCCACCACATCCCAAAGATGCTCTATTGGATTGAGATCTGGTGACTGAGGAGGCCATTTGAGTACAGTAAACTCATTGTCATGTTCAAGAAACCAATCTGAGATGATTCGAGCTTTATGACATGGCGCATTATCCTGCTGAAAGTAGCCATCAGATGTTGGGTACATTGTGGTCATAAAGGGATGGACATGGTCAGCAACAATACTCAGGTAGGCTGTGGCATTGCAACGATGCTCAATTTGTACCAAGGGGCCCAAAGAGTGCCCAGAAAAAAATTCCCCACACCATGACACCACCACCACCAGCCTGAACCGTTGATACAAGGCAGGATGGATCCATGCTTTCATGTTGTTTACGCCAAATTCTGACCCTACCATCCGAATGTCGCAGCAGAAATCGAGACTCATCAGACCAGGCAACGTTTTTCCAATCTTCTACTGTCCAATTTCGATGAGCTTGTGCAAATTGTAGCCTCAGTTTCCTGTTCTTAGCTGAGAGGAGTGGTACCCAGTGTGGTCTTCTGCTGCTGTAGCCCATCTGCCTCAAAGTTCGACGCACTGTGCGTTCAGAGATGCTCTTCTGCCTACCTTGGTTGTAATGGGTGGCAATTTGAGTCACTGTTGCCTTTCTATCAGCTCGAACCAGTCTGCCCATTCTCCTCTGACCTCTGGCATCAACATGGCATTTCCGGCCACAGAACTGCCGCTCACTGGATTTTTTTTCTTTTTCGGACCATTCTCTGTAAACCCTAGAGATGGTTGTGCGTGAAAATCCCAGTAGATCAGCAGTTTCTGAAATTCTCAGACCAGCCCTTCTGGCACCAACAATCATGCCACGTTCAAAGGCACTCAAATCACCTTTCTTCCCCATACTGATGCTCGGTTTGAACTGCAGGAGATTGTCTTGACCATGTCTACATGCCTAAATGCACTGAGTTGCCGCCATGTGATTGGCTGATTAGAAATTAAGTCTTAACACACAGTTGGACAGGTGTACCTAATAAAGTGGCCAGTGAGTGTATATGACGTACTATCCTGTCCCTGGGAATTAAGTCCCAGGGCACTTGGACGGAATAGTGCGTCAATGGCAGAAAGGGGTTAAAGAAGCCATGTGGATCAATCATTGGAACTGAAATATGGTGTGTTATCCTTGGTGTAATGAATGTTGTACAGGTTGAAAGATAAAAATATAGTAATCTAAATTGTAAGATAAAATAAATAAAGCTATCAGGCTCTATAGTGAACCAAAATGATAATTTTCCTGAGCAATTCATTTGACATAAATTTATCAGACCCTTTTAAATATATTCAAAAAATTAGTCATTCTGATTTTTTTTTAAAGTACCACTGTCTCTCTGCTGTTACTATAAATAATCATTCAACTTGAAGATAGTGACATTTTCTTATATATACTCGATAATTTTATGACTTTAATTTATTTCTGTGTATAAACGGATCATTAGATAGACATTTTGATGTTGCAAGTGCTGTGAATATCACTTTACTTTGTGGTTTACCTACAGAAATTGTGCAGAGATAACCAAGAAATTTGTTAACAAATTTGCATCATTCTGAGCATTCATTTTAATTTTACAATTGCAAAAAATCTGCAAACTAGAGGCATATACTGGTTCCTAGTCTGTCACAAGAGAATCTGTAAGGAACACTCAAAAACCTAATGATAAGATCAATAATGTAGTCATTCATATAGTATAAATAACCATTTCATAAAAAATATATACTAATACTAATCCTATAGTTATATTGTAAATAAACACAGCAAGAATAAAGTCCCGTATTTTAAATAGAAACAAAAAACAGTTTATTTTTTAATTTAAAAATAACAACACAGTTATACTCGTTTATCGCCCATTCCATTGAATCACTTGTCTCCTGTAATAAAACAAATTAAAAAAACAATATCCCTCACTTGTCCATTGTTTTCTCCCACACCATAATCCATTTTTGGGGATTAATAGTTTTCAAAATGGACGGTGCCAAAATGTGACCATCAGGTTTAAAAGTACTGCTGAATGAGCTGCTGCGAGCACAGCAGCAATGAGCAGCGGTGACCTCATTGAGGTTACTACAGGTCACTGAGGCTGCGTCCTAGCCAGGTCAATGAACTGTGGGCACCTTCAGCTAGTGAGATCACCAATAGCACAGTGAGAAAAACTCTCATGGTGTAGAGTCAAGTGCAATGCATTTCAAATCCACTGCAGTGAAATTCTCATGGCGAACTGTGGTAAACTCACCTCTGCACCATGAGATATTTCCTCACTGTGCTAGCGGTGATCTCAGCAGAAGGAGGTCACCGCAGTTCAGCCCAGCTGAGAACATAGCCTCAGTGACCTGCAGTAACCTCGATGACGTCACCGCTGGTCACTGCTTGCAGCAGCTCATTCACCAGTGGTTCTCAGCCTGGATAGTCACAACTTGGCCTCGTCCAGGTTGAAAACTGTTAATCCTTAGTCATAAATTACTGTATGCGACAGAACGTCAAACAGTTGAGGTATATTGTGCTTTACTTTTGTTTTATTACAGGATATGACGGATTCAATGGAATGGGAGTTAGGTGGATATAACTTATTATTAAGCAAAAAAGGTAAAGTGTGTTATGTTTATTTCTAATAAAAGACTTTATTCTAGCTGTGTGTTTATTTACAATATAACTATAGGATTAGTAATTGCTAATCCGTGGGCTTGATGTCACCGGACAATACAAAGGTGACACTAATCCCACAAATATTACCACACTTGCCACCACTATAGGGCAAGTGAGAAGAGCTGAGCAAAGTGCAACGTACAGATACAAATATTGTGATCCGATCAGAGCTGGAAAAAAACGCAGATGAAGACACAATCATAGATTAACAATGGTCCGACTTCAATCCAATTTTTTATCGGATTGAATTTGTCCGATTTCATCGCAAGTGGGCATGAGCCTTAAATCTGTCACTGATGTGAACATCTATCCTACCTCTTACTCACCCTATCAATTGAATTTTTATATTCCAAGAATACTGCACTCCTCATCACTGTTGTAGTTGTACAGACATTACTGTCTTCAGCATATGTTCAGTGTGGTAAGACTATTCATTGAGTGGTTTGCTGGTCAACCACTTTTAAAGAAGTTATTAGTCTTATATTTCCTCCATTTGTACAAAATCTGTGTGACTGTGGATTTCTAGAATCTATTTTATTATTTTATTTTTTTTTTTTAATCTTTCCCAGCCTGTTGAGTATCCACATTGCAACATTTTTTTCTGAGGTCATCAGAAATCTTTCTTGTGCAATGGTACACTTCCACAGCATGTGTTGTAAACAAAGGTGTTACTACTGTGGTCATAGAGGTTGCAACTGCGACCATGCCCTGCAGGGTTGAGGGCCCAGTGCCTGCGCTGCAGAGATGCAGCCAGTTCCTGTCAGTGAGAGGAGCTGCACCTTCTATGTTCCTGTACTCACATTCTCACACTATAGAAGGGCTGGGTTCTGCCCTTCTAGGCTCTCGCTTCTGTCTGTGTCTACGTGCTGTGCTTGTGTGACACTGTGCAGGGCTGGCCTGCTGTTTCTGAAGAAGATAAAAACAGTAACATGTGATTTACCATTGTCATGCAGTCTTGCCTGACACACTCATCATGTGTACGTGAGTGACTTAGAGTGCCTTGTCCCCAGGAGTGTGCACTGGGTCTGCACTATTTGAGTTACTCCCATGTCTCTTCAGTGACCATGTGGTACGGTTGGTGTTAATTTAGAAGTAAAAATTGTATGTTCTATGCTGTGGATAATTACTTAGGGGGATAAAAGTTAGACATATTTTGCAGAAACATGAAGACATAATTAAAGGCTGTGTGGATGGCATCCTTTTCTTCTGCAATAAGTTAAAGATGTCATGATCACAAGATGCCTGAAACACTTTGGTAGTTGGAGAAGAGGATGAGGCTGGACACAAGACTGATATTGAATAGATAACACGGTGGTGGGAGGAGTCCATTGGCGTATCAACCGCTGTTGCAGTGGTCAGTGCTGTGACCGGGCGTGCTGACATCATTGGGTCCATCAGCAGCAATATATGCTGCAGGCCAATTAGAGGCCAGCAGCTGATGTCGGCATGCAAGTGACAGGGTGGTGATGTCAATGAGCTCCTGTCACAGGTCGAAGTCAGCCACCAGCTTCACAAGAGGATGTGTACAGCTGGGAGCAAGGGAAAGGTGAGTAGATTATTTACATAGATTTTTTTTGTGGCCATACTGCTATAAGGGTGCATTATGCTACTATGTATGTCTAAGGGGTGGGTTATACTGTTATCTAGGACTGAGATTGCATTATACCGCTATATGGCTATGATATGGTAGTGCTTTATAACATGACTATGGGAGTGCAATATTCTACTATGACGGAGGATGTGTGTCCTTAAATTAAAACTGGTTGTATGCGCACACTTGATTGTACTACAATTGATTGAAAAAACAGACTACAATTTCACCTTCAAGGTGTTTGCTAATCTAACCAGATCACATTCTTTTGTCACTCAGGGATGTGAGATCATTTACCTCATTTAAACAATAACAAAGTCCAAAACTTTACTTTTTAACTCTTAAGGGTCTTTTACACATAGCGAGATCGCTAGCGATCTCGCCACATGTGACACTTTGCTTCGACCCTGCCCCCCGCTGGATATCGCTGATCGCACGCAAACGTCCTGGGCCATTTCTTTCTCGCTGGCGCTGACTAGCGACGCATGGACGCAGGCGGAAGACGTCATCATCGCTGCTATCTGACAGGGAGGAGCAACCGCCAAGCATCACTGGATCGCTGCAGCGTCGCTGGTGAGATCTGCCTGTTTGGCAGCTCACTAGCGACCATTTAGCGATGCACCAGCAATCCTGATCATTGTCGGGATCGCTGGTGCATCGTTAAATGTAACAGGACCCTTACTCCCCTCTATTTGTTCTCTTTATATACAATTAAGATTTGTGCGGAAATGAGAGAATCTGAAAAGTTCAAAAACTTTAAAGCACAAGTCTATATTTTACATAATGATTAGATAATTTCTTTGTCATTTTTCTAAATATACCAGAGTATGATAACCTTTCCTAAATATGCATTTCCTTATTCCATAAGAAGGCAGTTCACTTTATCTTGATTTTAACAAATATGTTAGGGACAATAAAGTTTTTTTTCTTTAACTCCTTCACGACCTTTGACGCCACATAGGCGTCATGAAAAGAGGTGTCAAAACGACCCATGACGCCTATGTGGCGTTATGAATTTAAAGCCCCCCTGCGGGTCGGGTGACCGGGGTCACTGAAAGGTCACCCGACCCGCACACAGAGGACACCTTAGAGTTAATCCTAGGGGGCGTGGCTTAGTCCCCATGTGCCTACGATCGCTCTCATTGGCTGTTAAAAGTGAAAATGCCAATCAGAGAGATTGTAATATTTCATCAATGAAATTTGATGAAATATTACAAATCCAACCATGGCCGATGCTGAAATAGCATCGGGCATGGCTGGAGACACTGAACCTACCCCCCCAACTGACTGACAGCGTCGATCGGCCGCCGCCACCATCTGACGGCGCCGATCGGCAGCCGCTGTCAAAATCTGCCCCCCGCCTTCCCTCCGGTCCCCCCGCCCTCCGATCACCCTCCATGAGGCCTCTGAACTCCCTCTGGCCATCCCGGTGTCCCACCGTCCCAGATCATGGGCAACGCCATCTTGGAAAATGGGGCCCGCCGGGAATCTGCGACGCTGCAGATTCATTCATTTATTTTGATCACTGTCACAGTGATCAAAATAAATAAATAGTAAATCACCGCCCCCCCTTATCACCCACATAGGTAGGGACGTATAATAAAATAAAGAAAATATTTTTATTTTTCCATAAGGGTTAGGGCTAGGGTTAGGGCTAGGGTTAGGACTAGGGTTAGAATTAGGGTTAGGGTTGGAATTAGGGTTAGGTGTTATGAACGGGTAGCCGAGGAGGAAATAAAAAGCAACACAAGCAAAGTCTCAGAAAACCAAAGAGGTTGGTAACTATGCAGACTGCAGACCCCTGATCCTAACACGCAACTAGCAGCAGTCGTGGAGCGTTCCTACGGTGGTCCGAGACGCCTCATCACAACCGGAGAACTAAATAAGCCTAAAGCAGGAAAAGAGAAAAACTAACTGCCCCAGAGCAGACCCCAAAGGAGAGACAGCCCCCCACATGTATTGACGGTGAAAAAAGATGAAAACACAATCAAAGGCAGGAAAATAGGCTGAGCAAACAATGGGGCCAAACTAACTAGAAAGGACAGGAAAGGAAAGACACTGTCTGCAGTCTGCCAAAAAACCCTACAAAATGTCCAACACAACTGATAGCAAAATTAACCCTGAAGTCACTAGACTTCTCCACCGATATCAGCACTCTGAAATATTCTGAGACTGAGCAAAAAGAGGCCAATCTAAAAAGGAACGAAAAAAGGCAATTTGGCAAATAAGAGTGGAAATTCAGCACAGCCCAGCCGGGCTGGCTGACCACACAAAAAACTGAAAAGACCAACAAGAGCAAGTGTGAACATTAGCAAAAAACAAACGTATCTTGAGAAGACTGGAACAGAGCTGAGTCCTAGACCTGAGAAGCAGACTGAATCACCAGCACCAGGATAGGGCGTCGGCTATCTTATATCCAGTCTGAGATGCAATCAGTATCTTCCTCACCAGGTGGCAGATCACTACCACTTAAACCAACCTCACTACCTCCTGTCACCATCAGAGGGAGAACGGAAGGGGAACTCTCAACTGGTGGAGCAGAAAATGAGCTCATAACAGTTAGGGCTAGGGTTAGAATTAGGGTTAGGGTCGGAATTAGGGTTAGGGTTGGAATTACGATTAGGGCCAGAATTAGGGTTAGGGCTGGAATTAGGGTTGGGGTTAGGGTTGTAAGTAGGATTGGGATTAGGGTTAGGGGTGGGTTGGAGATGGGATTATGGTTAGGCTTGTGGTTAGGGTTAGAGTTGGGATTAGGGTTAGGGGTGTGTTGGGGTTAGGGTTATAATTAGGGTTGGGATTAGGGTTAGGGGTGTGTTGGCGTTAGGGTTGGAGATAGAATTGAGGGATTTCCACTGTTTAGGCACATTAGGGGGTCTCCAAACGCGACATGGCGCCACCATTGGTCCCAGCCAATTTTGTGTTCAAAAAGTTAAACAGTGCTCCCTCCAATTTGAGCCCCGATGTGCGCCCAAACAGTGGTTTATCCCCACATATGGGGTATCAGCGTACTCAGGAAAAATTTCACAACAACGTTGGGGGTCTAATTTCTCCTGGTACCCTTGGGAAAATAAAAAATTGGGGGCTAAATAATTATTTTTGTGGAAAAAAAATATTTTTTATTTTCACGACTCTGCGTTATAAACATCTGTGAAGCACTTGGGGGTTCAAAGTGCTCACCACACATCTTGATTAGTTCCTTGGGTGGTCTAGTTTCCAAAATGGGGTCACTTGTGGGGGGTTTCCACTGTTTAGGTACATCAGGGGCTCAGCAAACGTAACATGACACGCGCAGACCATTCCATCAAGTCTGCATTTCAACGTGTGCCCAAACAGTGGTCCCCCCACATATGGGGTACCAGCGTACTCAGGACAAACTGGACAGCAACTTTTGGGGTTCAAATTTTTCCTGTTACCCTTGTGAAAATAAAAAATAGTGGGCTAAAAAACATTTTTTGAGGGAAAAAAATTATTTTTTTATTTTCACGGCTCTGCTTTATGACCTTCTGTGAAGCACTTGGGGGTTCAAAGTGCTCACCACACATCTAGATTAGTTCCTTGGGTGGTCTAGTTTCTAAAATGCTGTCACTTGTGGGGGAGTTCCAATGTTTAGGCACACAGGGGCTCTCCAAACGCGACATGGTGTCCGCTAACGATTGGAGCTAATTTTCCAATCAAAAAGTCAAATGGCGCTCCTTCCTTTCCGGGCCCTGCCGTGCGCCCAAACAGTGGTTTATTACCACATATGAGGTATTGGTCTTCTCAGGAGAAATTGCCCAACAAATTTTAGGATCCATTTTATCCTGTTGCCCATGTGAAAATGAAAAAACTGAGGCTAAATAAAATTTATGTGAAAAAAAAGTAGTTTTTTTTTTTACGGATCAATGTGTGAAGCACCTGGGGGTTCAAAGTGCTCACTATGCATCTAGATAAGTTTCTTGGGGAGTCTAGTTTCCAAAATGGTGTCACTTGTGGGGGAGCTCCAATGTTTAGGCGCACAGTGGCTCTCCAAACCCGACATGGCAACCGATAAATATTCAAGCATATTTTCCATTCAAAAAGTCAAATAGCGCTCCTTCCCTTCTGAGCCTTGCCGTGCGCCCAAACAGTGGTTTATGACCACATATGAGGTATCAGTGTACTCAGGTGAAATTGCCCAACTAAATTTAGGATCTATTTTATCCTGTTACCCATGTGAAAATGAATAAACTGATGCTAAAAGAAAATTTATGTTGGAAAAATTAAAATGTCCATTTTTTTCCTCCACGTTGCTTTAGTTCCTGTGAAGCACCAGAAGGGTTAATAATCTTCTTGAATGTAGTTTTGAGTAGTTTGAGAGGTGCAGTTTTTAGAATGGTGTCACTTTTGGGTATTTTCTGCCATATAGACCCCTCAAAGTGACTTCAAATGTGAGGTGGTCCCTAAAAAAAATGGATTTGTAAATTTTGTTGTAAAAATGAGAAATCGCTGGTCAACTTTTAACCCTTATAACTTCCTAACAAAAAAAATTTGTTTCCAAAATTGTGCTGATGTAAAGCAGACATGTGGGAAATATTATTTATTAACTATTTTGTGTCAGATAACTCTCTGGTTTAACAGAATAAAAATTCAAAATTTGAAAATTGCGAAATTTTCAAAATTTTCACCACATTTCCATTTTTTTCACAAATAAACGCAAAAATTATCAACCTAAATTTACCACTAACATGAAGCCCAATATGTCACGAAAAAACAATCTCGGAATCGCTAGGATGTGTTGAAGTGTTCCTGAGTTATTACCTCATAAAGGGACACTGGTCAGAATTGCAAAAAATGGCCAGGTCATTAAGGTCAAAATAGGCTGGGTCATGAAGGGGTTAAGCTAATTTACAATTTTTATAATCTGCATGTGTGACTAATATAAACAGATTAAGCATAAGTTTATATACCCTACTAATAAATATCACAACCCCATCAATGACATATTGTTAAGACAGAAGAGCTTCTTCGATCATTAATGAATGTCATCTAATGGTCAGTAACAGATTAAATGGAATCTGTCAGAAGGATTTTGCCCCCTCCACTCCAGATGAGGCTGAAAACCTATTGTAGATCTGGGGCTTTATTTCTCACCCTTTGCTATCTCCTCCTGCTTGACTAACAGGTTCTATTTCTATACTGTGTGACTTTATGCAAAAGAGTCAATAGAGCTGGAGTGACAAATTCTGCCCTTTAAATAGTTATTGCGCTTTTTTTGAAAATCAACACAACTGCTAATTTCTCGGTGTTGCAGGAATGGACTGGTCAAATAAAGGTATTGCTGGCTAGTCTTTTAAAAGTCTACATGCACATGTAGGAGGATTGACCCAGCTAAGGCCACTCCTTGCGTCTCCGGGCCTGTCATCAGTGTTGCCATGGGGGAGGGCTTTCTGTACAGAGCAAACCTGAGCAACTGACTGAAGGGGGCGAGTTGGATATAAAAAGAGGGAAGTGCGCGAAGTTGGGGCTTTTGGCGGGAAGACAGCTTACCGAGAAGCAGAAGGTTGACTCCTTCTCCGCTGACCCAGGCCAAATATCAAGTCTGCTCCACCACCTGATCTCCCCTGCATGCACTGACTATGTGGCTTCTGATGCTAGTTCCCTCCGGTCTGCTGACCGTGTGGGTCTTGACAGACCGTTGACCCTGACTACTCTGGGCATGCGACATAGTGATGATTTCCCTCACTATGCGGCTCCCAACAACACAGCTGCGGGCTTTGCTCCAGGACTCCGTACTTCGCCCTTTGTGCCACAGAACTCCAGCCATCCCCCGTCGTATGTCAGAACTGGGAGATTCTGCTAGGGACAACTAGGCAACACCGCTTCAGTACAGAGACTGCGTCACAACTATTTCTGGGACCGTTTCAATGATGTCTCGCGCCTCCTTTGGCGCCATTGTGGGATCTTCCAACATCCTTCTTTTTAATCTTGTTTCTGACCCTGCACCGTTTGTTGCTTATAATTTGTTTCCAACTCTTGCTCTGCCTCCCTCTCGTCAATGCATCCCACGTTCCTGCTCGTACTCTTACATACATATAAATAGTTTGAGGTGTAAAACTCAGCTGACCAATTCCCATTAATGCCTAAGTTAAAGAAAATACTGTAGATCTGTTGGTATTGCCTATATTTTAAAGTGTTGCCTTCGTTGATCATTGTTAAACTAGTAGCTTCAAGACTGGACACTGCACAGAAACAGTAAGTGACAAAGCTTTTGGCATGAAATAAATCTAACATAAAATCACATGTTCAAACATTTTTTAGTTTTGCAGTATGGCCGTTCATTGGGTAGCATTGTTGTCTTGCATTGCTGGAGTCCTAGGTTCAAGTCCAACTAAAGAGCAACATTTACATGGAGATGGTAATTTTCGGCATGATTTTCTGATCTCCTTTCTAAACATAAGACAACTCCTCCAATGAAATCAATAAGCAATGTGGATTGTAGACCCCATTAGAAACAGGAATGTGTTATAGGTTGGCAATACCTAAACAAGAGAAAATAAGATAAATTAATTTCCATGTTTACTTATTTCAAATTGATAACTTGAATCATTGCTCTATATTATGTTAACTAGCAATGAATTTGATATATTTATGCTAGACAACATTTATTTTTATTGTATTTTTTCATACATTGTACATACTACCTAGATTTTTTTTTAACAAATCTGTAGAACCCTGACTCAGAGGTCACATTGAAGGAAATGTTCACCAGGCCGAATCACTGCAAACCTACTACTACTAGCAATATTTCCTGAGCCTATTCTGTTTAGTAGGCTGCCACAACCTCACAGCAGTCAACTAATCAAAAGAGACATCAGGAATGTCAAAGTTGGTTGCTTGCAGTGCTCTAGTCTGAAGGCAATAGACTATTGGCATGTATAGTGCAGGAGAGAGGAACATGCAAGCCTCCACGGGATCAAAATGAAAAAAAAAACTGTAGGTTAGAGCCCAATCAACAAGGCAGGTGGGTGCACAACAAGGCTGGAAAGCAAAGCAAAAGACAAGGAGGAATGTGGCACATCATAAGAAAAAATGAAAAAAGTTTATTTGGCAATCATGTAATAATAATAATAATAATAATAATAATAATACATTTTATTTCTATAGCGCCGACATATTCCGCAGCACTTTACATTTCAGAGGGGATTTGTACAGACAATAGACATTACAGCATAACAATAATCACATAGATTATAACAAATACCAAGAGGAATGAGGGCCCTGCTCGCAAGCTTACAGTCTGTGAAAGAGGTAGACATGAAAGGTGGGTGGTAACAGTTGCCCTGATTGTATGGACCAGCCATAATGTTAAGTGTGTAACAGTACAGACACAGAGGGCTAATGGATGCATAAGGCATGTGGGAACATGATGCAGGGAACCTGGTTATGGTGAAACTTTTGGCTGTGCCACACAGGGATACAACAGGTTAATGTGTTGAGGCGATAGGCCAGTCTGAATAAATGCGTTTTCAGGGCACGCTTAAATTTGTGGGGATTGGGGACTAGTCATAGTGACCTGGGAAGTGCATTCCAAAGAATTGGCGCATCACGTGTAAAGTCTTGGAGACGGGAGTGGGAGGTTCTGATTATTGAGGATGCTAACCTCAGGTCATCAGCAGAACGGAGGGCGCGGGTAGGGTGGTATACTGAAACAAGGGAGGAGATGTAGGGTGGTGCTGAGCCATGGAGGGCTTTGTGCGTGAGGGTAATAAGTTTATACTGAATTCTGGAGTGCATGGGTAGCCAGTGTAATGACTGGCATAAGGTAGAGGCATTGGTGTAACGATTGGTGAGGAATATGATCCTGGCTGCAGCATTCAAGACAGATTGGAGAGGGGAGAGTTTGGTAAGAGGGAGACAGATTAGAAGAGAGTTACAACAGTTGAGACGAGAATGAATAAGAGAAACAGTAAGAGTTTTTGCAGAGTCAAAAGTAAGAAAAGGTCGAATTCTAGAAATGCTTTTGAGGTGCAGATGACATGAGCGAACCAGTTTTCAGATGTGGGGGGCAAAGGAAAGCTCGGAGTCAAGTATGACCCCAAGACAGCGGGCATGTTGCTGGGGAGTAATAGTGGAACTACACACAGAAATGGCAATGTCGGGTATAGGTACATTAGTAGAGGGAGGAAACACAAGGAGTTCAGTCTTTGACAGGTTCAGTTTCAGATATAGTGAGGACATGATGTTAGACACAGCGTTGAGACAATCGCCGGTGTTTTCTAGAAAGGCTGGCATGACGTCAGGAGAAGAAGCGTATAATTCGGTGTCATCAGCATAGAGATGGTACTGGAAACCAAATCTACTGATTGTTTGACCAATAGGGGCAGTGTACAAGGAGAAGAGGAGGGGGCCTAGAACCGATCCTTGAGGAACCCCAACAGTAAGGGGAAGGTGAGAGGAGGAGGAACCGGCAAAAGATACAGTAAAGGAGCGGTCAGAGAGATAGGAGGAGAACCAGGAGAGAACGCTCTCCTTGAGGCCAATGGAACGGAGCATAGTGAGGAGGAGCTGATGATCCACAGTGTCAAATGCTGCAGAGAGATCCAAGAGAATTAGCATGGAATAATGACCATTTGATTTAGTTGTTAGTAGATCATTAGAGACTTTAGTGAGGGCAGTTTCAGTAGAGTGTAAAGAGCGGAAACAGGATTGGAGAGGGCCGAGAAGAGAGTTATCAAAGAGATAGTGGATAAGACGGAAGTGGACCTGGTGTTTCAGGAGTTTAGAGATGAAGGGAAGATTAGAGACAGGTCTATAGTTAGCGGCACAGTTTTTGTCGAGGGATGGTTTTTTAAGTAGTGGATGTATGATGGCATGCTTAAATGAGGAGGGAAAGATACCAGAAGAGAGAGAGGTTAAATATTTTAGCTAGGTGAGGGTTGACAGCAGGGGAAAGAGACTGGAGGAGATGTGACAGAAATGGGTCACTGGTGCAAGTGGTTGGGCGAGAAGATGCAAGGAGCCTGCTTACTTCTTCTTCTGTGACTGGTTCAAAATCAGAGAGTGAGCTAGATGCAGTGGGGGAGGGAGGACGGTGCATGGTATGAGGTGATTGGGAGATAATTTCCTGTCGAATCTGGTCAATTTTTTCTTTCAAGCAATTGGCCAGATCGTCAGCTCGGAGCTGCGTGGTGGGGGCCTGTACTCTTGGGTTGAGTAGAGAATGAAAAGTGTCAAAGAGACGTTTCGGGTTATTGGACAGTGAGGTGATGAGGGTGTTGAAATAGGTTTGTTTGGAGAGGTGAAGGGCAGTGTTGTATGTTCTAAGTATAAACTTATAATGGATGAAATCTTCGTGTAGATTGGATTTTCTCCAGAGACGTTCTGCGCACCTGGAGCACTGCTGCAGGAAACGTGTTTGCAGGGTTTGCCAGGGTTGTCGCTGTCTGTGTTGTGGTGTTCTATTTATAGGGGGTGCAAATTCATCCAGGGCACTTTGAAGTGTTTCATTGTAATGCTTCAATGCAGAATCAGGACATGAGAGGGAGGAGAAAGGGGCCAATGAAGACTGCAAGTTCTTCATAAGTTTCTGGGTATTAATGGCCTGTATGCTTCTATAAGTATGGACAGTGGGGGTGACCTGAGCAGCCTGGCAGTTCTTGATAAAGAATTAAAGATGATTGTGGTCAGAGAGCGGGATAGGGGAGTTTACAAAATCATCCACTGCACAAAGCCGAGAGAAGACCAAGTCGAGGGAGTTTCCATCTTCATGCGTTGGAGAATTAGTAAGCTGTGAAAGGCCAAATGAGGAGGTTAGACATAAAAGGTGAGTAGCAGATGGGGAGAGGGGAAGAGCAATGGGGATGTTGAAGTCTCCTATGATGAGGGTAGGGATGTCACAGGAGAGAAAATGTAGAAGGCAAGTGGCAAAATGATCCAGGAACTGATGGGAGGGGCCGGGAGGACGATACACCACCACCAATCGCATGGAGAAGGGGGTGTAGAGTCTGACGGCATGGACCTCAAAAGAAGGGAAGACTAGTGAGGGTAGTTGAGGGATAACATGAAAGGTACATTTTGGTGATAGGAGCAGACCAACGCCTCCACCTGCTCTATTGTCTGATCTTGGGGTATGAGAGAAGTGTAGTCCCCCGCATGAAAGAGCAGCAATAGTATCTGACTGCTGGATCCAGGTTTCAGTAAGAGCCAGGAGGTTAAGAGAATTAGAAAGGAAAAACTCATGAGTGAAGGAGAGTTTGTTACACACTGAGCGAGAGTTTCAAAGGGCACAATTAAGAGAGACAGATGGCAAGCAGGGAATATTAATAAGATTAGAGGGGTTTCTGAGTGTAGCAGTTGGGGGGTTTGACTTTCCATAACATGGGGGACTAGGGTTGGGAGCAATGTCTCCTGCGACTAGGAGAAGGAGGATAGAAAGAGTGAGCAGATGGTTAAGTGATTTGTGAGAGCGTCTCTTATGTTGAATGGTGGGACTGACTGGATCTGTGCAATTTAACAATGTGAAAAGATTGTGAGTGCTATACATTGGAGAGGAAAGAGCGAGGGGCCAAAATGGATGGAGTGTAGAGAGTTAATGCCAGGGCGGTGGATGTGTGTGAATGCAGCGGCCAGGATATAAATTACCCAAATGCATATGGTATATATTTGTTGTACTCCTATTGTACAGGGAATAGATGTATATAAATGTCTTACCTGTCTCCTGCCCTGTCTAACTGCCATGTTATAACTGCCAGTACTTTGATACATGTACTTCGATTACATGTGCATAAATGCCCCCTGCATTAATGCTCCCCCAAGCTATGTCTGAATATATAGGAGGCTAAGGCTTAGATTTTTTCTTTTTTGTGCTCACTCTCTTCTCGTTAATCAATCAAACTAAATTGAGACAGCAGGACCCAATAAAATGTTGTGGTCAGATAAACAGATGTCCAGCACTACATGGATCATAAAGCACTTTGAAAAGTTTCTTGACCTCACAACTTAAGGGTACAAGCAAGGTTAAAACCATGTACAAAACCTTACGCGTTTCAGGTGCAAAAAAACGAACCCTTACTCATAGCATACAAGTATAAAAGAATGAACAACATATAAGACATATAAGACAAAGACCAACCACAATACATCAGTAATTACAACATATGCATGAACATGTGAAAAAAGCACTACGATTAGAGAACAGATTCAATAGATATAAAACAAATCATTTCTTGAATTCACGCCTTTAGGAAATCTCGTGTCCAACTTCAAAATCCAATACGCTTCTCTTGTAGTAAGAATTCTCTGTTTATCACCGCCACGTACAGGACTAAAAAATTTTTCAGAAGCATAAAAAGAAAAATTAGTGATATCACCATGATGAATATTGACAAAATGCTTGGATGCACCCGAATAAGAAGCATTTTTATTCTGAATGTTAGAAATATGTTTAGCAATGTGTTAAAATCTAAAATTGCAAGAGATACCCTTGATTATAAAAATAACAAGGTATATAACTGGAACAGAACACCAGTGCATAAATCCATTTTGAAGGATAAATCTTTTGATCGCCCTTATGGGCCTAAACGTGGCGGTGATAAACAGAGAATTCTTACTACAAGAGAACCGTATTGGATTTTGAAGTTGGGCATGAGATTTCCTAAAGGCATGAATTCAAGAAACGAATCTTAGTTTTACCTATTTTAACTTTTATATTGATGTATTTTTGACTTTTATATTTATTACTTTAAAATCAGTTCATGGAACTGTAGTCAGAATGTCAGCCGGGCTTTACTGTGATGCAGATGAGAATAAAAGCTGCAATTGTTCAATTTTTTCTTTCTTTTTATTAAAAAATAAAAAAAAAATTTAGTCCTCCTGGGAGTGAACCAACAGTTTGAATGCATTAGCTCAAATTAACTAGCAGATGCAAGCAAATAAATGAAGAAACTTTACAGGAGTAATCAAATTCCCATGGCTTTTTAATCAGTGAAAAACTAATTCAGAAAAATACAATATGAAAATCAAAGAGCAATATGAAAAAATGATTAGGTAAAAGAGATATGCTGGTGCTTTTGTGTGGCATGATAAATGGTGTGCTGATTGTACTCACGAGTCCCAGTTGCCTCCCAGTTAGCAAATGTCATTAAAGCAGACTATACAATGAACTGTGACTATATTCAAGGATGGCATTTGAATAGGAATATAAATATAATTTGTTTTTCTATAAAAACTTGGGCTCTACTTAACTTTTTAGGTAAGTTATTACAGTGGATAAAGTAAGTAAATATAATAACTGATAAAAAATAGTATTGCATGTTTCATTATTTTATTAGGTTCGTCAGTTGTTTTAAATGAGGGGCATTTATTATTGCATTCCATAGGTTTCTATAATAAACTGAGCTTCATTTATATTTATCTTTTAACAGATATTTTAATAAAACATTCAAAATAAACAGAAGAAAGCTATTTCTGATACTTTGAATAAACTATGTATAGAGTTCAAATAGTATATGCCCAATATTTAACTTCAATACTTACGCAAATATTTCATAGGTTGCTCTGGTGTACCACTTTTCCATTTAGAAAAAATCTGCTCTGATTAAGTAAAATAGTGCTTCCACTAAACTATTAATTTGTTAAAAATGTTTGAATATCAAGACTGGCCATCACTTCCAGACAGAAAGCTGGTGTGTACATGTGCATACGAAGAGTAGCCATCTCTTTACATAACTTGCAAATAAAGTTGCACTCTGTAACGCTATAGCATGCAAACATGAAATATATGAAGCTGAATTACTTTACTGCTGTAGAAAATTGGAAAAAATGAAGATACGTAGCACAAAATTTGGCCAAATGATGCATGTCCTGCAGCCACAGTAAGGCATCATTCATTGCTGGGAACCTATCCTAATATGATTCCTCTCCTGGGGTGAAGCCTTTAAGAGCTGGTCTGATGGTCCTAAGCAACATTTAAGGAGATGTCTCTTGGCTACTATTAAAAAAAATATGTACAAATAACTTCACCACTGTTTTCATTCGAAAAGTGAAATAAGACTAATTCAAGTGAGACAGATTCAGCTTCCATAGTGTTTAGATAACCTAATTTATCACCCCAAAAGTACCTTAACCCCTTTCCGATGTTGAGTGTAACAGTATGCCCTCGTCGGAATCCCTCCGGCTGAGCCCACATCTTTCCCACCACATGCCAGCTTTTTTGAACAGCTGACATGCGGCTGTTAACCTGTTAAATACCGCTGTCAATCTGACATTGCCATTTAACTTGCTCTTCTGGTAAGCATGCTCGAAATCCCACCCATCAGTGACTCGTCATGGGATCACAGGTCACCAATGGGTTGGCATGAACCCATGTTGAACCCATACTGAACTCTCCCATCTCCAACCGTTCAGACACAGGTATCCGCCCTCATTCCCAGGTGAGCACCCCCAAATGAAAAAATAAGCTAGACATGTTTGGTGTCTATGAACTCATACTGACCTGGAAAATCATGATGGCAATCATGATGGCAGGTCAGTTTTAGCATTTAATGAACATGGTAAAAAAAAATGTGAATTTTTCAATTTCACCGCAATTGAAATTTTTCTCTAGTCACCTTCCACGACAGTATAGGAGTTTTTTTCCATGCCCTAATGGGGCACAGTAAGCACAAAGTGGTTAAAAGCCCCTCCCACCTCCTAATCGCCAGTGTCTTTCCTGTCCCCCATGAGGCACGGAGAGGTGTTTGTGTTTTGTTTTTCTGTATGCTCTGTGGCCAGTGACTGCAGTGTACCTGTTTTTTGTTGGAAGCAGGGCAGTGGTGGTTGTTGGGTTTGCTCTCCTCCTCCTTGCTGCACCTGTCTCCTTGCCTTGCAGAGGATTTGGGACCTTCTGGCCCACCTGCGCTCCTGCTGTGGGTAAAGCAGGCCAGTGATCCCCATAGCCGGAGGCCTCCCTGAGCTCTCTGGCTACCTCTCTCTCATGCACGCCGTTAAAGTGTGACCCGGAAGTTACATCATAACATGCATGAGTCACTTCTGGGTTTTGCATTCCACAGTGAAATGCATACGCTTCCAGGTTTGGCTTTCCACAGCCTCTAAACTCCTGAGCGGCATGCAGAGCATGCTGAAATTGCTGATGCCTGCTCAGGACCCGGAGGTAGAGGAGAAAAAACCACATGGACACTGGGGGCAGGGTTTACTCCTACATAAACCTGCTGTCAATCAAGGCCAGGCAGTGTTAATCCCTGCTTTATGGATGGTGTGTCTGTTTGATGCCCTGCACCTACAGAACCCAGTGCTGCCCCAGCCTCATTAACTCTGTGGAGAGGGGTATTCCCTAGCCCAGAGTCCTACATCTTAGAGTACTATATGGGGTCCTTTAGTTACACTTTTCTTTTCCCTTTTTTCCCAAGTGAGACAAGTCTGCCCCGAAAACCCTGCTAAGTAGAGATGTGCCATCAGTAATAAGAAGCTGTTAGGCGTCGGGTTCCGAGCGCTGCACAGCGGGAATCCCGAGCCTTGACATCTGCGGTCTCCAATTCTCCTCCAGCTAGGAGGGTTAGTAGGGTTAGGGAAAGGTTAGGGGTTAGGGTTAGTTAGGGTTAGGGTTATGCTTATGGTTAGTAGTGTTAGGGTTAGGGGTTAGGGTTATTAGGGTTAGGGGTTATGGTTATGGTTAGTAGGGTTAGGGGTTAGGATTAGTAGGGTTATGGTTAGGGGCTAGGGTTTAGGTTTAGGGTTAGTAGGGTTAGGGTAAGGGGTTAGGGTTAGTGGTTAGGGTTAGTTAGGGTTAGTGGTAAGGGTTAAGGGTTAGGGGTTAGGGATAGTTAGGGGTAGGGTAAGTGATTTTACATTATTAAATTAAAACTGCCAGTGGTGGTGTCAATATGCCCTTTGACTGACATGGCTCCACGGAGCGCTCAGAGGATGAAGGATTATGGGATTTCCGATTTCTGATGTGAAAAAAATGTCGGAATCGGGAATCGGAATTCCGATATCACAAATATCGGGCCGAGTTCCGTATATGTCAGGAATGTACAGATAAGATGGTCAGGGCTAATCATCCCTCACTCCTGGATGAAATAAGTACCCTTGTCCAGACCTCCTTGGCCGCTTTTACACCTTCCCATCCTCCAACACCTTCTCCAGGACCATCTCCGCCTAAGAAGAGAAAGATCTAAATTGAGAATGGATTCTGAAAGCTCTCATGGTTCAGCTTCATAACCATGAGAGCTTTCATCCTGTAAGATGCCGGAGACTAGGAAATATTTATTTTCTGCAGAATATATGGAGGAGTTAGTTAATGCAGTCTGTAGCACTATGGGTTTGAAGGATGAACAGGTTCGCCAAACAATTAAGGACAAAATGTTTGGAGAGTTGAAAGAAGGAAAGCAGATTGGTTTCCCGGTGCATGAGAACATCCTGAACATGATTTCTCAGGAGTGAGAGTCACAGGAGAAATGGGTGAGCACCCCCTCGGAGCTTAAACATAGGTTTTCTCTGGAGGGAGAATCAGTTAGTTGGTATATTCCTAAAGTGGATGTGCAGGTGACGAGAGTAGCCAAAGAGCCAAGAAAACTGCACTCCCCTTTGAGGACTCATCTCAGCATAAGGATCCACTGGATAGAAAGGTGGAAAGCCTGCTGAAAAAATCCTGGGAGACTTTCATCTCTTCACTTTAGACCATAATAGCTTCCACCTTTGTTGCCTGATCTGTTATGAATGGGTCACCGAGGAGAAAAAAGCAAAACAAGCTAAGCCACAGAAAACCAGAGTGGTTGGTAACTAGGCAGACTGCAGATCCCATTCAACTATGGCCATGGCTACTTCATGGGCAGAAAAAAGGGGGGCTTCAGTGGATCAGATTTGTAGGGCAGCAACATGGTCGAGTCTGAATATTTTCTAGAAACATTACAAGGTACACTTGGTCTCAGGGCAAGTGGCCTTCGGTAGGAAGGTTCTTCATGCTGTGGTCCCACCTTAGATCATCATACTTTAATTTTCTTCATGGTGCCATCAAGATTGATGATCTTGAAAACTGTAAATAGACCTACCGGCAATTGTATTTCCAGGAATCCATCCTGACAACATGGATAGTTCCCTCCCTTCTGAGAAATCCTTTACTAATGTTATGTAATGTTTGTATAAAGAATAACTAATAAATTTTATATGTTAGGCGTCGGAGTCCTGGCACTGCACATTGGGAATCCAGAGCTAGACATCCTGCGGTCTCCCATTCTTCCTCGACCGCTCCGGGTGTTGCTCAGCAAGCTCGGCGAGCCAGGCTTGCTGCTCAGACTCACTCTGACAGCCTGGCTGTTTCTGCCACCTCTGGTGCAGCAATGGCAGCGCAACCTGCTTTGCAGGGAACCTCTCCTGAGGCTAAGTCCTCATGCCGTGCTACTGGGCATGCCCGCAGCTTGACCTCTCACTGGAGAGCAGGGGTCACATGCTCAGGTCCTGCATCGGATCTGATTGGTCCTTCCCAAGCTAATGGAAGGTCCCAGAAGCGCATCGCTATAAAAAGCCTGCAGGGCGGCTCGGCGATGCGCTAGTGTAGACTTATCTTGCTATGTGTGTGAATGGTGATGAATGCATGGACTGGTGGCTGACTCATTATGAAACCCCTTCCCTCGGATAATACGATTGGTGACAGAGTGTGTTCTTAGGTCAGCACCAGGTAGTGGCAAGCTACGCCACAGTGCTCCCTCGCCTACACTAGCGTCCGTCGGTGCCCGGTTCTCGGCGCCGACACTTGCGGCTTTAGTTGCCACTGCGCTGCATTAACAGCAGCTATTGGTGTTCGCGGCTGCGACGCCACACGCTGACTCCTGTGACGTTAACAGGGCCAGCGCCTTTGCTTATATTTCTGGCAAGCGACTCTGTGTCTGAACAGAGCCGCTCCTAGCGTTCGGGTGACGTTAACCCGTGCGCACTACGTCACCTTCTGGTGCATCTGCCATTACCCAGCAGCGGTCTTACCAACTACCGCACGGTAGACCCCGGGCGGCGAACGCACCTCTTATTATTTTATATCTGGTGCATTCCGCCGACCATAACATTACACTAGCGCCAGGGTCTGGCTGACAATGGCAGATGTGCAGCAGCTGCAGTGCTACATTCGGCAGCTGGAGAGCAGGTTGGCGGCTATCGAGAGCACCAACTCAGCTGCGAATGCTGCGCTAGCTGCCGCCCAGACGGTCGCTGAGGCCGTCTCACGTGTGCCCACACTCTTGCCCTCGCTGACAATCTCTTCCCTCCCGCTCCCCGATAAGTTTTCGGGTGAAAGCGCCACCTGTAGGGGATTCGTCAGTCAGTGCTCCATTCACCTGGAGTTGCTGGCTGCACGGTTTCCTACAGAGCGGGCTAAGGTGGGCTTCATTGTCTCCTTATTGTCTGGCCGGGCATTGCAGTGGGCCACGCCATTGTGGGAACGTGATGATCCCGTGGTTCAGGGGCCTGCTCAGCTCCTCGCGGCTCTGAAGCAGGTCTTCTTAGGACCACGGGTCACGAACGATACGGCTCTCCAACTGTTGTCGTTAACACAAGGGTCACTCTCGGTTAGCCATTATGCTGTCCGCTTTCGGACATTGGCTTCCGAACTGGAGTGGCCAGACAAAGTATTAGTCCCAGCGTTCTGGAGAAGTCTAGCTGAGCACGTCAAGGATGCGCTAGCTACCCGAGATATTCCCACAACTCTGGAGGAATTGATCGCCGTCTCCACCCTTATTGATCTCCGGTTCACGGAGCGCGGGTTGGAGAGGACTCAATCCAGACGTAAAATTAACCTGGCTCCCACCTTTACCGAACCGCTGAGCCATTCCACACAGGAGTCTCCCTCCACCGAGCCCATGGAGGTATCTCGCACCGTCACTAAGCCACGTCAGGTGCAGGGCTCTGTGCGCTGTTATCACTGCCAACACTTTGGCCACTCGGCTGGCACATGTCCTCAGCGGCCGAAGGGACGACCCCGTTCCATGGTTGTAGGTGGTGGCCAGTCCCAGATGGAGTCCTTTTCGCCTAAGGCCTCTTTCACACATCAGTTTTTCGCCGTCAGGCGCGATCCGGCTTTTTTTTGTAAAACCGGATCCGGCAAAATGCAATGCCGGATCCAGTTTTTCCCCATTGACTTGCATTAGCGCCGGATCGCGCCGGATGGCATTGCGTTTCATCCGTTTTTTGCCGGATCCGGCTACTTGTCTCATTCCGGCTTCTGGCAAAAATGGCTACTGTAACGTTTTTTGTATCCGGCGAAAAAGCCGGAAGCGCCGGATCCGACGCTTCCGGCTTTTTGCCACAATGAAAGTCTATGGGCGCCGGAATGCGCCGGATCCAGAAAAAGACGGATCCAGCCACCGGATCCGTTTTTTTAAGTCTGCGCATGCTCAGATCCAATTGGCCAGCCCCCAGGAAACAGATATAACCTGCTAGACGGATCCAGCAGAAAAACGGATCCGTTTCTACAGTTCTCCAAAATTTATGCCGGATCCGTTTTTTCTAAAAATAGCCGGATCCTGCCTGACGGCAAAAAACTGATGTGTGAAAGTAGCCTAAGCCGGTATTCCGGGGTACCCTAGATAACGGTTCCTCCACCTGGGAGGCAGAGGTCACTCTGGATTCCGGGGCCGAGGGGAACTTTATGTCCTCGAGTTTTGCCCAGAGTCACACTATCCCTCTGGTATTACTCCCACAACCTCTGACCATCAGGGTGGTGGATGGGGCACCATTGCTGTCTCAAGTGACCCATCAGACGGTCCCACTCGGTCTCTCCATGTCCCGCTCACATCGGGAGACCCTGTCCTTGCTTATTATTCCTCATGGCATCAATCAGGTACTCCTTGGGGTTCCCTGGCTTCGTTGTCACTCCCCTCACATTGATTGGGCTTCGGGGAGAATATTGGGCTGGAGCAAGGACTGCGAGGGTAGGTGTCTCAGGGACAGTCTTCAGGTAGCACCTACGGAGCTGCCTACAGATCTCTCCACGCTCCCTGAACCTTACCATCAATATGTGGACTTCTTCTCTAAGAAGTCCGCAAAGACACTCCCGCCGCACCGTCCCTATGACTGCCCGATTGACCTCCTGCCAGGCACAGAACCTCCTCGAGGTTGTGTTTACCCATTATCTCTCCCGGAGATGGAGGCAATGTCCCAATACATGTGGGAGAACCTGGCACGGGTCTTTATCAGGAAGTCGGTGTCACCGGCCGGGGTAGGCTTCTTCTTCGTTCAGAAGAAGAGCAGAGAGTTATGCCCTTGCATCGACTACCGGGGTCTCAATGCCATCACGGCAAAGAATAAGTACCCTCTCCCGTTGATCTCCGAGTTGTTCGACAGGTTGCGTGGGGCGCGACTCTTTACTAAGCTAGATATACGAGGGGCATACAACCTGATCCGTATTTGCGAGGAGACAAGTGGAAGACAGCTTTTAATACTCGGGATGGCCATTATGAGTATCCGGTCATGCCCTTCGGCCTTTGTAATGCGCCCGCTGTCTTCCAGGACTTCGTCAACGACGTCTTCCGTGACATGCTTTCTACCTCGGTGGTGGTCTATCTGGATGACATCCTCATCTTTTCGCCAGATTTGCCCACCCACCGGAAAGATGTCTGCAGGGTATTTGACCGCCTACGGGCGAATTCCCTGTTCGCCAAGCTGGAGAAGTGTCAGTTCGAGCAGGAGTCCTTGCCATTTCTGGGCTACGTCATCTCAGCCCAGGGGTTTGCTATGGATCCGGCCAAACTGCAAGCGGTTATGGACTGGCAGGAACCCCATTCTCTTAAAGAGGTGCAGCGCTTTTTAGGGTTCGTTAACTATTACCGCCAGTTTATACCCCACTTCTCCACCCTGGTAGCTCCTTTGGTTGCTCTCACGAAAAAAGGAGCTAATCCTAAGGCGTGGACCGAACAGGTTTCTAAGGCCTTTTCCTCCATAAAGTCCCACTTTGCAGGCGCTCCCATTTTACACTGTCCCGATGTGGATAAGCTGTTTATCCTTGAGGTAGACGCTTCTTCCGTCGGTGCAGGAGCAGTCCTTTACCAAAAGGATGCTCAAGGTCGGAAGCATCCCTGCTTCTTCTATTCTAAGACCTTCTCACCGGCGGAGAAAAATTACTCCATCGGCGACAGGGAGCTGCTGGCCATGAAATTGGCTTTTTCCGAGTGGAGACATCTCCTGGAGGGAGCCCGGTTCCCCTTTCAGGCCTTCACGGACCATAAAAACCTGGTCTATCTTCAGACGGCCCAACACCTGAATTCCCGTCAGGCCAGGTGGTCGCTCTTCTTTTCTCGCTTCCACTTCACCCTACACTACCTCTCCGGGGAGAAGGACGTCCGAGCAGATGCCCTCTCACGCTCGGTGGTCTCAGCGGAGGAGGGAGAAGCGGAGCCTCGGTTAATTCTCCCTCCGGAGAGTTTTACGACCGTGGCTCCTATCGCTCTCGAGTCGGTACTGCCAGACAAGACCTTGGTGCCCTCTCGGCTATGGCCGGAGGTTCTTGCCAGGCTAGGTGGCCATTTTGGTAATAAGCGGACCACCGAACTCCTGGCAAGGTCATATTGGTGGCCACATATGGCTCGAGACGTCAAGGCATACGTGAAAGCATGCGTCTCGTGTGCCCGGAACAGGCCCTCTAGACAGAGGCCGGCGGGGCTCTTATTTCCCCTGCCAGTAGCGGATAGACCATGGGAAATGGTGGGCATGGACTTTATAGTTGACCTGCCCAAGCCCAGTGGCAGTACGGTCATCTGGGTGGTTACTGACCATTTTCCCAAAATGGTACATCTGGTGCCACTCGCACGCCTTCCCTCCGCCCGAGGTCTGGACGTCCTGTTCATTAAGCATGTATTCTGTTTACATGGTATGCTGGACAAAATCGTAAGTGACCGAGGTCCCCAGTTTGCGTCTCATTTTTGGAGGGAGCTCTGCAGCTTACTCAGCATCGAGCTAAATCTGTCTTCCGCCTACCATCCCGAGACGAATGGCTTGGTCCAAAGGGCCAATCAGACCTTGGTCACCTATCTACGACATTTTGTCTCTGCCAGGCAGGATGACTGGGCATCCTTGCTGCCTTGGGCTGAGTTTGCTCTAAACAATGCGGTGGCCGATTCCACGGGTCAGACGCCTTTTCTCCTAAATTATGGTCAACACCCTCGCGTCCCTGTCCCAATGCCGGTGTCCTCCATTGACTCCAGGGTGGCAGACTGGGCAGTGGAGGCCCGGGACATTTGGGATTGCACGCAGGATGCTATCCAGGCATCTAAAGAAAGGATGAGGGCGTCCGCCGACACGCATCAGCGACCCGCACCAAGCTTTTCCCCTGGCGACATGGTGTGGCTCTCCACCCAGAATATCAAACTGCGGGTTGAGTCTCCCAAATTCGCACCACGTTACATTGGACCGTTCAAGGTCCTCGAGCGACTTAGCTCAGTGGTCTACCGCCTGGCTCTTCCCCCACATTTGGCCATATCGGACGTGTTTCATGTGTCCCTCCTCAAACCAGTTCACATGGTCCGGTTTTCTGAGCCATCCACCGGGTCATCAGATTTATCGTCTGACGAGTTTGAGGTTAACACCATCGTTGGGTGCAGGTTTGTCCGTGGCAAAAAGTTTTATTTGGTGGACTGGAAGGGTCATGGTCCCGAGGCTCGGACCTGGGAGCCGGTGGAGAACATTCATGCACCGCTCCTGATCGCGGCTTTTAAGCGCAGTGAGGCTCAGAGGGGAGGGGGCAATGTTAGGCATCGGATTCCTGGCACTGCACATTAGGAATCCAGAGCCAGACATCCTGCGGTCTCCCATTCTTCCTCGACCGGTCCGTGTGTTGCTCAGCAAACTCAGCGAGCCAGGCTTGCTGCTCAGACTCGCTCTGACAGCCTGGATGTTGCTGCCACCTCTGGTGCAGCAATGGCAGCGCAACCTGCTTTGCAGGGAACCTCTCCTGAGGCTAAGTCCTCATGCCGTGCCACTGGGCATGCCCGCAGCTTGACCTCTCACTGGAGAGCAGGGGTCACATGCTCAGGTCCTGCATCGGATCTGATTGGTCCTTCCCAAGCTAATGGAAGGTCCCAGAAGCACATCGCTATAAAAAGCCCGCAGGGCGGCTCGGCGATGCGCTAGTGTAGACTTATCTTGCTATGTGTGTGAATAGTGACGGATGCATGGACTGGTGGCTGACTCATTATGAAACCCCTTCCCTCGGATAATAAGATTGGTGACAGAGTGTGTTCTTAGGTCAGCACCAGGTAGTGGCAAGCTACACCACAGTGCTCCCTCGCCTACACTAGCGTCCGTCGGTGCCCGGTTCTCGGCGCCGACACTTGCGGCTTTAGTTGCCGCTGCGCTGCATTAACAGCAGCTATTGGTGTTCTCGGCTGCGACGCCACATGCTGACTCCTGTGATGTTAACAGGGCCAGCGCCTTTGCTTATATTTCTGGCAAGCGACTCTGTGTCTGAACAGAGCCGCTCATAGCGTTCGGGTGACGTTAACCCGTGCGCACTACGTCACCTTCTGGTGCATCTGCCATTACCCAGCAGCGGTCTTACCAACTTCCGCACGGTGGACCCCGGGCGGCGAAAGCACCTCTTATTATTTTATATCTGGTGCGTTCCGCCGACCATAACATTATGTTGCATGCATCCAGGTGTGATACTTTGAAAAGACACTTAGGGGTGGAGATGGGATGGTCCTTTTAACCTTTCATTGTTTCCTGTCCCAATGAGGATGAAAAGGATGTCTTCCATGGTGCTGATGGATTCCTGGAAATACATGGAAATGCAATAACTGTTAGGTCTAATTACAGTGGGGAAAAAAAGTATTTAGTCAGTCAGCAATAGTGCAAGTTCCACCACTTAAAAAGATGAGAGGCGTCTGTAATTTACATCATAGGTAGACCTCAACTATGGGAGACAAACTGAGAAAAAAAAATCCAGAAAATCACATTGTCTGTTTTTTTTTCATTCTATTTGCATATTATGGTGGAAAATAAGTATTTGGTCAGAAACAAGCAATCAAGATTTCTGGCTCTCACAGACCTGTAACTTCTTCTTTAAGAGTCTCCTCTTTCCTCCACTCATTACCTGTAGCAATGGCACCTGTTTAAACTTGTTATCAGTATAAAAAGACACCTGTGCACACCCTCAAACAGTCTGACTCCAAACTCCACTTTGGTGAAGACCAAAGAGCTGTCAAAGGACACCAGAAACAAAATTGTAGCCCTGCACCAGGCTGGGAAGACTGAATCTGCAATAGCCAACCAGCTTGGAGTGAAGAAATCAACTGTGGGAGCAATAATTAGAAAATGGAAGACATACAAGACCACTGATAATCTCCCTCGATCTGGAGCTCCACGCAAAATCCCACCCCGTGGGGTCAGAATGATCACAAGAACGGTGAGGAAAAATCCCAGAACCACGCAGGGGGACCTAGTGAATGAACTGCAGAGAGCTGGGACCAATGTAACAAGGCCTACCATAAGTAACACACTACGCCACCATGGACTCAGATCCTGCAGTGCCAGACGTGTCCCACTGCTTAAGCCTGTACATGTCCGGGCCCGTCTGAAGTTTGCTAGAGAGCATTTGGATGATCCAGAGGAGTTTTGGGAGAATGTCCTATGGTCTGATGAAACCAAACTGGAACTGTTTGGTAGAAACACAACTTGTCGTGTTTGGAGGAAAAAGAATACTGAGTTGCATCCATCAAACACCATACCTACTGTAAAGCATGGTGGTTGAAACATCATGCTTTGGGGCTGTTTCTCTGCAAAGGGGCCAGGACGACTGATCCGGGTACATGAAAGAATGAATGGGGCCATGTATCGTGAGATTTTGAGTGCAAACCTCCTTCCATCAGCAAGGGCATTGAAGATGAAACGTGGCTGGGTCTTTCAACATGACAATGATCCAAAGCACACCGCCAGGGCAACGAAGGAGTGGCTTCGTAAGAAGCATTTCAAGGTCCTGGAGTGGCCTAGCCAGTCTCCAGATCTCAACCCTATAGAAAACCTTTGGAGGGAGTTGAAAGTCCGTGTTGCCAAGCGAAAAGCCAAAAACATCACTGCTCTAGAGGAGATCTGTATGGAGGAATGGGCCAACATACCAACAACATTGTGTGGCAACCTTGTGAAGACTTACAGAAAACGTTTGACCTCTGTCATTGCCAACAAAGGATATATCACAAAGTATTGAGATGAAATTTTGTTTCTGACCAAATACTTATTTTCCACCATAATATGCAAATAAAATGAAAAAAAAAAACAGACAATGTGATTTTCTGGATTTTTTTTTCTCAGTTTGTCTCCCATAGTTGAGGTCTACCTATGATGTAAATTACAGACGCCTCTCATCTTTTTAAGTGGTGGAACTTGCACTATTGCTGACTGACTAAATACTTTTTTCCCCACTGTATCTTTTTTTTTCTACTAGTATCCGTATCTGTGTTAATAAATAGTACTGCATTGGATAACACTGCAGTCTAGTATGGTGGAATCTTTATTAGATAAGGCTATTAAAAGTTGTTTCAAATTTAGTGCCGGGTCCACTTAGTTAGTCTGGAAGCCTTAAACGTCAAAAAATCGTGTTTTACTTTGTGTTGCTTTGCCAAGCATTCACTGCTGCTGACTTCAGTAGTTTCTTGTATGTGGATCTTTCTACCTAAGCATGTGAAAAGCATGGCTGCTGGGGAAAAGATTAAAGATGAGCAAACCCTTTCATGGTTCAATTCGGCAAACGTCCCGATGTTTGCTGTACAGTTCATCGAACATAGCCGAACCATATTGAATTCAATGGAAGACAAAACCAAACACAAAGACAACACCTTAAGTGGGGCCAAAAAGCTGCTAAAACAGCTCAAATTAGTTGTAGACACAAAGAAAATTGGCATCAAATGACACAGAGTACAAATGTTATAATTGTGCTGCATGCGGCAGGGCCTGAGAAGGGGCTTGGACCAGGATTTTTAGTTGAAACATTGATCAGTAACAAGTGAATGTGACAGGTGTAGACCTGGTGCTATGAGACCTCCAAATTCAGGCAACTCACATGAAGGAGACCCAACTTGGAGTCCAAACATTTCCAAAAATTAGGGACAGACAGCATGAAAAGTGACATCAATTGACCCACAGTAGAAATTTGATTATGGTACAGCAGCAGTGAGCCATGTGCCATGCATGAGGTATCAGGGTCTAGGCTAGCATTTAGAGCTTCAAATTGAAGTTTAAATTAAGAGTAGGTGGGTGAGGGACTGGTGTAGGCCTGCTGTGCTGGAAGCCCTGATGCCTCATGCAACGGCTAAAACTGCTTTTCTGCTTGGCAACAATCAGGTGGCAAAAATATCCTCTTCATAGTGTCACGATTCATTTTTGGATCTGTGGCAGATTTTGCTTTGCATATTAAACCTTTTTTCCTTTTAGGCCATCGGAGGTTAATATCAGCTTTTCCCCCCCAGTGGCCGCTGGTGTAATTGCATGTCGGGTCTGTTTGCTATGCAGGTGGTTGACCACTCCCACCTTCCTTTAAAAGGTCACCAGGTTCTGCAGCTCACTGTTGATGATACACTTCCTTTTGTTACCAACCGTGGTGAAGACTGGAGCTACCTAGTGCAGCTTATCAGGAGCAGTGGTGGTTCTGCTGAAAGCTGAGTTCAGGAGCCTTACTCTGCTGTACGGTGCATTGCAGCAGATAAAGCTAAGATTTTTTTTTAGTTGATTTAACCCCGAGATGTCTTATCTTTCCTTTGGTTTTTGGTGCAGTTCACTTTTTTCCCTGTATCACCTGCTGGGGAGGGGGTTGGGGGTTTAGCTCAGGGCTAAACAGGAGATTGGGACAGGTCTGTGACTTGGGCCTCACTATCATCAAGTGTACCCCCAAGTTAAGGAAAGTCAGGGCACCCCCTTAGCCTAAGGGGAAGTTCAGGGGCCCAGGTTCCTCATACCTTGTTTTCCCTCTACTGCCCCGTGACACATAGACTACTATTCCTAAAAGCATTTAAGGATAATAACACAGTTGACTAAAATTAAGTGGAGTCCTGCCTTCAATTTTAAGTTTAAGATTTGTGATGGAGTAAAATTTATTGGAAAAGGTAAGCCACATCTCATCATACATTTGACAAGTACACTCCATGCCATCCATATTTCAACAATTGTAGAAGAGCCAACAGAAACTAGTACGTAACATCCAAAAGTTTCAAAATGTTGCATATTGCACAAAAAAATGTGACTTCTCAAACCATTTTACTTCAGAAAAATGGTTTAATAGCTTTAGGGACTTGGATGTCTCACATGTAGTGTTGAGCGATACCACCCGATATTGAAAAATATCGGATCGGATTGAATCGGCCGATATGAAAAAAGTATTGGGTATCGCTGATTCCAATCCCAGAAGTCCCATTCAAGTCAATGGAACAGAAATATCGGAATTAAAAAAAAACCCTTTCTTTCCTTGTAGTTTAATTCTACATGACGAAAAACAACTAAGAATAATGTAGAATGTATTGGGGGAGGTGGAGGAGACATTAAAGGCATAGAGGTTTAGCCCAATCAAATTGAATAGCAGGAATAAATTTTTTTTTAAAGATGTTCGGAGTTACAAAGATATTGACTATGTTAAGCTTTTGTATATTTTGTTAGATATGTATGTTTCACTACTTCCATCCTCTTCACCTTCTTTTTTACTTCTCCAACACTTTCTCCTTCATCATCCTCAGCAGCAGCATCTTTTTCATCAACTTCTTCTTCACCTTATTCATATTCTTCTTCACCTTCTTCCTATTATTCTTTTTTTTTACATTCTTCATCTTCTTCCTATTATTCTTTTTTTGTACATTCTTCATATTCTTCTTCTTCATCTTCTTCTTCATCATATTCTTATTTGTGACAGGCATTCCTGTAGTTGTTATCTATAAAAGTTTGAAGATTACACCTTCCGTTCTGCCTGTCACAAAAGATTTACAACAGGATTTGTCTGCCTTCAGTTTTCCAGGGGCACCACGAGGAGGGACGGACTCACCCCCATACACTGCTTAGTCTTCTTCTGCTTAGAATTTAGATAATATCTTTTGCTCTGATTTTTAGTCTTATGCTTAATGTTCTTCTGCTTTTGGTCCTTCTGCTTTTTGTTCTTCTGCTTCTTGGTGTTCTGTCTCTTGTTGTTCTGCATCTTGGTGGTTGTCTTCATCTTCTTTGTCATCTTGTTCATCTTCTTCAGGGTCATCTTTTTGGTCTTCTTCGGTGTGGTCTTCAGGGTCGTCGATTCAGGGTCGTCGTCAGGGAGATCCAGAGTGAGAACCAAAAACCATTTCCACAAGCGTGAACTTTGAAAAATAGCAGAAGGTACAGGAAGGCTGAGGAACTGCCGAGAACCAGCTGATGGTACTGGAACCCGGAAGGGCAGCAGAAGGAACAAGAGCCAATGGCACAACCGTGGACCAGCTGACGGTGCTGGAACTCAGATACCGAGAAGGAGGCACCTAGGCCAAAGGCACTGCCCAGAACCAGCTGACGGTGCTGGAACTCAGATACCGAGAAGGAGGCACCTAGGCCAAAGGCACTGCCCAGAACCAGCTGACGGTGCTGGAACCTGGATGGGTAGCAGAAGCTACAAGAGTCAATGGAACTACCAAGAACCAGCTGACGGTGCTGGTACCCAGAGTGGCAGCAGAAGGAACAAGAGCCAATGGCACAACCGTGGACCAGCTGACAAAGCTGGAACACGGTTACTAAGCAGGAGGTACCTGTGCTACAAAGCACTACCAAGGACCAGCAGACGTTGCTGGAACTCAGATACCGAGAAGGAGGCACCTAGGCCAAAGGCACTGCCGAGAACCAGATGATGGTGCTGGAACCCGGATGGGTAGCAGAAGCTACCCCTGAAAAACAATGCTGCAAGGCCACGAGCCGGCCGCAGTTACCGAAACCCACAGTCCTACAGGGGGTGCTTGTCCTATTGGCACTACGGAACCAGCCTTTATTACCAGAACCCGCAGCCCACATAGGAAGCACCTAAACTGCAGGCACCATAGACTCGGCTAACCCGACCGCAACACGACAGGACTATGTATTGGTGGCAAAGTGACGTCGACACTACCCGGAAACAGCAGGCGTGCTGGAACCAGGTTGGGCAGGAAGGAGTACCCGTGCCGAAGACACTGCCGAGTAATGGGAATGTGGACAGAGCAGGAGACATTGCCGGACACACATCAGGGGATCAACTGACATGACTGAGCCCCAGTAACACAGGAACAAGTGTGGATTGTGCAGACGCCACTTCGGAGCAGCAACTGGTGAGGTTATAGGCCAGGGGAAATACTGGAGACAGTGGCCAGAGGCCTAAGTGGAGCGCGGTTAAAAATCAGTAGTAGTGTGACTGTGTAGGCAGCAGGAGACTTTGCCATCCACACAGCAGGGGAGCAGCTGGCGTTACTGAACCCGACTGACACAGGAGCTAGTGCTTCTCTCTGTGCAGACGGCACTTCCAAGCAACAACTGGCTGTGTTGAAGCCCAGGATCAATCATGGCGTAGGCTGAGGCCTACTTGAAGCAAGTTTTATATCGGTTGTACACTACTACTGATTGTAACCGTGCTCCACTTAGGCCTCTGGCTCCACTGTCTCTAGTATTTCCCCCGGCCTCCAACCCCACCAGTTGCTGCTCAGAAGTGGCGTCTGCACAATCCACACTTGTTCCTGGGTTACAGGGGCTCAGTCACGTCAGTTGATCCCCTGATGTGTGTCCGTCAAGGTCTCCTGCTCTGTCCACATTCCCACTACTAGTAATAGGAATGTGGACAGAGCAGGAGACATTGCCGGACACACATCAGGGGATCAACTGACGTGACTGAGCCCCAGTAACACAGGAACAAGTGTGGCAGCAGGAGACTTTGCCATCCACACAGCAGGTGAGCAGCTGGCGTTACTGAACCCCACTGACACAGGAGCTAGTGTTTCTCTCTGTGCGTACGGCACTTCCAAGCAAAAACTGGCTGTGTTGAAGCCCAGGATCAATCATGGAGCAGGCTGAGGCCTACTTGGAGAGAGAAGAAAGTAAGATGTAGTGTGATTTTGGAGGCAGCAGGAGACTTTGTCGTCCACACAGCAGGGGAACAGCTGACGTTACTGAACCCACTAACACAGAAGCTAGTGTGTTTTTCTCTGTGAAGACGGCACTTCTGAACACCAACTTGCGTTGTTGGAGCCCAGGATCAAGCATGGAGCAGGCTGAGGCCTGATGGTTTGTGAATGTGGAAGCAGCAGGAGACTTTGTCGTCCACACAGCATGTATCTGTGAGGAAAGGTAGAGAATAAGCAATTAGAGTGTGGCTTAAATGTCACAATGTTTATTAAAATTGTGATGCAAAATATTGTAATAAACTAAGCTAACCAATAGGTTGTATAAATTTAGACAAAGTCCAACAACACAAAAGAACTCGTACAGCATGATCCATTTCACACATTTTCAGACTCTGGTCTAAATTTCTGATGCTTAATTAGGATTAGTAAATCTACTCCATTAGTCCAATATTTTACTAAAGCAGTTTGTTATTTTAACCCCTTTCTGCCATCGGACGTACTATCCTGTCCATGTGACCTGGGACTTAATTCCCAAGGATTGGATAGTACGTCATAGTGATCAGCAGCGCCCCTGGGGGGAGTGCCGCTGATCTCGGCTTGGTGTCAGCTGATTATCACAGCTGACACCCGGCACTATGTGTCAGGGGTGGTTACGGAATGTCCCCGGCACTTTAACTTCTGGCACACTGCGCTCAAACATGATTGCAGTGTACCAGGGGATTAGGGAAGAATCGCGCAGAGAGGGGGCTTCCTGCGTGCTTCCCTGAGACCCCCAGAGCAGCACGACCAAGGGTCTCCTTCCCTACGTATCCAAGATGGTTGCGGGGGCCTTCGGGGGCTTGCAGGGACGCGGCTTCCTCAGTGCCTGCTGAGAGCAGGTGCCGAGAAAGCCTGCTGCAGTGCCTGTGTCAGATCGCTGATCTGAGACTGCTCAGCAAAGTGTCAGATCAGCGATCTGAAACGTCACAGTGATGTCCTCCCCGGGACAAAATAATAAAGTAAAAAAAAGAAAAACACATGTAAAAATAATTTTTACAAAATTCCTAAATAAGTTAAAAAAATATATATTCCCTAATAAATTATTTTTTGTAAATAAAAAAATAAAAATACACACACTTAGTATTGCCCCATCCGTAACAACCCGCCCTATAAAACTGTCCCACTAGTTAACCCCTTTAGTGAACCCCTTCAAAAAAAAAAAAACTAGCCAAAAACAATGGTTTATCATTATACCGCCCTACAAAAAGTGCAATAATGCGCGATCAAAAAGACGGATATGAATAAACATGGTACCGCTGAAAACATCATCTTGTCCCGCAAAAAAACAAGCCAACACACAGCATCATCAGTGAAAAAATAAAAAAAGTTATAGCTCGCAGAATAAAGCGATGCAAAAATGATAAAAATGAGGCATCGCTGTAATCATACTGACCCAAAGAATAAAACCCCTTTTTCAATTTTACCACACACGGAATGGTGTAAATGCCCCCCCAAAGAAATTCATGAAATGCTGGCTTTTGTTCATTCTGCGTCCCAAAAATTGGAATAAAAAGCGATCAAAAAATGTCACTTGCCCGAAAATGGTACCAATAAAAACGTCAACTCATCCTGCAAAAAATAAGACCTCACATGACTCTGTAGGTCAAAATATGGAAAAATTATAGCTCTCAAAATGTGGTGATGCAAAAACTATTTTTACAATAAAAAGCGTCTTTTAGCGTAATGCAGCTGCCAAACAAACCCCCCTTTATCACCCCCTTAGTTAGGGAAAAATAATAAAATTAAAAAAAATGTGGAAAAAATATGATTTTTTTATTTTTACGCCCGGGCATTATAAACTTCTGTGAAGCCCTTGGAGGTTCAAAGTTCTCACCACATATCTAGATAAGTTACTTTGGATGGTATTGCTTCCAAAATGGGGTCATTTGTGGGGGGTTTCCACTGTTTAGGCACATCAGGGGCTCTCCAAACATGACAGCGCCCGATCTCAATTCCAGCCAATTTTCCATTGAAAAAGTCAAACGGCGCTCCTTTTCTTCCCCCCACATATCAGGTACCATTGTTCTCAAGACAAATTGCACAATAACTTTTGCAGTCCAATTTCTCCTGTTACTGTTGGGAAAATAAAAAAATTGGACCTGAAATAATTTTTTTGTGAAAAAAAGTTAAATGTTCATTTTTTTAAACATTAAAAAAATTCCTGTGAAGCACCGGAAGGGTTAATAAACTTCTTGAATGTAGTTTTGAGCACCTTGAGGGGTGCAGTTTTTAGAATGGTGTCACTTTTGAGTATTTTCTATCATGTAGACCCCTCAAAGTGACTTCAAATATGATGTGGTCCCTAAAAATAAAATGGTGTTGTAAAAATGAGAAATAGCTGGTCAAATTTTAACCCTTATAACTTCCTAACAAAAAAAATTTTGGTTCAAAAACTTTGCTGATGGAAGTAGACATGTGGGAAATATTACTTATTAAGTTTTTTGTGTGCCGTGTCTCTGTGATTTAAGGGCATAAAAATTCAAAGTTGGAAAATTGCGAAATTTTCTAAATTTTTGCCAAATTTCCATTTTTTTCACAAATAAATGCTAGTTATATGAATAAAATTTTACCACTAACATGAAGTACAATATGTCACGAGAAAGCAGTGTCAGAATCACCGGGATCCATAGAAGCGTTCCAGAGTTATTACCTCATAAAGGGACAGTGGTCAGAATTGTAAAAATTGACTCTGTCATTAACGTGCAAACAACCCTTGGGGGTTAAGGGGTTAAAAGCAAGCTTGGACAAGGCATTCACAAGATCTAGCAAATTTAACACAGCGGTGCATGCTGTGTAAGTTGCATTTCAAGTTAGAGCATATTTGATAATAAATTGGAATACTAACGATTAATTAGCATCAAAATAATGGGGCACTGATCTCTGTAAAAAAGGATCAATTTTATTTTATATTTTATAGTGCAACTTTTAAAAGTTGTGTATGTAAAGTACACAACAGTAATTCTTAGCTTTTCATTTTTGTTTGAGCCTGCCCTATGACTTTTTTCTTGTAATAAATTTCTTTGCAGTCAGGCAACTCATATCATTCTGCTTTAGAAGGTGTTGTTGTTTTCACTGCAAATGTACTATAGTTCAGTTGCATTTTTGTGCAATTTCCTTCCTGGTCATGTCACCAAGCATGGAGTAGAAACAAAATTTAGAAGTGCAAAGATGTCTGAACCCAGCTATTACCTTTGTGATGTGAGACACACAAATAATAATTATTAGGGAGCGAGCACTAAAGTTCTCGGAAGTTTGTTATTCGAGCCGAGCAAATCCTAATGCTCGGATGCTCATTTCAAGTAACGAGCACGATGGGAGTAAATAGAAAATCCAAGCATTTTTCTGCTAGATCTTACAAGGAGAACTGGGGAGAGACAATGAAAATGTTGATCCCTGACTCCGAGAATGCTGCTGAGAACAATGATGTCACACTTTTACTCCACTTTAATTACTGACAATAAAACATTCAAAATTGATGAGAAATTGGTATTTACTAGAATTTTTTTTAAAAAACATTCTTTCATGTATAATGACTTGTATATAAGGCAAAATTTAAAAGGTATTTAAGAAAAACAAATCCAAGTAAACCAAAATTGAAATCTTTATTACGCTGAAATTTCCAATTTTATTTAATTTATTAAGGAAGTGAGAACTGCCAAAAATTTGATAGAAGGATGCCGATACACAATATATTACACGTAAAGGAGGGCCTCCTACACATTCTGGTCAAATTGTCATGTATTTGTACATTTGTACATGTATTAGTGTCAAAAAGGCTATGCCTGAAGTGCAAAACCTTCCACAAATTATAACCTGGGTCATAATTCACCCTTGAAAGCACCAACTATAGCATCTCATTCAAATATTGTTAAGCAAAGTGTAGTTGTGGTATTCCCACACTCATAAAAGGTCTAAGTGCAAAGCATGCCAAAAATTACAAACGGGGTCATCCATACACCATGAAGCCACCACATTTAGTACTTCATTCAACCATTACTGGAGGTGTAGTATTCCTACCCTCACAAAAGTTATTTGAGATTGCTCGCCGCATGGTTCCGCCATTGCTCACTAGCAGAAGGTTAACATCTCTGTACGGTGGACCCTGGGTTGTGATCGCACTTAATTAGTTATTTTTATTCAGTGTGATCCGCCAACCCTAACAGCGAGCTTATCTATTTTGGCCAAAATATCAACCAATACCTCATTTAATGTAATGTTTTCATCTTTTTTTGCACTTTTTAGCATTTTTGCAGGATGCAGCTAGGCCCCTTTTTGTTAGCTTAGTGTATTGGGGCATCTGTCCCTGTGGGGTGCATGTATATAGTGATGGGCACCACACCTAATATTAAGGGCATCACTAACAGGCTGTTAGCCAGACACTTTGCATCACATAATCCTGTGTGACTGACATTCTTCGCAAGCCTCATATTGTGCACATTTTTCTACTAGACAGACAAACCCCCCACAATCTGGTAGGTGTATGAGTGGCTGTTTCTATCAGTAGTTTTCACCTGTGCTGCCACTGCTTTTATCAGTGGGGGCCTGCTGCATCCTGCTAGTGCATTTGTCATCTGACATGTTTTGGTAAGGCTGTTTCCTTATGATATGCATTTTTTTTTCAATTTTTCTATGTTAGGTGTTTTCATAAACTAGGTAATATAGACATTTACCACCCACCTTTCGTGTCTACCTTTTTTCTCATAGATTGTAAGCTTGCGAGCAGGGCCCTCATTCCTCTTGGTATCTGTTATAATCTATGTGATTATTGTTATGCTGTAATGTCTATTGTCTGAACAAATCCCCTTTGAAATGTAAAGTGCTGCGGAATACGTCGGCGCTATAGAAATAAAATTTATTATTATATTATTATTATTACATTTAACTTTTCATGTCTTTTTTTGCACATCTGTTTAACAATCCCAATTTGTCAACTGTACATTAATACAGTGACCTATTGTTTTAGGCTTTTTGGCTATGTACAATTCCTGTCTTGTATTTCTGATTTACATCTTTTTTTGGCAATGGTGGAATAATTGGGGTTGAATAGTTTAAAAGTTAATTTGTTATCTAAAATGTATGGTGTAAGAAGGAAGACCGTGCTGTGGGTGCTAACAGAGCACAGGGTCCGGAACTGCTGGGGCTGTGCCTCTTGTTGTAGGGGGAAGGAAATTATTGACGGAAAGGACCCAATGTAATGCAACTGCAGAGCAGTTGCACGCTGCCTCTACCAGGGGGCATTGTTAAGGCATAAAAGTTTGCACTTACTGTGTAGCACCTTGGTGCAGAAGTGCAGGCCGCCATTGGGAGGCGGCAGAGTAGTTAGATAGGCTGGAGTCAGCAACAAACAGGAAGACGAAGTACCAGACATCACAGCAATGCACGAGGTCAGGGAGGAGCCAAAGGTCAGAGCCAGCTGGGAGCACGGTATCCAAAATGTGAGATGGAAAGAGAAGTCAAGGTACAAGCCAGTGGGTCAAAATACGGCCAGAGAACGTAGTACCAGAGACAAAGAAACCGGTGGTGGAGTTCAGAGTTCAAGCCGAGTCATACACTGTAGGGAAATCACCTAGCATTCACAAAGTCAGGGATAGGGAACGGGTAAGACACACACACGGAAAGTCAGAGGAAGAAGGATCACTAGGGTATATGGATCAGCTGCTCAAGCCAAGGACCAGAACTATCACTGAGAAAGGCTATAAAAAATATTAATAAATAGCCACCCAAATGCAAAGAGAGGCAGGAAAACTAAACCCCGCCATGACCAGGCCGGGGAAAGAAAAGCAAGAAGCAAACCCAGACATGGATCATGACACCCATGACCTAGAGAGAAGGGGCATGGTAAGCGAGGGGAAGAGGGAGAGTCGAGTGTGGGAAAAGGCAGAGAGTTACCCCATCAGGGAAGAGAGAGCAGGGACCTGCTGCGCACCACAGAGAGACAGACTGCAGAGCAGAGACCCAGGATAAGCACAGGGGGACTCCTGGGTGCCAGTGAGTGTCGGGTGCCAAGTGAAGCATTGCAGTACGGTCATCCAAGTATTGGCAGGTGCACAGGAAAGCGCACGCTGAGTAGAGATTCGTGTAGAGCTGTACTCTTCGGATCTGCAGTTCAATGAACTACGGGCTCTGTGTTACTGCATCCGCTTACCTGCTTTACATATGGCAAAAGAAAATGTAATGGAAAGAAAAAGCAATACCATGGATAATCATGCGAAAGTCACCAGCAACAACACCACCTCCACTAGGTGAATCTGTTCGCAGAAGAGTGCGTTCAAGACGGATTTCTTGAAATTCACAGTTCCACGCAAATTCACAAGATATTTGCTTCTCAAAGAAAAATTTGTGTGGCACTATGTCTTACATGGTGAAGCATCAGAGAATGATCTAATACTGTTTGGCATGGTTTCCCCATAATGATCATTAGCTATGACATAATGTCCCAGTTTTTCATGCCCATCTTCTTATTTTGTACAATGTTGATCAGAGGTTCGGATATCAATGGTTCTGTATCTTGAAAACTCTACATAGCGGAAATGTATGGTCTTTCACTCATGACTGATTAATGGGGAAGCGTGAAAACCCATTTTCCTGATAGGTGTGTGTAGCTTGCACTTATAAGATAGTTATATCATTAACATTCCATATGTTACAAATGTGTATCAGATGCTAATGCCTTTAGATTTATTGCTCTGATTTTGTGTGGTTTAACTTCTAAATGTGACCCTCAGACATAAACACGTACTGTTACCGTATAACAATCTTCAGTGTAAATCACGGGTGCACAATCTTTAACAATCTTTAAGTTTGTCATGAACATTTATTACATAGAACAACATATTTCAAATTTTTTTAAGATTCTATTATAGAACATAACTGTTTTAACAATTACTTCAGCCTATTTTCAAAATTTTCTCTGCAGTCACATAAATGGTATTGATCCTTGTAAGAATGTGGATCTGTGTAGAATATCAAAGGAAACCAGCAATAAGTTTCACCATTTCTTATTCACGGCATTTGGTACAAGGACTTAATTCTGCACCATTCAAAAAGCTGATGAGTGGATGCTGTATGTGGCACAAGACCCAGCGTGGCTGCAGCTAAATATAAATAAAAAATTGTTTGTGGAGATACTAATATGTTAACGGGTAGCTTTTGGTTCTGTGACATGGTCTCTAGGTACCTACCCGCACGCAACCTTCAATCATCTCAAGATCTCCTTCTCTACTCCCCCCTTATCTCTTCCCACAACCACATACAAGACTTCTCCCATGCTTCCCCCATACTCTGGAACTCCCTGCCACAACACATGAGACTCTCACCATCAACGGAAACCTTCAAGAAGAACCTGAAGACCAACCTGTTCCGACAAGCCTCCAGCCTGCAATGGTCCTTGGTCTACTGAACCACAGCAAGACCTGGTCTGCCCTCTCCTACTGTATCCTCACCCATCCCTGTAGACTGTGGGCCCTCGTGGGCAGGGTCCCCTCTCCTTACGTACTTGTGTGTCCCTTGTCTTACACATGTTTATTATACTTGTCTATATTTCCCCTTTTCACATGTAAAGCACCATGGAATAAATGGCACTATATAAATGCATAATAATAATAATAATAATAATAATAATAATAAAAAAAAAATACATTAGAGTTGCTGCCTGCATTTTTCTTCATATGAAATACGGTATTGGACAAGATTAAAAAAAAATTTCTAATCATCAAAAACAAACTTCCCAAATATTTGTTAATAAAATATTTCTATTGAAATGTAATTTTGTATTGATTGTTCAAAGTGCATATGAGTCTGGCGAGGAAGTGACCTCCCATATAAAATGCAGAGCAATGACAATGCTCTGAGGTCCTCTAGATAAACTGGCGCTGCATGCGTCCAGCTTGTTCTTCATTGATTTTCTGCATTTTTTACCTTAACTTTTGCAAAGTTTTGTTTACTGCAGCAAAATGTGTATGTATGACTCAGTATATGGGTGCACTAGTATACAATGTGTATGTGTGACTCAGTATATGGGTGCACTAATATACTATGTGTATGTATGACTCAGTACATGGGTGCACTAGTATACAATGTGTATGTATGACAGAGTAAATGGGTGCACTAATATACAGTTTGTATGTATGACTCAGTATATGGGTGCACTAATATACAATGTGTATGTATGACTCAGTCTATGGGTGCACTACCATTTCACACACAACTGTCAATTCAGACAGCAAGATAATGGCATCAGGTGAAGCTGCACAGACAGCTTTGAGGGTAAACATGCAGCCAGTAGCTCCAGGTGTATCGCACACTGTTTCAAGAATCTCCTACATGACTTGCTGTCATCTCAAAACCTGTCAGGCAGCAGGAGGTGGGATAAGGTCGGAACAGGGGTGGCAGCGGACATACGGGCTACAGCCTCAATGGCTGCCTGAAGAGCTACTGCAGTCACATCCACAGCAATGGTTGTGCGCTCGAGAGCTGACAACCTGTCCTCCAGCTGCTGAATGTACCGCTGTAGTCACTGTTCATCCGCCATTGCTAGCCAGACCCTGGTGCCAGTATAATGTTAGTGCTGGTTGAGCCTGGGGTCTGGGGTGCAGAGATGTTAACTGCCACTCGGTAATGACGGACACTAAATAGTGGTGTCGCACTGGACACACGTGGGTTAAACGCCACCCAGTATGTAGTAGCGATGGGCTCTGTTGCTTCATGGAGCCACAGTACCACATAACACAGATGTTGTACCCTGTTGACTGTCACAGGGCACAACTGACAGTGCTAGTGTACGGTCACAAGACTCTGCCCCAAGGACATGGGGTAAGAGCCTCTCTAGACCCACTAGGAGCATGGCATCGCACCTGCGAATGCCACTAATAGACGCTGGCTACTGTGGAGTGCAGATCAAGTACACAGTGGCGTACAGGCAAAGCCACTACTTGGCGCTGAAGCTAGGCCCTGACTCTGCCTCCTACCTGCACTTTTAGCCTAGGCACTACCTGCAAAGCTGACCAACATATGCGTACCAAGGGTAGGGGTTTCATAATGAGTCAGTCACCAGAGGCATTCATACGTGCATACAACACTCACTCCACATTGTCTAGTGCACGGCAGTACGGCCATGCGATCCTTTTATAACCGCAGCCTTCCGGGACCTTGCTGATGGCCCAATCCAATCTGCTTGAGGACCTGAGCATGTGACCTCCGACCACCAATGAGCGGTCATCTCACGGGCATGCTCAGGTGGAGAAAAACAGGACTTAGTCCCAGGAGCGTCTGCTCACCGCTGACTAATGCTGGATACTATAGCTGAACCTGGGGCGGCAGCAGCAACCAGATACATAGCAAGACGCTGGGACCGACGTCTTTGCTGAGCAGAAACCTCTGTGGTTGCAGAAGAATGGGAGACCGCAGAGGACATGGCTTGAGATTCCCCCTGTGGAGTGGAGGGAAGTCGAAGCCTAACAGCAGGTGCCCATGACTGAACATGACCAACCAAAGGTGGAGTTCATATTGCCCATGGAACTGTTTGAGTTTAACTGAATACCCTGACCAACACCCCCGTGACATTTCAGCACTTGAAGGGATGCCTGGGGGACTTTGAATTTTGAAGCAACACTTATCTACCTCGACGACATCATAGTCTATGCGGCTACTTTTAAATAGCAACTTCAGTGGCTGGAACAATGCAGAGCCATGGCCTGAAGGTGAAGCCACAAAGATGTCACCTCTTTCACAAGCAGATTGAGTATCTGGGGCATGTTGTATCCGCTGAAGGATTGAAACCAGCATGTGAGAAAGTTGTGGCCATGTAAGAGTGGCCCACCCCAACAGCAGTGAAAGATGTCCGGGTTTTCTTGGGTTTACTGGGCACTATGGAAGATTCATTTCTCCCACCTTGCCAACCCCTTACTAGGACTGCTAATAGGAATGACGGCCAGCTCAAAGAACCAAACTATTCAATTATGAAGTAGTCAAGAACTAGCCTTTAGAGCCTTGAAAATGGTCTTGACAGAAGCCCCAATACTCACCTATGCGGATTTCTCACAGCACTTCATTCTTCACACTGATGGAAGCATACATGCACTGAGGGCAGATCTATCACAAATGCAGGAAGGAAAGAGTGATGGCCTACGCGAGACGGTCTCTTCACGACTCAGAGCAGAATCCGGACAATTATAGCGCCTTCAAGTTGGAACTGCGGGTGGATAAAAAACCCCTGGCTCATCTGGAAAATGCAGAGTTGGAGACCTTAGAACAAAGATGGGTGGCCCTCATGGTGAAGTATCAGTACAAGATCGCCTACTGGGCCAGGGCTCAGAACACCCACGCTGATGCTCTCTCAAGGTTGACTCATGAGCGACCTGAACGTGACCGAGATGAAGAGCTGGAAGCAGAAGAGATTTCATGTTTCCAGTACTTTGCCAAATTGTTGGTGTCAATGCAGGGACAAATCAGAAAGGCATCTGGAGAACAGGTGCTGGGACAACCCCAGGAAGACTTGGTGTGACTTCAACAGGCAGATAAGGAAATCGCACTCAGTTGTGACAGTGGGTGGCCCTGAAGCAACTTCTCAGCCGGCAAGAGAGAGACACTCTGTCTTCAGGAGCCCTGTGGATTCTGAGGCAGTGAGAGAGGCTCCCGTTGGAAGATGGATTGCTACACCAGAGAGTACAGCTGCTGTGAGAATTGGGGGGGTCACTTGGCAAGTCGTGCTCCTGGAAAAGTTGGTGAGAGTAGTGTCTACAGAGGTTCATGAGAGAGGGGCTCACTTCAGTCTGGAGAAGACATTTCAGTGGCTGCAAAGGCTGGTGTATCACACATGATTGAGGGCTGCAGTGGAGGACGCTTGCCAAAAATGTTATAGCTGTGAGATATCCCGATATCTCTCAGTGATCTGTGCTATTCACGTCAAGGACTGTGTACAGCAGACAAGAAGAGGGGTGCAGTTGGGGAAATGAAGCCACGCCCATCAGACCAAATTGACCCTATTAGCATACATCACGGGAGAAATAAAGGTTTATTATGGGTGATACATGCGTAGTCATGGGGTTGCATAACTAGTTAAGAAATGCAAATTTGACACTGAATAAAATATTTTAGCTGGTAGGACAGAAAAGTGGTGACTAGTGTTGAGCGATACCATCCGATATCCAGAAATATCGGATCGGATTGGATCGGCCCGATAAACAAAAAGTTTCGGGTATCGCCGATTCCGATACCGGAAGTCCCATTCAAGTCAATGGGACAGAAATATCGGACTTAAAAAAACCCTTTCTTTCCTTGTACATCCAGTTCGGGAGGGGGGAAGAGTGTGGGCGGTGCGTGGGCGGACACTGTGCGTGTCTGTGTGTGTGGGCGGGCTCTATGCAGGCCTCTCGGGGGTCTGTACGAGCCTAACGGGGGTCTGTGCCGGCTGCCGGGGGTCTGTATGGGCCTGCCGGGCATCTGTGCCAGCTGCTGGGGGGTCTGTGCTGGCTGCCGGTGGTCTGTACGGGCCTGCCGGGGGTCTGTGCGGGCTGCCGGCGGTCTGTACGTGCCTGCCGGGGGCCTGTGTCAGCTGCCGGGGGGTCTGTGTGTGTGTGCAGGCATCGTGCGATGGGACTACAAGTCCCATCAGGTGATGCTTGCTACAATGGCAGTGAATGACACATTAGCCAATGATGGGACAGTAGTAGTCCCATCATCCGGCTAATGTGTTGAATGTAAAAAAAAGCATACATACATACAACATTCATACAACATACATACTACATACATACCCCATATATACTACATTCATATAGCATACATACATACTACATGCATACTACATATATAATACATTCATACAGCATACATACATACTACATAATACATATATACAACATTCATACAACATACATACATACTACATACATACTACATACATACAGCATACATACATACTACATATATACAACATTCATACATACTACATACATACTACATACATACAACATTCATACAACATACATACATACTACATACTACATACATACTACATATATACAACATTCATACAACATACGTACATACTACATACATACTTAATATATACTACATACATACTACATACATACTACATATATACTACATTCATACAACATACATACATACTACATACATACTACATTCATACAACATGCATACATACTACATACATACATGCAACATACATAAAACATGCTACAGATATACTACATACATACGACATACTACATACAATACATTCATACAATACATGCATATAGACATACAGTACATATAACATAGAGTACATACTCACCATTACTTGTCACTTTGATCTCCGAAGCCAGTGTCATCTATGAAAAATATGAAAACAACAAACCACCAAATACTCCCTGTTCCGCAGAAATCCATGAGTGAGTGTCCCACGACGATCTCCCGTGGAGAACAGCAGCATCAGCTGATGAGACCGTTCTCTAGGGGCTCCAGGAATCCAATGACGGGAGGTAGGTATCCTTCCGCACTGTATTCCTTTGCCACTGTAAAAAAAATAGTCCCTAGTCTCACTTTTGGCATTGCTGTGTGAGAAAGACCATACAGACCGCCGGCACAGACCCCCCGGTACCCGGCACAGACCCCCGGCAGCCGGTACAGACCCCCGGCAGGCCCGTACAGACCCCCAGCAGCCGGCACAGACCCCCGGCAGGCCCGTACAGACCCCCGGCAGCCGGCACAGACCCCCCGGCAGGCCCGTACTGACTGCGCATCATGATGCGCACAGACCGTGCATCATGATGACATTTCAGCAGCCAATCACGGCCACAACAGTGGCTCATTGCATTATGGGAACTTCTGATTCCGGTATCCAATATTGAAAAAATATTGGTACTCAGTATCGGAATTCCGATACAGCGAATATCGTCCGATACCCGATATTTTCAGTATCGGAATGCTCAACACTAGTGGTGACATGTTCCCTTTAAATCCAGCTCAATCAATGGCCATGACTAGAATTATAGGATAATATATGCAGGCAAGAGCCCTGAAACAAAATGTTCATGTGGAAGTCCTTTTCTTCTGCTGACCAGACATCCTGCAAGGGAGCCACTATTTCATTAGCACTTCTTGCATTTAAGGCTGTTGTTCCTGAACACATGCTGATGCCAGACAGAGACACCACAATGGGAGTAAAAGTGGTGGCTGTGGATTGAGTACCAAGGGAATAAATTTGTAAGCCTGTAGCCAATTTTTGCTTTTATTTCAAATTATTGAAATTTCACACAAAGCAGGATATACAGTATGTATGACAATAGTTAATGTTTGGAGCAAAAATATTTTGAAATGTACCAGGCAAAGCAGTAAAACTGTGTAGATGAGTAATAGTGATGGGTGAACCCCTGAATGTTCGGGTCTGGCGGGTTCAATTGAGCAGTTTTAAAAAAAAAAGTTTGGATCAGGTACCAGAAAAGTACCTGAAAACCATTCACTTGAATGGGGGGCCCAAACGTCCAGTGTTTGCCACACTGTCATGGCATTCAGATGACAGTGTAAAAAATATCCTGTGTTCGAGGGGCCGAACCCAAACATTAAGATGGACTTCCTGATAAAATCCATGTTCGGGGTCTGTTCCCGAACAGTAGGTATGCGGTACAGACCCCGAACTTTACTGTTTGGGTTCACTCATCTATAATGACTAATTGAATCAAGGAAAAAATTTTGAACTTTTTTTGGAATTTTATATACCACCGTAATGTAACAATAACCACATTAAACTGTATGAATGTAAAAGAAAGTATGCAATACTCTATGGATGAATGAAACAAATTTGCATGTTTTTTTGGAGGGTTATACACCACCAAAATGAAAAACCATGTAATGCTCTATGGATTACAAATTCAATCTAGGAAAAATATTGAACTTTTTTTTGAGTTTTAGAAATCACTGTAATTTAATAAAGAACGTAAAACTCAGTATCTCATTCAAATATTGTGAACAAAATGTTGTACTTCTACACTCATAAAAGCTCTGCACACAGTGCAAAGCCTGCCAAATATTACAATCAAGGTCATCCATACATCCCTCAAGTAACCAACTATAGCACTTCATTCAAATATTAAGGAAGTATAGTTGTGGGATTTCTGCACTCACAAAAGTTCTGTGCACTGTGCAAAGCTTCAAAAAAATGTTGTATACCGCCAAAATTTAACAAAGGATGTAATACTCTATGGATAACTAATTGAATTCAGAAAATGTTTGAATGCTTTTTTGAAGTGTTACATACCATTGAAATTTAACAAAAAGCACATAATACTCTATGGATGACAATATAGTCAATTTTTTCATCTTCCACCCCAAAAAAATGAGGTCATGTGCAGCAGAAATATATTTAGCAACGGACTGCAAATCCCTAAGCCATGCCTAAACTCTGAATTTCCAAATTATTCAAACTATAGGAAAAAAGAGCGCAATAGGGTCTTATCTGGGTGACTTTTGAAAGGTAATAAAGAGATATACTCACCCTTTCCAGGAGAGAGCCGAGCATATAAGATCAATTAGTCAGCCTGCTGCACGTCCAACGGTCCACACAGTGACCGCCAAGTAACTCTCTTATGGAATAAAATTCTTGGAGTTATGTGCGCTGCTAGACAAAATATCAAATCCAGATCACGTAGATAAATTAACCTTTTATTTCCCAACGCATTTCAAAGTCCATAAAACTTCTTCCTCAGGGGATGACATATATGAGTAGATAGAGCTGTCTCCAGTTTTATACATCCACAGTTTGAAAATTGGCGCCAATGATAACATGTGATACAGAGCAAAAGTCAAAGTTCAAACAGATCAAATGTCGTGGGAATATCATAATAATTTATCCTTAGTTGATAAAATCAATTGTTCTTTTATTTATTTCACAGAGAAAACTATTAAAAAGAAGAAAAAAAGAAAAAATATATATGATAAAAATATTAAAAGTATTAATATTATAAAAATACTCTTTTTCTATTCCCCTTTTTTAAATATACACATTTATATGTATATCAAATTCCCCTTTTTTTCTTTTCCTCCTCCAAGACATAATCTTGTCTGGAGTGATGGTATGGGTGTTGGACTGTGGATCCTTCTCCTTGCTTTTTCTGCGGCGTGAGTTCGCTTTTAATATTTTTATCATATATATTTTTTCTTTTTTTCTTCTTTTTAAGTTCTCTGTGAAATAAATAAAAGAACAATTGATTTTATCAACTAAGGATAAATTATTATGATATTCCCATGACATTTGATCTGTTTGAACTTTGACTTTTGCTCTGTATCACATGTTATCATTGTTATCATTGGCGCCAATTTTCAAACTGTGGATGTATAAAACTGGAGACAGCTCTATCTACTCATATATGTCATCCTCTGAGGAAGAAGTTTTATGGACTTCGAAACGCGTTGGGAAATAAAAGGTTAATTTATCTATGTAACCTGGATTTGATATTTTGTCTAGCAGCGCACATAAGTCCAAGAATTTTATTCCATAAGAGAGTAAACTCTGAATTTATGCTACTCTCCCTGCTACTGCAGCTGTACCTTGGATAAATGCAAAATTTATGGCACATAAACAGAAAAAAACAAGATGAGCCTTTAAAAAGACTGTTGGCATAATGGTTTAGCTTCAGCACCAGTATCAACAGTACTTGACTCCGTGCTTGTCCACAGATTAACAAATCACTCTCTCCAATGAGAATTTGTCCCTGAGCTGTGCAATAGTGTCAGTGTGCCAAGCATGATGGCACCTGTCCTTAATGTGACCAGCAATCAAAGTAATGTTACTACCAATATAGCTACGGAATTGAAGTGACTGGCAGGCAATCCCCGCATATTTATTGGCTGTGTAACCATTGCCAAATATGCAGGGTGGGGTTTCAAGCTTTAAATCTGAGCACAGGTTAATGCTCACCGAGTGCAGAGCATATCCATGCACTCAGATACTTGAGTGATATTTGAGTATCACCAAGCATGTTCGCTCATCCCTACTAGACACATAATGTTTCCTAGTTATACATATGAAAAATTGAAGATTCAATAAATGAAGAGTATAGAAAGCAATAGTTAATGATGATGGTTATAGTGGCAATAGCCAAGGATCCACAGAGTGATTACCGTTAATGCTCACAGCACTTTTTTTTTAAATGAATGTATGCAAGAACTTCCTGGCCTTCTGATTGACAGCTGGTGACTTCGGTACTTTTGTGCAGAGTGAGATGTCATTCAAAGTGCAGGGGTGTTTGCAGCTGTTGTTCACAGTACAGAGTGGTGCTGTGAACGGTGACTATAATCACCTCCCAAACCCCTATGGTTAAAAATCAGCGGCTCCCAGGAGTAAATAGATTAAGTTTATTTTCTCCTGATCATTGCACTTTAAGAAAGGCAGGCAGGCAGCATTGTAATGTTGTTTATCTGCAGATTAGCAATAGATCTGTAGGTAAATGGCATTTATTCGGTCTCCCGTGACAGCACCACGAGAGAGGGGGATCCACCCTTCAAGGACAGGAAAACTAGAGACATAAAAGGACGACACCTCTCTCCCGCATCAGTTGGTTTCCTGTCCTTGACGGGTGATCCTCTTAGGCCTCTTTCACACATACGTTTTTTTCATCAGTTGCAATCCGAGAAAATCGCGGGACACGGATCCGCAACTGTTTTGAAAGCCACGTATGCTACCGACCGTTGCTTTGTCGGATCCGGGGAAGGCAGAAATTTAAAGGAACCCGTGCCCGAGAGAGAGAGAATTTTTTTCAGCAGCCAGACATGGAATTTAGGGTTAAATTTCCAACAGAGGCAATTCTTCTGGGCATGCGCAGTGTACAAATGCGGATCCAGCCAGCAAAAAAATGTTTCAGTGTCCGTCCTGTCATGTCTGCGGATGCCAAAATTTTGGCGGATCCGTAAAAAAACGGATCCAACGGATGACCATACGTCAAGATCCGCCAATAATGCAAGTCAATGGGAAACAATGGATCCGCCAAGAAAAATGGCGGATCCGTTTTTTTTTGCAAAACGGCGGATTTTGACTGATGGTCACAGATGGATGTGTGAAAGAGGCCTTACAGACATATCTATTGAAGGTAGAAGAATAATGCATTACCAGGCCCGGCTGGTCAATTCAGGCAGCGGGAGTCCCCTGCCTCAGCCAATGTGGGGTTCCGGGAAGCACCACAGTGGGTCCAGGGGGACTGCACGATATTGAGTGAAAGCAGGAGAGCAGTGTCCGGGAAGGATTACCTGCTCGATTATGGTCCAGCGCATAGGTGCAGGTGAGTATGCCTTGTGCTGATGGCGGTGTGTAGCTTCCGGGGCTGCGGTCTTGGGGCGTGTGCTGGCATGCTTCCAGTGGCCAGGGCGGACCCAGGTGGCATGGCATGACAGGGGCGCGCCCCCCCTGTGACATGGCCGGGACATGCCCCTTGTGATGCAGCTGGAATTCCAGATGAAGCAGCAGGGCCACCGTGACTGTAAGTGCAGGGGGACATGATTCCTAGGGCTGTGGGCAGGAGTATCCGGGAGATAGAGGGAGCGCTGGGCTGTGGGTATTCGGGTTTGCATTATCAGGCCGGCAGGGTGGTGGGCGTGCCGGGGGTATGATCGCCGGGGTATGGGCACAGCCTGCAGACTCCAGGATAGGAAGCACCTGGCAGATCACATAGAGGACCTGCTGACCTGGTAGACCAGGGGAGTGGCCTAGGATATTAAAGCAGGCCAGGACAAGTCCAGGTGCTTCCAAACCCATAATACCAGCAAAGTATCATGAAGTCACAAGAGCAGCAGGAGCAGGTTCAGCATATATCTACAAAGCAGCAGCTCACTAAGGAGCCCCACTTACAAGCGACCCAGTGATGACCACGTAGCAGCACAGGAGGTGTTCATGAGTGTGAAAGGAGATCCAGTCAGAGGAGTTCCAGCTGACTGAATAAGTCATCAGCCTGTAGGGAGGATCCTTTGCCTGAGATGTGTTTCCTGCACAATCCGGTATCATTTATTTACTCCTCACTGATAAGTGATCATGAAAGATCACTTGGTGATGTAGTCCTCCTCTCGTCTCTCCTAAATTTTCTGCTAGGGGAAGAAGTGTACTGCTAAGGCAAAGCATAAGGAGTGTGCAATTTGCAGGGCCTTACAACCAGATATTTATGGGAAGAGACTGTGCCAGTCATGCATTCAGCAGACAGTAGCGGAAGAGACGCCAGACTTCACTTCTAGCCTGAGACAGATCGTTAGGGCAGAGGTTAAGTCTCTTTCCCAGGAAAGTGTTAGCAAGGCAAAAAAAGTAAGCCTAGATCCTGGGTGTCGGACAGTTATAGTGACTAAGGTGAGGATATCTCGTGTTCATCTGCTTCAACTTCATCCTCTTCAGAAGCCTTGGTCAGGCTGTTCTTGCTTCCCTATTAACCGGGTGGGTAAACTGGTAAAGGCCGTTAACAGTACTATGGGAATTGTTGAGCCCAGGCCAGAAAAATCCATGCAGAACGTCACGTTCAAAGGTCTAGATCAGAAAACACACAGGTCATTTCCTCTGAAAGACCATATCTGCTCTCTTATTCTTCGGGTGTGGAAGAGACCAGAAAGAAAAGGCTCCTTACCTCCGGCCTTGAAAACAAGCTATCCATTTGAGGAGTCTGCTTTGTCTTTGTGTGATAAAGTCCCAAAGCTGGATGCAGGGGTAGCTAAAGAATCTAGGAAATCCTTGCTACCCTTTGAAGATATCAGAAGTCTGAAGGACCCACTAGATAAGAAAGCAGTTACATTTCTTAATGCGCTTGGGAAATGTCAGCAGGATCCCTTAGGCCAGTGGTGGCAGCCACCTTTACAGCCAGGTCTTTGTACCAGTTACAGACTCAGGTAAAGGATAAGGCATCCAGAGAGAGTATTTTGGCTACACTTCCCATGATGCAGGGAGCTGCAGCCTTTCTGTCAGATGCCATTGCAGACTCAGTCAGGTTGACAGCAAGAGCCACGGCCCTTTCTAATGCAGCCTGAAGATGTTTATGGCTAAAGTGTTGGCCAGGGGACATCCAGGCCAGGTTGAAGCTTTGCACTATCCCTTGTGAAGGGGAACACTTGTTCGTACCAGTGTTGGATGGAGTGGAAAAGGTGCCGAACAATAAAAAGAAGTTTCCTAACTTTTCGGCCCTTCCTACAGACATTCCATCAACAGAAGAAGATTCAGCAGTAGAAAACCCTCCAGAGACAAAAGCAAATGGGATGACAGGAAGAGAAAAGGTGGATGGTACATGTTTGAGATCATAGGAAACTACCCCTAACCAGGTAGGGGTTGGATATCGAATAGAAGCTGGATCCATACTCTGATTAGATCAGGACTAAGGCTGGAGTTCCGTTCAATACAACAGGACAAATTCATGACAACTCCTACTCATTCCTCATCTGCGGAACAGCAGGCCCTGGAGTCAGAAGTCCTGGAACTATGGTGTAAGGTGGTCATGGTGGAGGTTCCTGTGTTTGAAATAGGCAGGGGGTTCTATTCCCCCATCATTTTGATTAAGAAACCAGACAGTTCCTTTCAGACCATTATTAATCTAAGTGGTCTGAAGAAGTTCCTGATAGTGCACCCCTTTAAGATGCAGTCCATTAAGTCGGCAATAACATTTATTTTTAAAAATTGCTTTATGGCAGTGTTGGATCTCAAGGATGCATACTACCACATGCCTATACACACGGATCACCAGCAGTTTCTTAGAGTGACTGTGTCACTGGGTGGTATGGTTAGACATTTCCAGTTTAAAGCCCTCCTGTTTGGTCTCGTTGTTACCCCACTGTTCTTTATCAAGGTGGTCGCAGAGGTCATGGCACATCTCCATGAAAAAAAATGTTGTGATTGTCCCCTATTTGGATGAATTTTTGAAAGCAGGCAGTTCGGTCCTTCGTTCTACTAGACAGTTGGAAGGTAAAATGTTCACTCTAGAAGGGTTGGGGGGACTTTTGGACCTTAAAATCACATTTGAAACCCCTGAGGGTGAAGGAATTCCTGGGTCTCGTGCTGGACTCCGAGACTCAGGAGTGTTGGATACCGGTGCCTAAACTAGAGGGTATTCAAAATCAAGTTTTGAAGGCAGTGAACAATCCATCTATGTCCTTTAGGAGTGTAATGTCCCTTTTAGGGTCCCTCACTTCCTGTATTCTGGCTGTCCAGTGGGCACAATTCCATACTAGGGTCTTTCAGTGGGAAGTGTTATGTAGCAACTATTTACTTAGAGGGTGCCTAGAAGGGAGGGTATCTCTGTCCCCCTCTACTATACAATCCCTTCTTTAGTGGTTAAATTTGGCAAACTTGTCCAGAGGGGTTTCCCGGATTGTCACTACGGATGCCGGTTCCAAGGGTTGGGGGCCCATCTTGGGAAGGTGATGGTACAGGGGACATGGACAGGGATTGAGATTGGTGCTTCATCTAACCTGAAAGAGTTATTGGCAGTGGAGCTGGCAATAAGATGGCTCCTTATGTCCCTATAGGGTCAGCATGTCAGAATCCTTTCCAGCAGTCAGGTGACAGTGGCCTACATCAACCACCAATGGGGGACCTGGTCCAGGCCTTCAATGGAAGTGGTGGATCATATATTCCAAATAGCCGAAGATCATTTGCCGTCATCAACCGCTCTGACTTCCTAAGCCACAACCAACTCTGGCAGGGAGAATAGGTGTTAAACCGAACCTACTTCAACCAAATTGTGCAGATATGGGGATGTCCGGACATAGACCTCTTTGCCACCAGGGACAACAGAAGGGTGCATCGGTTCTGTTCTATAAACCCCAGTGAAGATTCACAGGGAGTAGATGCTGTTCTGATTCCTTGGGACTTCAGTCTGGCATAAGCTTTTCCCCTAATAGCCCTGATTCCATTGGTGTTGAGAAAGATCCAGTAGGACAGGGCACAAGTTCTAAAATGCCCCCTTTTGCCCAAAAGACTGTGGTTTTCCTGGCTGAGGACGATATCGGTCACCAATCCATGGGTTCTTCCGGAAATCTCAGATCTCCTCTCCCAAGGACCAATCTTCCATCCATGAGTGTCCAGTCTAAATCTGATGGCATGGAATTTGAGAGGGTGCTGTTGATAGGGAAAGGGTTTTCTCACAATCTAGTGACCACTCAATTTCAGAGTAGGAAAATATCCACTTCAAAGATTTATGCCAGAACCTGGAATACTTTTCTATCAGCCTCTAATGCATTAGAGGGACAGGTTCAGATAGGGCAAGTTCTGAAAATCCTACAAAATGGCCTAGAGATGGAACCACCCTCAAAGTCCAGGTATCGGCTCTGGGGGCCCTATATAGTTGTGATCCGGCTGGCAATTAAAGGGTGGCTAGGTATATTAGAGGATTGGCTAGGTCTAGACCCATCTTTAAAGGGAGAATAATGCCTTGGGATCTAAACCTAGTTGTAACAGCATTGACAGAATCTCCATTTGAGCCTATTGATTCAGCCCCAATAAAAGTTATTTTCTTTAAGATGGCCCTTCTTGTTGCATTAACATTGTCCCATAGGGTTAGTGACATTCAGGCCCTTTCCATACTTCCACCATATACCCAGTTCCTGTAAGATATGGCTGTCATGAAGCTGGATCAGTCTTACCTACCAAAAGTAGCCTCTAAATTTCACAGACTGCAGGAGATTGTTCTTCCTTCCTTTTGTGCCAACCTGGGGAATCAGAAGTAAGAGAGGCTTCATTCACTAGATGTCAGGAGATGCCTACTCAGATATGTTTCTGTGACTGGCCCTTGGAAAGGGATAACTCTTTGGGTCCTTTCAGGGGGCTAGGAAGGGGCTTAAGGTTTCAAAGTGCACTTTAACTAGATGGAAGCGATTTCTTTAGCCTATACAGCAAGTGGTAAGACCGTTCCAGAGGGTCTGAAGGCGCATTCCACACGAGCCACGGCGACTTCCTGGGCAGAGAGATCGGAGTTGTCGATTGAGCAGATATGTGAGGCAGCTACATGGTCTTCTCCTTCCACATTTTATAAGCATTACAGGCTTGATATGTGTGCCTCCTCAGATCTCACGTTTGGGAGGAGTGTGCTTCAGGCTGTGGTCCCTCCCTAATTTTCTTACCTCTCTATAATTCTCTCGTGGTGCTGTCATAGGAGACCGAATAAAGTCTTAGCTACTTACCAGTAACGGTATTTTTCTGAGCCCATGACAGCACCATCTATATTCCTTCCCTACACGTGTGGGTGAGCACTTTATTTACTTATGCATAATCACATGTGAGAAATTATTTAGTGTACAGAATGTGTATAATGCTACTAACCTTGGAGGTCTTCTCATGCTCTGTAATCCAACTGATGCAGGAGAGAGGTGCCGCCCTTTTATGTCTGTAAGTTTCCTGTACTTGAAGGTCAGATCCCCTTTCTCGTGGTGCTGTCATGGGCTCTGAAAAATAACTTTACCGGTAAGTAACTAAGACTTTTCCAAGTTCCCTTTTTGATAAAAAAAGATTCCTGTTGCTTTCTGTCCATATATTAAAATATTTCTTAATTCTGTTATGGTACAATAAATACTAAGTCTTATTCATTGCTATATGCATAAGTATCCTTTTGAGTCTTCAGAAGTCATATCCAATAAAGACTTTTATGTCCTTAACTATATATGTCCCAATGCATTAAATTCTGCATCATATTTATACTTCCACTTTTTTTCAGGCAACGTATTCAGTTACTGAGATGGCATATTCTTGTCTTTCGTTAGCCCCAACACACAATACACAGAACCTGGATCCTTTTATTCATAGTTCAAATATTTGTCAGGAATTTAAAAAAATAAAAAAAGCAAACAAACCAGATTTGCTGGTATGCAGTTCTTAAAATCGTGGAGTGTAATTTTACCATATTGTGCAACAGAAATGCACAAGTTTCTATAATTTGAGCAATGCAAATAAGCTAATCTGTTTTTTGACACTTTTTAAATCAGGACAATTATTTGGAGCCGTTATCTGTTTGTTGTGAATATCTTTTGCTCTAGAGTATTTGTGAATATGTGATCTCAGTTTCACATAATTGTGACTGTAGGTTATGAACATATTTGTATAAGTAATAGATTGCTGCGCAATAATTTATATTAGAAAATTACTATTAATTAGAATTGTCCAAGTGAAACTTTTTTGAATATATTTTTTCATGTTTTGAAATGTTTAATTCACAATTCTTTCTTTACAGTCAATGAAAACGCCGCCGTTCAACTCTTAGACAGTATTCTGTAAATTGCCAAGCTTCTTATATTCCACGTCAAGGCTGGTTTCATACCTCAGACAAGCACTGAGATCATATTCCTAAGAGATCTAATTTCTTTCCCTGTGTATTAAATTTGACAGGCACAATGGATTATATCAATAACAAATCTCATCGCAGAACTAATAAAATCCCTTAACTTATTTTCCTGTCTAAAATTATGTGAGATAACACTCTTCCTCCTGCTTATTGATTGACATATATTGTTATTAGTAATATTGCAATTCAGAAGGTTGTCACTAATCTTAAATCATTTTTATTGACGGTGCTTTCAGTAGGTTAACTATTTCTTGGTAAAGACATCACTCATTCTTTAAACAGGAATCATAAAGGTCAATTACATGGAAATATAAGTGAGACGTTGTGACCTGGTATAAATACAATATAAATCCTATAATGATGATATTCATTCTATTTTAATTCTAGAAGTCTGCATTTAAAAGGACTGTCACAAGGTTTTTGTTGTCATTCCTTCTCAGAGCAGGAGAATAAAAGCTCAGAGTCCATGATTCCAGCTGTGGATCACTTACATTGATTTTTGCTGCAGTTTTTATAAAATCACTATTTTATCTGCTGCACATCTTCAAGTTCTGTGATTGAGCTCTGTATAACCAAATCCACATTTTTGACTGACAACTTCAGCCTATGCAGAGTGTAGAAAGAAAACTGCCGATAAGTTGTAGGGGTTGTGACTATACCAGAGGTCATGAATATTGAGGACTACATTTCTGCAGGCTTTCCTGTCTTTTAATTGGTAGTCTACTGCTGATAAAATATTGTTTTATCAAAACTACAGCAAGCAGCCCATTAACTGGCACCAACGCCTGAATCATGGTCTCTTACTCTACATCGTGCTGCTCCCAGATGAGATAGCAGAAACCTGGTGACAAAAAGGAAATAAAAAATCCAAGACCTATGAACTGATCTATACAGTAGCTCCAATTAGAATGTTACTTAATGTGCCCATTGCAATTTACTGCGTATAAAATATTGTGTACAAATTTACAAATAAGGCCTCTTTCACGCTTCAGTCTTTTGGCGTCAGTCTAAATCCGACATCGCGACGGATCGATGGATCAGTCAAAAATAGAGAAAAACGGAGCCAACGGATATGTCTAAAAAACGGTGCCGTTGGCTCCGTTTTTCACTATTTTTGATGAATCCGTTGATCCGTTGCGATATCGGATTTAGACTGACGCCAAAAGACTGAAGTGTGAAAGAGACCTAAGGCAAGATCCCAGTGTATGTGGACTACTTATATTGTAATTCCAAAGATTTTATCTCTTTAGATCTCGGGTGGACCAAGTACCTTTCTTACATGGCTGGAGCTGATGCTGGTCTCTCATATAGAGAACAGAGCCAGTTCCAAGCTCAATTAAACATGAGTTACCTATTTCAGTGCGCATTTAAAAGGCTATGAAGGAGTTAAAAAATTAAACATAGATTAATACTCACCTAGTGTTCATCTTTCTTTATTGGTCGGGTCACGGTTTTCACTAGGCCATCTTTAACTTCTCCTTAGTTGACTCATGATGTTGTACCATAGCTAATGACAGTGCCAGAGTGTGGCTGTGCTGCAGGACAGAAGTGATCTGGGTGGGTATATGTGTTCTTTTAACATATGTATATTATTTCCTCTAAATGACCCCAGAGTATTATTTTTGATGGATGCAAATAGATTTTTCCCAAATTCAAGCAAACTTTCAAATTCAAATTTAGTCAAAATTTTTGATCATCAGGACTCATTAACGCTACATTTCTCATTTAGGGCTTGAAGTGCTGGTCTGTCAATCATTTGCTTACCTCTTCTATTAAAGAATGGCATTTTGATGATTTTTAACCTTGCTTGTAAATGCTGCATTGCCCTTTGAGAAAGAGAGAACCTGGGTTCTGATGCTCAAAGAATAACTAGTATCATCCACCCTTATAGTAGAAGTTCTACTATTGAAAGATTAGGTATTATGGATTTAAAATGAAGTAATGTTGTAGTGTTTATTCCCATTTTCCCACTGACATTAGCCCTACACTGCCAAAGCCAGTTTTACATTCCTGACAAAGCCTTAGTTTTCATAAGTCTGCATTAGTAGCTTCTCAATGCATGCAATGGAGCAATGTCCTGCATAAAAATCATGGTTTTCTTGAAAGAGCCAGACTTTTTCTAAACCACTGCTTGAAGAAAGTGTCTTCTAGAAACTGGCAGTGTTTTTTTGAGTTTATATACCCCTAGAAAAGGTCCAACTAGCTAATCTTTAATAATATAAGTCGATAGCAGTACTTCACCACCACCTTGCTTGGATCTAACTTGAGGTTGAGGTCTGTGCCCGTTAATGATACAGTGAAGTGCCCATCAAATTGGTCCATCAGGAGTCGCTCTCATCTCATCAGTGCATAAAACTTTTGAAAAATCTCTCTTCAGATAGTTCTGGGAACATTTTAGGTGCTTCAATTTATGTGTCTTGTTTGGAAGTGGTTGGGTTTCAACCTTCCTTACCTTGGCTATGTTACTGATCATTGAGTGCCTTGTATATCTGGGTACTCCAAGGAGGTTGTAGCTCTGGAACATGACGGGTTTGGAGGATAATGGGTTTCTGGTCACTTCACTATTGATTCTTCTCAAATCTATGTCAGTTAATGTGCATCATTTTTTTCTCAATACACTTTTTTGTGACCATGTTTATTTGCAACAAAACTTTTAATGGTTCTGTGATCACGCCACAATATTTAGTTAAAATTTTTTGGACTCACTTTGGCTGAAGAAAGCAAGCTGCCTAATAATTATGCACTCCTTGATAACTAGTTTTGTACCCTAAGGCCACGTCCTCTCACTACACAAATGCGTATCAGCTGATATGTGTCAACCTAATAAGCATTCAAGTTTAAACAGCCTGGCTTTGGAATACATGCATAAAAATAATGATATTGTCAAAATACTCTCTTGTATGGGCATACCGAGGAGGGGTGCCCGCTGACACCAGCCCCTATTTCATCTGGATATGCGTCCTTCAATGCACATGGAGCTGAAATGTATTGTGTCACAGAGATCTGCTATTTCTCTGCACTGCAATACACACTGCTGACCAATCAGAAACCAGAAGCTAATGACGGCATGCATGTAACGGGCAGCACATTGCAGTCTTGTGATGTCCTGCCTGTGCCAGCAGATCGAAGCCAGCTGCCAGCTTTTGAGTCAGCTATAGAAAAGGATGGGAGAAGAATAAGGGATATTATTGCTGGAAGGGGCCCAAGATCTGGGATATTATACCAGGAAGGGGCCCAGCTTTGAGGACATTATTATTGGATGAGGGGACATTATTACAGAAAGGGGCCTAGTACATGGGACATTAATTCAGGAAGGGGCCAGGAGGGTGATATTATTACTAGAAAGGGCCAGAAAGGGGGACATTATTAAAGGAGACAGTACAAGACATTACAGGAGGGGTGAATATGACTGTCTATATAGGTTCTAGAATTCTACAAGGACCCATACATTTTATAAACATGCACGCGGTGGTCAAGGTCTAAATTTTGCACCGGTGCCCATTGCACTCTAGTTACGCCACTGCTTCATTGGCTAAAATTTGTGCATGCAGTGTAATGGCGATAGCTCAGCTTCTGGGAACTCTGCTTTGTTGGCGCTTACTTCCTGCTTTTCCATATTTATTCTACAGATATCAGAGTTACTAATGTAAATATAGCACAAAAATACAAAGGGTTGTCTCCACTGGAGTAAATATAGAACCTACAAATGTGATACACAACCAATCTTAAAAATAATCTTTTTATTTATTATTTAAATATTTGAAGCATAATAATAAAAGAAAAGAGGGAAAAACAAACAGGTGGAAACTGTGCAAGGAAATGTGGGGCACATGGATGCACACATTGATAAATGAAAAATCGCCAATAGAACATTTATGTACAAGATCCATAAGTAAAAATTATATAATAAATATATAAGGGTATGTTTCCACAGTCAGGATTTGCTGAAGATTTGACGCTGCGCACAACTGCAGCATCAAGCCCACAGCATCCAGATGTTACAGCATAGTGGGGGGATTTTATGAAATCCCATCTCCACTATGCGTACAAAGATGCAGTTGGCAGATCTGCGTGTACACACATGCAGTGCATCTTTATAGACAGCAGCATGTCTTTTCTTTTGTTATTATGCTTTTAATCTTTAAATAATAAATAACAAGATATATTTTATTATATTGATTTTGTGTCAGATTTTTAGGTTCTAGAGATATCAGGGCTGCTTTGACATGGACACTTGCCATGCATGGTAGTCAGTAGAAATATCATGTTCATTAATAAAAAAAAAAGTCAAAATAAATGGGCAATTCATTACATCACTGCTTAACTTGATTAGCATAATAAAATCAGCTTTTATTCAATTTTACAATATTTCATATACTAAAGTAGTAAACCAAACGTTAATGATAATATTTTAAGTCGCAAAATAAAGGTAAGAAAGAAATACATAAGATTAAAAAGAAGAGAAAGTTACTACTAAAATAATATCTTAAGGTACTGTCACACTTAGCGATGCACCAGCGATCCCGACCAGCGATATGACCCGGTCAGGATCGCTGGTGCATCGCTAAGTGGTCGCTAGTGAGCTGCCACGCAGGCAGATCTCACCAGCGACATCGCTGGGGACGGGGCCGCTACTTACCTGTCAGACGAGGCGATCCTGCGTCCTCCCGCTCGGTTCCACGCTCGTCGCTCGTCTCTCCACAGGAAGTGCCGCAGGAAGCTGACGACGAGAAACAGTCCAGCCTGTTCTCGCGCGATCAGCGATAATCAGCGGGGGAGCGGGTCGTAGGTAAGTATCAGACACAGCGATGTCGCTCGGTTCCACGCTCGTCGCTCGTCTCTCCACAGGAAGCGCCGCAGGAAGCTGACGACGAGAAACAGTCCTGGACGTTCTCGCGCGATCAGCGATAACCAGCGGGGGAGCAGGTCGGAGGTAAGTATCAGACACAGCGATGTCGCTAGCAATATCGCTATAACGTCACAAGTTATAGCGATATTGCTAGCGATATCGCTTAGTGTGACAGGCCCTTTGGAATAAACCATTTGTAGAATGTTTATCATTAGGATTATGCACTTACTATTTTATATTCAAGCTTTAGCATCTTAAAGCTTTAATCCTCATTTCTAGGTGAATGTTGTAGTCAAGAATTAATTATATTCTATGACCAAAACAAAAAATTCGCAAACAATGGTAGATACCTTTCTGGCTGCAGGGCTTGGAATACTTTTCTAAGTACGATTGGTCAATGCAGTCTTTTTAACTTTAGATTTTACCTGAGGAAAGCAAAGCCTTCTTGTTTTTGAAAATTCATGTACTTTTCCTCTGAAATTCTAGACTTTAAAAAGGTGGTGGTTTTAAAGCTTACAACCCCGAGAGGAAACAAAGCAGCACGAATACAAGATGAGTTGGAAGTCATCGAAAAGAAAGCTTTGATGTCGTTTTATGAAGTACTTGCTGTATGACAATGAGACATAACTAAGGATTTTTTTTTTCAACAGATAATATCAAGCAGAAGGAATGTGAGAATAAGCAGTGTTTGAAGAATAACTACTTCTCAGACTATGTGCTCGGCACAGTTGCGGTACTAAACATGTCTTAATAACTCTCTCAACTGCATTTAGTATCTATAAATTAAAGGTGATATGAAAGTCACATTTAATCATCAACTTTAATCAAGTTTAAATTAATGGTGATATAATATAATTTTCATTGAAATGTACTTCCGTCTTGTCAGACACAGTATTGTGGTTACATTTTCCCTTTCATAAGAGTTAAGGCTCATGGACATTATGGATTACTGTTTAGATATTGAATAGAAAGTGTGAACTTTTGCGTTGTAAAGGGCACCCATACTGTTTTATGGGTGCATGGAGACCTGCAAAGGTTTATTGGTTGGGGTATGAATCTGGAAAAATACAAATGGTTCAGATACATTGATGGCTTGGAATGATGGAGTCTGCCTGAAATTCAAATTCAGCAGTTTGAATTTTGACTATAGATTGATTTGCAAGAAATAATTTAATGTGATTCAAATGTTTCTAATTGTTTGGCATGTCTTAAAAAACCGAGAACCTATTAAACATACAGCGAAAGAAAAATACTCATCTTGCAACTCATCTCTCCCTTCATCTCAGCCCATCATCCTGTACTTCATGCAAATTCCACTGGCCTATTCCTTACTTTTGCACTGTGTACAACATCCACTTCGCTCTGTGCCTCAGCTTTTAGTCCTGAGTAGCCTTGTGATGTCAAAGCACACATCATGACATTATAATGTGCATCGCCCGAGGCACTGACCAGGCTTTGGACAACGCTGGTTATGATGTCAGGAGACTATCATGAATGTTTTAATATCTGAACAGAAGTCATAGCACAGGGATGGAGGAAGAAAATGTTGTACATGATGCAGGAATGAAGAAGAGGACTTGGTAGCTGCGCTCAGGTTGGTACAGACAATGAGAATATTGGAGTGAATATTTTTTTTTCACTTTTCCAGCCCTCTACAAAAAAGTTCTTCTCCAAATTAAATTGAACATCCGTATGACCTGTACTCAGCACCTCAATCAATAAACCGCACATATAAATAAATACTGTATACTAAAAGTGAATATATCACATGCATAAATCTAAACCATACACATATTCTGTATAACAAGGAAACTTTGGACTCCATTTAGCTTCCTTTAAGAGGGCACAGTAATGTAATTATACTATTGTGTCTGAATCTACAGTACAGAGGTTAAAGCATGGCCTAGGCTATAACATATCTTTGGCCTCTGGATTGTATTTGTTTAAGCATAAGAATATTAATGGTACTCACTTGCTTCAACTGAGCAGTCAAATTGCTGCAGCCAATCACAGGCTTCAGAGTTCCTGTAACTGTTGGATGACATAGATATTGCTTTCTAAGCCAATGTAGACAATCAAAGCAGTCTGCAAAGGATCCATGTGGCAATGGATCCATATTTTTCTGTCAGACAGCTCCTTTAACCTTTGCTTCTGTATAGAGATCTTCACAAAAAATCCAATCACACTTATAGATACAGTAACTAAACCAATCTTTCTAGATATATACTGTAACAGAATCAAGCTTTCTAATTATGTCCCATAACAGAACCATTCCTGCTGCAAAGATGCCATAATGGATACTAAATTATTACATAAATATGGGAAAAGAAGCCTACTTACTAGAGAGGACTTCCACTCGAATTCGCTCAAATTTGCAGTTCCCCATAAATTTGAACAATTTGTGATTCAATTCACAAGGATTGCAAAGAAAAATGCCTGGCACAATTTCACATACTGATGAAGAATAATAGAGCGAGTAATGATGTCAGGCGCGACCTTCCAAATAGCGCCTTGCCACTTTCACATCTCATGGTCTAGCCAAGCCAATCGGGGTGACTATGAAATCCATTAGAAAAGATGAGAGCCAGCCAAGCAGCTCCATTTTAGACTTTTACCACGTAGGGATCAGTGGTGAGAGCACACAGCTCTATCTGTGGACTACTACTGTGGTGCTGAAGCACTTTTGGAAAGGCGAGCAGTAGTGTAATTTTTTCCTCTTCATCTGACATCTCAAGTTTGAAAACATCATTATTTCTTGCCTATGTGTTAAGCTGTGAAGAGCTTCAGAACACTTGGTGCTAAAACAGGAACAGCAGGGAAAGCATGGAGCTAGGAGAAACTAGGAGAGGTATTTATTTTTTAATGTGGGGCAATGTGGGGCTCATTGTACTGTACGGAGTACTATGTGGGTTATTATTCTTTATGGAGGAATATTTGTGGCCCATAATACAATATGGGGGACTGTGGAGCCACTATACTGTATTGATGACTATGTGGGTCCCATTTTTCTGCATAGAGGATTATGTGGGGCCATAATACTATATGGAGAACTATATGGGGCCATTATTCTGCATGGAGGACTGTGGATCTCATTCTACTGTAAGGAGGACTGTGCATCCCATAATACTATATGGAGGACTATGTGAGGCCCATTCTGTATGAAGGACTATGTTGAATCCATTATGCTGTATAGAGGACTGTGGAGCCCATTATACTGTATGGAGGACCATGTAGGACACATTATCCTGTATAGAAGACTATGCGGGGCCTATAGTACTATATTGAAGATTATGTGGGGCAATTATTGTATGTAGTGGATATTATACTGTATGGAGGATTATGGGGCCCATTGTATTGTATTGAGGACTAGGTGGAGCACATAATACTATATGGAAGGCTATGTGGCCACTATTCAGCATGGAGGACTATGTGGAGCCATTATTCTCTATTGAGGACTTTTTGGGCATTATTATACTGTATGGAAGACTGTGGGGCCCATTATACTATATGAAGGACTATAATAACAATGCACGGAACACTGAGGGGCCAAATCTGTATGGATGACTATTGACTATTTGGGGCACATTATACTGTATGGAAGACTATGTGAGGCCCATTACACTGTAATAAGGACTACATGGGGCCCATTATACTGTGCAGAGGGCTGTACTGGGATCACAGTTGGGACATTCTGCGATGTTCGGTTCACAATATTTTGCAGGAGGAGGTTGAACGGGGTACAGTAAGATTATCACACCATGCGTGTGGAGGAATTGACTGTGGGGATAGTATATGGTTTGCTAGGCATTATATTTTTTGGGGTCAATGAGAGGGCAATCTAAGGGCTTCAATAGGAGGAAAATTGCTTTGAAAGGGCTGCAAAGTTGAGATATGCTCTTCTGGAACCATACCAAATATTTAGTTTTTTTGGGAGGTGTTGGCTCATTTAGAAATTTTGACATCGGGCCTCATGATTTCTATGTATGCCCCTGTCTGTGAGCAAATACTCCATGCTACAGTGATGTGATGTAGCTCTTAAGATCTATTAATTCAAATGTACTTTATGGAACCACCCCATTAAGTTTGTTTTCACATGAAAAAGTTCATTGTTATATTTGATTTTTTTTACTAAATTTCAGGGTTGGCCCACGGCATTGTCCATGCTTTTAATTTTGGACCTCTGTGTATTGGTGCCTGACATTACTGGGTTAAGTGTTTTTTGTCAAAGGGGTGAATTATTTATTTTTTTATAAAATGAAAACAAAAAACCAGTGTAATCTAGAGATAGTATGTGCCACAAAAAAATGGTATAATTGCCACTTTTTATGTATGTACGTACCAAACAAGGTGGCATAATAGTATTTAAGAAAAAAAAGCAAAGAAAATATTGTACACTTAGGCCGGTTTCACATTTGCGGTTGTGTCCGCAGCATTTCTGACGCATACATCCGCAGGCATCGTGTCTTCCTATCTTTTATGTTGTGGACGCAGGTACATGCGTTTGTATGCATTTGACTGCATTTTCTTACGCATGAGTCGTTTCGGGTTGTGCGGTGGGGCGCGGCTAACGCAACATGTTGGAATTTTGGAGGCGTCAAATTGCCACCGCCATACGCATGTGGAAGATTGCAGAAGGAATGCGTCTAAACAACACATTACAGTCTACGAAAACGCATGCATACGCAATAACATGTGTTCGCTTGCGTTTGCATACGCATGTACTTTTTTTGAGTAAATATGTGCAGGAACTGGTTTTAGCCACCCCCCACATAAAGATGTATAAAAAGAGGGTGTGGGCACTTATTGTCCAGTACTCTCAAGACTGTGGAAAACATTGGAAGACTCCAGACTATTGAAGAGATCTTTGAAGACACAGAATTTACCAAAATGTGAGTATACAAGCTAATGTCTGTGTGTCTGTTTTTCTCCCTGCAGACTGTAATCATTTCTGTCTCTTTCTTGTAACATTCATCACCATATCACCATGGCCTCAAGTCCAGAGCACCCCGGACAGGAGTCTGAAGTGAGTACATTTGCAACAGATTGGTAAGTATTCACTGTACATATGTGTCAAAATCATGTATTTTCATTTACAGAACACTTCAACAAGAGCAGAGGAGCAGGAGCAGCAGACGGAGGCCCAAGTTCTGGTGGCAAGGCGGCGTTTAAGTTTTTTTTTTTTCCTTGACTGTTTATATTTTTTCTTGACTGTTTTTTCTTTCTCTTTTTTTTAAATTTGTTTTATCTTTCCAACATTAATGTGTCGCTTTCATTTTTAGGTTCCACAATGGGAGGAGGACTACCTTGACAATGAACTCCTGATCACATTAGTGCAGGATCGAGCTGCGTTGTGGGATACCTGAGATCGAGACCACTCGGACAATGTGGTGATTCGGCGACTGTGGAATGAGGTGGCCCAAGAGATGATGGATGACTGAGACAATGCCACGCCACGCGTCAGAAAGGAATTTCGTAAGTATTGCAATGTGGTCTGAAGCAGCAGTGAACCTGTAAAAGCTGGGATCACACATCTGTGTGTCATGCAATAAACTCCTGCGAGTTTCTCGCATCACACACGGTTGTGTGTTCCTGACCTAAAGTGCATTGTTTAACCCTTTTTTCCCCCTTCACAGTGAACAAAGTCAGAATCTGTTGGCGTTCAATGAAGGATCACTTCAACAAGGACCTGCGACTGGAGATCCAAGTTTGCAGTGGTGCTGCAGCAAGGATCCAGAAATATAAGTATCACCGGATGTAGCTTTCCTGAGGCCTGTCCTTGCTCAGAGAATGTAAGTATTTTAGTGTTGTATTCCATTGTGTTGTATTCCCTATTCTGAAATTTCCTATTCCACAGGAATTGCCGCTTGTACAATTGTTATTTTTTGGCAGTAATGCTTTTCTTTTCACAGAACAATGGAGCTGCACCCTTCAAACCTGGATTGTCTTCTGGAGCAGTCCTTCAGCAAACAGCCTCAGAGCAGTCCCAGCCATCCACCACCCAGCCATTCACCAGCGATGCAGAAAGTGGGCCGGCGTCACAGCCTGGAGAACAGGTAGCTGGTCCTTCAGGTGTTCCCCTATTCCAGACCTCTGCCTCTTTTTTGTTGGGTCATCCCGACAGTGCAGAAGGCCTCGGACAGGACACTCATGCCTGAGTTTATTCATTTGAGCTGGGTCTTCCAGAATAGCCTGAAGGAGGTGGGAGATAGACTGGAAAGTGGTTTGATCCACATTGACACACTTTTCCAGTCTGTCCACCAACGCCTTGACCGTCTGGAATCCGACCTCTAGAGACCAGCAAACCATTTTTTTCTGCGATAGAGCAAGGCATTTCAGAACACCTTACGCCTGAAGTCCAGCTGAATGTGATGCAGGCTTGCAGTGCTGCTTACATTCAAGCTATGCAGCAGACTCGGTTCTACCCAAAGCCACACTTGGCATTTCCAACTGTGCCACCAATTACATGATTTACCTCAATACCGAGTTCCGCTGCATACCACTGTATGGCCACCCCCATGCCCAGTACTGCCACACACCACTACAGCACCACCACCATGCCGGGTCCTGTTGAAAGCCACTCCACCACCACGCCTAGTCCTGCTCCTGCATGGCTGTCCACCGCCACCAACATGCAGAATCCTGCTCCTGCACGGTCGTCCACCGCCACCATGTGGGTAACGGATCCCACAACTCCCACCTTTCCAAGGAGATGAAAAAGCCAGCCATACAGTCATGGATAACACAAGAGAAAGAGACAGGAAATGAGACGTGAACAAAGAACTGTTGTGCTACCTCCACCACCCTCACCTCCCAATGTGTCTGTGTTGTCCAATTTGTCTCTCCCTTCCAGTGTGTCTCTCCTGTCCCATGTTTCCACTCCTAATGTGTCTACTTCCATCTTTGACCTCCCAGACCCCACACATTTATTAGGCGCTTCCTCTGGAACACCTTCATCGTCCACCCCCAGCCAATCCTCCCAGCTCCACACCCCCCAGGTCCGTAACATTTCCCCATCATTATTTTCTAAAATGTAAATGTTTTTTTTTATAAAATTGTGTTGTTTTTCCCCTATCAGTGCTTGTTCTTTGTCTCTTTCGTCACCAGCAACATACACCGTGTGCCATCAACACACACATCGCCATCTACACACTGTGTCTTTGCCACCTCAAAGCTCCATGACACAAAAAATGCTCCTCCATTTCTTTCTTTGATGTAAACTGCAGCTTTGCTTCTTGTGTCTGTCATGAAGCTATGTGGTGGCAAAAACACAAAGATGAAAATCCTCCCAAAAAAATTAAGTGATACAGCACAGAGGGTTAGGAGTCAGCAATGCTCACCGGCCCAGGTGTCAGCACTAGTGCACTCAGGATGCTGGGTTTTCTGCATCCTGAGTCCACTATTTCTGACACTTGGGCAAGTGGGTTAAGATAGGAGGTGGATTAGCTCCATCATCTCTTCAGTGTGCATTAATCTATTGGCAGTGTAGTGTAGTGTGTAGTGTAGTGTAGTGTAAAGCATGAGTGACATAACCCAATCTGCATGAGACAGGGAGTTGACAGGTGTTTCACTAGAGTTTTTTTTATTGTCGGCAAACATTAAAGGTACATTTTAACATTCCAGGTCCATAACATTACATAAAATTACAAGAACATTTTGCTAAACCATTTCATCTTGCCATGCAACACGTCCAATATCAGAAAAAAAGTAGGCCGCAAATGTATCCCTCATTTGGGCAACTTCCCTTGTTGTCCACAGAGGGAAATGATGGTAATCTGGCAATGGGTTACAAACAGGTTCATCAAGTTCGAAGTTTGGTCGCTCTTTAGCCATTATGTAGTTGTGGAGAACCACACACGCCTTTACCACCTCATCGACTGTCTCAATTTTGAGATTAGTTGCTGTCCCTAAAATGCACCATTTCGAGACAATAATACCAAAGGCACACTCCACAGTTCTTTGCGGCCTGGTCAGTCTGTAATTAAAAATCCTTTTTGTGTGGTTCAAGTCCCGACTGGAGTATGGTTTCAGTAGGTTTCCACACATCTGAAAGGCCTCATCCCCAACAACAACAAATGGCATTGGTGGGCCTTCAGTGTTGGGAAGAGTTCGTGGCAGGGAGAAATTAAAATTATTCCCATACAAACGTTGACCCATGCCCAAGTTTTTAAATGTCTGCGAGTCATTACCACGGCCAAAAGATCCAATGTCCACGGCGACAAACCTACAGTCCGCAATAGCCATGAGCACAATGGAAAAATATTTTTTATAATTAAAGTTCTTGGATCCACTTAGAGCCAGTTTGGTACTCTGAATGTGTTTTCCATCCACTGCTCCGAAACAGTTCGGAAATTGCAAAGTTCCAAGAATTTTTATGCATTTTCCTGCTAGATTTCTGTGGTGGGTAGGGGATAAATTCCGCATGCAGAACATCCCACAAAGCCGGCAGGTGTCTGCAACAAACCCAGAAAGGGTGGAAACGCCAATACAGAACTAGAAATGAAGCGATGATAGGCTCTCTCTGGTAGCCAGGAATCTGCTGAACAGAAAAAGAAAAAAAATATTCAGAACAAAAATATTTAGGGCAGGGGTTTTGAAAAACATAAAAAGGGAAAAAAAATAAGTACATTGCAGAACAATAATAATTATGACAGGCATTTATTTTTAAATATTTCGGACCTTAGTGTCAGCAGCAGATGTTTGTTACTGCGGCGGAACACGCTTAAAAAAATATAAATAAACGTGTTCGCCGCCCGGGGTCCACCGTGCGGCAGGTGATATAACCGCTGCTAGAGAGGCAGAGCACTATGACGGTAATGTGCACGGGGTTAACTGCACCCTAAGTGCACAGAAGCGAGCTCTGTTATGCTCACAGAGCTGCAGACAAAAGAATAAAGTGATACGCTAAGTCTGTTCGGGGACACAGACTAACAGCGAAACTGTCACGGTATAAATAGTCACAGAAGTAGCCTTAAGCAGCAGGACTACTCCCTCTAGACCTACCGTGAAATCAGACAGGAGGCATCGCAACTGCAGATGCAGAAAAACTGCAACCGCAGCGCGGTGTGAACGGAGCCACAGAGAAGGCACCGCAATCTCGCTGGCGCGATGCAGGACGCTAGCTGCCGAGAACGTATAGCTGGAGCGCGCTGACGCTAGCGCTGCTACTGGCGGCTGCCCAATCACTCACACAGTCGTAATATCAGAGGGAAGGGGTTTCATAATAAGTCAGCCACCAGTCCAAGCATCCATCACCATACATACAGCAGCAGTATGAAAATACTAGCGCATGGCATAGCGGCCATGCGCACTTTTTATAGCGTACGGGACCTGCCAGAAATCTCTAGAGCCCTGAGCTAAGCCAATGGAATCAGGAGCAGGACCTGAGCACCTGACTCCTGAACTCCAATGGGAGCTCATTCCAGGAGCATGCTCAGAAGCTGTCTGAAAGGACTTTGCCTCTGGAGACAAATGTGAGGATCTGGATCTCTGCATAAGTATGGCAGGACACAGATTCCTAACAATTTTCCTCAGCAGGAATTGCTCTACGGAGCTGGGTTTCCTGCCTGCTGATGACTCCTGGTACATGACTCAGCAACTCCTGGAAGCTCTCTTGAGACAGCCTCCTTTACTTAAAATATTTATCCAGGTTTTGAAGGAGATCACTGAATAAGGAGTGGTAGACTCCACGGCTATCCCGAACTTCAACAATGGGGTGTTGCCAAAAGCGCCTATGCCATCTTCTCTGTCTTTGTCTTTTCCATTCTTGCTCACAAGCAAATGCAAGAAACAAGTTGATGTCCAAGTCCAGATTCCGATAGAAACTCTCCATGCAAAGATCCATCTTGATGCGGGATACAAGAACAAAATCTGAGGATTTCATCTGTACAAGGGTCTATATACAGAAATCCCATGAAATACACCCATTGGGTGTGGCTTGTGTCAAGGAAAATCTCTTGTAGAATTTTTTTCCTATGGAGCGCATGCATATAAAAAACGCAAACGCCTTCAAACGCATAAAAACGCAGCTTTTTTTGGCATCATGCTGCAGACTCAACTGCAAATGTGAACCTAGCTTTATTTGACTTTGTTCATTCCTGTTTTAATATTCTAATTTGGCAACCATACATGGCAAAATTTCAGTTGTGGTCAAAAGTTTTGAAACTGACTCAAATGTTTTTCAAAAAGTTTGCTGCTTTACTGTTTTTAGTTATTTTAGTCAGGTGTTGTACTGAATTACAAGCATTTCATAAGTTTTTAAATGTTTGTTGATAAATTCATCAAGTTTATGTAAAGACTCAATATTTCTACTGTTGATTAGAGATGAGTAAATCAGACAAAATTCTAATTTTCCCTGGAAATTCTATTCACAAAATTTGTGGTGAATACTAGAGTTGAGCGAAACGGGTCGAAAAAATTCAAAAGTCGCCGACTTTTGGCAAAGTCGGGTTTCATGAAACGAAACCCGACCCTAGGATGAGGTCGGCCACGAGGTCGGCGACTTACGCGCCAAAGTCGCGTTTCAAAAGTTTGTTTTGCGCTCTTTTTCAGCCAATCAGGATCCACGGACACTGTGGGCAACGTGATGACATAGGCACGGGTCACCACCATCTTTCAGAAGGGCATGCAAGTGATTGGCTTGCTTTGGTGGGCGTCAAAGGGGGTATAAAAGGGCGTGCACGCCGACCGCCATCTTACTTCTGCCGATCTTAGTATAGGGAGAGGTTGCTGCTGATTCTGTAGGGAGAGCGTTAGGCAGGGAAGAAGACAAAAAAACTGCTTCTGCTGCTAGCGATTTGGCCTGCACAACACACAAGTCACTGTGTGTGCAGTGCAAGGGGAGGCTATATTGTGGTGTATCAGTGGTGTTGGTTGTTGGGCTGCCTTCTAAGGCTTCCTGACATGCTGGCATTGCTGTTTACCCACTGCTCCGCAAACTGCTTTTTTAAAAGCAATCCAATCTCCCTTATCCTCTCGTCACTTTGGTCACAGGCAGCTGTGCCATCGAGCGTGTCACATAGCGCTCAGATATCAGTGGGCCGCACACAATCCACAAGTGTCCAGTGTCCAAAAGTGTACGCAGAGATTCAAAATCTCCATTATCCTCTCGTCACTTTGGTCACAGGCAGCTGTGCCATCGAGCGTGTCACATAGCGCTCAGATATCAGTGGGCCGCACACAATCCACAAGTGTCCAGTGTCCAAAAGTGTATGCAGAGTTTCAAAATCTCCATTATCCTCTCGTCACTTTGGTCACAGGCAGCTGTGCCATCGAGCGTGTCACATAGCGCTCAGATATCAGTGGGCCGCACACAATCCACAAGTGTCCACTGTCCACAAGTGTACACAGAGATTCAAAATCTCCCTTATCCTCTCGTCACTTTGGTCACAGGCAGCTGTGCCATCGAGCGTGTCACATAGCGCTCAGATATCAGTGGGCCGCACACAATCCACAAGTGTCCACTGTCCACAAGTGTACGCAGAGATTCAAAATCTCCATTATCCTCTCGTCACTTTGGTCACAGGCAGCTGTGCCATCGAGCGTGTCACATAGCGCTCAGATATCAGTGGGCCGCACACAATCCACAAGTGTCCACTGTCCACAAGTGTACGCAGAGATTCAAAATCTCCATTATCCTCTCGTCACTTTGGTCACAGGCAGCTGTGCCATCGAGCGTGTCACATAGCGCTCAGATATCAGTGGGCCGCACACAATCCACAAGTGTCCACTGTCCACAAGTGTACGCAGAGATTCAAAATCTCCATTATCCTCTCGTCACTTTGGTCACAGGCAGCTGTGCCATCGAACGTGTCACATAGCGCTCAGATATCAGTGGGCCGCACACAATCCACAAGTGTCCACTGTCCACAAGTGTACGCAGAGATTCAAAATCTCCATTATCCTCTCGTCACTTTGGTCACAGGCAGCTGTGCCATCGAGCGTGTCACATAGCGCTCAGATATCAGTGGGCCGCACACAATCCACAAGTGTCCAGTGTCCAAAAGTGTACGCAGAGATTCAAAATCTCCATTATCCTCTCGTCACTTTGGTCACAGGCAGCTGTGCCATCGAGCGTTTCACATAGCGCTCAGATATCAGTGGGCCGCACACAATCCACAAGTGTCCAGTGTCCAAAAGTGTACGCAGAGATTCAAAATCTCCATTATCCTCTCGTCACTTTGGTCACAGGCAGCTGTGCCATCGAGCGTGTCACATAGCGCTCAGATATCAGTAGGCCGCACACAATCCACAAGTGTCCACTGTCCACAAGTGTACGCAGAGATTCAAAATCTCCATTATCCTCTCGTCACTTTGGTCACAGGCAGCTGTGCCATCGAGCGTGTCACATAGCGCTCAGATATCAGTGGGCCGCACACAACCCACAAGTGTCCACTGTCCACAAGTGTGTGCAGAAATTCTAAAACTCCCCTGTCCTATAGACACCTTGTACCTTGTTTTACATTACTATATAGTTTGTTGGATTTTGTCTACATTTCTACCAAAAATGAGGAAGGCTGGTGGAAGAGGCCGTGGAATTGGGCGGGGGTTGGCAGCTGGTAATGATGGTGTTGGTGGTGGATCTGATGGTAGTGGCAAGAGCAAAATAGGACCAAATGCAGGAGGTGCTGACCCTGCATCATCGCCTGTCTACATAATGCCTCGAACGCTTAGTTTTCTAGAAGTTGGCAAACCGCTTTTAAAGGCAGAGCATCAGGAAAAAGTTTTGTCTTACATTGCTGACCCAGCCTCCAGCTCTATTGCCTCCTCTTCTTCAGTTGTAAAAAGTAAAAGCACTGAGTTGTCATTGGAGGCTCATGTTCATGAACCACACCTTTCCTTGTGTCCTTCACCCCAACCAAGACTGAAGGATGACGCAGGCCATACTACTGATTACTCCATGGAGCTGTTTTCACATACCATGCCTGGATTATCAAGTCAAATGGTGAATTACCCAGGCCAAGATGAATCTGACATGGAGTGCACTGATGCACAGCCGCTGATGGAAGATTCTGCTGGTACATTCACTCAGAGCACTACATTGTCCTTGCAGTGTACAGAGCCAGATTTTGACCCTGATGAGACTCAGGTGCCCCTTCCCGCACACTATACCACCATACACGGTGACACAGAGAAAGGTGCACATGACATAGAAGAGGAGGTGATGGATGACCCAGTTGTTGACCCAGATTGGCATCCATTGGGGGAAGAGGGTGCTGCTTCCAATAGCTCAGATGAGGAGCATCCACAGCAGACATCGACATCGCAACAGCTGTTATCTGGCAGGCCCGGAGCACTCCAAAGACAGGTTCCAAACATCAAAAGAGTTGCTGGACAGCTTGTCCAGAGGGTCAAAAGATCACAGCGTGCTAGGCCGCAAAATGTCTGCCAAAGTAGGAAGAATGCAGTGTGGCAGTTTTTTGAACAAAATCCTCATGATCAGGCCAAGGTTATCTGTAAGAAGTGCGCAAAGACCTTTAGCCGAGGGAAAAATCTGAAAAATTTGAATACCAGTTGCATGCTTAGACATTTAACCAGCATGCACTTGCAAGCATGGACACAACACCAAACCTCAAGTGCCACATGTGCAACTGATCACAACGAAGGTAGTCAGCAACGCTACATTGTTTCCCCCACTGTAAGCACACCGGTTAGCACAGCAGCAAATGTTGAGGTGTCGTTGCAAGGCCACAGCAGTCAGGGAATCCCACTGTTATATCAACGAAAGACTGATTCTAGGCCATCAGAAAGAACACCAACTCCATCACCATCATCAACCCTCTCTCAGTCCGCCCTGTCCACCGCTACTTCCACCATATGCAGCTCTCAAGTCCAGCTCACCCTCCCAGACACTATGAGTAGGTCAAGAAAGTACTCAGTCTCTCATCCGCGTACACTGGGTTTGAACGCCCACATTGCCAAACTAATCTCGTTTGAGATGATGCCCTTTCGGTTGGTGGAAAGCACAGCTTTCCGCGAACTCATGGCCTATGCAGTACCACGCTATGACCTACCCAGTCGCCACTTCTTCTCTCGCAAAGCCATCCCAGCCCTCCACCATCATGTGAAAGACCGCATTGTCCATGCACTCAAGCAGTCAGTGAGCGGAAAGGTGCACCTCACAACTGATGCATGGTCCAGTCGGCATGGCCAGGGCCGTTACGTGTCCATCACTGCGCACTGGGTTAATGTGGTGGATGCAGGGTCCACAGGGGACAGCGGTGGTGGGACAGTGCTGCCTAGCCCACGGTCTAGGAAACAGTTGGCTGTAGGTGTTCGACCCTCCTCCTCCTCCTCCAGAAGCGACAGCTCGTCCACAGAGCGCAGTCGTACGAGCACTCCATCTGCAGCTGCCACTGTTGCACATGATGTGTCCCCCTATCGAGCAGCTAGTGGAAAGCGTCAGCAGGCTGTGTTGCAGATGATGTGTTTGGGCGACAGACACACCGCCGAGGTGCTGGCCGAGTACTTGAAGCGACAAACTGAGTCATGGCTGGGCAGTGTACATCTTGAGGCAGGCAAGGTAGTTAGTGATAACGGCCGTAATTTTGTGGCAGCCATAGCCCTTTCAAAACTCAGCCACATACCTTGCTTGGCTCACACCTTGAACCTGGTGGTGCAGTGCTTCCTCAAAAATTATCCGGAGTTAACAGCCCTGCTCCAGAAGGTGCGAAGACTGTGCGCGCACATCCGCCGGTCGCCTGTACACTCCGTTCGTATGCAGAAGCTGCAGCGATTGCTCCACCTTCCCAACCACCGCCTCATTATAGACATTGCAACAAGGTGGAACTCCACCCTGCACATAGTGGAGCGGCTGTGCGAGCAGAGGCAGGCCATAATGCATTTGTGGGAGGATACACGGCCAGGCACTTTGAGAGCAGACATGGAGTTGACAGGCGTGCAATGGTCGAAGCTGAAAGACCTTTGTAAAGTCCTTCAGTGTTTTGAGGAATGCACACGGCTGGTAAGCGCAGACGACGACATCCTAAGCATGAGCATCCCACTTATGCGTCTGCTCATGCAAACTTTGACGCACCTTAAGGAGCAGGCGTCTGCAGCCAATGTTGATGAGGAGGAAGAGGAGGAGGGAATCCTTGATGACATTCAGCCATTGTCTGCTCAGGGACCTCTCCTGGACGAGGTGGAGGAAGAAGAGGAGGAGGAGGAGGATGATGGGGATGATTACTTAGGGGAGGAGGATGCATCTCGTGGGGCAAGTGAAAATGTTGGCGTGGCAAGGTCTGGTACAGGGTTTGTGCATGACTGGAGGGATGTGGATTTGCCAGAAAGTGCTCCTCCACCCAGCACTCGCAGTGCATCATTGACACCGGGAACATTGGCCCACATGTCAGATTATGCCTTGCGGATCCTAAAAAGGGACCCCCGCATTGCCAAAATGATGAACGATGACGACTACTGGTTGGCCAGCATCCTGGATCCACGCTATAAAGGCAAATTACAAAACATCATGCCACAGGAGAACCTTGACCTAATATTGGCTAATAAACAAGCAACTCTGGTAAATCGGTTGCTTGAGGCATTCCCAGCACACAGCAGCGGTGATGGTTCTCACACGAGCCGTACGGGCCGGGGGCAGCTTGGCAGAGGTGTTCGTGGTGCACACAGCAGAAGTGGCGTTGGAGACAGGGGTTTCATGACAATGTTGTGGACTGATTTTTCAAATACCGCTCACACAACTGGTAATACTGCATCGATGGAAAGTGACAGGAGACAGCAGTTGTCAACTATGGTTACAAACTACTTCTCCTCCCATATCGATGTTCTCCCACACAGGTCATTCCCCTTTGACTATTGGGCCGCTAAACTGGACACCTGGCCTGAATTGGCCCAATATGCCTTACAGGAGCTCGCTTGCCCAGCTGCAAGTGTGCTATCGGAAAGAGTCTTCAGTGCAGCTGGATCAATCCTGACAGAAAAAAGGACCCGTCTGTCAACCCAAAATGTGGATGATCTAACCTTCATTAAAATGAACCACGCATGGGTTTCCAAGGATTTTGTCCCACCTTCCCCTGATGACACATAGGGTGACAGAAAAATGGCTTGCTTTGGTCCACCTCTTCCTGGTACTTCACCTATTTCGCCTTTTGCATCAGTTGAATGTCCAACATCAACATATGCCACTTTCTAAAACTCCCTAACTGTGCTGCCCCCCCCCCCATGGCCGGGGTCACCACCTAGCGCACGACACCGTGCGAGTGCCGTTGCCCTGGACAGGTGGGTAGGCCGACTCTTGGTCGCGGGCACTGGCACAGGGTCCCTCATAGTGCAATCAAGTGTCTCTGACGGTGGTGGTGCACACCCGCCTTCAGACACACTGCTGTACTATGAGGGGCCCAGTGCCAGTACCGACGCCCACGAGTGGGCCCCCCTTGCTTGGCTAGGGCCCCAGCATTTGCAATCTTTACCTCTCCCTGCTCCTCCGCTGTGTAATCTGGGCCGTCAAATCCATACTGTGCCTGACACCGTCTGAGCCTGCCTCCTGATGTATAGACATATATTTTGAATGTGTACGCTATCCATACATGTTATCCGGGGATACGTTACCCCTTCTAAACTTTGTGCAATGACGTGCAATCCATACTGGGCCTAACACCGTCTGAGCCTGCCTCATGCTGTATAGACATATATTTTGAATGTGTACGCTATCCATACATGTTATCCGGGGATACGGTACCCCTTCTAACCTTTGTGCAATGACGTGCAATCCATACTGGGCCTAACACCGTCTGAGCCTGCCTCATGCTGTATAGACATATATTTTGAATGTGTACGCTATCCATACATGTTATCCAGGGATACGGTACCCTTTCTAACCTTTGTGCAATGACGTGCAATCCATACTGGGCCTAACACCGTCTGAGCCTGCCTCATGCTGTATAGATATATATTTTGAATGTGTACGCTATCCATACATGTTATCCGGGGATACGGTACCCCTTCTAACCTTTGTGCAATGACGTGCAATCCATACTGGGCCTAACACCATCTGAGCCTGCCTCATGCTGAATAGACATACATTTTGAATGTGTACGCTATCCATACATGTTATCCGGGGATACGGTACCCCTTCTAACCTTTGTGCAATGACGTGCAATCTATACTGGGCCTAACACCGTCTGAGCCTGCCTCATGCTGTATAGACATATATTTTGAATGTGTACGCTATCCATACATGTTATCCAGGGATACGGTACCCTTTCTAACCTTTGTGCAATCACGTGCAATCCATACTGGGCCTAACACCGTCTGAGCCTGCCTCATGCTGTATAGACAAATATTTTGAATGTGTACGCTATCCATACATGTTATCCAGGGATACGGTACCCTTTCTAACCTTTGTGCAATGACGTGCAATCCATACTGGGCCTAACACCGTCTGAGCCTGCCTCATGCTGTATAGACATATATTTTGAATGTGTACGCTATCCATACATGTTATCCGGGGATACGGTACCCCTTCTAACCTTTATGCAATGACGTGCAATCTATACTGGGCCTAACACCGTCTGAGCCTGCCTCATGCTGTATAGACATATATTTTGAATGTGTACGCTATCCATACATGTTATCCGGGGATAAGGTACCCCTTCTAACCTTTGTGCAATTACGTGCAATCCATACTGGGCCTAACACCGTCTGAGCCTGCCTCATGCTGTATAGACATATATTTTGAATGTGTACGCTATCCATACATGTTATCCGGGGATACGGTACCCCTTCTAACCTTTGTGCAATGACGTGCAATCCATACTGGGCCTAACACCGTCTGAGCCTGCCTCATGCTGTATAGACATATATTTTGAATGTGTACGCTATCCATACATGTTATCCGGGGATACGGTACCCCTTCTAACCTTTGTGCAATGACGTGCAATCCATACAGGGCCTAACACCGTCTGAGCCTGCCTCATGCTGTATAGACATATATTTTGAATGTGTACGCTATCCATACATGTTATCCAGGGATACGGTACCCTTTCTAACCTTTGTGCAATGACGTGCAATCCATACTGGGCCTAACACCGTCTGAGCCTGCCTCATGCTGTATAGACATATATTTTGAATGTGTACGCTATCCATACATGTTATCCGGGGATACGGTACCCTTTCTAACCTTTGTGCAATGACGTGCAATCCATACTGGGCCTAACACCGTCTGAGCCTGCCTCATGCTGTATAGACATATATTTTGAATGTGTACGCTATCCATACATGTTATCCGGGGATACGGTACCCCTTCTAACCTTTGTGCAATGACGTGCAATCCATACTGGGCCTAACACCGTCTGAGTCTGCCTCATGCTGTATAGACATATATTTTGAATGTGTACGCTATCCATACATGTTATCCGGGGATACGGTACCCCTTCTAACCTTTGTGCAATGACGTGCAATCCATACTGGGCCTAACACCGTCTGAGCCTGCCTCATGCTGTATAGACATATATTTTGAATGTGTACGCTATCCATACATGTTATCCGGGGATACGGTACCCCTTCTAACCTTTGTGCAATGACGTGCAATCCATACTGGGCCTAACACCGTCTGAGCCTGCCTCATGCTGTATAGACATATATTTTGAATGTGTACGCTATCCATACATGTTATCCGGGGATACGGTACCCTTTCTAACCTTTGTGCAATGACGTGCAATCCATACTGGGCCTAACACCGTCTGAGCCTGCCTCATGCTGTATAGACATATATTTTGAATGTGTACGCTATCCATACATGTTATCCAGGGATACGGTACCCTTTCTAACCTTTGTGCAATGACGTGCAATCCATACTGGGCCTAACACCGTCTGAGCCTGCCTCATGCTGTATAGACATATATTTTGAATGTGTACGCTATCCATACATGTTATCCAGGGATACGGTACCCCTTCTAACCTTTGTGCAATGACGTGCAATCCATACTGGGCCTAACACCGTCTGAGCCTGCCTCATGCTGTATAGACATATATTTTGAATGTGTACGCTATCCATACATGTTATCCGGGGATACGGTACCCCTTCTAACCTTTGTGCAATGACGTGCAATCCATACTGGGCCTAACACCGTCTGAGCCTGCCTCATGCTGTATAGACATATATTTTGAATGTGTACGCTATCCATACATGTTATCCGGGGATACGGTACCCCTTCTAACCTTTGTGCAATGACGTGCAATCCATACTGGGCCTAACACCGTCTGAGCCTGCCTCTTGCTGTATAGACATATATTTTGAATGTGTACGCTATCCATACATGTTATCCGGGGATACGGTACCCCTTCTAACCTTTGTGCAATGACGTGCAATCCATACTGGGCCTAACACCGCCTGAGCCTGCCTCATGCTGTATAGACATATATTTTGAATGTGTACGCTATCCATACATGTTATCCGGGGATACGGTACCCTTTCTAACCTTTGTGCAATGACGTGCAATCCATACTGGGCCTAACACCGTCTGAGCCTGCGTCATGCTGTATAGACATATATTTTGAATGTGCACGCTATCCATACATGTTATCCAGGGATACGGTACCCTTTCTAACCTTTGTGCAATGACGTGCAATCCATACTGGGCCTAACACCGTCTGAGCCTGCCTCATGCTGTATAGACATATATTTTGAATGTGTACGCTATCCATACATGTTATCCGGGGATACGGTACCCCTTCTAACCTTTGTGCAATGACGTGCAATCCATACTGGGCCTAACACCGTCTGAGCCTGCCTCATGCTGTATAGACATATATTTTGAATGTGTACGCTATCCATACATGTTATCCAGGGATACGGTACCCTTTCTAACCTTTGTGCAATCACGTGCAATCCATACTGGGCCTAACACCGTCTGAGCCTGCCTCATGCTGTATAGACAAATATTTTGAATGTGTACGCTATCCATACATGTTATCCAGGGATACGGTACCCTTTCTAACCTTTGTGCAATGACGTGCAATCCATACTGGGCCTAACACCGTCTGAGCCTGCCTCATGCTGTATAGACATATATTTTGAATGTGTACGCTATCCATACATGTTATCCGGGGATACGGTACCCCTTCTAACCTTTGTGCAATGACGTGCAATCTATACTGGGCCTAACACCGTCTGAGCCTGCCTCATGCTGTATAGACATATATTTTGAATGTGTACACTATCCATACATGTTATCCGGGGATACGGTACCCCTTCTAACCTTTGTGCAATTACGTGCAATCCATACTGGGCCTAACACCGTCTGAGCCTGCCTCATGCTGTATAGACATATATTTTGAATGTGTACGCTATCCATACATGTTATCCGGGGATACGGTACCCCTTCTAACCTTTGTGCAATGACGTGCAATCCATACTGGGCCTAACACCGTCTGAGCCTGCCTCATGCTGTATAGACATATATTTTGAATGTGTACGCTATCCATACATGTTATCCGGGGATACGGTACCCCTTCTAACCTTTGTGCAATGACGTGCAATCCATACAGGGCCTAACACCGTCTGAGCCTGCCTCATGCTGTATAGACATATATTTTGAATGTGTACGCTATCCATACATGTTATCCAGGGATACGGTACCCTTTCTAACCTTTGTGCAATGACGTGCAATCCATACTGGGCCTAACACCGTCTGAGCCTGCCTTATGCTGTATAGACATATATTTTGAATGTGTACGCTATCCATACATGTTATCCGGGGATACGGTACCCTTTCTAACCTTTGTGCAATGACGTGCAATCCATACTGGGCCTAACACCGTCTGAGCCTGCCTCATGCTGTATAGACATATATTTTGAATGTGTACGCTATCCATACATGTTATCCGGGGATACGGTACCCCTTCTAACCTTTGTGCAATGACGTGCAATCCATACTGGGCCTAACACCGTCTGAGCCTGCCTCATGCTGTATAGACATATATTTTGAATGTGTACGCTATCCATACATGTTATCCGGGGATACGGTACCCCTTCTAACCTTTGTGCAATGACGTGCAATCCATACTGGGCCTAACACCGTCTGAGCCTGCCTCATGCTGTATAGACATATATTTTGAATGTGTACGCTATCCATACATGTTATCCGGGGATACGGTACCCCTTCTAACCTTTGTGCAATGACGTGCAATCCATACTGGGCCTAACACCGTCTGAGCCTGCCTCATGCTGTATAGACATATATTTTGAATGTGTACGCTATCCATACATGTTATCCGGGGATACGGTACCCCTTCTAACCTTTGTGCAATGACGTGCAATCCATACTGGGCCTAACACCGTCTGAGCCTGCCTCATGCTGTATAGACATATATTTTGAATGTGTACGCTATCCATACATGTTATCCGGGGATACGGTTCCCTTTCTAACCTTTGTGCAATGACGTGCAATCCATACTGGGCCTAACACCATCTGAGCCTGCCTCATGCTGTATAGACATATATTTTGAATGTGTACGCTATCCATACATGTTATCCAGGGATACGGTACCCTTTCTAACCTTTGTGCAATGACGTGAAATCCATACTGGGCCTAACACCGTCTGAGCCTGCCTCATGCTGTATAGACATATATTTTGAATGTGTACGCTATCCATACATGTTATCCGGGGATACGGTACCCCTTCTAACCTTTGTGCAATGATGTGCAATCCATACTGGGCCTAACACCGTCTGAGCCTGCCTCATGCTGTATAGACATATATTTTGAATGTGTACGCTATCCATACATGTTATCCGGGGATACGGTACCCCTTCTAACCTTTGTGCAATGACGTGCAATCCATACTGGGCCTAACACCGTCTGAGCCTGCCTCATGCTGTATAGACATATATTTTGAATGTGTACGCTATCCATACATGTTATCCGGGGATACGGTACCCCTTCTAACCTTTGTGCAATGACGTGCAATCCATACTGGGCCTAACACCGTCTGAGCCTGCCTCATGCTGTATAGACATATATTTTGAATGTGTACGCTATCCATACATGTTATCCGGGGATACGGTACCCCTTCTAACCTTTGTGCAATGACGTGCAATCCATACTGGGCCTAACACCGTCTGAGCCTGCCTCATGCTGTATAGACATATATTTTGAATGTGTACGCTATCCATACATGTTATCCGGGGATACGGTACCCCTTCTAACCTTTGTGCAATGACGTGCAATCCATACTGGGCCTAACACCGTCTGAGCCTGCGTCATGCTGTATAGACATATATTTTGAATGTGTACGCTATCCATACATGTTATCCAGGGATACGGTACCCTTTCTAACCTTTGTGCAATGACGTGCAATCCATACTGGGCCTAACACCGTCTGAGCCTGCCTCATGCTGTATAGACATATATTTTGAATGTGTACGCTATCCATACATGTTATCCGGGGATACGGTACCCCTTCTAACCTTTGTGCAATGACGTGCAATCCATACTGGGCCTAACACCGTCTGAGCCTGCCTCATGCTGTATAGACATATATTTTGAATGTGTACGCTATCCATACATGTTATCCGGGAATACGGTACCCCTTCTAACCTTTGTGCAATCACGTGCAATCCATACTGGGCGTGAGAACGGCTGGCGAGCTGTTAAGCAAGCTACAGCACCTGTCCAGACAAGTACAGGGATTCCCTAGCGAGGAGACTTATTTGATTGTTTTCTATGTTGGGACAGCAATTTTTGGGGAGCACTATACTCTGGAGAATGATAGATGGGGCCCACCATACACTGGAACATTCCAAAGGTGGACATCAGAAACTGGAGCAGCATTTACAGGGCCCATTATACACTAGAGCATTAGAAATGGGGCCAATTATGTTTGGAGCATTATTTGGGCCCATAAGACAGTGGAGCTTCATCCATGGGGACCAACATATACTGTAGCATTATGTGGAGCTCATCATATACTGTTTCAAACATTATATGGGACCAATGATTTTGTTTGGAGAAATAGATGGGCCTCGTCATGAGATGTAAAAAGTGAGGTATTTTTCATTGTACTATACCGCTATTTCTCTGCCGTATCGGAGCATGATGAGTTGTGGTATGTGTTAAAGGGGCGCTCTTTCGCCCAGGGCACATGAAAACCTGCAGCCAGCCCTCCCCCCCACAAATTTAGCCAAATAACCCCCATTTTTCAGTGCGTAACTTGTATTATGAAGTTAATTAAGGTTGACAAGCTTAAGTAAGAAGAATTGATGCTTTTGGCATTCAAATGGGCACTGTAGGTGTGTTTCCTGTCCTCCTCTCACTGCCGACTTTTATTCCCCATTGACTTACATTGGGTTTCGTGTTTCGGGACGACCCCGACTTTTCCCTATAATCGGACGATCTTGCTCGACCCGACTTTTGGAAAAGTCGGGTTTCACGAAACGAAACGCGACCCTAAAAAAGCAAAAGTCGCTCAACTCTAGTGAATACTATTTCTGTCTCCCTTTTTTATGCTTTGGAGTCTTTCCAGACCCCAAAGCTTAAAAAAACATAAGATGTAAAAAATGGAAGACATGATGTCCTTATCATATTACCACTCATCTCTCCGAACCCTCCACTCCTTACCTTATCCCTTCTTGTCCTCTTTGCACATTCTGCTCGTTGCTACAAAAAGGTTACAACGTCTTGACATCACAACATATACTATGCAACAACATATAACTATGCAGGCACATGCACATAATCATTCCTGGTCTCTTCTGAGCCAAAAATCCCAGGAGATTTGCAGGCTAATGACAACGATAAAAAAAGTGACCAGTACCCGATATGTGGTGGTGAAGAGCAAAGAGACCAGAGACATAATTAGTAATGTGAATATGAAGATATTTTCTAATATTTTCCTTTTTATAGCCCTCCAAGGTTTTAAAAAATGATAACCCCCTCCTTTATGCTGAATTCCCAAAAAAGTGCATTTTAGCAAATGCAAATTTTTGGAATAATCAATTCCACTTGAATATATTAGCTCACTTCCAGAGTTAACCCTTCATCTTCAAGACTTCTGAAAACTCTACTTGCATGCTGACTAGTAGATTTTGGCTCAAATCCTGACCAATGACAAAATATTCTTGACTCATTAGTCACAATTTTCATGCTTTTTTTCGACCATAGGTTCTCAATGAGATAATGATCTGTCAATGTCAGTTCACCTATCCACCTAGCTATTTTTTGCCTTAAAACATGGGCTCCATCATGTTGTAAAAAGCATTGTTCATCATGAAATCGCATCTGGATTGTTGAGAGAAGTTGCTCTTGAAGAATGTTTAGATAACTTTCTTTTTTCATGGTAGTTTTCTTATTGTAAGTGAGCTTTCTCCTTTGGAGTAACAGCAGCCTCAGTATGCTTTGTTATTAGCGTCGTGATCCAGTCCAGAGTGTGTCTGTCCCTTTAAGTAATACTGAACTGTGAGTAGCTTCTGTACATTACTGCTCACTCGCTAACTGGCCCTCTACATTATTTGTGAGCTGTAATTCTCCATTTCTAGTCACCTTCATTTTTAGATGCAATGCATTTCTCATTTGTTGTGTTCTGTCACCATCTAATGGTGAAAGTGTACAATGACTGAATTATTGTTTTGTAAGGATCTGAGATGTGAATTCGGTCTCCTATTGGCCAGATCCTAGTCACATGGTCAATAGGAGGAGCTGTTTTTCCAGGCAAGTCTAGAATGTGCTTTAGTCAGATGAATGCTTTAAGGGAGAGCAGAACACACGAGCAGGAGGTTTTTACCTTAAGATCTCCTGCAGGCATAAAAACCTGAGTTCCCTCTAACCTGTACAGACATCATTCTATTTCTGACAGGATTCACTACATGTACAGTATTTCTGACAGGATTCACCACAGTTTCTACATTCACCTATAAGTACTTGTGCATGTGCCGCGACACACTGTGGAGATAACCCCAAGTACAGGTCTGTAACCTCTAATTGCTGCCTCTACCTCCTTCTGTAATATACCAATAGACATTGTCCAGTGCTCTTAAAGCTCCAGACCCCAATCACATCTCAGCATCTAAGTGTGAACTGTAATTGCCGTGGACTACCCATGAGAGACTGTTCCTTATTTGTTCCAAGTTTTAATTCCTGTTCCTGCTGAAGCAAAAGCAACTGTTATCCACAAGACTGGTGTGTGTCATAATTCCTTCGGCTGCGGACACCATGTGGGGGTGGATAGCAGGGAACATTTAGCCTGGTCATTACGAGGCTGAAAAAATGATGTCACCAACAGGATCTATTCCTCTGTGCCTGTTTACTGTTACTGCACTACAAATCACAGCACTGCTCATTAACCTCTATCTTGTTAGTGAATACTGCTAAAGACTGTCTTGCTGCTGCTGCTTGTATTTGTGCGTGAAGCCAACAACTGTGATCCTTGTGTTTCTCACAGCTGTACGATGCCTGCCTGTTTTGCACACACTGTGACCGACTTCTTCAACAGCTTCTCTCCTCTCCTGCCTCCCAAGTTATACAGATAAGTGCAAATTCTCATTTCCAGCAGTGCTATATTCAAGGGGGGAAGCCTTCCATTTCACAAACTGTGTTGCTGTATAATTTTGCATTTCTTCAAGTTACAGTGTCGTCCTTATTCTTAAAGAGACAGTACCGGTAATAACACCAAATGTCTGACCCTCTTCATATTGATCAGTCAGGGTCCACAGACTCTGCATCAGCTAATGTTCCAGTTTCTCAGGCTAATGCCGACAACCCAGTTCCAGCCCCTATCATGGCCACTTGCATGACATTCTTCATAGGAACCTCTAGTCTCCCAATCTACAGAGGAGATCCCCATACAATTGCTGGGTTCAAAGAAAAACTAATGTACACTCTTGAACTCTTCTCACTTTCTCCCCATCAGCGGGAACAACTTCTCCTGGGCCAGCTTGAATGTCCAGCAGCTGAAGAAGTCTGTTCCTGGCCATCTACTGAAAAGAACAGCGTAGAACATATCCTCACCGGCCTGAGAAAAGAATTTGAGCGCCAGTCGCCTACCGAGGTTCGTCTAAAATTTTACAACCGACGTCAGGAACCAGGTGAGACCCTACGGGACTATGCATTAGCCCTTCAGTCTGCATACAAGGCTTTACAGCAAATAGACAAACTAGATCCTGCTGTTACAGAAAACACAATCACTGATTCATAGAAGGTGTGGATTCCAGACAAAGTCAACTCCAGATGCTAGCAGCACAAAACACCAGTATGACTTTCTTTGACTTTAAAGCTATATTCTTGTGGGTAGCGGGTAATGACTCACCTTGTCCCAGCTATGCTCCTGCTTCTTGTTCTCTAGACCTGGCTGCCGGAATATCCACTGTATCTCCACCTTCACCTGCTCCATTTATGCAGGCCACACAGTACGTGCCAGCCCCTACTCTCGGTTATACTCCTATTACCACAGATGCACTTGTCCAAGTCCTTGACTCTGTATGCCAAGCCTTAAAGAAACTAAAAAGCCAATTCCCTGCACCACACAAATCATCCTTAAGTCGGGCAGTGTCCCCAAAACCACGTCCTAGTCGCCCAGGTGCTGGAAGGCTTCCATCTGGAGATTGTGTCTACTGTACTTATTGTGAGCGTCCTGGGCATTAGTATCAATGCTATAAGTTAAACGGGTCACCCCTGAGGCCGAGGGCTGCCCCTAGGGAGATGAATCCAAAGGCACAGAGGGACGTCACAATGGGTCTCCCGCTTTGTCTCCAAATGCCCGCATATAGCCATATGGATTGATGGTGTACCCTTGGAAGCTTTGTTAGACACTGGTTCACAAGTTACCACCATTGACCGCCGAAATTTTGAGAAGAATTGAGGCTGTGATAATCTGAATCCAGTGGGCAAAGCGAAGTTACTTGTGATTGCAAGTAATGGTCAATATGCTCCCCAGCAAGGCTACTGGGAACCTATCATCCAAATTGGGGATCGTAAGTTACCAGGTCAAGGTGCAATTGTTACTGAGGCTAAGGGAGATACAACAGCAGTAGTGCTAGGCATGAATGTTATGCTTCATGTGTTTCCTGAATTGCTCGCTGCCTTGTATGCTTCTCTCCCTTCTGCTTCTCCCCCTTACAGGAAAGCTGTTTAATGGACCATCAAAGTGCTCTGCGCCCAACAGAAGTTTGTCAACTGTAAAGGTGAGATCTGCCATGTGCGTATCACCGACGCACAACCAGTTGCCTTGTCGACCAACAGCAAGACTTTAGTCTGGTGCCGAGCCAGACCAGGAATTAACGAAGACTATGAAGCCCTTCTCGACTCCATCCCAATTGAAGGATAGCCCCTGATAAAAGCTGCCAGAAGTATCGTCACTGTCTCAAACGGTAGCGTACTAGTATGGCTTATCAACCTGAGTGATGCACCCATCGAGCTATACAGGTTTAATTCAGTTGCTCAACTGTACAGCCTTGATCCTGAAGACATCCTAGATGATGAGACACTCGCTCATCAAAAGTCGATGAAAGCCACTCCCAAAGGCTCTAATACACCCACTGCCTTCTGGTGGAATGAACTTAATGTCGGGGATGCTAACACTCCCATCGAACACATCCAGGGTGTCACCAAAGTTGCTTGTCATATCTGTAAACTTGTAAAGAGCTGGATATTGACTTAAAGGGCCACTTAATATGGTGGTAATGATGGTTTCCAAAAGGAGCCACTCCTTGGCTGGGTCCTTCCTTGGAGGAAGATCTGGCTAGTCCCGTGTTTGAGACTCTTAAATGAGGCTCCACGGACTTTATTTGCATATTCGTATTTCCCAGGGAGGAATGCACCTAGGATTTCACTGATTGAGCGCCTTTGCCCGCTGGTCTCCCTAAGGTCAATGACTGTTTCATGATGTTGGTCTACTAGGCATTGCTACCACCTAGCCAGAGTCCTACTACACACTGATGAGGGGCAACACCCCGAGACAGCTGTCTGTGGATGGATACCTGGCCTTGGTATTTCCCTTGTCATATTTGTAAACTCGTAAAGATCTGGCTAGTCCCGTGTTTGAGACTCTTAAATGAAGCTCCACGGACTTTATTTGCAAAGTTGCTAAACGACACAGCCTAGCTTTCAACAAGCACCCACCTGACTTTGGCAGGACATCCCTGATACAACACAGAATCCAAATAGGTGATCATCCTCCTATCAAGGAAAGACACTGTCCAGTACCTCCTGCTAACTATAAGCAAGAAAAGACGCAGTTAAAGGAGATGAAAGATTTTTACATCATTCGAGAAAGTCAAAGCCCATGGGCTGCACCAATCGTCCTGGTGAAGAAGAAGGATGGTAGCATCAGATTTTGTGTCGACTACAGAAAACTGAACAGCGTTATGCACAAAGACGCCTATCCTCTTCCACGGATTGAAGAATCCATCAGGGCTCTTGGCTCAGTTGCATATTTCTCCACTCTTGACTTGACCAGTGGCTATTGGCAGGTACCCATGGCTCCTGAAGATAGAGAGAAGACAGCCTTCACCACCCCGATGGGACTCTACGAGTTCAACAGTATGCCATTTGGGTTATTCACTGCCCCTGCTACATTTCAGCGACTCATGGAGAGATGTCTTGGTCACCTCAAATTCCAAAGTGTTCTGTTATATCTCGATGATGTGATTGAGTATTCCCGTACTTATGAACACTTACATCATCTTGCAGAAGTATTCCAGGTACTCATTGAACATGGCCTGAAACTAAAACCATCAAAGTGCCATCTGCTCAAGCCGAAGCCGAAGGTCAAGTACCTGGGTCATGTTGTAAGATCCAAAGGTATCCAGCCTGATCCTGACAAAATATCAGTTGTGATTGACTGGGATACTTCAAGAACTGTGAAAGAAGTCAAGAGTTTCCTAGGGTTTGCAGGCTACTACCGCCGCTTCATCCCTCATTTTGTGCAAATAGCAGAACCCCTTACAGAACTGCTACGAGGTTGTTCTAGAGAACACTACGACAGAAGACTTCCAATTGATTGGTCTGAACGACAAGAAACTGACTTTCAGATGCTGAAAAACTTACTAACTTCCCCTCCAAGTCTGGCGTATCCTGACTACTGCCACTCTTTCCATCCCTACACGGATGCCAGCTATCAAGGCCTCGGGTCGGTACTATTACAAGTCCAGAATGGCAAAGAGAGAGTCATTGCCTATGCCAGCCGAAGCTTGAGAGGCGCGGAGAGGAGTGATAACAATTACAGCTCATTAAAGTTAGAGCTGCTAGTTCTTGTGTGGGCCGTCACCGAGAGGTTCAAAGATTACCTCGCGGCTACCCCCTTCACCGTTTACAGACAATAATCCTCTCGCTCATCTTAATACTGCACAGCTAGGTGCTCTGGAGCAAAGATGGGCTTCAAAGTTGGCGAGTTTCTGCTTTGACATTAAGTATCGCAGTGACAAGATCAACATCAATGCAGATGTGTTATCTCATTTGCCCATAGGAGAAGAGACTCCTGCGGAACATCTGTGGGAAGATGTCGAGATGCCTCCTTTCTATCAAAGATTTCCTACACAGATCGTCACTGCTGCTACACAAACTGGTGCAGTCTCTCAACCAAAACCGGATTTGTCCCAAGATCCATTGAGATGGCAAACCCTGCAATAGGAGCCTTGTGTCCTAGAAGATATATTTGAATACCTGACTATGGTTAGAATACCTGCCCGACGACGTAGACGATGTCCTGATGTTGAGCTTAATCATCTATGGAGACAGCGCAAAAGACTCTTCATTCAAAAGAGCTTGATCTTGCGCAATTCCCTGGACCCTGTTTCAGGTGAAAGATTACATCAGATTCTAATCCCACGGCAAGATGCCAGAATTGTTCTCGATGCCTACCATGACCAGTCTGAGCACTTTGGCGTACACAAAACTGAAGCTACCATACGACAATGCTTCTATTGGATTGGGATGCGTTCAGATATAGAGAATTGGTGTAGCACATGTTCAGCTTGCAATCTCACTAAAGCTGGTAAGAAAGTGTCAGAGCTCCTCTTCATCCAATCCATTCTCAGAAACCGAACGAACTAGTTGCTCTTGATCACGTGAAGCTAGCTCCAACTCATTTGGGCTACACATATGCCCTTACCATGGTGTACCACTAGAGTTGAGCGATACCGTCCGATACTTCAAAGTATCGGATCGGAATGGATCGGCCGATCTTAAAAAAAAGTATCGGTATCGCCGATTCCGATACCGGAAGTCCCATTCAAGTCTATGGGACTTCCGGTATCGGAATAAGAAAAATCCTGTTTTTCCCTTGTACAGCCTCTCTGGGGTCTGTACGGGCCTTTCGGGGGGCTGTGCCGGCCTGCCAGGGGGTCTGTGCAGGCTCCGGTGGTCTGTGCCGGCCTGCCGGGGGCTGTGCCGGCCTGCCAGGGGGGCTGTGCAGGCTCCGGTGGGCTGTGCCGGCCTGCCGGGAGGCTGTGCCGGCCTGCCGGGGGGCTGTGCCGGCCTGCCGGGGGGCTGTGCAGGCTCCGGGGGGCTGTGCCGGCCTGCCGGGGGGCTGTGCAGGCTTCGGGGGTCTGTGCAGGCATCGTCCGATGGGACTACAAGTCCCATCGGGTGATGCCTGCTACCATGACAGTGATTGACACATTAGCCAATGATGGGACAGTAGTAGTCCCATCATCCGGCTAATGTGTTGAATGTAAACAAAAAAAAAAAAAAAAATTACATGCTACATACATACAACATGCATACTACATACATGCTACATTCATACTACATACTACATACATGCTACATTCATACTACATATATACTACATGCAACATACATACTACATACATACTACATGCAACATACATACTACATATATACTACATGCATGCAACATGCATACTACATATATACTACATGCTACATACATGCTACATATATGCTACATACATACTACATATATACTACATGCATGCTACATACATACTACATACATACTACATATATGCTACATACATACTACATGCTACATACATACTACATATATACTACATGCATGCTACATACATACTACATGCTACATACATACTACATACATACTACATGCATGCTACATACATACTACATGCTACATACATACTACATATATACTACATGCATGCTACATACATACTACATGCTACATACATACTACATATATACTACATACATACTACATACATACTACATGCATGCTACATACATACTACATGCTACATACATACTACATATATACTACATGCATGCTACATACATACTACATGCTACATACATACTACATATATACTACATGCATGCTACATACATACTACATGCTACATACATACTACATATATACTACATACATACTACATGCTACATACATACTACATATATACTACATACATACTACATACATACTACATGCATGCTACATACATACTACATGCTACATACATACCACATATATACTACATACATACTACATACAATACATTCATACAATACATACATAGACATACAGTACATATAACATAGAGTAACATACTTACCAATACTTGTCACATTGTTCCCCGAAGCCATTGTCTTTTACGGAATAAATATTAACATAACAAACCACAAAAATACTCACCCACGATCCGAAGCAGTCCACGAGTGTGTCCCACGATGATCTTGGGTAGAGAACTGCAGCATCAGCTGTTGCTGCCGTTCTCTACGGGCTGCAGGAATCCAATGACGGAAGGTAGGTATCCTTCCGCACTGTATTCCTCCGCCACTTGGACTTTTTTTTTTTTTAAGTGGCGGAGGAATACAGTGCAGAAGGATACCTACCTTCCGTCATTGGATTCCTGCAGCCCGTAGAGAACGGCAGCAACAGCTGATGCTGCAGTTCTCTACCCAAGATCATCGTGGGACACACTCGTGGACTGCTTCGGATCGTGGGTGAGTATTTTTGTGGTTTGTTATGTTAATATTTATTCCGTAAAAGACAATGGCTTCGGGGAACAATGTGACAAGTATTGGTAAGTATGTTACTCTATGTTATATGTACTGTATGTCTATGTATGTATTGTATGAATGTATTGTATGTAGTATGTATGTAGTATATATGTAGTATGTATGTAGCATGTAGTATGTATGTAGCATGCATGTAGTATATATGTAGTATGTATGTAGCATGCATGTAGTATGTATGTAGTATGTATGTAGTATATATGTAGTATGTATGTAGCATGTATGTAGCATGCATGTAGTATATATGTAGTATGTATGTAGCATGTAGTATGTATGTAGCATGCATGTAGTATGTATGTAGTATGTATGTAGTATATATGTGGTATGTATGTAGTATGTATGTAGTATGTATGTAGTATGTATGTAGCATGTAGTATGTATGTAGTATGTATGTAGTATGTATGTAGCATGTAGTATGTATGTAGCATGCATGTAGTATATATGTAGTATGTATGTAGTATGTATGTAGTATATATGTGTTATGTATGTAGTATGTATGTAGTATATATGTGGTATGTATGTAGTATGTATGTAGTATGTATGTAGCATGTAGTATGTATGTAGCATGCATGTAGTATATATGTAGTATGTATGTAGTATGTATGTAGTATGTATGTAGTATGTATGTAGTATATATGTGTTATGTATGTAGTATGTATGTAGTATATATGTGGTATGTATGTAGTATGTATGTAGTATGTATGTAGTATGTATGTAGCATGTAGTATGTATGTAGCATGCATGTAGTATGTATGTAGTATTTTTTTTTTTTTTTTTAACATTTAACACATTAGCCGGATGATTGGACTACTACTGTCCCAGCATTGGCTAATGTGTCAATCACTGTCATGGTAGCAGGCATCGCCAGATGGGACTTGTAGTCCCATCGGACGATGCTTGCACAGACCCCCGGACATCAGCACAGCCCCCCGGCAGGCCGGCACAGCCCCCCGGCAGGCCGGTACAGACCCCCACAGGGTGCACAGACCACCGGCAGGCCGGCACAGCCCCCCGGCAGGCCGGTACAGACCCCCACAGGGTGCACAGACCACCGGCAGGCCGGCACAGCCCCCCGGCAGGCCGGTACAGACCCCGGGCAGTCCACACAGCCCCCCGGCAGGCCGGCACAGCCCCCCGGCAGGCCGGCAGAGACCCCCGGAAGGCCCGAAATGACGGCGCATCATGATGCGCACACACCGCGCATCATGATGACGTCAGGCTGTCAATCAACTTTGAACTTCCGATTCCGATGCCGACTTCCGATATTGAAAAAATATCGGAAGTCGGTATCGGAATTCCGATACAGCAAGTATCGGCTGATACCCGATACTTGCGGTATCGGAATGCTCAACACTATGGACCACTATACTAAGTGGGTTGCCGTTATACCAGTGAAAGACCTTACAGCTCGGACTACAGCTATCACCTTCTACCACGAATATGTGAGACATTACGGTTGCCCTGAAGCAGTCCTCACAGACCGTGGACCTGCCTTTGAATCCCAACTATTTCAAGAACTCTGCCAATTCCATGGGTGCAAGAAGCTAAGAACCACTGCCTATCATCAACAAGGGAATGGCCTTTGTGAGAAAGTCAACCAGACCTTCATCAATATGCTGCGAACAGCATCTGTTACCAAACAAGCTGAATGGCCTCAACTACTTGATGAGTTAGTGGAAACCTACAACAATACTGTCCATTGTTCTACCAGCTACTCACCATATTACTTGATGTTTGGAAGACAAGGTCAACTCCCAAAATATCATGTTTTGGGAATCCAGGTTCCCGATGTAATCAATCCCCTGCCTAAAACTGATTGGGTCTCAGAGCATCAGCGAAGAATACATGAAGCCCAGCAGATTCTTGATCACTGCATAGGTGAAGCTCACCGTCAACAGGAAGAGAGCTACAATCAAAGTGCTAATGCTTCCCCACTTCACCTTGGAGACAAAGTCTGGCTAAAGAATTGCCACCGTACAGGGAAACTCGATTCACTCTAGGAAACAGAGCCCTACACAATTACAGCTATGATATATGCAGAGTCTGATGTATAAGAAGTGATGAAGCCTGGAAAGGCCCCACAGACGGTGCACAGAAACCGCATGAAGTTATGTACCAAAGAGGATCCACTGGTAATGTCCAATCCTCCTCCACAAATCATGCCGGATTATAGACCAATGCCTACCTTGGAGCCACCACCCATACAACCCACGGTGGAAGAGTCTCCTTTCACCTATCAATTTATCCTCCCATGCTATCAATATGTCCCCATCTCGATTCCTGCTCCAGTTGTTGCTCCTTTGCCAATCCCACCTGAACCAGCAGACTGCTTCATTCCTGCTCGAGGAAGATGAAAGGTGGAGGCATTCAGAGCAAAGCACAAAGGGAACACTTCCAGCCCGCTACAGAGACTAAAAGAAAAAATAATATCCTGTTTCATATGTATATTTAGTTAGCTAGTCAGTTTAGTAATGTTTACGCCTCTGCACCTAGATAATACCATGCACTTTGCTAATTGTTTGCATTATTTTCCTATGCAGCCGTGGACTTATTATGGACTGGTGGTTGCCACTAAATTGCCTTTCCAGAGCTTTTCATATGGACGATAGTATATTGCGGAAAGAGACTCTATTTCACACAGGCACTTCCACCTTCATGTTTTGCAGATGTTTATTGCATATTGTGCTCCCATATATTTGAGCATGCTTGCCTTGGTGTTGCTTTACATTACCTGTATATATCCTTCTTTAGTAGTCCACTACTCACACAATCGCCGAGGACGGCTTATCTTCAGAGGGGAAGTATGTAGTGACGCAGTCCAGAGTGTGTCTGTCCCTTTAAGTAATGAATTGCGAGTAGCTTCTGTACACTACTGCTCACTCTCTAACTGGCCCTCTTCATTATTTGTGAGCAGTAATTCTCCATTTCTAGTCACCTTAATTTTAGATGCCATGCATTTCTCGTTTGCTGTGCTCTGTCACCATCTAATGGTGAAAGTGTACAATGACTGAATTATTGTTTTGTAAGTATCCGAGATGTGAATTCGGTCTCCTATTGGCCAGCTCCTAGTCACATGGTCAATAGGAGGAGCTGTTTTTCCAGGCAAGTCTAGAATGTTCTTTATTCTGATGGATGCTTTCAGGGAGAGCAGAACACACGTGGAGGAGGTTTTTACCTCAAGATCTCCTGGAGGCGTAAAAGTCCGAGTTCCCTCTAACCTGTACAGACATCATTCTATTTCTGACAGGATTCATCACATGTAAAGTTTTGCTGATAGGATTCACCACATGTAAAGTATTGCTGACAGGATTCACCACATCTAAAGTCTTTATGACAGGATTCACCACAGTTTCTACATTCACCTATAAGTACTTGTGCACGTGCCATGACACACTGTGGAGCTACCCCCAAGTACAGGTCTATAACCTCTAATTGCAGCATCTACCTCCTTCTGTAAAATACCAAAAGACATTGTCCAGTGCTCTTAAAGCTCCAGACCCCAATCACATCTCAGCATCTAAGTGTGAACTGTAATTGCCATGGACTACCCATGAGAGACTGTTCCTTATTTGTTCCAAGTTATAATTCCTGTTCCTGCTGAAGCAAAAGCAACTGTTATCCTCCAGACTGGTGTGTGTCATAATTCCTTCGGCTGCAGACACCGTGTGGGGGTGGATAGCAGGGAACTTTCGGCTTGGTCATTACATTAGCATGACACATGACTCGTGGTAAGGCCGGGGTCAGACTTGTGAGAAACTCGGACAAGTCTCGCACGTCAATACCCGGCACTTCCGCCAGCACTCAGATCGTAGCGTTCAGCTGCATAGAAATACATGCAGCTAAATGCTCCGATCCGAGTGCTGGCGGCAGTGCCAGGTATTAACGAGCGAGACACGTCCGAGTTTCTCGCAAGTCTGACCCCGGCCTAAGGCTCACCTTTTCTTTTCATACACCTACTCTAAACTATTCTAATTACTAACTCTTCACTTTTCATGATTCTTTTATTTTCTTTTTAGTGACTTTTATTGTGGAACTTTATTTGACAAGTGAGTGATTTGGTAAAATAAAAAGCTTTCTTGTAACATCGGATCTTAAAATATATTTAACAAAGTTATCATAGGTAAAAATGAATAATCTTTATATTTCTTTTCTCCTTATTAATAGTCTTATTACAATAGTTGTCGCACACATAATTTGCCGTCAGACTTGAGCCAGATGATGATTTTTTTCCTTCGTACTTGAAAAAGAACCTCCAATGTTCTTAAATTAATTCTTAGCTCCTAATTAAAAAAGTAAAAGAAAAAAGTATTCATGAAATGAATGTATTTTATATATATTAATGTCTGTGTATATTTTTCCAGCAGGAGACAATCCTAGAAATATTTCAGAAGTGTTTTGATGTAATAGTAGTACAGTTAAGTGATGTATAACATTGTACTATTATGAATTCCCAAGGCTATGAGGACCAAATGTCTCTATTTTCATCCATATACATCAAACAAAATATCTGTCATGTTCTCAGTTACTACTTTATTAAGATTTTGTTACCTAAAACAATGTGCTATAGGTGGAGCACCATTACAGCACATGAAGTTCTGCACAGGTAGTTCTTACAGGTTAATAAATGTACAGGGTGGGCCATTTATATGGATGCACCTAAATAAAATGGGAATGGTTGGTGATATCAACTTTCTGCTTGTGGCACATTAGTATATGGGAGGGGGAAACTTTTCAAGATGTGTGGTGACCATGGAGGCCATTTTGAAGTTGGCCATTTTGGATTCAACTTTATTTTATTCAATGGGAAGAGGGTCATGTGAAACATCAAACGTATTGAGAATTTCACGAGAAAAACAATGGTGCGCTTGGTTTTAATGTCAATTTATTCTTTCATGAGTTATTTACAAGTTTATGACCACTTATAAAATGTGTTCAAAGTGCTGCCCATTGTGTTGGATTGTCAATGCAACCCTCTTCTGCCACTCCTGACACACTAATAGCAACACCACAGAAGAAATGCTAGTACAGGCTTCCAGTATCCATTGTTTCAGATGCTACACATTCAACTGGCCTACAACGACCAAGCCACTTTCCAGGAAACTGTTCATGTAGGAATGCTCAGACCTGACACCCATAATTGATGGTATGGTGTGGTATATAGCTCCATTTATTCCATGGCGCTTTACATGTGAAAAGGGGGAAAATATAGACAAGTACAATAAACATGTGTAAGACAAGGGACACACAAGTACAGAAGGAGAGAGGACCCTGCCCGCGAGGACTCACAGTCTACAAGGATGTGTGAGGATACACTAGGAGAGGGTCATGTGGTGGTTCAGTATATGGTCAATATACTGCTCTGGCAAAAATTAAGAGACCATTGCAAAATTTTCAGTTTGTCTGATTTTTCTCTTTATAGGTATATCTTTGAGTAAAATGTAGATTGCTCTTTCATTCTATAAACTACTGACAATATATCTTCAAATTTTCAATCACTAAATTTTGTATTTATTTTCAGAAAAGGAGAAATGGTCAAAATAACAAAAAAAATGCAGTGCTTGCAGACCTCAAATAATGCAAATAAAACAAGTTCATAATCATTTATAAACAATACTAATGTTTTAACTCAGGAAGAGTTCAGAAATCAATAATTTGTGGAATAACCATGATTTTTAATCACAGCTTTCATGTATCTTGGCTTGCTTCCACCAGTCTTTCACATTGCATTTGGCTGACCTTATTAGTCCCTCCTTTTTCTGATAAAAAAAAGAACGACTCTTGGAGAACCATTATAAACTTGAATGGTCTGAACAGCTATCTCATAGCTCCTTCTTTCAAGATGGAAACAGGAAGATCGGTGGTGAAACTCCTCTTCCCACAGTGTTACATGGCGGTCCTAGACCTCAAGGACGCATACAACCACATTCCTATCCATGAACAGGATTGTAGATTCCACAGGGTAGCAATGCAAATAAGATCTCAAATAGTCTATTTCCATTACAAAGCTCTACCTTTCGGGTTAGCAATAGCCCCTCATGTGTACATCAAACTGATTTCAGAAGTCACTGCACATCTTCGTGAAAAGGACATTTTAATAATACCTTATCTGGATGACTTTTTGATTGTAGGGAAAAGCTTTCTTCACTGCCAGGAATAGGTCAGGACCGTCATGAAGACCTTACAGACTCTGGGATGGCAGTTGAATTTACAGAAGTCCAGACTGAAACCAGTGACAAAAGTGGTATATTTAAAAACGCCACCTCGGCCCGCAAAAAATAAGCTCTCACCTGACCCCAGATCACGAAAAATGGAGACGCTATGGGTCTCGGAAAATTGCGCTTTTTTTTTTTTTTTAGCAAACTTTGGAATTTTTTTTCACCACTTAGATAAAATAGAACATAGACATGTTTGGTGTCTATGAACTCATAATGACCTGGAGAATCATAATGGCAGGTTAGTTTTTGCATTTATTGAACCTAGCAAAAAAAGCCAAGCAAAAAACAAGTGTGGTATTGCACTTTTTTTGCAATTTCACCGCACTTGGAATTTTTTTCCCATTTTCGAGTAAACGACATGCTAAAACCAATGATGTCGTTCAAAAGCACAACTCGTCCTGCAAAAAATAAGCCCTCACCTGGCCATATTGACTGAAAAATAAAAAAGTTATGGCTCTGGGAAGGAGAGCAGCGAGAAACGAAAACGCAAAACCGAAAAAAGCTGGGATAATTAAGGGGTTTATGGCCTCTCTCACCCATCTAGCTATAGTCTTTTTGGACACCCTAAGGCCCGTCCTCGACCCATGAAAAGAGACAAACAGGGCCCTCTGCTTCCTCCAGGGCTCTGCTACCTCTAAATAGCGTAGGAGACACCTCCTAACATCTAAGCAATGAAGCCTCCCCTCCTTCTGGCCGGAAGCCCTAGTTAAATGCCCGCTGTCAGCGCTTGACAGTGGGATTTAACTAGTTAATAGGCGTGGGCGGACGGCGATTCCTTTCGGGCCTATTGCAGGCACATATACCAGCTGACATGTCGCGACTTTGAGGTGGGCTCACCACCAGAGTCCGCCTAAAAGCAGGGGAGTCTGACCGCTGATGTACTATCCCGTCAGTGGTCAGAAAGTGGTTAAATAGTCAATTGTGACTTCCAGCAGGTGTAACTATAGAGTTCAAGTCCTCTTTCTCTCTGAAGAGTCAATTTGCATATTAATTTACATATTCTGACTCTAGAAGGCTGAATATATTCAAGTGGAATTAAATTCTACTCAAATATTATGAAATTCTTCAATCTTTAGAAGTCAATTTTTTTCTAATTGACACCATGCAAATTCATCAAAATGGAGGCCAACTGTAGATGGCTGGCAAAAGGTTAAAAAAATTATCATTAGCTCACTGCTCACTTGCCCAGGTACCCCCCTTCTTCTAATGTCTGCTGCCCACCATCTGGTTTTCAGGGCCTCTTCTTTGCACAGTCGCACACCAGTGTTTATACTCTAGAAAAGGACTTTTAGCCACAACCAGGCCTTGAAGATCACATGGCATTGTGACATTGTGAGGTCACGTCTCGCCATTACCTTCAAGACCTGATCACACCTATAAGTTCTATTCAAGAATAAAGACATCAGGCTGTGGAGATGAAAGCAAATCGTAACGTCATAACCTAGGGAGACATGGTCTTGGTAGGTATCCCTGCTCTAGAGGGAAAACACTATTGTGGATGTGGACAGAAGAGACTCTTTGTTTTCCAAAACTTTTATTAGGGTTTTATATAACAAAAGGAAGGGGAGGGAAGAGGAGGGGACAGGGAGGGGAAGGGAAGAAAAGAGAACAGGGACCAAGTGGTCCTTGAAACCCAGACGATATTAATAACAAGTAAACAGATACATATGACTCAATAATTCAATAATCACAAGGGCAAAGGATACAAGAATAATAGAATAAACATTGTTGCAGGGTGCTTTCAAAAATCATTTAAGGAAAAAGTGTAATCCAACTGGACCATTTTCTATTAAATTTGTCAAGCTCATCACTCACCTGGGCTATTTTATATTCGAAAGCTTTATGGAGGGTTAGTTTTCCTATAATGTCTTGGAGTTTGGGGGATCTGTTCTTTTCCAATTAAAGGCGATAGAGTTTTTGGTGACTAACAAGATGTGGATCACTAAGGAATAGAAAAATGCTCAATGTCGGCTGAGTTCAATGATAAGAGGGCTAGTTGGGGGGACAAAATAATGGATTTGGGAAGTAGTGAATTGATTAGGGTTGATATGTCATTCCAGAGGGGTTTGATTAGGGGGCAATTCAAGAAAATGTGTAATAAGGTACCATATTGGCCGCATCCTCTCCAGCAAGTTGATGGATTTTCCGGGTTTATCTTAGAAAGCCTAGCTGGCATATAGTACCATCTAGTTAACATTTTATGATGGGCCTCCTGGAGAGACATAGAGAGAGTTGCGGCATAGGAAATGGAGCAAGCCTGTTCCCATTCTGCTGGATCTGAAGCTATATGGAGTTCTTTCTCCCATCTTAGCAGGTTATGGGTTCTTATGAATGCTTGGCTTTTGTTTAGCCATGTATATATATATAATAGAGATACTCCAAAAAAATGTTATGGTTTATGTTGATTAGGAGGTTAGCTGCAGGTTCTGATAAGCTTGGTTTGGTTGAAAAAAATTTTTCAAGAAGGTCTTTAAGTATAATGTACTGACAAAAAGAAGAAGATGAAACCTTGAATCTTTCCTTTATTTGAGTGAAAGGGACATGGACGTTATTATTATAGAGATCTTTAACTTTTTTAGTACCATGAGATGCCCAAATGGAATCAAATCCTGGTTAAATAGGGTGCAAATTAATTGGAGTGGGAGATTTTTAAGAAAATTAAATTTATTTGTGCCCCGTGTTTGCCTGGAAAGTAATTTCCAGGCGTCCAACGTAGCACTGAATATGGGGTGGGAAAGAGAGGGTGCTTTTTTTAAGTAAGATTACATCCAGGATTAGGCAATAAAATGTAATATTGCTATTAAGGAATCTTTCTAGTTCACACCAAGCTGGGGGGTCGGGAAGGGGCCACCAGAGTAGACTTTGCTTGATGAGAAAGGAATGATAATAAGCCTGCACCACTAAATCTCTTATTATAAAGAATATTGGAGGCAATCCTCGCCTTTTTGTGCCCCCATATAAATGTATTAGTGCAGGTTTGTAAACTTGTTAAGTAAGGGATTGAAATGGGTAATGGTAATGAATGAAATACATACAACATTTTTGGGAGAATGTAGGACTTAAAAGTAAAAATCCTCCCCCACCATGAGAGGCCCTTTTCATCGAATTAAGACATTTCATCAGAAATGGATTTATGAAGAGAAGCTAAATTGAGTGGGATCAGGGAGGAGACAGAATTAGAGAATTTTAGGCCCAGATAGGTTATGTGGTCATACGACCAAGACCAGGGTATTATTTGTTTAATGTTGTTAATGAGGGTTGGGTTTAGACTTATTGGTAGAATTTTCGATTTAGTTTAATTTATTTTGAAGTAGGATAGTTGGAAGAAATTGGAAAGCAGGGTTTGGATTTTCAAAATTAACGCAGATGGATTAGAAACTGTTAAGATTATATCATCTGCAAAAAGGCTAGTTTTATAATCCCTAGAACCCGCTACAATGCCGTCAATTTCTGGGTCATCCCTTATAAGCTGAGCTAGAGGCTCTATGGCCAGGACAAAGAGTAAGGGGAAAGTGGGCATCCCTGTCTTGTACCATTGGAGATTTGAAAGGGCTGGGATAGGTGATTATTGATGTATATTTTTGCAGTGGAGTTGGAGTATAGGGCTGAGATGCTAGACAAAATTTTAGAATGAAAGCCGAATTTACAAAGGGTTGTAAATAAGTATTCCCAATTTAAGCTGTCAAATGCCTTCTCCGCATCTAGGGAAATAATAGCTGCTACGGTTTTGTTAGTATTAATCAATCTCCATGTTCCATCGACTGATTGCCTATTAATAACAAAACAGATTTGATCATTATTAATTTGGTTAGGGAGAGAGCAATTTAGTCTATTTGCTATAGCTTTGGTGTAAATTTTTATGCTGGAGTTGATCAAAGAGATCGGCCTATAATTTTTCATACGTGATGTATCGAAATTGGGCTTGGGTATGAGGATAATCAAGGTTTCTAGCATCTCTTTTGGAAAGTTACCAGATTCTGAGGCTGAGTTAAAAATTTTAGTTAGGTGCAGTGCTAGGAAGTTACTAAAAGTTTTTTAATAATTATTTTTGAAGTCATCAGGCCCAGGGGCTTTGAAGGATTTTAAGGTGTTTGATGGTGTCAAGGATTTTGGTATCTGTAAAAGGGGAGGAAAGGGAGTCCACAGTGTCTTTGTCCAATTTAGGTAGATTAATCGAATCCAAAAAGGATTGGATATTTTCCTGATTTGGTTGGGATTGGGTTGGATCTTGGCTAATATTATAAAGGTTGTTAAAGAAATTGGCAAAAGAATTTGTTATATTCTGGGGGTGGGATAAAATGGTACCATTGGGGGAAGATATGAAGACGTGTTTACGTCTGAGGTATTTAAGCCTATTTGTCATATATGTGGATGGGCGATTTAAATTGGAGTATTGTTTAAACTTCGCTGCTTTAATTGTAGACTCGTAAAATGAAAAAAAATCAATGTTCTGAGTTCTAGTCTATGACCCGAGAGTTCCGACTGTAAGGAGGGGCAGGGGCTGGACATCCTGGCGAGAGACCTTTCTTTGGTTTTGATAAGATTTTGCAGTTTTGAGATTTTTTTCTCTGTTGGCTTTTTTAATTTTAGAAGATATCTGGATCAATATACCATGCAGAACTGCCTTGTGGGCATTCCAACATGAATAGGGGTTGGAAAGGTTGGCGCCGTTTTCTACAAAGTAATTGGAAATGGCCGATGAAATTTCTGCTTTTATACTTGGATTGTGGAAGAGAGAAGACTTACACTTCCATAAGAACTGCTGATTGGAAGCAGGCCACCTAAAAATTCCACGGTAACAGGGGCATGGTCGGAGACCGTCTTAAGAAGGATGGATATTGAGGTGCATTTTGGAAGGGAGAAAATATCTGTTAGGATCAAATCTATCCTGGAAACCGAGTGGTGGGGATCAGAGAATTTAGGCATCGGAAGATATCAAATAATTCATTGGAATAAAGCCAATTGTTAAGTGTTTCCAATTGGGATCTGGTTGGGGATGAGGAATCCATTAGGTGATTAGGTACCCTGTTGAAGTCACCCAAAAAAATCCATGAACCTTTTCTAACTTCATTGATCTTTTTATTGAGTTTATTGAGGAATCTAATTTTATTTTTTTAATGGGACATACATGTTAACGATTGTGTACTCTGAATTATTTATTTTGTAAATTAAAATATGATAATGTCCTGTTTCATCCTTAAATTCATCTACATGCTCAAATGAAACTGAGTTCCTTATAAGGGTGAAAACCCCTACTTTTTGGGGGGGCAGAGGATTCATAAGTAAAAGTAAAATTTTTATGACTGAAATTGGGGTGAGAGAGGGCTTTAAACTTTATCTCTTGAAGACATACAACATCTAAACACATCTTGTTAATCTCATTACGGACAGTAAATCGTTTTCTCAGACTATGGAGACCTCTAACATTATAAGTGGTTATTTTGAGTCTCATAATGGTAGAGATATATCCCAAGGTAAAATACAAAAAAAAAAAGATTAACCAGTTTAGTTAATGTCCCAAGGACCACTAGAAGTAGACTGCACTAGCGGACTCTACTTGAATTTGGGGGAAGGTTCGTGTGAGAGCTTTCCATGAGGCACCCTCAAGAATGCTGAAGAAGAGGTTTTGAAGGTCCAACAAACTGAAGGTATGAGCAGGCTGAACAGAAAGTCACTGAAGGGTCTGGAACCTGTAGGGGAAGAAAGGATTAACATCATGCAAAACAAAAAAGAGAAAATTGATACTTGAAGGTAGATCCGGCTGAGAAGACATGTCAAGTATTGGATCTTCCGCTGGAAAAGTGAGCAGGTTAGGCCTTCAGCTTGATGTTTAGAGAGTTGAGGAATTCCCTGCCTTCTTCTTGGATGGACAAGACTGATGTCTTTCCATTATGGTGAACCAGGAGCTTCAGGGGGATGCCCCATTTATACTGGATGCTGTTGTCTCGCAGTGAAGTTGTAGTATCTTTGAATGCTTTTCTTCCATCAATGGTGGCTTTAGAAAGATCCACATAAAATTTCAGATGTGTGTATGGGTCTGGAAATCCGCCGTTGTTTCTAACTTTAGCCATTACAAAGCTCCTTGATATGAAAAAAATGAATACGTAGAATAGTAACCCTTGGGGATTCCTTAGGGATGTGAGGATGTTTTGGTAACCTGTGTATGCGGTTGATGGTTAAATTGTGAGCAGAAAGCGTAGGGTCGATTTTTTTTAAAGACTTTCCTGACGTAGTCTTCAAGATTTCCAGGGGAAACTGACTCAGGGATGCCCCTGATTTTAATATTATTGTTTTGCAGGTTGGCGAATTTGTTTTTCATTTGGAGCAATTCCGTTTTAATCTGGAGACTTTCTTTTTGTAGATCTTCTGATTTCTCTTCTATGGAGATTATTCTAGTCCCCTGGTTGTCGAGTTGTTTGGTAAATGACTCAAAGGTTTCCTTAAACACCTTCATTTGAGAGTCCAAGGTAAGTTTCAGGCTTTTGTTGATTTTCTCTGCAAGAGTGGACATGTAAGATTCTATTGCTTCTTGACCCAATTTAATATTGCAGTCAAGGTTTTTTAGTTTGGGCCCGGACTTTTCAGGGCTTGGATTTGGTGAAGAAGACCATGAGCTGTCATCATTCTGGGCGTTTTGTGAAGCAGAATGATCCCTCCACTCACCTGGTGTTTTTCTTTTGACAGAAACAGTTGTATCCATGTCATTGAGGTTTCTGATGGGGTATCTGGACTTTACCAGACTCAATATGGTAGTAGAATCCGAGGAGGAGTGATGGACCAGGGTCACCATCCCCGTCTGCCCTGACAGGGATAGATGAGGCGAAAGGAATGGACTTATTTTGTTTATATTTGATTTGCTTGTACTGGCTCATGTTGCTGGAGTATAAAACAACTAGAGAGGTGGATTCAGAAAAGCTGTGTAGAGATTGTTGAACTATGGAGACAGAAGCCGCGGAGCCCCTAGAAGAGGCTCTTTGGAGCAAATGAGTGGGCAGCAGTCACCAAAGCCAGCTGTGGCATCAGCACAGGTGAGAGATAAAGTGAGTATTAGGTTTTTGCAATTCCATTACATTACATTTATTGTCTTGTGTATTGTCTTGGGTCTCCAGCCTACAAATTGAATTACTGAGTAAAATGGTTGAAATTTGTCAAATTTGAATCTCGCCAGATTGGTTCATCTCTACCTTTGATGTGTTCTATGTTCTGTTGTGAATAAAATATGGCTGCAAGAGATCATTGCAGTCTTTTTTTCTTTACTATACATATTACACATTGTCCCAACTTTTTTTGGAATTGAGGCTGTAGTGTAAAAAAATATCCAAGCAATTCTGCAGTTTTTTGATGTTTTAATTATGCTGTTCACAAGTTACCAAATTAATATTGTCTTAGTTAAATAAACACAGTGAATAAATCATGCATTTTCGTGTTGCCATATTGCGCTGAATATTTTGCATGTTGTATTGCAATGAGAGCCATAAGTTTTATTTTAAGGTCAGTTAAGATGTATAAGGATCTTTTTGTTTTTGCAGTATCATATTCTGATACATGCTGTGAAACTTTTGGGTTACTTTTTATTACACTTTTAAGGTGGTGGAAAATACAAAGACAGAAATTTGGAATTTTTTTTAAAACACTGTTCTCTATAAACAATATAGCATAACATAAATTTCATTCTGCAAGTTGATACGATAATGAATGCTTAATTTGTTGAGATTAAATATTTTAATAATTTTACAAAAAACATTAAAAAATATTTTTTTGCATGGATTAGCCATATTCTAACATATTTTTTTTATTTTAACATACAGATTTACTTAATTTTTTTGAGGGGCAACTGTTAACTGGTGCAATTCTTTGGACAAATGTGATTTTTTAATCACTTTTTTATGAGCAAGATTAGCAGCTTTGCTATTGTTTTCCATCTTTTCTTTTTGGATTTCAACATTTTGGAAAAATAAAGATGTAGTTTTAAAGTGTGGGTCACTATGATTACAATGATACTCAATTTTCTTTTTCTCTTCTTTTTTTAAATTTCAGCACTTTTCATGATCCTGCTGCAATGTTCAAATGGGCTGACAGAGGAAGCAATCTCCTTCTGTCATACTCTTGATGTGCTGCTGTCATTGTTGACATTGGCATGAGTTCTTAACCTGCTGGGTTTAGTGAAATCAATAATTCTAGCCAATGAAACAGGAGCTCAGCTATGTAGATCAGTTTGGCAGATGACTGTGTATTTCATTGGCTCAGCCCTATTCAAGTGAACAGAGCAGAGATATAATATCAGACTCAATCTACATACTGCCGTTGCACTGTAGTTATTTTTCTTAACTAAGCAGCACTGTTAATATACAGTATGCTCCTCTTTTGGTGATTAGACTTTTCTCAATGATAAAAATCATATCTCCTGTTTTGTTTCTCTTAGTTCTATTTTTAATTACAGTATATGTTTCAGAGCTTGTCCTGAAAATTGGCATTATAGTAAAGAAAAATTGTTTCATGCAGAAAAAGAAGTCATATGATTTCTTCATAGAAGCTAAAATAGTAATATAAAAACATTAATATTAAAAACATATTGAGAAATAAAGTCAATACATTAACAATAGTGTCATGGCACTTAATAAAATATGTATGCTATGCTATTTATCGAAGTATTCAAAACAACAAATCCAGTATAAATTATACAAAGGATTTTAAATAAGTAATGGATTTTTTGAGTAATGCCATGGCCTTTGTTACTTTTTACTTTATTTGTACTAGATTCTGTAATGCAAACATGCTTTTTTTTAATAGAAAACACAGATATTGTACTTTTTCATTTGAGTGTTAACTATACCAGTCAAAGAGCTAATTATATGATCATGTATAGCTTTTTATGCTTTTGTGGATAGCACACTATCAATGCAGGATGAGACTAACACAGACCACTAGAGCAATGGAACAGCAACAAGAACATTAAAATTGAGTGATGGTTCCTATTTTTTAAATTGATTTCCTGCTGTTAAGGGAACCCGACAGTGGGATTTACCTGTGTTAACTAATTACAGTGCTGCATTTGTTGTTTAAAGGGAATTTGTCAGCGTGTTTCTAGAATCCAGATAGCAGCAACAAACATGTAGAGACTGAGATCCTGATTAGAGCAATGAGTCACTTACTGGACTGTTTGCAGTTGTTGACCTACTAATATTGAGTATTTAATCAATCTGCATACTTTTTTCTTAGAACAATGAGAGTTGACCTCATCCCAACTTACCCCTGATCTGTGGATGATAGCCTGAAGGACAGATGTGGGTATAAAAAGGGACCTACAGTGTATATCCTTATACAGGGAGACTTTACATATCAGTAGCCAGGCACCATGGCTCCAACTGAAGGAATAAAGATTTGATCCATTGCTCATCACTGAGCCCATGAAGACCTTTTTCCCAACCTGGGTGCTCTAATCAGGTCAACTGGCCGCATACCTCAATGAACTGTCAGCTTCCTAAGATTGCCTCTAAAAGCAGGGTGTCACTTGTGGGTGTAGTCGGCCCTGGAAGCGCCAAAGTCACAGCTACTCTAATCTTTTCACAGCCAGCGGAAGAGTGAGATTGTAATTTGCACCATCTTGTGTATTTGCTGAGACTGTTCTATATCTTGGTGGTTCAATAAAATATTGTCATGCTATTTTGTCCCCACTTTGTGCTAGAGTAGTATTCTGCCTACAGGAAAGAAGTATGGGCATTCAGTGGGATGAGCCTTGGTCCATGTCATCTTTCTCAAGACAGCCAGGTCAGTGGACGAGAGCGCCAACTGAGCCTTGTGTCTCCACTACTAGATTGCCGATAATGCTGAATTCTAGCACACTGAATGCTTAGGAAAAATATTCAGCATAACCATAAAATAAGAATTTTAACCCTTTCCTAACAAGTGCTGAATATATACGGCACTGCGGAAGCTGTGTTCTCACAAACCACCTTTTATAAATGGCGTGATGATCACGCGGGCTCATGGTTATCGGCGTCAAAATCAAATGCGGGTGTCACCTCTATATGAGAGTTGACACCTTCTAGCCATGCCCATGATTGGTGCTAGCATTGATTGCTGGTGTCTAACCCGTTTTATGCTGCAGTCAATAGTGGCAGCAACATCAAGGGGAATCACAGAGGGAGGGAGCTTCCACTCTGGTCCCATTGGCACAAGGCGACTGCGATAGCATTGTGCTGATGGTCTTCATGGTGACCCCAAGTCAAATGATGACCATGGAGTCACCCAGGGACTGTGGCCTGTCAGCTCATGCTCAGAGAAGGAGCTGATACACCTCTTCCCTGTGTCAGACATGCCAATCTAATGCCTTACAATGCAGAAGCATTACAGAGTATTAAATCAGTGATCAGTCAGTGGAAAATTGATGTCCCATCCTGGGACAATGTTAAAAAAAGTTATTAAAAATGTAAAAAAAAAAATTTAAAATTCACAAAATAAAGAACAAAAAAAGACCATATTAATCCAATAAATGTATTTATTTATGTAAAAACAAAAATAAACAAAAGTATCATTGTATCTGGAAAAACTCTATCTATAAAATTGTCACACTAATTAACCCCTTAAATAAAAACCATTAAAAAATAATAAAAAACGAGGCAAAAAAATGCTTTATAATCATACCGGTTAACAAAAAGTGGAATAAATCGCGATAACAAAAACGAATGTAAATAAAAATGCTACTAATATAAATGTTATCTTATCCCGCAAAAAAAGTTGCAATACAGCTTCATTAGCAGAAAAATAAAGTTATAGATCCCAGAAAAAAGAAATACAAAAATATTTTTTCTATAAAATGCTTTGTATTGTTTAAAAGCGCCAAAACATTAAAGAAAATATAAATGTGCTATCGCTGTAATCGTACTGACCCTAAGAATAAAGCAACCTTATCAATTTTACCATATGTGGAATGGAATAAAAAAAAAATCCTGAATTGCAGGATTTTGATCTTTGTGTCTCCTAAAAGTCATAATAGAAAGCAATCAAAAAATGTAATTTGCCTGTAAATGGTACCATTAAAAACATCAATTCGTCCTGCTAAAAAGCTGTCACATGACTGTCAGCCAAAATATGGAAAATTTATAGCTATCTAACCATGGGGATGCAAAAGACTTGTTTTTGTAGTAAAAGCACCTTTTAGTGTGTGACAGCAGCCAACCATAAAAACCCAATATAAATCTGGTATCTGGTATGCAATTATTTTTTCTTCACTGCTCACTGGTATAAAATTCTGTGACACACCTGTGGTTTCAATATGAAATTGTCTATTATGGGGAGTTTTGCTGTTCCGGCACTTCAGGGGCTCTACCAATGTGACATGGCACCCTCAAAGCATTCTAGCAAAATCTGAACTTCAATGTCTTTTCTTCCCTTCTGAGCTTTGCACTGTGCCCCCATAGTAGTTTTCGGCCACATATGAGGTATCGGTGTACTCAGGAGAAATGACACAACAAATTTTGGGGTCCATTTTCTACTGCTATCCTTATGAAAATGAAATTCTTTTTATAAAACAAATACAATGAGAGAAAGATGTTGAAAAAAGAGGGACACAGTCTCTGGAACAGTATATTCAGAAAATGATCAAAATTCCATTTAGTTTGAAGTGTTTACCTTGATAGTGAATTTATTTGTGTAAAGATTCTTTTGTTATTATTATTGACCTTATGCGGCTGTTTGAACAGATAGTCCAATAATATGGATTTCAAACCTAGAGAAAATTCCTGGCTAATTAAAGCTGCGGACATTTTAAGTAAATGTGCTGGTTCTCTCCATTTTATTTTAAACTCAAACAAAGAAATGATCCGAAAATACAGAAATACACTATATAAAAAGACTAAATTATTGTGGGCCAAAACATCTATGGAGAATTATTTCAGCCCAAATATTTTTCCGACAGGATTCAGAATCCAACTATTTTTAAAGACGGATAGCAGCAGCCACCACACTTTCCTAAATTCATTGGAATTTATACATAATATCATAGCAAAAAATACTTTCTTTACAAAGCATAGAAGAGGAAATCGAAACATTGCAAAAATCTTTACAACAGGATATGAAAGCTGAATCTTTTCCAGAATTTGCAACAAATTTAGACCAAAATTTTTAAAAATGGGAAAAAGATATCAGCTAGGATAAGTTTAATATATATCAACGAGATCTTACGGATTTTGAAACGAACAAGATTTTATGCTGGCAATCACGAAAATCAACTTGGGAATTAATGTGTCAAGAAGCCCCACTTCATTTTTTGTCATTAGCTAGCGAAAGTTCATCTTCAATAGTAATAACTTTTCCATCGCACCTTATAAACAAATCAAAGAAATTCCTGCTATGTCCAGCGGTATTCACTAAGATGGTAACTGAAGATAGTGAGCAAATATCAGGTAAGTAAAAACAATATTCTAACTTACTCAATGTGTAAGAAATGCCTGCAAGAAATTGCGATCTTGGATTCTAAATGGCTGTTAGATGAACTAATACTTTGATCTGGCCTAACCAGATGTATGAAAAACAGAGTGGCAATATGATCATGGTAATGTCCGATGTGGAGTCCCGATATACTTTGATAAAAAATTCAGATGGTCTCAAAGCTGTTAGATGGTTTCTGCATTCCAGCAATATAGAGAGACCAATAACTGAACTCATTTTTCGTGTCAGGTTGCTCGGATGCATAATAACTAGTGATGAGCAAACATGCTCGCCACTACTCGGTACTCGCCTGAATATCACTGTACTCGGTGTACTCAGCGAGCACCGAGCCTTTCCAGGATTACTTGGTGGTATCTCCCAGCATTTTTGGCGGACTTTAGAGACCCAATCGCGCTGCAGGGATTGTCTGCCAGGCAACACTGCAGCCATCTTTGCTGTGGTCTTGCAGTGATTGGCTGGCCACACAGCATCACCAGGGGTATAAGAGACTGGATGCTGCCCTGCTCAGCACATTCATCTCCTGATTGAGAGAGTCTAGGGAGAGCGGCTGCCTTGATAGGGTCAGAATTGGTGATTTATTCGGTAGTGTGGGGTCTACCATTCTAAATACTCACATCCAGCTCAACCAACAGTCCTTGTAAAGACTAACTCCGGAGTATAGAGGTTCCACTAATAGGCAAGCAGGGTGGTGTATGTCGCTGTATACACATCAGTGCAAGGCCTGCAGGCACTATATGTGTGTTTATAGAGCATTGCATATATTAAGAGGGTCCATTCCCTTTCTGTGTTCTGGTGCTGATGCAGCTACTTGTGGGATATATTAGCCGTATATAGCTAGCCCCAGGTATAATTGGAATACAGGTCACACATTTTTTGGTGTGGTATATCCGTGCCAGCTCATATCTGTGCGTGCTAACAATTTGTCCAGTTTAAGGCTGTTTTCTCCTTTTTGCCTGGCTGTCAGTTTTAGTTAAATAAACCAGTATTTATGGCAAAAAAATTTTGCCATTTTTTGCTGCGGTATCTCAGTGTCAGCTTATATCTGTGCGTGCTCAAAGTTTTGCCAGTTTACGAAGCTTTTCTTTATTTTTCCTCGGTGAAACTTTACTTATATACAGCACTATGTTGCATTATTTTAAAAAATAGGCCACATTTTAGAGTGGGGTCTATCTCTGACATGCCTCATACATCCATGTGCCAAAAATGAGGCATTTAAGGCCTAAATTCCCTTTTTTGGGCAGTCTGTCACATACACGCAGTGACAGGGCTGACATACATTTCCCCATGGGAGGTACATTTTTAAAAAATATACTATAGGCTTTATAGACACCCTTGCCAAAAATGGGACTGCCTGTAGCAGAACAGAACACATTAACCATGGTGATTTAGTGGCAGAGAATGAGACATAATGATAATTCATACTGAAATTAAACAAATAAAAAATGTGAATCCACCTATGAAATAAAAAAAGGGTGGGCCGAACACAGGTTAATAGATATGATGCCAGAATGTGCCAAAGAGATATGTTTGTCCAAGCAACAGCTCAGAGACAGGGATATAAATTAAAACCTAACATAATAGTATTTATCTGCATCTCAAAAACATTTCTAGAATTCGACCTTTTCTTACCTTTGACTCTGCAAAAATTCTTACTGTTTCTCTTATTCATTCTCGTCTGGACTATTGTAACTCTCTTCTAATTGGTCTCCCTCTTACCAAACTTTCCCCCCTCCAATCTGTCTTGAATGCTGCAGCCATGATCACATTCCTCACCAATCGTTACACCGATGCCTCTACCTTGTGCCAGTCCTTACACTTGCTACCCATCCACTCCAGAATCCAGTACAAACTTATTGCCCTCACCCACAAAGCACTCCATGGCTCAGCACCACCCTACATCTCCTCCCTTGTTTCAGTCTACCACGCTACCCGTGTCCTCCATTCTGCTGATGACCTGAGGTTAGCATCCTCAATAATCAGAACCTCCTACTCCCGTCTCCAAGACTATACACGTGCTGCGCCAATTCTTTGGAATGCACTTCACAGGTCAATACGATTAGTCCCCAATCCCTACAATTTTAAGCGTGCCCTGAAAACTCATTTATTCAGACTGGCCTACCGCCTCAACACATTAACCTAACTATCCCTGTGTGGCACAGTCAAAAGTTTTACCATAACCAGGTTCCCCGTATCATGTTCCCACATGTTTTATGCATCTGTTAGCCCTCTGTGTCTGTACTGCTACACACTTAACATTATGGCTGATCCAAACAATCAGGGCAATTGTTACCACCCACCTCTCGTGTCTCCCCTTTTTCCCTCATAGATTGTAAGCTTGCGAGCAGGGCCCTCATTCCTCTTGGTATCTGTTATGATCTATGTGATTATTGTTATGCTGTTATGTCTATCGTCTGTACAAGTCCCCTCTGAAATGTAAAGTGCTGCGGAATATGTCGGCGCTATAGAAATAAAATGTATTATTATTATTATTATTTAAAGATTTTTCTATTACAGAGGTATACACTAGGTCCTAACAGGATGGTCCAGAGCTAGTAAAACAGGAAAATATAAGAATAAATGGGAACAATATACAGTACATACATTTCATTTTTATGACAGTTCCCCCCTGGGGGAGTAACATTTGTTTTGGTTTCAATTTAGTAACAGGCATCATAAAAACACCCTTGCACAAAAATTGAGTGACTTTTGCATCATGGAATATGTTCACCCAGGTGTTCTACTGGTTGTGGATGATGAGGATGAGGATAAGGAGGAGGATAACACCAAACAGACCAAATCATGAAGCCGATACTCATGTGTGGTTGTGAAGAGGTGCATGAGAATACACCTCCCCAATAAATAAAATAAAATATATTTGAGGTTATGTTTTGCTTTTTTCATTCGGTGGTGAACAGAAGTTTTTCCCAATCCAGCCCTTGTTCATTTTTATAAAAGTCTGCCTGTCAGCATTGTCAGTTAACAGGCGGATGCGCTTATCTGTTACGATTCCACCAGTGCCACTAAAAAACCCACTCTGACAGAACGCTAGCAGTAGGGCAGGCCAGGACCTCCAAGGCGTAGGGAGCACATTCATGACACGAGTCAAGCTTGGATACCCAAGAATTAAAAGGCACAGAGGAATCCAGGAGGCCGCATGTACGATCTGCAAGGTACTCCCTCAGCATCTTCCCAAACATTGCACTTCTTGTGCCAGCACCCCTTGCCTCTGTGGCAGCATGATGGGATAGTCTGAGAAAACTCCACAAGAAATTTGCCATTGCTCTCCTGCCTGAGCTGGATTGTACTTCTGTATCTGTCGCTTGGACTCTTTGGTTGTAGAACAAACTCTGACGTCTGCTGCCAGCGTTCTCACATGGGATTTTTTTCAGTAATTCCACTACAAGGGCCCTCTGGTACAGCAACATTTTTGTACAACTCTCTGCCTCTGGAAAAAGAGATTGAAAGTTCTCCTTGTAGGGTGGGTCTAGAAGTGTCACCAACAAGTATGAGTGTCACTGAAAATTTGTACAATGCGAGGGTCACCGGAAATGCAGTGCAACATAATGTCAACCCAGACTGCTAACAGGCAAAACTTCCATGTCGTCACCAAGGGGACGACTGACCATGCTGACCTTCTCCTCCTTGTCCTCAGGCCTACAACTCTTACAACGAACCTCAGTTAGATCATAGTACAAACAGCATTGTAAATACCTTCTTGTAAATATACCCCTGTATTGTTAAGCTCCCCCACCTCATTTTACATTTTAAGTTGTCACGAGCAGGATTGTTTTGTTTGGGTTAAATTATTGTTATCGTTATTACTTAGTGTAGATTGTAAGCTGTCATGAGAAGGGTAGTTTTATTTGGGTTTAATTATTAGATTATTGTTATCATTGTTATTTAGGACTGTTGTGTTTGAAACTGTTAAACTGTAGATTAGTCACCAATCTGCCCTCTTCTGCTCACAAATCCTTTCCTACATCTACAGCTTTTTTTAATACCACATTTTTTGTTCAAAATATTTTTATTGCTTGCATAAAAAGTTTTTTTCATCATTTTTATATGTGAGGAATACATATGTGAACATACTATACTATATATAATTGGGTTTGTATTATTGTTTTACAATTGTGGTAAAATTGTCCCCATATGTGCACATTGTTTTTAAATTGGTTTTAATAATTTTTACTACCAATACAATAAAAATTATTGATAAACTATATCTTGTTTGGTCTTTCCTGGTCAATGGGTCCTTCAGTGGATTGGGATTTAATCTCTTACATCAGTGGGTAACCACTAACTTCACTGAACACTGGTGGTAGTATATATAATAACTTTAAGAATTTATCATTATTATATATCTAATATATAAAGCTCAAAGTGTGTATGTATGTGTGTATGTATGTATGTGTGTGTGTATGTGTGTATGTCCGGGATAGGCATCCGCACCGTTGCAGCTACAGCCACAAAATTTGGCACAGTCGCACGTCTGGACCCCGAGAGCGTCCTAAGCTATGTTGTGAGGCGAAATTTTAACCCCGCGTGTTCCAATTCGCCAAACAATTTTGCCCCTATCTACATACTGGGGGAAAAGTGTGTGCGCGTCAAGCCCCGCCACTCATTGTGATGTCACAATGCCCCTATTTGCATACTAGGGAAGCAGTGTGTGCACGCCAAGCCCCGCCCCTCATTATGATGTCACAATGGTTAGCATGGCGACGCTGATGTCATCAAAGGTTCCAAGCCCCGCTGCCGCTCATTATGATGTCGCAATGGTTGACTATGGATTGGAGGATGTGTGATGAGTATATGGGCACCGGACTATGGGATGGAGGATATGTATGACAGGTATATGGGCACCGGACTATGGGTGGAGGATATGTATGATGGGTATATGGGCAAGGGACTATGGGATGGAGGATATGTATATGGGCACGGGACTATGGGATGGAGGATATGTATGATGGGTATATGGGCACGGGACTATGGGATGGAGGATGTGTGATGGGTATATGGGCACGGGACTATGGGATGGAGGTTATGTATGATGGGTATATGGGCACGGGACTATGAGATGGAGAATATGTATGATGGGTATATGGGCATGGGACTATGGGATGGAGGATGTGTGCTGGTTATATGGGCACTCGACTATGGGATGGAGGATATGTATGATGGGTATATGGGCACGGGTCTATGGGATCGTGGATATGTATGATGGGTATATGGGCATGGGACTATGGGATGGAGGATAATTATAATTTTCTATAACTAACCACAGTTGTTACTATGCCCAGGCAGCGCCGGGCTCTTCAGCTAGTATATATATATATATATATATACATTTATATCTAATATATAAAGCTCAATTGTGTGTATGTATGTATGTATGTATGTATGTGTGTGTATGTGTGTATGTCCGGGATTGGCATCCGCACCGTCGCAGCTACAGCCACAAAATTTGGCACAGTCACACGTCTGGACCCCGAGAGTGTCCTAAGCTATGTTGTGAGGCGAAATTTTAAACCCTTGAGTTCTGATTCACCAAACAATTTTGCCCCTGTCTACATAATGGGAAAAAGTGTGTGCGTATCAAGCCCCACCCCTCATTATGATGTCATAATGGTTGCCATGGCGATGCTGATGTCATCATAGGTTGCAAGCCCCACCGTTCATTATGATGTCATAATGGTTGACTATGGAATGGAGGATGTGTGATGGGTATATGGGCACTGGACTATGGGATGGAGGATATGTATGATGGGTATATGGGCACGGGACTATGGGATGGAGGATGTGTGATGGGTATATGGGCACTGGACTATAGGATGGAGGATATGTATGATGGGTATATGGGCATGGGACTATGAGTAGTGTTGAGCGATACTATCCGATATTGAGAAATATCAGATCGGATTGGATCGGCCGATAACCAAAAAGTATCGGGTATCGCCGATTCCGATACCTGAAGTCCCATTCAAGTCAATGGGACAGAATTATTGGAATTAAAAAAACCATTTATGTACGTGCACATCCTGTTCAGGAGGGGGGGAAGAGTGTGGGCGGTGCGTGGGCGGACACGGTGCGTGTCTGTGTGTGCGGGCAGGGTCTGTGCGGGCCTGCCGGGGGTCTATGCGGGCCTTCCGGGGGTCTGTACGGGCCTACCGGGGGTCTGTGCGGACTGCCGGGGGTCTGTGCCAGCTGCCGGGGGTCTGTACGGGCCTGCCGGGGGTCTGTGCCCGCTGCCGGGGGTCTGTGTGGACTGCCGGGGGTCTGTGCGGGCCTGCCGGGGGTCTGTGCCGGCTGCCGGGGGTCTGTGCGGACAGCCGGGGGTCTGTGCGGGCCTACCGGGGGTCTGTGCGGGCTGCCGGGGGTCTGTGCGGGCCTGCTGGGGGTTGTGTGTGTGTGCAGTCATCGTCCGAAGAGACTACAAGTCCCATCGGACTATGCCTGCTACAATGACAGTGATTGACACATTAGCCAATGGTGGGACAGTAGTAGTCCCATCATCCGGCTAATGTGTTGAATGTAAAAGAAAAAAAAATACTACATACATACTACATACATACTACATATATACAACATACATACATAATACATACATACTTCAAATACACTACATTCAAACAACATACATACATACTACATACATACTACATATATACTACATTCATACAGCATACATACATACTACGTACATACATCATATATACTGCATTCATACAACATACATACATACTACATATATACTACACTCATACAGCATACATACTACATACATACTTCAAATACACTACATTCAAACAACATACATACTACATACATACTACATACTGTATATATTACATTCATACAGCACACATACATACTACGTACATACTTCATATATACTACATTCATACAACATACATACTACATATATACTACATTCATACAGCATACATACTACATACATACTTCATATATACTACATTCATACAACATACATACATACCACATACATACTACATATATACTACATTCATACAACATACATACATGCATACTAAATACTACATACATACTACATATATACTACATTCATACAACATACATACATACATAGTACATACTACATACATAAAACATGCTACAGACATACAAAATGCATACTACATACATACTACAGACATACAACATACATACTACATACAATACATTCATACATTCATACAATACATACATATAGACATACAGTACTTATAACATAGAGTACATACTCACCATCACTTGTCACTTTGTTCCCCGATGCCAGTGTCATCTCACTGTAAAAAACATTAAAATAACAAACAAGCAATATACTCCTTGATCCGCAGAAATCCACGAGTGTCCCACGACGATCTCCCATGGAGAACAGCAGCATCAGCTGATGCGACCGCTCTCTAGGGGCCCCAGGAATACAATGACGGGGAGGTAGGTATCCTTCCGCACTGTATTCCTCCGCCACTGTAAAAAAATAGTCCCTAGTCTCACTTTTGGCATTGCTCTGTGAGAAAGTTCCCACGCAGCTTTTGCCATAAAGTGAGACCAGTGAACAATAGTAACCTCTCAGTGATGCAGTGCAGGAGATTGTCGTGGGACACTCGTGGATTTCTGCGGATCAGGGAGTATATTGCTTGTTTGTTATTTTCTATAGATGACACTGGCTTCGGGGAACAAAGTGACAAGTGATGGTGAGTATGTACTCTATGTTATATGTACTGTATGTCTATATGTATGTATTGTATGAATGTATGAATGTATTGTATGTAGTATGTATGTAGTATGTATGTAGTAAGTATGTAGTATGTATGTAGTATGTATTTTGTATGTCTGTAGCATGTTGTATGTATGTAGTATGTAGTATGTATGTAGTATGTAGTAAGCATGTATGTTGTATGTATGCAGTAAGTATGTAGTATGTATTTTGTATGTCTGTAACATGTTGTATGTATGTTGTATGTATGTAGTATGCATGTATGTATGTTGCATGAATGTAGTATATATGTAGTATGTATGTAGTATGCATGTATGTATGTTGTATGAATGTAATATATATGAAGTATGTATGTAGTATGTAGTATGTATGTATGTTGTATGAATGTAGTATATATGAAGTATGTATGTAGTATGTATATATGTTGTATGAATGTAGTATATATGTAATATGTACTATGTATGTATGTTGTATGAATGTAGTATATATGTAGTATGTATGTAGTATGTATGTATGTTGTATGAATGTTGTATATATGTAGTATGTATGTAGTACGTAGTAAGCATGTATGTTGTATGTATGCAGTAAGTATGTAGTATGTATTTTGTATGTCTGTAACATGTTGTATGTATGTTGTATGTATGTAGTATGTAGTATGCATGTATGTATGTTGTATGCATGTAATATATATGAAGTATGTATGTAGTATGTAGTATGTATGTATGTATGTTGTATGAATGTAGTATATATGAAGTATGTATGTAGTATGTATATATGTTGTATGAATGTAGTATATATGTAATATGTACTATGTATGTATGTTGTATGAATGTAGTATATATGTAGTATGTATGTAGTATGTATATATGTTGTATGAATGTTGTATATATGTAGTATGTATGTAGTATGTATGTATGTTGTGTGAATGTAGTATATATTTAGTATGTATGTAGTATGTATGTATGCTGTATGAATGTAGTATTTATGTAGCATGTATGTAGTATGTATGTATGTTGTATGAATGTAGTATATATGTAGTATGTATATATGCTGTGTGAATGTAGTATATATGTAGTATGTATGTAGTATGTATGCAGTATGAATGTAGTATATATGAAGTATGTATGTAGTATGTATATATGTTGTATGAATGTTGTATATATGTAGTACAGTATGTATGTAGTATGTATGTAGTATGTATATATATATATATATATATTTTACATTCAACACATTAGCCGGATGATGGGACTACTACTGTTCCATCATTGGCTAATGTGTCAATCACTGTCACTGTAGCAGGCATAGCCCGATGGCACTTATAGTCCAATCGGACGATGCCTGCACACAGATACAAAGACCCCCGGCAGCCAGCACAGACCCCTGGCAGGCCCGCACAGACCCCCGGCAGGCCCGCACAGGCCCCCGACAGCCGGCACAGACCCCCGGCAGTCCACACAGACCCCCGGCAGCCAGCACAGACCCCTGGCAGGCCCGTACAGACCCCCAGCAGGCCTGCACAGACCCTCAGCAGTCCGCACAGACCCCCGGCAGCCGGCACAGACCCCCAGCATGCCCGTACAGACCCCCTGCAGTCCGCACAGACCCCCGGCTGCTGGCACAGCCCCCCGGCAGGCCCGTACAGACCCCCAGCAGTCCTCACAGACCCCCGGCAGCCGGCACAGACCCCCGGCAGGCCCGTACAGACCCCCGGCAGTCCGCACAGTCCCCCAGCAGCCGGCACAGACCCCCGGCAGGCCCGTACAGACCCCCGGCAGGCCCGCACAGACCCCCAGCAGTCCGCACAGACCCCCGGCAGCCAGCACAGACCCCCGGCAGGCCCGTACAGACCCCCGGCAGTCCGCACAGACCCCCGGCAGCCGGCACAGACTCCCGGCAGGCCCGTTCAGACCCCCGGCAGGCCCGCACAGACCCCCGGCAGTCCGCACAGACCCCTGGCAGCCGGCACAGACCCCCGACAGGCCCATACAGACCCCCGGCAGGCCCACACAGACCGCGCATCGTGATGCGCACAGACCGCGCATCATGATGACATCATTTCAGCAGCCAATCACAGCCACAACAGTGGCTCATTGCATTATGGGAACTTCCGATTCCAGTGTCCGATATTGTAAAAATATCGGTACTCGGTATGCGAATATCGGCCGATACCCGATATTTGCAGTATCGGAATGCTCAACACTAACTATGAGATGAAGGATGTGTGATGGGTATATGGCCACTCGATTATGGGATGGTGAATATGTATGATGGGTATATGAGCATGGGACTATGGGATGGAGGATGTGTGATGGGTATGTGGGCATGGGACTATGGGATGGAGGATGTGTGATGGGTATATGGGCACTCGACTGTGGGATGGAGGATATGTATGATGGGTATATGGGCACGGGCCTATGGGATCGTGGATATGTATGATGGGTATATGGGCACAGGATTATGGGATGGAGGATAATTATAATTTGCTATAACTAACCACAGTTAGTTACTATGCCTGGGCAGCGCCAAGCTCTTCAGCTAGTATTTTTATATATTACATATCATATATAATACTATATCTGGTGTTCGTGCATTTTCTACATTTGCAGTGTAGCGCTCCAAGGCCTGGGGGCATCACACACCAGTCAGTGAGCCAAAAGCAGCAAGCACTGCTGAATCACGGCAAGGGCGGATGGAGCTGTAGTTGACTTTCTAAAATTGGTATTTAGAGCATTGTATTTTTACCAGCAGATCTGCCAGCTCCATGTCGCTTTTCAAAAAACATTGACCGATTTGGTTAAGCGCATGAGGCAGGCATGGCACGTGTGTGAGCTCACCTCACTAAAGAGCAGCCACCAGGTTCCACCCATTGCATAGACAATATAGAGTCACTGCACACGCTGGTTATGCTTAATGTGAAATAAATTTATTGCTTGACGGTGAGGAAGCGACATCTATCGATGTTTCGGCCACATCGGCCTTTATCACAAAAGTCGCTGTAATAAAATACATACATAAAAATATCAAAAAATGTACACTTTATACAAAATATATACATATAGTATCGAGAGAGGATGGAATACATGCATTAGAATCATTAGGGAGGATATAGAGACATTAAAGACGTAAGAGTGAGAGATACTGCGGTAGATAAGACAATGTATGAAGCAACATGGAGGAACGCGGTCATACCCCTTTAAATTGAATGTAGGGTCTGTTTTCACCAAATTGATAATGTCACTGCTAGGCATAAATGAATTGATAGCATATTCTGTAAGTAAGGATAAACGGACATATCGTTAGGGTGACATATAATAAATAAAGTACTGAACTGGGTGTCTGGAGACACAATAAATAGATCAGATGTAGCTAGTTATGCACACAAAAGACTATCAAGGACTACAAAGGTCTGCCTAGGCATATAGCCAGGGTATCTCCAGGAAAAAGGTATAATATATTTTGGGGAAAAAAAAGGGAAAAAGAGAAAATATAGGGGAAAAGAGAAAATACCAAAGTTGCCGATAATCCTGTTCCTTGAGGAGGTGGTGGACTGGTAAATATGCCAGAGCTAAATGGAGAAGAAGGGGTACATTAGGTATAGAACAGGATTAATGGTCCTGATTTGCTACCATATTTAAGTTGGTGGTATAGCGGTAGTCCCTATATGGGACGGTACTTACAGTTATTGGTGGCGCAGTGGATGAAGTATGCACAGTGGTGCCAGAGCAGTGAGTGGATGCTGAGTAGCAAGTTGCGCTTTTTACACTGTCCGGTCCGGTCATGTGACCGGAAGTGACATCAGACGCCGGCGCGTGCGCATTGGAGCACAGCCGTGTCGTCTCACAAAGTCTCCCACCAAAAAGATGGCGCTGGCTGCCCACACATGCGCAGTAAGGCGCAGTCAGGGAAAAAAAATGAAGACATGTAGAGGCTGCTGAGGCATTTGAATGGAACACCCGCATCTAAGGGAGAGGTGCAGTGTGCTACAAATGAAACGGCTGGGCAGTTGAAATATAAAACAGATATATATGAACAGTATTATTACAAATAATATACACAGACATATAGCATTTAAACTGCGTAGGAGTCCAAACTTAAATAGAGTAAAATAAAAATAAAAAGAGATGAAAAGAGTTAGTATGTAACCTGGGGGTGAGCGGATAATGAGGATGGGAAAGGATGTAAACAATAGGATGAACTGTAATCAAATGAATGATGCAAAATAGGAAAAATAAAAAATAAAAAATAAAAAATAAAAATAAAAAGGAAAAAAGGGGAAAAAAAAGGGGAAAAAGAAGGAAAAAAATGTTGGGAAAATAAAAGTAAATTGAAATAAGCAAATTGGCAAAATGAGGAATAAGTGGAAATGAAAAAATACAAAATAAAATGCCCTAAAAAAAGGGGGAAAAAAGGGGGAGGAAAAAAAGGGGGGGGGGAATATATTGAAAACTTGAAAAAGAAAACTTGAAAAAGAAAAAGGAAACACATTATGGTTCATTATCTTACCGCTTGGGTTAGATGTAAAAAGAGACTCAAGAAGGCAACCACTCAATGGGTCTAAAAGAAAAGAGGAGAAAAATTATTAGATTGACCAATCAATTTCTAGGTTGAGACCGCTTGGATGTAGGGTGTCCAGAGTGTAAATTCAGAACGTCTCCCGTTGCTTTAAAAGGCGAATATGATTACCACCTCTTTTGGGTCTGGGGACTTTTTCAATAATTTGGAACCGCAATTGTGATACGTTGTGTCGGGCTTCCTTGAAGTGGGCAGGAAGTGGGAGCCATATTTTTCCGCACCTAATCGTGGACTTATGACTGGATATTCTGTCCCTAATAGCCTGGGTGGTTTCACCCACGTACAGTAAACCACATGGACATTTGATGATGTAAATGATGAAGTTGGTTTCACAAGTGAAGTAATCTTTAATTGGATAGGATTTACTAGAACGTGGGTGAACTATTTCATTGCCTTTAATGATGTTAGAGCAACTCATGCAGTTTAGGCAGGGAAACGTACCTGTTCTTTTCTGTCCTGTCAAAGTATGTGTATTGATGTGACTGGAAGTACCCAGGTCAGCTCGGACTAGCTTGTCCTTGATATTTTGAGGTCTCCTCAGGCACATCAATGGTGGAGATTTGAAAATGTTAATTCTAGGATAGGCTCTGGTCATTAAAGGCCAATGTTTGTGAATGAGATTATGTATTCTTTGCATGGACGGGTGGTGACCATGAACAAATGGGAGTCTGGGTGATTTGGTTGTTGTGGTTCTGGTGGTGTCAGGGTCAGTCAGTGCTTTGGTCATCTCAGAAGCCAGAAGTGTAGGTGGATAATGTCTAGATTCAAATCTATCGGACATTTCTCGTAATCTGAGATCTCTAGTTGATGGATCTGACACAATCCTGGTGACCCTTTTAAATTGTGAACGTGGGAGACTGTTGCGGGTGGACCTTGGATGGCAACTGTCATACAGAAGAAGGTTATTGCAGTCGGTGGGTTTGGTGTAAAGATCGGATGAAAGTCTTCCTTGTGCGTCTTTATTGACCCTAGTGTCCAAAAAAGTGATTGATTCCAAGTTGTGGGACATTGTGAATTTCAACTCATGTCTGGCATTATTGATTGTGTCATAAAATTTGAAAAGGCTAGTTGAGTCCCCACTCCATATACAGAAAACATCGTCGATGTAGCAAAACCACACTGTGGCAGATTCCTGGAAAAGTGGATTAGAGTAAATGTAGTCTCGTTCAAACTTATCCATGTAAAGATTTGCGTACGTGGGGGCTACATTAGAGCCCATCGCAGTGCCACACGTCTGGATGAAAAAATCATCCTGGAATCGGAAGAAGTTTTCCCGTAAGACTACATTTAGAAGGTCCAAACATAGTGCCTGTGTGTTTGGTTCAATATTAGCTTCAATGAGAGTAAGTTTGACTGCCTCTATACCTTTGTCATGTGTTATTGATGTGTATAGACTGTTGACATCAAAGGTGCAGTGACCCATTGTCACACACAAACATGCCTGACTGTGGGTTCATCAGTCTCATCCACCGATATGCCTGCTGTTTCTTAGCTGTCCACAACTCTTCAGTATTGGGGAGTTTTCCACAGAAATATATTAGCTTCAGCACAGCCTGTTCCCGCTTTGATTAGGCAGTGCTGTAGTGCTTCAAGTTTGTGACTGATGTGCTACCTTTTTGAGATGGATTCAAAACCAGAGAAGCATAGGAGTTTTTGAGAAAAGTTTACAAAAGATTATATTAACACTATACAATAAATACAAAGACAAATTTACAGTAAAAAGATGTGCTATAAAAAAGACACCAGAAATTTGACACCCAAAAAATTTGTTGTGCGCTCAGTGCAGCACCACAGCACATGGTGAGAAAACAGTCTTCCTTCCTGCTTCCCCTTTACTTCCTGCTCCCCCGGTCACATTACCAGTGGGTTATGTATGCAAAGGTGGTATCGGCTTTGCTGGGGGTTACTTGAGTTATAGCCTTGATAATGTGGGCATATTTTCACTAAGGGTGTCATTATGAACATGCTACTGATATAGGGCATTACTTAGGCTTATGTATCTGGAAGCTTTCTCACCCTATGGTGACACTTGTTGACAGATCATATGAATTTGTCTACTCATGCTGTTTGTTGTCAAATTTCTGGTGTCTTTTTTATAGCACATCTTTTTACTATAAATTTGTCTTTGTATTTTTTGAATGGTGTTAATAAAATATTTTGTAAACTTTTCTCAAAAACTCCTATGCTTCTCTGGTTTTGAATGTATTCTGATATGGAGTTATATGTAGTAATTAGGTGATTATTCACCGCTACATTTCATACAAAATGAGTCTGGATATTTTTGTTTTAATGCTTTCTGAGATGGAGGCTGAAGAGGAGACGAAGGGGGCAGTGCACTATCCACCCAAAGCGCCCACACTGTGGCAAAATGCAGCAGACAGACCCGGTGACCTAGAGGCATAGGGCCAGCTTAAGATAACTCGGGCAAGACATCAAAGATTTTTGGCGTGGACAAGCAGAGCATAGGAGGCTGAGTAGCGTGCTCCATCCTTACAGCAGTGATGCTGCAAAGGACAGTTTCCATTGTCTCCCGCCACTAAAAGCAGTACTGGCATTTACAAAGGCAACATTTGGCAACCGCCAGAGAGCGCGGCGCCGTTTGCTCCTTGAACATGAGTACAGCGCACGTGCACAGTACTGAGAGCTAGTTCATGCCACATGTTAAGCGTGGATAAGCAATAATTAGAATGCACAGAGGAATGACTGAGGATGTTGGTACGGTCAGCAAGTTACTCCCTCAGCATTTTAAAAAACTGCACTCCATGTGAGAGTCCCCTGCGCCTCAGGGAAACGGTGATGGGAGGGTCTGAGAAAACTCTCCATGAACTTTGCCAGTGTTCCACTGCCTCTGCTGGATTGGAGTTGTGTTTCTCTCACCTGTACACCTTGCTTGGCCAAGGCCAACTGTTACCTCTGCTGCCAGCGTTTTCATATGGGAATATTTTTAATAATTCTGCAAGAAGGGCCCTCTGGTACTCCAACATTTTAGCACAGCTGTCTGCCTAGAAGTGTCACCAATCAGTTTTGCCCGTCACCAAAAATTTTGAGAATGTGAGGGTGACAGGAAAGGCAGCATAACATAAACTCAGTCATGCATGCAAGACTGCTAACAGTCAATACTTCTGTGTCCTCACCAAGAGGATGACTGACCAGCTCTTCTCCTCCTCCTTGTCCTCAGGCCTCCATGACTTTCAACTAACCTCAGTAATATCATTCTAAAAACATTGTAGATTGTAAGTTGTCATGAGCAGGATTGTTTTCTTGGGTTTAATTATTGTTATCGTTGTTACTTAGTGTAGATTGTAAGCTGTCACAAGTAGGATAGTTTTATTTTGGTTTAATTATTGTATTATTGTTATCGTTGTTACATAGGACTGTTGTTTTTGAAACTGTTAAACTGTAAATATGTTTGCGTTATATCAATAACTGTAAATATTAATATTAGAACACAGAGAAGCAGGATGGAGATATTAATTATGGCATCATTGCTGCTCACCATCTTGGTGGATTCCACAAAGTTTGGGAGGATGGTCCATAAGTCTGACATCATGTCCACTCCTGAGATCTTATATGTGAGGTCAGAACTGAATACCGACAACCTTGTTGATGTTGGTAGACTAGTGTTAGGCATCGGGTTCCTTCCTCTGCACAGGAGGAATCCTGTTATGAATGGGAAACCGAGGAGGAAAAACAAGACAACAAGCTAAGTCTCAGAAAACCAGAGAAGGTGGTAACTATGCATATTGCAGATCCCTGATCTTAACCGCGCAACTAGCAGTAGTCGTGGAGCGTTCCTACGTTGGTCCTAGACGCCTCGTCACAACCGGAGAACTACATAAGCCTAAAGCAGGAAAAGAGGAAAACTAACTGCCCCAGAGCAGACCCCAAAGGAAAGACAGCCCCCCACATGTATTGACGGTGAAAAAAGATGAAAATACAAACAAAGGCAGGAAAATAGGCTGAGCAAACGATGGGGCCTGGCTAAATAAAAAGGACAGTAAAGGAAAGACACTGTCTGCAATCTGCCAAAAACAACCTACAAAAATATTGTCCAACACTTCTGATAGCAAAATTAACCCTGAAGTCACTAGACTTCTAAACCTATATCAGCAAAAAATATTCTGAGACAGAGCAAAAAAGAGGCCAATCTAATAAGGGACAAAAAGCAGATTGGCAAATACTGATTAATTGGAGTGGAATTTCAGCATAGCCCCAGCAGGGGCAGGCTGATTACACAACAAACTGAGTTGACCAACAAGAGCAAGTGTGAACATTAGCAAAAAACAAACTTAACTTGAGAAGACTGGAAGAGAGCTGAAGTCCAGGCCCTGAGAAGCAGACTGAATCACCAGCACCCGGATAGGGCGTCGGCTGTCTTATATCCAGTCTGATATTCCAGAGATCCAATCGTTATCTTCCTCATCAGGTGGCAGATCACTACCACTTTAACCAACCGCGCTACCTACTGTCACCACCAGAGGGAGAACGGAAGGGGAACTCTCAACTGGTGGAGCAGAAAATGAGTTCATGACAGTACCCCCCCTTGAGGAGGGGTCACCGAGCCCTCATCTATGCCTCCAGGCTGATCAGGATGGGCCCAGTGAAAAGCATGAACCAATTTATTGGCATGAATATCAGAGGCAGAGACCCAAGAATTATCCTCCTGGCCATAACCCTTCCTTTTGACCAAATACTGGAGTCTCCGTCTAACCACACTAGAATCCAATATTTTCTCTACCTCATATTCCACATTGCCTTTAACCAATACAGGATCAGGAGGTGCAGCCACAGGACCCACTGGCTCAACAAACCTCTTCAACAGTGACTTGTGAAATACGTTATGGATTTTGAACGTAACTGAAAGAGCCAATCGAAAAAAAAACAGGATTAAGAATCTCCAAAATCTTATAAAGTCCAATAAATCTTGGCTTAAACTTTGGAGATGCAACCTTCATAGGAATATTCTTAGACGACAGCCAAACCATATCACCCACTTTAAATCGGGGACCAATGGTCCTACGCCGGTTGGAAAAACGCTGGGCCTTTTCCTGAGAGAGTGACTGTAAGAAAAAGTCCTACTGAGAGCTGGAAGAGTCGGGAAGAAGTTCCACAGACGATCTCTTATCAAGCTGAGGTTGAAGGTTTATTCGGAGATACACAGCAAAACAGATACAGAATAACAGAGGAGTTGGAATATGCGGGCAAAAACAGGAATTCAGACTGGCAGAGATTTGCTAGGAAGTCTGGCGATGGTAAGGCTCTGTGCCCTGGCCATGGTGAGGCACAGTGGCATGATGGCGATGGAATGGCCCCGATCGACAGTAACAGGGGCTTCTTATACATTATCACAACAAAGAAAGCTGCATTTTGCCGCAAAGGGCGTTAACATTATAATTCTAAGGCGTTTTCATGGTAATCTACAGAAACGTGGTTTAGAACAGAGAATATAATGACATAATACGAAGATATTAATTAACATTTCTTCAAGCAACACCAAAACCCATAAGTCATTGGTATCTATGGCTACTGTCCTAAAATCTTATCATTGTCTCCAGTCTAGGTCCCTAAATTCTTACATCCTGACATTTTAACTACTCTACTCTTCGCTACCACACTATCACGTATAAGCATACTGACCATATATTTGGTAACCTGTGACCCTATTGATTGATCCAATCTTCCTCTACGCACATCGGCTGAGGTTGCTAGGAGACATGATCTCATTTTCCATCCTCCATTTAATACATTTTATCAGCTCTTTTGTAAAAGTTGAATCTTCTCTAACTTTCAACAAAATGGCTGCTAGAGACAACATGGCCGCTCAGTATATTATGACTGACCATTCTCTTACAAGTCCCCCTCTTGTACTCTATCCAGAGTACAACATACAGTACTGTAATATTCATGGGTGAATTATTGAAAATAAGAATATGGAGGTAATTCAGCACTTTATGCTCGTGTGTGTGTAAGGCAAAAGTCTCTAAAAATAGAACAAACACATAATAAAAAAAAATAATTCAAATAGTCCCGAAAAAAAATAAGTTGCACAATAGTCAAGTCTTTTGGTCTATTTCTTCTCATTCTTTGTCTTCTGGATTTTCCTGATCTAAATAGTCCCGAAAAAAAATAAGTTGCACAATAGTCAAGTCTTTTGGTCTATTTCTTCTCATTCTTTGTCTTCTGGATTTTCCTGATCTTCTCCCCCTCTCACACTATCAGAGTCCCACTGTATAGTGTGAAACATCTTCTCCTGATCATCCAATAGGTTCACGGTCCCAGGAGTCGAATATGAAAATCTTCAGCTGACCTGGAGGAAATAGAAAAAAAAAGCGGAGTATCAGTCCTTACCAGAAATCTCAGTAAAATAATTAAGAAGTCTACACTGATTGATATGAACCATTTTAACAACTTTGTAGCTTGAAATTTGAGCAAAGACTTAATCATTGTAGTTGGAATATAAGGCACAAGTCTATCATTAACCCGTTTGTAGTACAAGTACTCCCCCTCAATGGGCAGGGACTCAAGGGAATTGAACAGAGATGAGTCTCCATCCTTCTCCTGTGCTTTTACAAGATTTTGAAGAGAAGAATAAACAAGGGGGGGCTCTCGGGGTTTTTTTAGTAACTGCAGCGATGACTTCTTGGGGATATTTGTCCTCGCCTGTGAGAGCAGCTTCCCTGGCTGCGTGATCTACATATGCATTGCCAAGGATGTGAGGGTCAGGAATTAGCCTTTGGTGTCCTTTAATTTTGCAGAAGGACCATAATTTTGGAAATTCTTTACCCCGTTGCTCAATTTGTTTTAGAATGTCTGCATGCTGCAAGGGCTTGTTCTGAGAATCAACCATCCCCCTAAGGGCCCATACATTAAGATATAGAGTGAGTGACGACACGACATATGCGCTATCACTGAAGATATTCATTGGCTCTGGACACACGAGAATGACCTGTAGAGCTGCTTCCAACTCAGCTCTTTGAGCGGAGAAATGACCAGGGAGTTTATACTGCAGCAGCAATGGCTTAGCTGGAAACCACACAGCGAAGCCTGTGACGTAATGCCCCTCATGCCAATAGCGAGCTCCGTCAATATAGGCACAGGGGATTCCCTCTTGAAAGTCTGCTTGGAAGGGAGAGGGAGTAACATTAGCCTGTTCAATTTGACAATCGTGACTTTTTCCTGCATACTGCATCATCTGGGCTAAGTGATATTTCTCACCTACTTCAACTTGTAAGTCTCTAGTCTCAAAATCAATGATCCATTGGGCCATTCTCTGTGAATTGATACCTGAAGCTTTTCCTTTCAGCAAAGTTTTTAAGGTGACATGTGGGGTCTGTAGAATTAAAGGAGCAAATCCCACTATATGCTTCACTTGATTCATAGTCCAGTGCACGCCCAGTAGGTGCTTCATGCACTGAGTGAATCCTTTTTCCACGGGGGTCAGCAACCTAGAGTAATAACCTAGGGCATACAACTGACTAGACACTTCTGAGCTTTCTTTGGGCCATTTTTGTAGGAGCACAGAAGAAATAGAGATATCACCGGTGTGAGTCTGAATGTAGAAAGGCTGGGAAGGGTCAGGGTTAACCAATGCAGTAGCTGCCGTAAGGGCGCGCTTCAATCCCTCAAAAGCCTGTAAGGCGGTTCCCTCTACATTAACAGGGTCAAAGTCATTATCAATATTTTTCAATAAATCATACAGTGGTTTATCCAAATAAGCAAAATCTTCAATGAATTCTCTGGAAAAATTAATAAGACCCCAAAATTTTCTGAGTTCAGTAATATTAGTTGGTAGGGGAACAGCTTGAATAGCTTTAACCCTATCATGCATGGGCTTCTTTCCTTCTGCTGAGACAGACACACCCAGAAATTTAACCTCTGATTTCATCAATTGTACTTTATCCAGACTCATTTTGAGTCCTGCATTTTGTAAAGCCTGACAAACATTTTCAAGGGTTTCTCTGTGTTCACATTCATCGACAGTTTGAATCAATAAATAATCAACATACTGCAAGACTTTGTCTCCGTAACCCAGGGGCTCTAACATCTGATCTAATGCCTGATGGAAATACACAGGAGAACTGTGAAATCCCATGGGCAACCGCGTGCGAAGCGGAGTGCAGATTCAGGTGTTAGGGGTACTGAGAAAAAGCCATTTGCAATATCCAAACAAGAAAATACCTTACAATCACTCCTCAGCTGTGACATAACTTCAGGGACAGATGCCACAAGGTGAGCAGCTGAGGGAGTGTACTTATTTACAAGTCTCAGGTCTACAACCATTCGAAAACTGCCATCTTCCTTTTTTACAGGTAGAATAGGACTGTTACATGGAGAATTACCTTTCACAACAACACCTTGTTTCTCCAATTCACTGACTGCTACCCTTATGTAAGGGATTGCGTCCTCCGGAATACGGTACTGACGCTGGAAAGGTGGCAGTTTTTCACCATCAATTTTAACCTGAGTTTGCATTAACCCACAATCAGTTTTCTTTAAGATCCACAATTCAGGGAACTTTTGCTTCAATTCATTCTTTAAAGCATCATTGTCAGTGTTTTCAACATTTTCATTAGCACCTAATCCGAAGCTAGCAATGGGTAATTTATGACTCTCCTCCTCCTCTACATGGACAATTACAGAACAGATAGTGGCTTCTTTCTTCCGCCACAAGACTTTGTTACATAAATCAACAACAATTCCCATTGCTCCCAAAACATCAGTTCCCAAAATAGTGTACCGTAACTGTGGGTTTACCCAAAAAGCGCATCGAAGACCCCTTTGCTTCGATCCCCCTGTGTCCTGAAATTTCAGGTTTACTGGACGCCTTTTTTCTGCTTGAATACAGGAGTCCTCAAATTCTACAAAAGTGTAGTCTCAGGCAGTCCAGGGGGTGACTGCAATTTGTGTCGCGTTATTGAAACTGAGGCTCCTGTATCGATGAGGATGTCTTCCCAAGACAGCCCCTCCATTCTCCCTCTGACATAAGGTCTACCGTCCCTGCACAGGGAAAGGGGGGGCAAGGAGGGTGAGGGGAACAGGGGGAGCACTCCATCAATCAGTGTTACCTGCCGTGGGAAGCCCGAAAAATCCATCATCCCCATCTGGGCACGGCTTCCGTCCAACAGCTGCCACCTCCGCCCCAAAGAGATCCTTAGTCAGGGTCTGGTCCTCATGTTCCCGTAGCTCCTTAATCAGCGGAGCATAGGGATGAGGAGGAGTGACCCCTCCCTGAATAGCATGGACCTCCGGGCACGGATGAGTGAAAGCTATTGGGGAGGGAGCAGAAGCAGAGGGCTCCTGTGAGACTGGGTTAACCATTTGAAGAACGTTGTACTGCTGATACTGCCTAGGGTCATTCACTGCTGGATACGGAGGTCTAACTCCGAAAGGTGGTCTAGAGAACTCCCGGGTCTGTTGGGGGTTAAATGGTGCCCGGGGTTCTCGGGGTACAATCCCTGGCTCAAGGTTGGGACAAAAACGTCTAACATGTCCTAAATGTCCACGAAAATAACACAAGGGGGGACCTCTCATAGGATCCTGTGGGGGCTCTGCCGAACGGGACCTGCCCATTCTCGGCAGCTGCGCATACCCCCCCGGAACTCCTGGCCTCCCCTAATCAACAGATACACCCCGAGGTGAATGGCATGCAAAAACATTGGACTCATCACCCTTCACCTCGGACTGCATCGTCCTAACAAAACACTTTCCTCCCAATTAGGCAAATTTTTTATAAATTTAAGATGGATCAGGAACATTTGGTCAGGGATATTTTTCTCGGGGTTGAAGCAGCTTCACACCTAACCTAGGGTCTGCATGTGCTGGAGCTGTTGGGACAATATATCTTTCCTCAACTGTATCTGCATAAGCTGGAGCTGTTGGGACACTATATCTTGTCATGTACTACTTCACTCATTCTCCTAACTCTTCTCCAGTCTACAAGTGTATTTACATCAGCACTGTGTTTCGAAGCTGCAGTGTCCATCTGTGACATAACTGCTCTCAGCTGCTGCTGCTCGCACCCCTCCTCTCTGTGCTTCGCTGCTAGCTCCAGCATCTCGCTCAGCTGTTCTGATCTCTCCCTATACGCTGCCCCTCCCCGGGTGATCATGTTAACATATTGCTGTGTAAGCTACCTATCAAGAGCCTGATCAAAAGTTATGACTGTCTTACACAAAGCCACTACTTGGCTATTAGCTTAACCTAGCGAATTTTTTTCTATCTAGTTCCCTGTTCTCTGTGGTAAACCATCGCATACAATTTAACCACGTGGTTTCCACATTAACCCCCTCCAGCTGGGGTGTGCCAGCATATTTCTCTGCCTGCTTCCGTAACCACTCCATATTTACAGTGGTCTACAAGGACGAGTTTTACTCTGTCCTAGTATCAACGAATGCAATTTAAGCAAAGTTAGATACTCACACCTCTCAGATGGAAGACCTCGCTGCAGCTGTTTGGGGTCGACCAGATATCAAAAGAGGTGCAGCCGTGATTCCAGCCTCACTCGTTACGCTTGCCAAGCGTCTCCCCACGCCCTTTTAAAGCTTCTTGCTACCCGGCACAACAAATTCTCACGTCCTTGTAGATAGCTTCTTCTTAGTTACTCATCTTTTTATAGTCTTTTTCTTTGTCCGTGGTTTTATTATAAAAAAATCGGGCAGGCGGTTTCAGAGCGATCACGAGAGGTTCTCCTTCAGGCTGGCTTCCTTTGACCGGTTTAACGTATGGCCATACGCGTTTCTTTTATTTTTTCTCTTCCTCTTCCCACCTCCAAGCCCTCATCTGCGGCTTCTTCCACAAAGGTTCTTCTGGAGGCCACTCTCCGGAGCTGCTCCTCCTGGCTGGCAATCGCCACTTGTAAGAAAAAGTCCTACTGAGAGCTGGAAGAGTCGGGAAGAAGTTCCACAGACGATCTCTTATCAAGCTGAGGTTGAAGGTTTATTCGGAAAAACACAGCAAAACAGATACAGAATAACAGAGGAGTTGGAATATGCGGGCAAAAACAGGAATTCAGACTGGCAGAGATTTGCTAGGAAGTCTGGCGATGGTAAGGCTCTGTGCCCTGGCCATGGTGAGGCACAGTGGCATGATGGCGATGGAATGGCCCCGATCGACAGTAACAGGGGCTTCTTATACATTATCACAACAAAGAAAGCTGCATTTTGCCGCAAAGGGCGTTAACATTATAATTCTAAGGCGTTTTCATGGTAATCTACAGAAGCGTGGTTTAGAACAGAGAATATAATGACATAATACGAAGATATTAATTAACATTTCTTCAAGCAACACCAAAACCCATAAGTCATTGGTATCTATGGCTACTGTCCTAAAATCTTATCATTGTCTCCAGTCTAGGTCCCTAAATTCTTACATCCTGACATTTTAACTACTCTACTCTTCGCTACCACACTATCACGTATAAGCATACTGACCATATATTTGGTAACCTGTGACCCTATTGATTGATCCAATCTTCCTCTACGCACATCGGCTGAGGTTGCTAGGAGACATGATCTCATTTTCCATCCTCCATTTAATACATTTTATCAGCTCTTTTGTAAAAGTTGAATCTTCTCTAACTTTCAACAAAATGGCTGCTAGAGACAACATGGCCGCTCAGTATATTATGACTGACCATTCTCTTACAGTGACAACTTATCCACCACTTGGTCCCATATCTGCTGCATTCTCACAAATCACCCAGATAACAATCATTCTCTGAGAGACAGGAAGATCAGAAATAAAATCCATTGAGATATGGGTCCATGGCCTCTTGGGCACCGGCAGGGGCATCAGCAACCCACTAGAACGAGAACAGGGTTTAGACGGAGAACAAGTCCCACAGGACTGTACAAAATTCCTGACATCACGAGATAAGGTAGGCCACCAAAACGACCGACTCACCAAATCTCTGGTATAGAGTTGAGCGAAACGGGTCGAAAAATTTCAAAAGTCGCCGACTTTTGGCAAAGTCGGGTTTCATGAAACGAAACCCGACCCTAGGATGAGGTCGGCCACGAGGTCGGCGACTTGCGCGCCAAAGTCGCGTTTCAAAAGTTTGTTTTGCGCTCTTTTTCAGCCAATCATTATCCACGGACACTGTGGGCAACGTGATGACATAGGCACGGGTCACCACCATCTTTCAGAAGGGCATGCAAGTGATTGGCTTGCTTTGGGGGGCGTCACAGGGGGTATAAAAGGGCGTGCACGCCGACCGCCATGTTACTCATGCTGATCTCAGAATAGAGAGAGCTGCTGCTGCTGCTGATTTTGTAGGGAGAGCGTTAGGCAGGGAAGAAGACACCAAAAACTTCTTCTGCTGCTAGCGATTTTGCCTGTACAACACACCAGTCACTGTGTGTGCAGTGCAAGGGGAGGCTATATAGTGGTGTATCAGTGGTGTTGGTTGTTGGGCTGCCTTCTAAGGCTTCCTGACATTCCTGCATTGCTGTCTACCCACTGCTCCGCAAACTACTTTTTTAAAAGCAATCCCAATTTTTTTTTTGTCCTGCTGAGAAGAAAAAAAAACTGCTTCTGCTGCTAGCGATTTTGCCTGTACAACACATCAGTCACTGTGTGTGCAGTGCAAGGGGAGGCTATATAGTGGTGTATCAGTGGTGTTGGTTGTTGGGCTGCCTTCTAAGGCTTCCTGACATTCCTGCATTGCTGTTTACCCACTGCTCCGCAAACTGCTTTTTTAAAAGCAATCCCAATTTTTTTTTTTTGTCCTGCTGAGAAGAAAAAAAAACTGCTTCTGCTGCTAGCGATATTGCCTGTACAACACATCAGTCACTGTGTGTGCAGTGCAAGGGGAGGCTATATAGTGGTGTATCAGTGGTGTTGGTTGTTGGGCTGCCTTCTAAGGCTTCCTGACATTCCTGCATTGCTGTTTACCCACTGCTCCGCAAACTGCTTTTTTAAAAGCAATCCCAATTTTTTTTTTTTTGTCCTGCTGAGAAGAAAAAAAAACTGTTTCTGCTGCTAGCGATTTTGCCTGTACAACACACCAGTCACTGTGTGTGCAGTGCAAGGGGAGGCTATATAGTGGTGTATCAGTGGTGTTGGTTGTTGGGCTCCCTTCTAAGGCTTCCTGACATTCCTGCATTGCTGTTTACCCACTGCTCCGCAAACTGCTTTTTAAAAGCAATCCCAATTTTTTTTTTGTCCTGCTGAGGTACTGAGCGTGCATTTTTTCACACCATACAGCGGTGTACGCTCCTCACACAGTATCGTGTAACGGCTGTTATCACAGCCACAGTGAAGCTATCAGTGTGTCACTCTGTGAGAATAAAACGAGGACATGTTCCGTTCTTACAGACCTGCACTCTAGGGAGATTCCTATTCTGCTCAATTCTACATACACCTTGTAGTTTGTGATACACTAGCCAATTTCTGCCTGTGACATAGCGCTGTGATATTCAGTGGGCCTCACACAATCCATAAGTGTCCAGTGTCCACAAGTATGTGCAGAAATTCAAAATCTCCCTTATCCTCTAGTCACTTTGGTCACAGCTGTGCCATCGAGCCTGTGACAGAGCGCTCAGATATTCAGTGGGCCTCACACAATCCAAAAGTGTCCAGTGTCCACAAGTGTGTGCAGAAATTCAAAATCTCCCTTATCCTCTAGTCACTTTGGTCACAGCTGTGCCACCGAGCCTGTGACAGAGCGCTCAGATATTCAGTGGGCCTCACACAATCCAAAAGTGTCCAGTGTCCACAAGTGTGTGCAGAAATTCAAAATCTCCCTTATCCTCTAGTCACTTTGGTCACAGCTGTGCCATCGAGCCTGTCACATAGCGCTCAGATATTCATTGGGCCTCACACAATCCAAAAGTGTCCAGTGTCCACAAGTGTCTGCTGAAATTCAAAATCTCACTTATCCTCTAGTCACTTTTGTCACAGCTGTGCCATCGAGCCTGTGACATAGCGCTCAGATATCAGTGGGCCTCACACAATCCAAAAGTGTCCAGTGTCCACAAGTGTCTGCAGAAATTCAAAATCTCCCTTATCCTCTCGTCACTTTTGTCACAGCTGTGCCATCGAGCCTGTCACATAGCGCTCAGATATTCATTGGGCCTCACACAATCCAAAAGTGTCCAGTGTCCACAAGTGTCTGCTGAAATTCAAAATCTCACTTATCCTCTAGTCACTTTGGTCACAGCTGTGCCATCGAGCCTGTCACATAGCGCTCAGATATTCATTGGGCCTCACACAATCCAAAAGTGTCCAGTGTCCACAAGTGTCTGCTGAAATTCAAAATCTCCCTTATCCTCTAGTCACTTTTGTCACAGTTGTGCCATCGAGCCTGTGACATAGCGCTCAGATATCAGTGGGCCTCACACAATCCAAAAGTGTCCAGTGTCCACAAGTGTCTGCTGAAATTCAAAATCTCATTTATCCTCTAGTCACTTTGGTCACAGCTGTGCCATCAAGCCTGTCACATAGCGCTCAGATATTCATTGGGCTTCACACAATCCAAAAGTGTCCAGTGTCCACAAGTGTCTGCTGAAATTCAAAATCTCCCTTATCCTCTAGTCACTTTTGTCACAGCTGTGCCATCGAGCCTGTGACATAGCGCTCAGATATCAGTGGGCCTCACACAATCCAAAAGTGTCCAGTGTCCACAAGTGTTTGCAGAAATTCAAAATCTCCCTTATCCTCTCGTCACTTTTGTCACAGCTGTGCCATCGAGCCTGTCACACAGCGCTCAGATATTCATTGGGCCTCACACAATCCAAAAGTGTCCAGTGTCCACAAGTGTCTGCTGAAATTCAAAATCTCACTTATCCTCTAGTCACTTTTGTCACAGCTGTGCCATCGAGCCTGTGACATAGCGCTCAGATATCAGTGGGCCTCACACAATCCAAAAGTGTCCAGTGTCCACAAGTGTCTGCAGAAATTCAAAATCTCCCTTATCCTCTCGTCACTTTTGTCACAGCTGTGCCATCGAGCCTGTCACATAGCGCTCAGATATTCATTGGGCCTCACACAATCCAAAAGTGTCCAGTGTCCACAAGTGTCTGCTGAAATTCAAAATCTCACTTATCCTCTAGTCACTTTGGTCACAGCTGTGCCATCGAGCCTGTCACACAGCGCTCAGATATTCATTGGGCCTCACACAATCCAAAAGTGTCCAGTGTCCACAAGTGTCTGCTGAAATTCAAAATCTCCCTTATCCTCTAGTCACTTTTGTCACAGCTGTGCCATCGAGCCTGTGACATAGCGCTCAGATATCAGTGGGCCTCACACAATCCAAAAGTGTCCAGTGTCCACAAGTGTCTGCTGAAATTCAAAATCTCCCTTATCCTCTAGTCACTTTTGTCACAGCTGTGCCATCGAGCCTGTGACATAGCGCTCAGATATCAGTGGGCCTCACACAATCCAAAAGTGTCCAGTGTCCACAAGTGTCTGCTGAAATTCAAAATCTCACTTATCCTCTAGTCACTTTGGTCACAGCTGTGCCATCGAGCCTGTCACATAGCGCTCAGATATCAGTGGGCTCACACAATCCAAAAGTGTCCAGTGTCCACAAGTGTCTGCAGAAATTCAAAATCTCCCTTATCCTCTCGTCACTTTTGTCACAGCTGTGCCATCGAGCCTGTCACATAGCGCTCAGATATTCATTGGGCCTCACACAATCCAAAAGTGTCCAGTGTCCACAAGTGTCTGCTGAAATTCAAAATCTCACTTATCCTCTAGTCACTTTTGTCACAGCTGTGCCATCGAGCCTGTGACATAGCGCTCAGATATCAGTGGGCCTCACACAATCCAAAAGTGTCCAGTGTCCACAAGTGTCTGCAGAAATTCAAAATCTCCCTTATCCTCTCGTCACTTTTGTCACAGCTGTGCCATCGAGCCTGTCACATAGCGCTCAGATATTCATTGGGCCTCACACAATCCAAAAGTGTCCAGTGTCCACAAGTGTCTGCTGAAATTCAAAATCTCCCTTATCCTCTAGTCACTTTGGTCACAGCTGTGCCATCGAGCCTGTCACATAGCGCTCAGATATTCATTGGGCCTCACACAATCCAAAAGTGTCCAGTGTCCACAAGTGTCTGCTGAAATTCAAAATCTCACTTATCCTCTAGTCACTTTGGTCACAGCTGTGCCATCGAGCCTGTCACATAGCGCTCAGATATTCATTGGGCCTCACACAATCCAAAAATGTCCAGTGTCCACTAGTGTGAGCAGAAATTCAAAATCTCCCATGTTCTATAGACACCTTGTAACTTGTTTTACATTACTATATAGTTTGTTGGATTTTGTCTACATTTTTACAAAAAATGAGGAAGGCTGGTGGAAGAGGCCGTGGAATTGGGCGGGGGTTGGCAGCTGGTAATGATGGTGTTGGTGGTGGATCTGATGGTAGTGGCAAGAGCAAAATAGGACCGAATGCAGGAGGTGTTGAGCCTGCGTCATTGTCTGGCTCTATAAAGCTTCGAAGGCTTAGTTTTCTAGGAGTTGGCAAACCGCTTTTAAAGCCAGAGCATCAGGAAAAAGTTTTGTCTTACATTGCTGACTCAGCCTCCAGCTCTATCGCCTCCTCTTCTTCAGTTGTAAAAAGTAAAAGCACTGAGTCGTCATTGGAGGCTCATGTTCATGAACCACACCTTTCCTTGTGTCCTTCACCCCAACCAAGATTGAAGGATGACGCAGGCCATACTACTGATTACTCCATGGAGCTGTTTTCACATACCATGCCTGGATTATCAAGTCAAATGGTGAATTACCCAGGCCAAGATGAATCTGACATGGAGTGCACTGATGCACAGCCGCTGATGGATGATTCTGCTGGTACATTCACTCAGAGCACTACATTGTCCTCGCAGTGTACAGAGCCAGATTTTGACCCTGATGAGACTCAGGTGCCCCTTCCCGCACACTATACCACCATACACGGTGACACAGAGGAAGGTGCACATGACATTGAAGAGGAGGTGATGGATGACCCAGGTGTTGACCCAGATTGGCATCCATTGGGGGAAGAGGGTGCCTCTGCCAATAGCTCAGAAGAGGAGGAGGAGCATCCGCCACAGGCATCGACATCGCAACAGCTGTTATCTGGCAGGCACGGAGCAGTCCAAAAACGGGTTACAAAAAGCCGAAAAGTTGCTGGACTGCTTGGCCAGACGGTCAAAATAGCACAGCGTGCAAGGACGCAAAATGTCTTCCACAGTAGAAAGAGTGCAGTGTGGCACTTTTTTGAACAAAATCCTAATGATCAGGCCAAGGTTATCTGTAAGAAGTGCGCAAAGACCTTTAGCCGAGGGAAAAATCTGAAAAATTTGAATACCAGTTGCATGCTTAGACATTTAACCACCATGCACTTGCAAGCGTGGACACAACACCAAACCTCATGTGCAACTGATCACAACGAAGGTAGTCAGCAACGCTACATTGTTTCCCCCACTGTAAGCCCACCGGTTAGCACAGCAGCAAATGTTGAGGTGTCGTTGCAAGGCCACAGCAGTCAGGGAATCCCACTGTTATATCAACAAAAGACTGATTCTAGGCCATCAGAAAGAACACCAACTCCATCACCATCATCAACCCTCTCTCAGTCCACCCTGTCCACCGCTACTTCCACCATATGCAGCTCTCAAGTCCTGCTCACCCTCCCAGACACTATGAGTAGGTCAAGAAAGTACTCAGTCTCTCATCCGCGTACACTGGGTTTGAACGCCCACATTGCCAAACTAATCTCGTTTGAGATGATGCCCTTTCGGTTGGTGGAAAGCACAGCTTTCCGCGAACTCATGGCCTATGCAGTACCACGCTATGACCTACCCAGTCGCCACTTCTTCTCTCGCAAAGCCATCCCAGCCCTCCACCATCATGTGAAAGACCGCATTGTCCATGCACTCAAGCAGTCAGTGAGCGGAAAGGTGCACCTCACAACTGATGCATGGTCCAGTCGGCATGGCCAGGGCCGTTACGTGTCCATCACTGCGCACTGGGTTAATGTGGTGGATGCAGGGTCCACAGGGGACAGCGGAGGTGGGACAGTGCTGCCTAGCCCACGGTATAGGAAACAGTTGGCTGTAGGCGTTCGACCGTCCTCCTCCTCCTCCAGAAGCGAAAGCTCGTCCACAGAGCGCAGTCGTACGAGCACTCCATCTGCAGCTGCCACTGTTGCACACGAGGTGTCCCCCTATCGAGCAGCTAGTGGAAAGCATCAGCAGGCAGTGTTGCAGATGATGTGTTTGGGTGACAGACACACCGCCGAGGTGCTGGCCGAGTACTTTCAGCGACAAACTGAGTCATGGCTGGGCAGTGTACATCTTGAGGCAGGCAAGGTAGTTCGTGATAACGGGCGTAATTTTGTGACAGCCATAGCCCTTTCAAAACTCAGCCACATACCTTGCTTGGCTCACACCTTGAACTTGGTGGTGCAGTGCTTCCTCAAAAATTATCCGGAGTTAACAGCCCTGCTCCAGAAGGTGCGAAGACTGTGCGCGCACATCCGCCGGTCGCCTGTACACTCCGTTCGTATGCAGAAGCTGCAGCGATTGCTCCACCTTCCCAACCACCGCCTCATTATCGACATTGCAACAAGGTGGAACTCCACCCTGCACATGGTGGAGCGGCTGTGCAAGCAGAGGCAGGCCATAATGCATTTGTGGGAGGATACACAGCCAGGCACTTTGAGAGCAGACATGGAGTTGACCGGTGTGCAGTGGTCGAAGCTGAAAGACCTATGTAAAGTCCTTCAGTGTTTTGAGGAATGCACACGGCTGGTAAGTGCAGACGACGCCATCCTAAGCATGAGCATCCCACTTATGCGTCTGCTCATGCAAACTTTGACGCACCTTAAGGAGCAGGCTTCTGCAGCCAATGTTGATGAGGAGGAAGAGGAGGAGGGAATCCTTGATGACATTCAGCCATTGTCTGCTCAGGGACCTCTCCTGGACGAGGTGGAGGACGAAGAGGAGGAGGAGGATGATGATGGGGATGATTACTTAGGGGAGGAGGATGCATCTCGTGGGGCAAGTGAAAATGTTGGCGTGGCAAGGTCTGGTACAGGGTTTGTGCGTGACTGGAGGGATGTGGATTTGCCAGAAAGTGCTCCTCCAACCAGTGCATCATTGACACCGGGAACATTGGCCCACATGTCAGATTATGCCTTGCAGATCCTAAAAAGGGACCCCCGCATTGCCAAAATGATGAACGATGACGACTACTGGTTGGCCAGCATCCTGGATCCACGCTATAAAGGCAAATTACAAAACATCATGCCACAGGAGAACCTTGACCTAATATTGGCTAATAAACAAGCAACTCTGGTAAATCGGTTGCTTGAGGCATTCCCAGCACACAGCAGCGGTGATGGTTCTCACACGAGCCGTACGGGCCGGGGGCAGCTTGGCAGAGGTGTTCGTGGTGCACACAGCAGAAGTGGCGTTGGAGACAGGGGTTTCATGACAATGTTGTGGACTGATTTTTCAAGTACCGCTCACACAACTGGTAATACTGCATCGATGGAAAGTGACAGGAGACAGCAGTTGTCAACTATGGTTACAAACTACTTTTCCTCCCATATCGATGTTCTCCCACACAGGTCATTCCCCTTTGACTATTGGGCCGATAAACTGGACACCTGGCCTGAATTGGCCCAATATGCCTTACAGGAGCTCGCTTGCCCAGCTGCAAGTGTGCTATCGGAAAGAGTCTTCAGTGCAGCTGGATCAATCCTGACAGAAAAAAGGACCCGTCTGTCAACCCAAAATGTGGATGATCTAACCTTCATTAAAATGAACCACGCATGGGTTTCCAAGGATTTTGTCCCACCTTCCCCTGATGACACATAGGGTGACAGAAAAATGGCTTGCTTTGGTCCACCTCTTCCTGGGACTTGACCTATTTCACCTTTTGCATCAGCTGAATGTCCAACATCAACATATGCCACTTTCTAAAACTCCCTAACTGTGCTGCCTCCCCCCCCATGGCCGGGGTCACCACCTAGCGCACGACACCGTGCGAGTGCCGTTGCCCTGGACAGGTGGGTAGGTCAACTCTTGGGCGCGGGCACTGGCACAGGGTCCTTCATAGTGCAATCAAGTGTCTCTGACGGTGGTGGTGCACACCCGCCATCAGACACACCGCCGTACTATGAGGGGCCCAGTGCCAGTACCGACGCCCACAAGTGGGCCCCCCTTGCTTGGGCAGGGCCCCAGCATTTGCAATCTTTACCTCTCCCTGCTCCTCCGCTGTGTAGTCTGGGCCGTCAAATCCATACTGTGCCTGACACCGTCTGAGCCTGCCTCCTGATGTATAGACATATATTTTGAATGTGTACGCTATCCATACATGTTATCCGGGGATACGGTACCCTTTCTAACCTTTGTGCAATCACGTGCAATCCATACTGGGCCTAACACCGTCTGAGCCTGCCTCCTGATGTATAGACATATATTTTGAATGTGTATGCTATCCATACATGTTATCTGGGGTACGGTACCCTTTCTAACCTTTGTGCAATCACGTGCAATCCATACTGGGCCTAACACCGTCTGAGCCTGCCTCCTGATGTATAGACATATATTTTGAATGTGTACGCTATCCATACATGTTATCTGGGGATACGATACCCTTTCTAACCTTTGTGCAATCACGTGCAATCCATACTGGGCCTAACACCGTCTGAGCCTGCCTCCTGATGTATAGACATATATTTTGAATGTGTACGCTATCCATACATGTTATCCGGGGATACGGTACCCTTTCTAACCTTTGTGCAATCACGTGCAATCCATACTGGGCCTAACACCGTCTGAGCCTGCCTCCTGATGTATAGACATATATTTTGAATGTGTACGCTATCCATACATGTTATCTGGGTATACGGTACCCTTTCTAACCTTTGTGCAATCACGTGCAATCCATACTGGGCCTAACACCGTCTGAGCCTGCCTCCTGACGTATAGACATATATTTTGAATGTGTACGCTATCCATACATGTTATCCGGGGATACGGTACCCTTTCTAACCTTTGTGCAATCACGTGCAATCCATACTGGGCCTAACACAGTCTGAGCCTGCCTCCTGATGTATAGACATATATTTTGAATGTGTACGCTATCCATGCATGTTATCTGGGGATACGGTACCCTTTCTCACCTTTGTGCAATCACGTGTAATCCATACTGGGCGTGAGAACGGCTGGCGAGCTGTTAAGCAAGCTACAGCACCTGTGGTTTGCACACGTAAGTTTTTCATTTTTTCAGGAATGACGGTTAGGCCTAATTCCGGAACTGCAGTTGACCTGCACTTACTGGGAAATCATTGTTCGCGGGTAATAATTGTAATCAGTGATCCCCATCACTAACGTTGTTCAGCGGGTTATCTGCACCTGTAAGCGACAAACGCTGGCCTTTTCAGTGTAGCGCACATGCAGCCACGGACATGTAAGGGCATGACACACCAGTTATTGGCCAATCTCATGTGCCAGAGCCTCACGTGTCCCTCTAGTAAGCCGGACTCGGACCGCGGGGCATGACGGAGTCTCGTTCGTTAACGGAACTAAGCTTGCAATGTGTGCATCTGTTCTGTAGCTGGCATAGTTGAGGTTTCCCAGGTGGAGTCGAATTTAACCATAGGCTCCACTCCTGGTGGTGCCCTTCTGGACATTCCTTTAAGGTTCAGCTTTGCAACCATACTGCCCACGTAAAACAAACACTTTGCCTTCATGAACGCTGTTTGGAGGATCATGACTCGTGGGAATAACGCCGCCCAATCAGTTAACCTGCTAGAGAGATCGTTCGTTGCTCCCAAGCATGACATCACACTCCCTAGGAAGAAGGTAATGCCACTGTGGCGACCGTACCCCTGGGGGCGACACAAGTGCACTGATGCCCAGCCACTGCTCGATGAATCTGCTGGTACATTGAGCCAGACCACTACATTCCCCTCGCACGCTACACGACCTGAATCTGACCCTGATGAAACTCAGGTTACCCTTCCCATATACAGTTCCATCTTACACGGTGACAAAGAGGAAGCTGCAGATGAAAGTGCAGGTTCGGCCCACCCACCATCAGACACACCACCGTACTATCAGGGGCCCTGTGCCAGTGCCGTCGCCAACGAGTGGGCCCCCCCTGCTTGCTCAGGATCACAGCACTTGCAAAGTTGAAATACTGTGCAGTGAGATGGAAGATGGGGACGACGAGGAGTCCAGACAAGTACAGGGATTCCCTATTGAGGAGACTTATTTGATTGTTTTCAATGTTGGGACAGCAATTTTTGGGGAGCACTATACTCTGGAGAATGATAGATGGGGCCCACCATACACTGGAACATTCCAAAGGTGGACATCAGACACTGGACCAGCATTTACAGGGCCCATTATACACTAGAGCATTAGAAATGGGGCCCATTATGTTTGGAGCATTATTTGGGCCCATAAGACAGTGGAGCTTCATCCATGGGGACCAACATATACTGTAGCATTATGTGGAGCTCATCATATACTGTTTCAAACATTATATGGGACCAATGATTCTGTATGGAGAAATAGATGGGCCTCGTCATGAGATGTAAAAAGTGAAGTATTTTTCATTGTACTATACCGCTATTTCTCTGCCGTATCGGAGCATGATGAGTTGTGGTATGTGTTAAAGGGGCGCTCTTTCGCCCAGGGCACATGAAAACCTGCAGCCAGCCCTCCCCCCCACAACTTTAGCCAAATAACCCCCATTTTTCAGTGCGTAACTTGTATTATGAAGTTGATTAAGGTTGACAAGCTTAAGTAAGAAGAATTGATGCTTTTGGCATTCAAATGGGCACTGTAGGTGTGTTTCCTGTCCTCCTCTCACTGCCGACTTTTATTCCCCATTGACTTACATTGGGTTTCGTGTTTCGGGACGACCCCGACTTTTCCCTATAATCGGACGATCTTGCTCGACCCGACTTTTGGAAAAGTCGGGTTTCACGAAACGAAACTCGACACTAAAAAACCAAGTCGCTCAACTCTACTCTGGTACCAAAAATACCCGCATGACCAGCCAATGCGGAGCAATGGACTTCAGACAACACTCTCTTTCTCCACTGGTCAGGAACATGCAATCTTCCCATAGGGCAATGCTCAGGTTTATCCTCCTGAAATTCCACCAGGGCACGTCTCAAATCGGGCAAAACGGCAGAAAGAACTACCCCCTCACCTAGGATAGTGGTAGGCTCAGTCACATTAAGAGAATCAGCAAAGAAACTCCTAGAAAGGGCGTCTGCCTTAACATTCTTAGTGCCCAGAAGAAAAGAGACCGCAAAATTAAAACTCGTGAAAAACAAGGCCCATCTAGCCTGTCTAGGATTCAAGCGTTTGGCCGACTCTAGATAAATCTGATTCTTGTGATCGGAGAGGACCACAAATTGATGTCTAGCTCCCTCCAACCAATGTCTCCACTCCTCAAATGCCCATTTCATGGCCAACAATTCCCAATTCCCCACATCATAGTTGCGTTCAGATGGGGAAAACTTTCGAGAAAAGAAGGCACAGGGATTCATCTTAGAAGTCACAGGGTCTTTTTGGGACAACACAGCTCCTACACCAATCTCAGAAGCGTCCACCTCCACTTAAAATGAAAGTGAGACATCAGGTTGCTGTTAAACTGGAGCTGAAGTAAATCTCTGCTTAAGCTCCTGAAATGCTGAGACAGCCTCAGGAGACCAATTCAGCACATCAGCTCCCTTCTTGGTCAGATCAGTCAGTGGTTTGACAATACTAGAAAAATTACCTATAAATTTACGATAGAAATTAGAAAAACACAAAAACTTCTGGAGAGCCTTCAGAGAAGTAGGCTGAACCCAATCATAAATGGCCTGTACCTTGGCTGGGTCCTTTTCAATAGTCGACGGAGACAAGATAAATCCCAAAAATGAAATCCTCTGCACACCAAAGAGGCATTTCGATCCCTTAACAAACAGGGAATTCTCCGTCAAAATCCGGAACACAGTGCGGACATGTTCCACATGGGAATCCCAATCACTAGAAAATATCAAAATATCATCCAGATAGATGATCAAAAACTTATCCACAACGTCTCGGAAAATATCATTCATAAAGGATTGGAAGACAGAAGGGGCATTAAGAATGCCCAAAAGGTATCACCAGGTACTCAAAATGTCCCTCTGGAGTATTAAACGCCGTCTTCCATTCATCCCTGTGCTTGAAGCAAATAAGATTATACGCCCCCCTGAGGTCAAGCTTAGTAAACCAGCAGGCACTCTTAATTCTGGAGAATAAAACAGACATCAGAGGTAACGGGTACTGATATTTAACCGTCATCTTGTTAAGGTAACGATAATCAATACACGGTCTTACTGAACCATCTTTCTTGGCCACAAAAAAAAACAGCTCCTAACGGTGACGAGGATGGTCTAATATGACCCTTCTCCAACGACTCCTTAATATAGGATCGCATTGCATCATGCTCGGGTACAGATAAGTTGAAAAGCCGACCCTTGGGAAATTTACACCCAGGCATCAACTCAATTGCACAGTCATAACTCCTATGAGGAGGCAAAGACGCAGACTTACTCTCACTAAAAACATCAGAGAAATCAGCCAGATAATCAGGAACATCATGAGACTGAGGAGAGGTGGAGAAAACAGGAGCATCCCTAAGAACACACTGACAACCCCAACTCACCACAGACACAGATTTCCAATCCAAAACTGGGTTATGAGTTTGCAACCAGGGGAACCCCAGAATAATAGTATCATGCAAATTATGCAGCACCAAAAATTTACAATTTTCTTGGTGGTCTGGGGCAACTCGCATTATCACCTGGGTCCAAAAATGAGGTTTATTCTCCACCAAAGGATTGGCATCAATACCCCTCAAAGGAATGGGCATCTGCAGAGGCGTCATGGACAAACCACAAAGTTTACCAAAGTCCAAATCCATCAGATTCAGAGCTACTCCTGAATCCACAAAAGCCTTAGTGGAAAATGTGGACAAGGAGCAGATCAGAGTAATTGCCAAAAGGAACTTAGGTTGTATACTGTCCACAGCAAATGTGGGTGCAAAACGTTTCTCTCATTTAGGGCAGACAGAAATAGTATGAGAGGCGTCTCCACAGAAAAAACACAGCTTATTACGCCTTCTAAACTCCCGACATTGCGCCCTAGACAAAACCCCCATCACATTGCATAGGTTCAGACATTTGTTCAAAAGGTGGCAGCGCCTCCCGTGTTGTTTTACGTTAACGTAAACGCTGATCAACTTGAATGGCTAATGACATAGAGCCATTCAGACCAGAGGGAACAGGAAATCCCACCATAACATCTTTTACGGTCTCTGACAAACCTTTCTGAAAGAGAGCTGCCAATGCACTATCATTCCATGTAGTAAGGACCGCCCACTTTTGGAATTTTTGACAGTACAACTCTGCAGGATCCTGACCCTGGTTTAATGCCAACAGGGTTCTCTCAACTTGATCAACGGCATTAGGTTCATCATACAACAACCCCAAGGCCTGAAAAAAAGCATCCACATTAGTCAGAATAGGATTTTCAGGTGTCAGAGAAAAAGCCCAATCTTGGGGCTCACCGCGTAGCAAGGAGATGACAATTTTAACCTGCTGCACAGAGCTCCCCAATGAGTTAGGCTTCAAAGCAAGAAATAATTTACAATTATTCTTAAAATTCAGAAATTTAGACCGATCCCCAGAAAACACATCAGGAGAAGGAATCTTGTGTTCAGCAGCATGTGACTGAATAAGGTAGGTGGAAATTCCCTGTGCTTCAGCAGCAAGCTGCTCCACATGATTAGACAGTTGCTTAATCTCCATTAGGAAAAAAAAAATCCTCCTACGGCCCCAGAAAAAAGAGGAAAAAATACATTAAAAAAAAAAATTCTGACACTTTTTTTTCTTTCTCTAACAATTCTTTCCTGCTTTTGAGTACCCTAGAATCTGCAGTATGGCTGGTGATTCTGTTATGAATGGGAAACCGAGGAGGAAAAACAAGACAACAAGCTAAGTCTCAGAAAACCAGAGAAGTTGGTAACTATGCAGATTGCAGATCCCTGATCTTAACCGCACAACTAGCAGCAGTCGTGGAGCATTCCTACTTTGGTCCTAGACACCTCATCACAACCGGAGAACTACATAAGCCTAAAGCCGGAAAAGAGGAAAACTAACTGCCCCAGAGCAGACCCCAAAGGAAAGACAGCCCCCCACATGTAACCAAATAGCAAAAAGGGAGCAGCATCCGTTCCGGGTGAAAAATAGCTTTATTTTGCCAATCAGAGATACAACGTTTCGACTAAAAAGGTCTTTATCATGCTTAAAATAAAGCTATTTTTCACCCGGGACGGATGCTGCTCCCTTTTTGCTATTTGGTTGCCTTTTTGAACCCATTGGGTCCTGGGATCCTTGGAGCGTGCATTCCATTCAGTTCGTGTGCTGTTGGCTGTTTTTCTTTTTCAGCCCCCCACATGTATTGACGGTGAAACAAGATAAAAATACAAACAAAGGCAGGAAAATAGACTGAGCAAACAATGGGGCCCGGCTAACTAAAAAGGACAGTAAAGGAAAGACACTGTCTGCAATCTGCCAAAAACAACCTACAAAAATATTGTCCAACACTTCGATTAGCAAAATTAACCCTGAAGTCACTAGACTTCTAAACCTATATCAGCACTCTGAAATATTTTGAGACAGAGCAAAAAAGAGGCCAATCTAATAAGGGACAAAAAGCAGATTGGCAAATACTGATTAATAGGAGTGGAATTTCCAAATAGCCCCAGCAGGGGCAGGCTGATTGCAAAACAAACTGAATTGACCAACAAGAGCAAGTGTGAACATTAGCAAAAAACAAACTTAACTTGAGAAGACTGGAAGAGAGCTGAAGTCCAGGCCCTGAGAAGCAGACTGAATCACCAGCACCCAGATAGGGCGTCGGCTGTCTTATATCCAGTCTGATACTCCAGAGATTCAATCGTTATTTTCCTCATCAGGTGGCAGATCACTACCACTTAAACCAACAGCACTACCTCCTGTCACCACCAGATGGAGAATGGAAGGGGGACTCTCAACTGGTGGAGCTGAAAATGAGTTCATGAAAGAATCCCAAGCCTTGCCTTCTGCGGTCTCCCATTCCTCTCTGTCTGCAGAGGAGCCGGCTCAGCAAAGACGTCATTCCTGGCATCTTGCTCAGTCCACTACTGTTGGCTTGGTTACTGCTGCCAGTCTGGGTTCAGCTATAGTGACATGCAATAGCCAGCAACAAGCAGCTCTTGGGACTAAGTCCTTCTTTCGGCCCACTGAGCATGCCCGAGGGAAGTCCTCTCATTGGAGGTCTGAGGTCACATGCTCAGGTCCTATTGCTGCTCCCATTGGACCACTAGGAAGGTCCCGGAAGGACGCTGCTATAAAAGAGTCGCATGGCCACACGGCCATGCGCTAATATAGAGACTTAATGCTGAAGTCGTGTGTGTGATGATGGATGCATGAAACTGGTGAATGACTCATTATAATTCCCCTCCCTTTGGTATGCATGTTTGTTGGGTCTAGAGTTTAGAGTCAGCACCGAGTACTGGCACTGCCAAGCGCCGCAGTGCTCCCAGCTCCACTCACATATTAGCGCCTGAGGGCGTCATTCAGCACATGGCATTTCAATACCGCAGGTACAGCATCCGTTAGAGTGGCGCCATTCATGTCTTATGCGCTTTCCAGTCCTAAGCTTAGGCTGGTTAGTGGCATCCGCCAGAGCTGCGCTGTACGCACTTAATGCGGTAAGCAAATATTAACTGCGCCCTGTGTCTGTTAATAGGGCACAACATTCTATAAGCATCTGTCCAGGCATCACTGTTGCATTGCTGAATGCTAGTGGGGCTAGAGGGACTCTAACCCTGTGACCTTGGGGCAGAGTCCAGTGTCTTTGCACTAGCGCTCCCCTGCCGAGTCCTGTAAGGATAAACAGGCTCTGGCACATGCTCCAGCGGCTTTGTGAGGTAACATAGTTTGCTCCTGTTCACACTGGGTCAGCGGTTAACCCGCCCGTGTTTAGTTAATGCTCCGCCATTACTAAGCAGCAGTTTTCCATCTCTGCACGGTGGACCCCAGGTTGCGATTGCACTTCCTTATATTTTATATTTGGTGCAATCCGCAACCCTAACAACTGCCCTCTTCTGCTCACAAATAGGGATGAGCTTTCCGATATTGAAATATCAGAAATCGGCCCGATATTTGCGATATCGGAATTCCAATTTCCGATTCCGATATTTTTTTCATATCGGAAATCCCATAATCCTTCAGCCTATAAGCGCTCCGTGGAGCCAATCAGGAGCTGAAGAATTGCTGACAACATTGTGTAACTCCCCTAAGCTTGGTAGGAGGCATCCAAACCTGCTAGCTAGGGGCTGCGCTGCGATTGTCTTGCTGGATGGTGTGATCAGGCAGTATAAAAGGCTGCGCCTGCCATTTTAGCCTCACTCTACTGTGAAAGCAGATAGGGATAGGTTGCTGTTGGAGATAGGGAGAGATCTCGTATCTTATAGAGATACAAATTCTTTTTCAGCGACTGTAGCAGCCAATGTGTGTGACAGAAGCAGTCTTTTTCCTCACTGACCCCACTCAGTTTCATTTTTTGCGCTGTGCAGGCTCTCAGTGAGGTGCTTAGTGAGACAGTGCAGAGCACATTCACTGCAGCTGCTGCAGCTCCTCTTGCTGCAGTACTGTGTGGTGTGTGTCTCACTGCCTTTTCTTTTCATCCCTTAAATCCCTTTCCCCTATTTTTTCCTAAAAGTTAAACACTATATAGGGATTGTGCTGTGAGGGACCCAAACAACCTCTGTGGCTGGTGCCACACAGCACCTGGCCCAGTCCCGGAGAATCCTTTTTTTTTTTGGTATCACAGCAGTGTCATTTACTGCGCAGTGACATCCGACCGTAACGTGTACACCAATACCACAAACACACATTACTCTTTGTGTAGTCCACACTAGATTCAAATAAAGTGTAGCAGACACACCATCATCATACAGTGCCATTAGTGTTTCTTATACCTGTTTGTAGTCCTACAGGAATAAGCACACTAATTCCTAATAATTACTTTCTTGCCGTTCTGAATCCATTGATAGAGATGAAGAAGGCAGGGAGTAAGGGACATCCCCGCGGCGACCGCGGAAGAGGTGCATCAGCAGCTAGACATGGTGCACATCCAGAGCAAGCAGCAGGCCCAAGTCACTCAGCACCTACTTTCACCCGGCAGCAGTCATTTATTCACAGCTTGTTAGGAGCGCAGGGCCATATGCTGATAAGAGAGGATCAAGTAGAAACCGTTGTTGGTTGGATGGCAGCTGAGGAATCCACCTCAATGAGCACAGCATCCTCCCAGGACCTCTCCACCACATCGGGTCAGGCCACTGAAAAGCAGCACCCATCTGCTTCTTCACCGCCCACTAAATTGCCCAGACATTCAGAGGGCCAGGAGCCAACCTTAATCCTCCTCTCAGAATCTGTTGGCTTGGAATCTGTGTGCCATCAAGACAGCACTCCTGCAGCTGAAGAAGAGGTAGTGTGCACAGATGCGCCACCACTGTGTCCGTCTGAGGAAGAAGTGGAGGGTGGGCCAGTGCCCACAGTGACCAGACCCCAGTCAGCAGATGATGATGAAACTCAGCTGCCAGTTTCTGCTGACGAAAGTGTACTGGATGACGAGGTCCTTGACCCATCATGGCATGCTGAGGGGCAGCAAGCAAGTGGGGATAGCTCAGAGGAAGAGCTTGCAGGTGTGGCGCAGCGTGGCCGTCCACGTGGGAGAGAAAGAGGGAAAAATTGGTTGTCGGCTCCCTCAACTTCAGCACCCGTTAGGAGCAGGGCTCTTTTAAAGAACACAAGGGGTGCGCCCAAGAGTTGTGGTGCATGGGCCTTTTTCAACCAAGTTGCAGATGACGTTACAGTCATCAGATGCAAGCTTTGTCGACAAACTGTGTGGAGAGGGAAGAACGTCAGCAACCTTAATACCACCAAAATGTTGACGCATGTCAGGAAGAGGCACCCTGTGGAGCGGCAGCATCACACCCAAGATGATTCACCACCTGCAGCTGGTTCGCTACCTTCCACTTCTTCAGCCACAGCGGCCACCTCTTACACCAGCTCGCAAACAGCTGCTCCCGCTTCCTCGCCAGAATGCCAGGGTGCATCTGCAGGCAGTGTTGTGCGGCGGCACACTGTCTGTACTTTGTCAGTATCAGAATCCCAATTGCTGGCATCCTCACACTCCCAATCCGGTGTGCAGCCATCTTTCACATAGGTGTGGCAGAAAAGGCGCCCGTACTCGGCAAACACCCACGAGCACAGGGCATGAATTCTCGCATTGCCAAACTGCTTGCAGTGGAAATGCTGCCATTCTGGCTGGTGAGCAAGCCAGCCTTTATCGATATGTTAGGGTTTGCAATCCCACAATACAGCGTTCCCAGCCGCTTCTACTTCAGCAGGCAAGCTGTCCCCGCCCTACAACAGCATGTGGAGCATAAAATTAAGCATGCGCTACAAAATGCAGTTAGTAGCAAGGTCCACCTGACCACCGACGCGTGGACCAGTCAGCATGGCCAGGGACGCGCTACATTTCCATCACCGCCCATTGGGTAAATGTAGTTGAGCCTGGAACTGAAGTAGACAGTGCAAGTGCGAGGGTCCTGCCAACTCCACGGATTGCAGGCCTCTCCTCCGTACAAATTGACTCCTCGTCAGACTCGCCTGCACCCAGACGTACCACAACAACCGATTTCAGCACTGCATCGGCCAAACATCAACAGGCCGTGTTGAAATTAATTTATCTGGGTGATGTTAGCCACACCGCAACCGAGCTGTGGAACACGCTCAAGGAGCAGAGCGACATGTGGCTTGCACCGCTCAACCTCCAGCCAGGTATGGTGGTGTATGACAACGGCCGAAACCTGGTCGCGGCTCTGGGCCTAGGTGGTCTGTCTCACATTCCATGCCTTGCCCATGTCATAAACTTGGTGGTGCAGAGTTTCCTTAGGAACTATCCTGAACATGAGGAGCTGCTGCACAAAGTCAGATGCGAGTGCTCTCATTTGCAGCGTTCAAGCATGGCTGCAACGCGCCTTTCAGCCATGCAGCGCAGATTGGCCCTGCCCGAGCACCGCATCATTGCTGATCTCCCCACCAGGTGGAATTCGACTTTGCATATGCTGCAGAGGTTGTGTGAGCAGCAACCTGCAATTATGGAGTTGCAGCTGCAGGAGGCGCAAAGTAGGCGACACACATCTCAGCCCTCCCACTTTACAACCACAGAGTGGGCATCCATGAAGGACATATGCACCATTTTGAAGTGCTTCCAGGACTCCACTCTGATGGTGAGCGCGGATGCTGCCCTACTCAGCCTGACTATTCCCCTTATATGCCTTATAGAATCATCACTTAAAGGACTAAGGGATGAGGTTTCTCTGGAGGAGGAGGAGTATGATGAGACACTTGGACCAACCAGGCAATTTTCATCAGCCCGGTTGGTACAAAGCTCTGTGGGTGCCTCACAAAGGTCCAGGCAGGACACAGCAAGCGAGGAGGATGAGGAGGACTATGAGGATGAGCCAGAGGAGGAACGTACACAGCGCTCTACTAGTAGTCACCAGATAGAGCGTGGATGGGGTGATGCAGAGCAGCCAGAGCACATTCCTCCAGTTGGTGACAGCAATGCATGGCCAGTTGGCAGTCTTCAGAACATGAGTGACTTCATGCTGTAGTGTCTGAGAAACGACCCATGCGTGGCTCGTATTCTCCACACAAATGACTACTGGGTAGCCACCCTCTTAGATCCACATTACCGGGACAGCCTTCAAAGCCTAATTACACCGTTGAACCAGGCGTGTAAAATGCAGGAGTACCAAGATGCGCTGGTTAATTCACTCATGTACTCTTTTCCATCGCATAGCAGTGATGCGCGTGCACTAGCAGGCACCTCAGTGCTTCCTGCGCCCAGCAGAATCCGTTCAGAAGTCGGTAGCAGAAGCAGTACATCTGCTTCTGACAGGTTCAGAATACCCAACCTGTACCAACAGTTTCTGAACCCGCAAACAGTTTGGGCACCATCAGCACAGACAGTGCAACGCACTAGGAGGCAACGTTACCGTGACATGGTGGCACAATACCTCTCCACCCCTGTCAGTGTGCTTCAGGATGGATCTGCCCCCTTCAAGCTTTGGGTCTCCAAGTTGGATACATGGCCCGAGCTTAGCCAGTATGCCTTGGAGGTCCTGGCTTGTCCTGGTGCCAGTGTGATTTCTGAATGTGTCTTTAGTGCAGCTGGCAATGTACTAACAGACCAACGTACCAGACTATCCGCTGCAAATGTGGACCGGCTTACATTCCTAAAAATGAACAAGGCCTGGATTTCTGGTGACTTTTGCTGCCCTGGGCCAGAGTAGACAGGTTACATGCATGGTTAGTAGCAGTATGCATGCTCTGTCATGTGCCTATGTTGCACACAGCGTCATCTGTTATGCCAGTGCTCTGGCCTCTACTACCAACATCTAGCTCCTGGTTCTGTGACTGACTCTTTCACCTCATACTGTTTTCCATGGGCTCTAGTACCGCCAGCTAGTGCACATTTCCGTGACTGCTGATTTCACAGCATGCCGTGTTTCTGGGTTCTAGTACCGCCAGCAAGTGCCCATTTCCGTGACTGCCACTTTCACAGCATGCTGTGTTTCAGGGCAACAGTAACGCCAGCTGTACCTCGTTAGACCAAAGTGGAAAAAAAGGACAACAGATGCCAAACACCTATAGGCAGAAGCACAAGAGGCGGGATACAGCCACGCCGGCTGTTTCCTGGCAGTGAAGTGCAGACACAGGTGCCTCCCCAGAGGGGTAAAGCGAGTTCCAGCATCGCCAGCTGCTTCTCGGGAGTGTCCAAGGGCACGGGTACCTCCTGCTCCAAACCGTGTTTCGACAACGCTCGCCGTTACACAGTTATGTCCGCCGCACTGTTCCTCGCCCCCGCCATATATCATTCGGGCTCAGTTTGCTGTTATCCGTGGTGTCGGCAGTGTAGGAGCCCCCTATGTAGACTCCGGGACCTGGCGCTCAAGGCTGGTCTCGACAGTGCCAGTAGGCCCTCCTCCTTCCCTGCTGCAATTGTGGAGTAAAGAAGACTGTGTCCGGGTTGCGGGGGCAAATGTGGCTCTTGCACCTTCTGCCGAGAAGACATTACTCCGGTAGAAGACGCAAGACAGGAAGACAGATACAGAAGACCCAAGACAGGAAGACAGATGCAGAAGACCCAAGACAGGAAGACAGATGCAGAAGACCCAAGACAAGAAGACAGATGGAGATGTCCCCGGACTCCTGTCTTTTTGCTCTTGAACTTGCATCTTTGTGTGGTTTTTTTGGGCTTCTCGGCAGTGCTTTTGGCTTATGTCACTACTACATTGTGGTATCCGGGCTACAGTAATGTCAGCTATTGCCCAGTACAGCCACTGGCACTTTTACCTTCTGCTGCTAATCTGGGTTCCAGTAACGTCAGCTGGTTCTCAGTAGAGTCAATGGCTTAGGTCCCTCCTTTGTGGTATCCGAGTTCCAGTAACGTCTGCTGGTCCTTGGTAGTGCATTCTAGCACAGGTTACCTCCTGCTTAGTTATCGGCCTGCGGTAACGTCAGCTTGTGCCCGTTAGTTCCATTGGCTCTTATGCTGATTTCTGCTGCCTATACGGGTTCCAGACTCACCAGCTGGTTCTCTCAAGTACCTGTGCCTACTGTTACTTCTGCGTATTTCCTCTGGGTTTGGAAAATTCTGCGACCAGCCAATAGCAGGATAACCATAGACAGAGGTTTAGGAAGCAGTAGGAGCAGATGTACATGAACCTAAAGCAGAATATCAATATGCAGAATTACTGAATAACAGTAATATAATCAGCAGAAGAAGACTAAGCATGGTTTAAAGGGAGTGTATCCGTTCCTCCACGTGGTGCTCCTGGAAACTCCCTGCAAAGCAAGGTGAGCTGAACGCTGACACATGTCAGTCAAAGGGCATATTGACACCACCACCGGCAGTTTTAATTTAATAATGTAAAATCACTAACCCTAACTATCCCTAACCCTTACCATAACCCTCACCCTACTAACCATAAACTTTAACCCTACCCCAACTAATCCTAACCCAAAGAAAAAACACCGCTGTTAAAAAGATGTTTTCCTGCTACAGCTTTCGCTCTGTGCATTTTTCTAGTGATTTTTTTGCTCCTCTGCCTATGCAAACTCCTTCCCCATTATCCTGAGGTGTTTCCCCTCCATTTTATCCATTATATAGCACTGTAGTGGTCATTTTGTAATTCCGATTTTTTTCTCCCATTGACTTGCGTTGATATCGGAAATTCCGATACCCGATATTTTTTCAATATCGGAAATCGGAATTCCGATACGATATCGGGCAATATCGCTCATCCCTACTCACAAATCGTTTTCAACATCTGCAATGTAGAGTTCAAATGCCTGTGGACATCACACACCAGTCAGTGAGCCAGAAGCTTCAAGTGCTGCTAAAGTCAAAAGCTGTAGCTGACTTTCTAAAAGGGGTGCACAGAGCATTGTACTTTTCCTAGCAGATCTGGCAGCTCCGTGTCACTTTTCAGAAAACATTGACTAATGAGGTTAAGTGCATGAGCCAGGCATGGCACATGTGTGAGCTCACCTCACCACAGAGCAGCCACCAGGTTCCAGCCATTTTCACACACAACTATGCCTAACTGTGGGTACAGCGGTGTCAGCCACAGATATGCCTGCTCTTTCAGAGCTGTCCACAACTCTTCATCATTGTGCGGTTTGTCACCTAAGCATATTATATTCAGCGCAGCCTGTTGCCGCTTTGATGAGGTAGTGCTGCAGTGTTTTAAGCTTGTGACTAATATGCTACTTTTGGAGATGGAAGGTGAAGAGGAAGTGAAGGAGGAGGAGGAGATGCAGGATCTGTTGACTTTGGGGGCAACCCAGATGGATGTAGGCCCCGCAATACTCTGAGCCATGAGCGGCAATGGGTTTGTAATATGCATATTACTTATTTTATTATTTTACAGCATTCTGGTAGTTTTTTCTATTATTTTTAAATAGTTCAAATACTCCTTTAATAAAAATAAGCTTTTTTTTAAGTTTATTCCTCAAAATGTAACGGTTAGTACAGGAGAACTTGCAGCTAAATATCTGTGACTGTCTAGCTCCCCCACCTAACCCATTACCTCTCCACACAACATTGAGTAGCAACTGTCACTTCCCATCTCAGTAATGGGGCATCCTGCATTCCCTGTATACCATTTTAACACTGATTTGAAAGTTTACAAAATGAAAGATCGGTCCAGGAATCGAAAGAAACAGATTTATTTTTAAAATATATTAAAAACTTATTTTTTCTATGTTTACTATTGATTTATTAAAAAAAAAAAAAGATTGCTTGTGCTAATAACTAACAAACTAAATACACTATTCTTAGTAAAAATGCCCAATCAAAAATTATTTTAGGAAAAAAAATACAAAGCCAATTTTACAAATATGCTAAGTAGTGATTTATTTTTCAGCACAGCTCAATATCAAGCAAATGCATTATGCAGTTGTCAGGTTCTCTCCAAGGACAGTGATAGACTTCATGTTTCTAGTGCCAAATTCAATTTGACATTTAAATTAAATCCCTAGGTATTATAATGCAAAAACATATCTGTAATTGTGATAAAGCAATGGGGTATACTGCTTGACAGAAATAATATGTCTGATGCGGTTGGTATTTTCCTCTAAATAATAGAAAGTCTAATTAAGATTTTGTTGAGCAAAGAAAAATCTGTTGTGCCCAATCATGAACTGAGCAATCAGACTACAAGGGATATGACTGGCAAATTACCAATAGGCCAAAGGCTAACAATGCAAAGTACAAGAGGATTAAGAATTTTATTGCTGTTGGTATTTTATTTAATTATTAATTTTCACAGTTTGTTTTCTACACATTAGTTTATTTATTGTTGCGCACTACAGCTCTGGCAAAAATTAAGAGACAACTGCACAATTTTATAAAAATCAGCTTCTCTACATGTCTGACATTCATTCCATTCCAGTGTCAGTTGAATTCCAACCAGAATACACCTCATTCTACTTAATGTGCTTTGTTATGAATGGGTCACCGAGGAGGAGAGCGCAATAGGCTATGCCACCAGAACACCAGACAGTTGGTCGCTCAGCGGATTGCAGACCCCTGAGCTTAACAACACAACTAGCAGTAGCCGTGGAGCGTTCCTACGTTGCCCTAGACACCTCGTCACAGCCGAAGGACTAATTAAGCCTAAAGACAGAAAGGTGAAATCTCAACTGCCCCGGAGCAGATCCCCAAAGGAATAGACAGCCCCCAAACATATATTGTCGGTGAGACAAGATGAAGCACAAACACAGACAGAAAATAGACTGAGCAAATGATGGGACCCACACAGACTAGATAGGACAGGATAGAAATGGCACTGTCTGCAATCATGCAAAAACCCTAATAAATCCAACACGACTGATGTACAAAAATACTGAGGTTTGAACAACCTCACCCCAACTATATCAGCACTCAGGTGTGAACTGGTGGCTAGCAACAGGCTAATACAGCAGGGGACTGAGCAAACAAACACAAGATACAAAAATACAGGGCAGGATCCAGCAGCCCCAGAAGGAGCAAGCTGACCCCTGATAGCAAGGCAAAAACAGATGCAAAGGGTTTGGCAAATGACACTTAGCTGAAAAAATGCAGGATCAGGCAGCAGACAGAAATCCTCAGTAAGTAAAGAAAGGAGTATCACCGGCAGTCACTGAGAGAAGTCTACTCGCTTACGTAGTCCCAGTCACTACCACCATTCCTCCAATTATCTTCTGCAGCTGTTGGGTTAACCTCATGTTGACCAGCACCACTACCAGCAGTATCCACCAGAGGGAGCCTTGCCTCAAAATTCGGATCAATAGAGCTCACAACAGTACCCCCTTGAGGAGGGGTCATTGAACCCTCATCCACACCACCAGGCCCATCAGGATGTGCCTGGTGAAAAGCGTGAACCAATCTCTCGGCATGAATATCGGAAGCAGAGACCCAAGAATTATCCTCCTGACCATAACCTTTCCACTTGACCAAGTACTGGAGTCTCTGTCTAGCCAGATGAGTGTCCAATATTTTCTCTACCTCATACTCCAAATTACCCTCAACCAATACAGGGTCAGGGAGCGCCACCACAGGAACTACTGGCTCCACAAACCTTTTCAACAATGATTTGTGAAAAACATTATGAATCTTGAATGTACGTGGAAGAGCCAAACGGAAAGAAACGGGGTTAAGGATTTCCAAAATCTTATAAGGTCCAATGAACCTTGGCTTGAATTTTGGAGATGCAACCTTCATTGGAATATTTTTTGAGGACAGCCAAGCCATATCACCCACTTTGAACCGGGGACCAAAGATCCTATGCCGGTTGGAAAACCGTTGGGCCTTTTCCTGAGAGTGGGGCAACTTGTCCACTACTTGGTCCCAAATCTGCTGCATTCTGTCCACCACAGAATCCACACTTGGGCAAGCAGAAGCCTCCACCTGACCCGAAGAAAATCGCGGATTAAAACCAAAATTACAGAAAAATGGAGACATCAAAGTAGCGGAACTAGCTCTATTGTTTAGAGCGAATTCGGCCAATAGCAGAAATGAGACCCAGTCATCCTGATCAGCAGATATAAAACATCTCAAATAGGATTCCAAACTCTGGTTTGTTCTCTCAGTTTGTCCATTGGTCTGAGGATGAAATGCAGAGGAGAAAGATAACTGAATTCCCAGTTTAGAACAAAAGGCCCTCCAAAATCTGGAAACAAACTGGACTCCTCTGTCTGACACAATGTTCTCAGGAATCCCGTGCAAACGAACCACCTGTTGTAAAAACCGGGGGACCAAATCAGAAGAAGATGGCAATTTCGGGAGTGGTACAAGATGGACCATCTTGAAAAATCTATCACAAATCATCCAGATAACAGTCATTCTCTGAGAGACAGGGAGATCAGAAATAAAATCCATTGAAATATGGGTCCATGGCCTGCTGGGCACCGGAGGGGGCATCAACAAACCACTAGAATGAGAACAGGACTTGGACCTAGAACAAGTCACACAGGACTGCACAAAATTCCTGAAATCACGAGATAAGGCAGGCCACCAAAAAGACCGACTCACCAAATCTCTGGTACCAAAAATACCCGGATGACCAGCCAGCGCACAGCAATGAATTTCAGCCATCACTCTTTTCCTCCACTGGTCAGGGACATACAATTTCCCACAGGGCATCGTTCAGGCTTGTCCTCCTGAAATTCCTCCAGGGCAAGTCTCAAATCGGGTGAAATGGCGGAAAGAACGACACCATCACCCAGAATGGTAGTAGGCTCGGTCACATCATGCCTAACATTACCCCCTCCTAGGGTCCCCTAAGCCTCATTACGGTCAATGGCCGCAATAAGCAGAGTAGTATGTTTTCCACAGGTTCCCAGGTCCGATCCTCTGGGTCATGACCCTTCCAGTCCACCAGATAATACCTTTTGCCACATACCACCCTGCAGCCCATAATAGCCTCTACCTCCTACTCTTCCAAGGACAAGCCCGATGTCCCGGCAAATGACTCGGAGAACAGGGACATGTGGACAGGCTTAAGAAGGGAAACATGGAAGGTGTCGGTGATACCCAGGCATGGAGGAAGGGCCAGCCGGTAGACCACAGGATGAACCTGTTCGAGAACCTTGAAGGGACCTATGTAGGCCCAAACTTAGTGGACTCGACCCGCAGCCTGATGTTACGGGCGGAGAGCCACACTAAGTCACCAAGGACGAAGTTTGGAGCTGGGTGCCCGTGTGCATCCGCGGAGACCCTCATTCTCTCCTCGGAGGCCCAGATGGCATCCTGAGTGCAGTCCCAAATATCACGTGCCTCCACTGCCCAGTCTGCCACCCTAAAATCGGTGGACGACATGGACATGGGCACAGGGACGTGTGGATGCTGGCCATAATTAAGGAGGAATGGGGTCTGATGGGTGGAATTGACCACAGAGTTGTTCTAGGCGAATTCCGCCCATGGTAGCAAGGATGCCCAGTCATCCTGCCTGGCTGAGACACAATGTCGTAGGTATGTGACCAGGGTCTCTTTGGCCCTCTCTACCAACCCATTCCTCTCGGGATGATAAGCCGAGGAGAGATTTAGCTCAATGCTGAGCAAGCGACAGAGCTCTCTCCAGAACCGAGACGCAAACTGGGGACCTCGGTCACTAACAATCTTGTCCGGCATGCTGTGTAGGCGAAAGACATGTTTGATGAACAACACTGCCAGGCCCCGTGCGGAAGGTAGCCGAGAAAGGGGCACCAGATGCACCATTTTAGAGGAATGGTCAGTGACAACCCAAATCACTGTGCTGCCACTGGACTTGGGCAGGCCCATCACGATGTTCATGCCAACCATTTCCCAGGGCCTGTCCACCACCGGCAGGGGGTAAAGTAGCCCAGCAGGCCGTTGTCAGGGAGACCTATTCATGGCGCAGGAGACGCACACCTGAATGTAGTCTCCGATGTCTCAGGCTATATGCAGCCACCAATAGGTCCTCGTAAGTAGCTCAGAGGTCCGCTTCATCCCAAAGTGTCCACCCACCCTAGACACGTGAGCCCAAGAGAGGACCTCTGGTTGCAAATGGGCAGGGACAAAAGTCTTGCCCAGAGGCACCGACTCAAGGGCGATCGGAGCCACAGTCCTCAGACTCTCAGACGAGACAATTAGCCAAGGAACCTCATCCTCCTCCTCCGCTGACACCACAGAGCGCGAGAGAGCATCGGCCCAGATGTTCTTCTCACTGGAAAGGAAATGAAGGGTGAAATGGAATCGGGAGAAGAAAAGGGACCATCTGGCCTGGCGAGAATTCAGCCGCTGGGCTGTCTGTAGGTATACCAAGTTCTTATGGTTGGTAAACACCTGGAAAGGGAACCGAGCCCCTTTCAGGAGGTGTCTCCACTCCGAGAAGGTCAATTTCATTGCTAGCAACTCCCTGTCCCCAATGGGAGAGCTAGCAAAGTGAGACTTGATGGAGGAAAAGGCCTTGGAGACCTGCTCCAACCATAACTTGGGGTTTGCTCCCTTCTTGGTGAGGGCAACAAAGGGAGCTACCAAGGTGGAGAAGTGGGGAATGAACTAACGGTAGTAGTTCACAAACCCCAGAAAGCGCTGCACTGCTTTGAGGGAGTGGGGTTTCCGCCAGTCCATTACCGCCTGCAGTTTGGCAGGATCCATTGCCAAACCCTGGGCAGAAATAATATAGCCCAGGAAAGGCAAGGACTCCTGCTCGAACAGGTTCTTCTCCAACTTGGCTTAGGGGGAGTTGGCCCGTAAGCGATCGAAGACTTGCAAACCTCTCTCCAGTGGGAGTCAATATCTGGTGAGAAGATGAGAATATCATCCAGATACACTATGACTGAGGTGGTGAGCATATCCTGGAAGATATCCTTCATAAAGTCTTGGAAGACAGCAGGGGCATTACAGAGCCCAAAGGGCATGACAAGGTATTCGTAATGGCCATCGCTGCTGTTAAAGGCTATCTTCCATTCGTCTCACTCACGGATGCGTATCCGGTTATAGACTCCCCGCAGATGCAGTTTGGAAAAAACCCTCGCTCCTCGTAATCTATCGAACAGTTCCGATATCAGGGGAAGAGGATACTTATTCTTAACGGTTATGGCGTTAAGACCCCTATGATCGATGCAGGGACATAGTTCTCCATTCTTCTTCTGGACAAAGAAGAATTCTGCCCCAGCTGGTGACATTGACTTCCTAATGAATCCTCTTGCCAGATTCTCCCTGATGTATTGAGACATGGCCTCTGTCTCTGGGAGAGATAAGAGGTAGACTCGACCCCGGGGAGGCTCAGCACCCTGCAAGAGGTCAATAGGACAGTCATAGGGGCGATGAGGTGGAAGAGTTTCCGCCGCCTTTTTGGAGAACACGTCTGCATACTGACAATAGAGTTTGGGGAGCGGGGAAAGATCTGCGGGTACCTCGGTGGAGGCAACCTGAAAGCACTCCCTCATACATCTACCCTCACATGATTTACTCCAACCAAGAATCTTCCCCGAGGACCACTCTATATGGGGAGAGTGATACTGCCACCAGGGGACCCCTAGAAGGACCTGGTCAATACCCTCGGGCATGACCAGGAGGGATAATGTCTCCTGATGAGATGGAGACACCGAGAGTAACAATGGGGCGGTCTGGTGGGTAATCTGTGAGGGCAGAGGTGCGCTGTTCATCACTCTGATGGTGACTGGCCTAGATAACATAATCAATGGCATTGCGTGCCGTTGAGCGAAGACAGACGACATAAAATTGCCCTCCGCTCCGGAATCCATGCAAACCTCCACCGCCTGAGTGGAAGAACCAAACTCAAGTGTCCCCTTAAAGGCCACTAGGTGCAAGCGTTTTCTCAGCCGCTGTAGGCATCGGTTGGCAAGGTGACCGGACTGCTGGCAAACATGAGAGATCACAGGGGCTCCAGCGGACCGGGGCCTAGATCCCTCACAGGAAACCCCTGACGCTTGGACGCCCGATCGGGAGATTCCAGAGGTTTAGCAAAACTGGGTGCCAACCTAAACCTCTGCCTACACTGGGACCGCTCCAACCATCGCTCGGCAAAGCAAAGGTCTGTATGGGTGGAGACGGTGATAAACTCTTCCAGGGTGGCGGGAATCTCGCTGGTGGCTAGAGCGTCCTTCACATGGTCAGCCAAACCTCTCCAGAATGCTGGAATGAGGACCTTATCTGGCCACTCCAACTCCGAGGACAGCATCCGGAACTGGATGGCGAAGTGGCTGACCATGGAAGAGCCCTGTGACAATGCCAGCAGCTGGAGCGCGGTGTCATGGGTGACTCGCTGTCCCAGGAAGACCTGCTTCAGAGTGCCCAAGAACTGTGAGGCACTCTGCACTGCATGATCACCACGCTCCCACAGCAGTGTAGCCCACTCCAAATCCCTGCCCGACAAAAGAGAAACAATAAATCCCACCTTAGCCCACCCGGAGGGGAATCGTGAAGCCAGCAGCTCCAGTTGTATAGTGCACTAGCTCACCAAACCCCTACAAGAAACACTATCGCCTGAAAACTTCTCAGGCAGCGGGAGGCGAGACAAAGTTGGGGCAGGGATGGCTGTTGTCACATGGGAGACAGCCTCCGTGGCTGCCTTAACAGCTACCGCAGTAACATCCGCAGCTGAAGCTGAATGCTCGAGAGTCACCAACCTGCCTTTCAGCTGCCAAATGTACTGCAGCAGTCGCTGTTCGTCCACCATTACTAGCCAAACCCTAGTATAATGTTAAGGCTGGCAGAACGCAACAAATAGTAAAATAATACTAAGGTGCGTTCGCAGCCCAGGGTCCACCGTGCAGAGGTGGTAAACTGCTGCTTAGTAATGGCGGACACTAACTGAGCACCGGCGGGATAACCGCTGACCCAGTGTGCACAGGAGCGAACTCTGTTACTGCACAGAGTTGTGCAGTTAGCTTCACAGGGCTCGGCAGGGTGAGCGCTAGTAAAGGGACACAGGACTCTGCCCCAAGGACACAGGGTTGGAGTCCCTCTAGTCCCACTAGAGTTCGACACAGCAACTGTGATGCCAGGACTGAATAAAGAAAGGTAGCACCGCTACTGGTGCATGCAGCGCTGCACTGGCGGATGCCACTAACCAGCTTACGCTCAACTGGAAAGCTCTCTATCAGCGCACGGTGCCGCACTGACAGACGCTGCAGTATGTGGTAAATTGTGCCTCGTGCTGGATGGCACACTTTGGCATTACTTTGTGAGAGGAGCCAGGGACACTGTGGCACTAGGCAGTGCCACTACTCGTTGCTGACTCTAAATGCTAACCCTGAACACAAACACTGCCAAGGGTAGGGGTTTCTTAATGAGTCAGTCACCAGTCTCAAGCATCCATCATCACACACAACTAACCATTAGAGTCTATACTAGCACATGGCTGAGCGGCTATGCGACTCTTTTATAGCAGCATCCTTCCAAGACCTTCCCAGTGGTGGACCAATCCGAGCAGGAATGGGACCTGCGCATGTGACCTCCGACCTCCAATGAGAGGTCCTCCCATGGGCATGCTCAGTACTCAAAAGACAGGACTTCGTCCCAGAAGTGTCTACTTGCTGCTGACTCAAGCATGGAGTTATAGCAGAGCCAGAATGAGCAACCAGATGCCTAGCATCAGTCTGGGCAAGATGCCTGGAGTGACGTCTCTGCTGAACAGAAATCTCTGCGGCTGCAGAAGAATGGGAGACTGCAGAGGACATGGCTTCAGATTCCCCCTGCACAGTGAGGGAAACTTGACGCCTAACAGAATAAAAGAGCAATTTACTTTTTACTCAAAAATATATATATAAAGAGAAAAATCAGACAAACTGAAAATTTTGCAGTGGTCCCTTAATTTTTGTCAGAGCTGTATATATATTTATGTATAATATTTATTCTAGTGCTGGACTAGGGTGACAACAAGGCCTTCAGCAAGATTTTCTCAGGGGCCCCATGTTTCAGCTACGTGAAAACGTTACATTACCGTCATTCACAAATTTACCTTTGCCTCTATATAAGTCTAATATAGGTAACTTGTTAAATGAATGAATGAATATGCAGCCCTGGTCTGTACGTAGTGAAACTATTGCTCATCCTTTGACTTTTTTCCTACACAAGGCCTCAACTGATGAGATTCACCTTTGTCCACATAAATTTATATCATATTAGTAGGTTGCTGCAACATCATGTGTGATGCAGAAAATCCAATTAGAAACCCAAAATCTTGTGGATAATAAGGGTGTGTGCACACGTAAGCGCTTTTTTCACGGTTTTACCAAATAACACTCTTAAAAATGCTTGAAAGAAGCATCCCATTCATTTCAATGAATTCTGCACTTTTTGTGCATATTGATGCGTTTTTTTCAGCGAAAAAAACGCATCGCGGTAAAAAGCACAGCATGCTCATTAATTTCAAGGAAAATTCAGCATTTCTAGCTATTTTGTATGAGGCTAGAACCGCTCTGGAAATAAATGCATAAAAAAACACGAGGGAAAAAAAACGCATTTTCTGGTTAGGAGTCCGGTTTTCATGCAGAAATTTTCTGCATACATGTGAACATAGCCTTAGAGTTTTGTACCACTCTATTCCAGGGTTCTTCATATTTTTTCACTTTTCTGTATGTTTTTGTTTTGTTATTCATTGTTTATTTTTTTTTTTCTGCTAATATTTTTGGCATGTTTTACTGAAAATAGAAATATCAATATATGATTCTAAGGGGTCAACAGTCCTTTATTTTTAGGATAAACAAAAGGGGTTAGCTGGCACAATCGTAGCCACATGGGTGTGATGGTGCCTGATATTACATGTCATTGTCAATTCCTCAAAGTTGAATGAGCTGAGCTACACTACCAGAAACAGCTAAATTAATAAGGACATTCCAGTGCGCTAGGTATTGCAGAAAGGGTGAATTTGAAAAAATGGTGTGCTGATTCATAAATCCAAGATATTGCCAATAGTACACAGATGTAGGAGGAACCAACTTGACGATTTCCATGCTACACTAACACTATTGCACAGCAGTTCCTAATAATTTTAAATAAGTGTCAATCTTCACAAAAATCCTAGGACCGGTATGCTATCCCCATGGCGTGCTGCAGATGTGATGGTTTAGACTGTTGCATCTGTAGAGACAAACATTACTTAAATGTGTATAGTGTGTAAAGCCCTATCAGAGTTTCAAGTGCCAACAAATCAAATATTTAAAGCTTTTTTTCTTATTTAGACATCAGCAATTTGGGCTAAAAATCATTTTTGCAATTGGGTTTATTTAAAATTTTTGCACAGATTGCCATCAATACTACTGATGATAACGAAAATAGTAATTGTATTTATATCGTGGTAACATTTCGCAGCACTTTACAGTTCATTAACCTCTATATTACACTGTCTGATGATAACTTAATGGGGTTCACCACAATATCTTTTTTTATAAAGATGAGTTGGGGACATGATTTTGTGGCACTCACTATTATATAATATACAGATGACAGGTTCTTATCCTGCTCTTGTTAGTGCAGCTTTCTTCGCAGTTCGCACAGCACTCCTGTCATCGACCTGGCTGCTGGTGGAGAAGCATGTAACGAGACCTGTCCATTAGTCTCCTCCAATAGAAAATAAGTTTTCTCATGTGAGGGTCTCTATTGGAGTAGTCTGAGGACAGGTTTAGCCACATGCTGTTGTAACAGCAGCCATTTTGTGGACAGGGAGCTAAATGGTGTGCGCGGAAAGCTGAACTAACAAGAGCAGAATAAGAATCTGTCATCGCTATATATAAAAGTGAAAGTATGTATGTGTGTGTGCATCTTTCATTTTACCAGAGCTGTTCAAAAGAAGCTGAGCTGTGAGATTGGTTGCTATGAGCAACAGTTTTCCTTGCAAGCAATCACTAAGCATCTCTCATTTCACCAGAGCTGGTTAAAAGTAGCTGAGCTGTGATTGGTTGCTATGAGCAAGTTTTCCCACTTGACAACACCTCAGCAGACACTGACATGGTGGGAGAAATCTAGCATCCCTGGAAACATAGCTCCCAGCCATTGTCTGTCCCCAAAAAGGAGCAGAGAGCACATGACAGAAATGAATCCTGCCCTCCCTGCCTATATCCCCATCACACATCCTCCATCCCATAGGCACATCTTCCCTCTTAAAGGGATCATTGGTATGGAAGTCAGAGCAAATCCATCCTGGGCTTTGGTTTTGACCTCAAGCCTCTCTTAAAGGGATCCCTGGTATGGAAGTTAGGATTGTTCCTCTCAGCTCTGTGGTTCTGGCCCCAGCGTCTCTTAAAGGGAACATTGGTATGGAAGATAGGGAAAATCCACTCTGTGCTTTGGTACTGACCGCAGGCCTTTCTTAAAGGGATCTCCGGTGTGGAAGTCTGAGCAAATCCATTCAGCGTTTTGGTTCTTTGGTTCTCACCCCAGGCTCTCTTAAAGGGACCTCCTGTATGGAAGTTAGGGCAAATCCCTCAACACTATGATTCTGACCCCAGGGTTCTATTAAAGGGATCATTGGTATGCAAGTTACGGCAAATCCACTCAGTGCTCTGGTTCTGATCCCAGTCTCTCTTAAAGGGATCCCCAGTATGGAATTGAGAGCAAATCCACTCTGCGCTTTGATACTAACCCCAGGCCTCTCTTAAAGGGATCTCTGGTATGGAAGTTAGGGTAAATCCCTCAGAACTCTGATTCTCACCCCAGGCTTCTATTAAAGAGATCATTGGTATGGAAGTCAGGGCAAATCCATCCAATGCTTTGGTTCTGACCCCAGGCCTCTCTTAAAGGGATCTCCTGTATGGAAGTTAGTGCAAATCCACTCTTCGCTTTGGTACTGACCCCAGGCCATTCTTAAAGGGATCTCCGGTATGGAAGTCTGAGCAAATCCATTCAGCGTTTTGGTTCTTTGGTTCTCACCCCAGGCTCTCTTAAAGGGTTCTCCTGTATGGAAGTTAGGGCAAATCCCTCAACACTCTGATTCTGACCCCAGGGTTCTATTAAAGGGATCATTGGTATGCAAGTTACGGCAAATCCACTCAGTGCTCTGGTTCTGATCCCAGTCTCTCTTAAAGGGATCCCCAGTATGGAATTGAGAGCAAATCCACTCTGCGCTTTGATACTGACCCCAGGCCTCTCTTAAAGGGATCTCTGGTATGGAAGATAGGGTAAATCCCTCAGCACTCTGATTCTCACCCCAGGCTTCTATTAAAGAGATCATTGGTATGGAAGTCAGGACAAATCCACTCAGCGCTCTGGTTCTGACCCCAGGCCTCTCTTAAATGGATCCCCGGTATGGAAGCTAGGACCGTTCCACTCAGCACTCTGGTTCTGACCCCAGGTTGACGGGATGATGTGGGATATTAGGGGTAGTAGTCCAGTGGCTCTGGCTGATGGGATGATGTGGGATGTTAGGGGTAGTAGTCCGGTGGCTCTGGCTGATGGGATGATGTGAGATATTAAGGGTAGTAGTCCGGTGGCTCTGGCTGATGGGATGATGTGGGATATTATAGTGAATGCGGCTATGCGGAGTGGGCGGGGCTCTACACTCAGCTTTATATATATAGATATAATCATTATAAATTGTTGTAACTAACCGTAGTTAGTTAGTATGCTCGGGCAGCGCCAGGCTCTTCAGCTAGTAGCTATATAAAAGTACATGCCACAAAATTATGTTCCAATTATCTGCTAAAATAAAGATAAAGTGGCCAATTCCAATTCAAAGATAAAGTGGCCAAAGTGGTTAACTCTATCCACAGCCAGCAATAGCCAGTGAAATGCAGTCGCTATTGGAGGCAAATGGTGCTAAATTTTTCATGAAGCCCAATTGCACAAATGATTTTTTTGCATGCATGTAAGTAAGAAAATAAATGTCCACAAAGGTGAACAACATTCGGGAAGCTGGTGAACATGTTCTGTGTGCCAGAGAAGATTTCACTCCACATTGGTTATTTAGATACAGATGTAGCGCAGTGAAGTGATAATCCCAGTTACAATTTTCTGTCTTCTAATTAGTAGGCTATATTGTCTAAGTAACTCTCTTATTACTGAGCAATTCTAGAAATGATCATACCAGACAATACTCTGCAATCTCATTCATTAGCTTTTCTTTAATATTGCTCTAAGATATTCCTTTGATTGCAACAAAAAAGGACTTAATTGATTGCGCAATTTGGTATCAAGGGCTTAGCTCAGCATTAAAAGTTGTGAGATCTGTACTGGACCTTGTAAATATTGACTTACAGCGTATTGTGTGCTCTTAATCAAGTTATTGGATTGTGCTCGCAGATTCTTTATGACACTGTGGCTGTTTAACTGGAACAACAAAATGGTACACTCTGCACACTTAGGAGAAGAAAATTCATGAGCAGTCACAATGATCATTAATATTGAATACATCCTAAAAAATAACTACCTGAGCTATAAATCGCATGTAGAGCCATTGCCATGAATTGTATGTTTATTATGAAATTGCACAACATAATTATCTTTGTTGGCTACCTTTTGGGAGAGTTTCCAACATGTGCAAACTTCAACAAAATGAATATCAATAGTTTCAATTTCCTTTTCATTAGAACATACCTCATGGAAATGCATAAGTAGATTGCAACAACCAACTTGTGAATGTAGCTTTTTTTTGCATTTCCGCACTGTTTTTAAACGCGCAATTTTGCCACGAAAACACAAAAAAAAAGCATTCCATGTTATCCTATTGGATTCCGTAAATGTTGTGCTAATGCTGCGGTTCTTACCGCTGCAGAATCGCATCACAGTAAAAATCGCTGCATGCTCATTAATTTTGCGGAATCGTGTGAAAATCCACATGCATAGACTTGTATTGAAACGCTTGAAAACCGCAAATATAACAAATATTTGCGGATTATCAAGCATCTAAAAACGCAGTCAACAGGAAGTGACATCAGGCCATACCATAATGCCATCCCATCATGCCATCCCATGAGCAGCCCATAATCCAGGAAGACGTAAATCCCATAATTCCCGTCTACCTGGATCATGGAGTGGTATTGCAGGATGGACATTGATGTGCCGCTCATGATTAGTGTGGTAAGTGTCGGTGTGTGTGTCTATGTGTGCGTCTCGGTGCGTGTGTCGGGGTGTGCGGTGTATATGTGGTGTGTGTGCGGTGTATGTGTGCTGTCTAGCATAAGCCGATGAGCCTACTACTCCCATCAGCCTATGTTTGTTCCCCACAGTAGTGGCAGCAGGTTCAGCTCGATGGGAGCAGTATTTCCCATCGAGCTGTTCCTGCTGTTAAAAAAAACACTTTTTTTTTCTTCTTTCCCCCTTCCTTCCCTAAAATTTTTATTGCCCCCCCTTATATTTATAAATATATAATTAATAATATTTAATAGGGCCCAATATTTTTAATTCCCTTTTTTTCATCATAAATACTTATAATTTTTTTTTTAATTTGTCCCAAATTTTTTTTTTCATTGGTTATCAGTGGTTACCTGTGGAAAAAAATTATAATTACCTGTACCTGACGATCGCCACCTAAAATAAAAATAAAATAAAAAACCCCTACTCACCTATTCAGCTAATTCCACGAAGCCCTTGATCTCGCTAAAAAAATATAAAATAACAAACCACAAAAAATACCTACCCTCCACAGAATCCATTAAAAATGAGTCCCATGATGATCTACAGTTTAGAGCAGCATCATAACATGTGGCCGCTCTAAACCACTGACTCCGCTACAATGAACGGGGCCGTAAAGCGCCCTGGTTCATTGTACACGAGTTCACCCGAAGGCAGCTCGCGCTGCTCAGGTGAACTCAGACGGTGCTCACTGTGGTTGCGCAGACTCCCAGGCTGACCTGAGGTGAACTCAGGAGTGTGGGAAATTTTCCCACGCCAATCAGTTCATCTTCGGTGAGCCAGGGCACCTGCGCAGAGCAGAATGAACTCATTCTGCACTGGTTTACATCAGGGCTGGTCGCATTAGCACTGGTCCCTGATGTAAACTGTTTAACCCTTTGATGGATTACAGTGTGGGTCCTGACTGTACTGTGGAGAGGAATGTTTATTTTTTTTTTTCAGATTATTTTTTTTTTTTTGATTACCAGAAAAATAAAATTTTGTCAAAAACTTGTGATTATTTCATTAAAAGATTTTTTAATTAACGTGTGTATTTTTTGTTACCTTAACTATTGTAGGGTTAATAATGAATAGCTGTCTTATTGAAGCCGCTCCATTATTAACCCAGCTTAATGTCACCTGACAATCAAAGGTGACATTAACCCCTTATTACCCCATATTCCACCGCTACACGGGAGTGGGAAGAGAGGGGCTAAGTGTCAGAATTGGCTGGTATTTGTAGCCAGAGGGGGCAAATATCCATGACCCCTTCTTAGGCTATGACTTTCATGCTACTTTTGATCAAAAACAGTATTACTAAAAACTCTGTATTATTTAGATGCACTTTTGCTTTTACTTATTTAGTTACAGCAGGGTTTTTGCTCATTTTGTCTTTTGCAGGTTTTATAATTTAAAATTATGGTTAGGGTTGGGATTAGGGTTAGGGTTGGGATTAGGGTTTTTTCTCATTTTGTCTTTTGCAGGTTTTATGTTTTATGGCTAATGTCAACATGCATTTATATGCTGCATGTGTATCAACTCAAACCAAGCTCGATTTTTGTGTTCTTTCTTTGCATTTTTGCATTCTGTGCACAGGTTAGGGTTGGGATTAGGGTTGGGATTAGGGTTAAGGTTGGCATTAGGGTTGGTGTTGGGATTAGGGATAGGGTTGGGATTAGGGTTGGAATTAGGGTTATGGTTGGGATTAAGGTTAGGGTTGGGATTAGGGTTAGGGTTGGGATTAGGGTTGGGATTGGGGTTAGGGTTGGGATTAGGGTTAGGGTTGGGATTAGGGTTGGGATTAGGGTTAGGGTTGGGATTATGGTTAGGATTAGGGTTGGGATTAGGGTTGGGATAAGGATTAGGGTTGGGATTAGGGTTGGGATAAGGATTAGGGTTGGGATTAAGGTTAGGGTTGGGATTAGGGTTAGGTTTGGGATTAGGGTTAGGATCCAGGTTAGGGTTGGGATTAGAGTTAGGGTTGGGATTAGAGTTAGGTTTGGGATTAGGGTTGGGGTTAGGGTTAGGGTTGGGATTAGGGTTGGGATTAGGGTTAGAGTTGGGATTAGAGTTAGGGTTGGTATTAGGGTAAGGATTGGGGTTAGGGTTAGGGTTGCGATTAGGGTTAGGGTTGGGATTAGGGTTAGGGTTGGGATTAGGGTTAGGGTTAGGGTAATTGCAATCATGCCAAGAGTAGGGTGAAAGAGCTGTGTTGGGGGGTTGTGTGTGTGCACATGTGTACATGGAGTCATACATATCTATATTGGTTTTGCAAGTGTGTTTCAGTGTGGATATATATGAATTTTTGGGTGAAAATGTAGATATTGATATAATATTTATATTTTTGAATACACAATTTTTTCGAACAAATTTCTTCACTTTATTCTAGATTGAGAAACATCTGGCAGTTTGGGACCGCGCCACCGAGGATTATAAAGGATCTAAGGGTGATGTCTGGTCAGCAATAGTCACGGAATTACATCCACAGTGGCCTCAGCTGCCTTTTGCTGGACAAAAACAGATTAGTAAGTGTTTCATAATTTGAATTTGTCCAGTTTTTGGAAAAAAAAAATTTTAAATCCTTTTTTTATTGTTTCATTTCAGTGGACGATGTAAAGAAAAGATGGAGATTTATGAAGTCCATGAAACCAGTAAGTGGAAGCTCACCTCCGAGGAGGGTGCAATATGCGGATCAACTCCAGTTCATATTGACGAGCAGGAACTTGCGGAGGTAAATTATATATGTTTTTGTTTTTTATTTTGTTGACATTTTTAAAGTAGTCTTTTATTAACATGGCTTTTTTCTTCCTTCTACAGAACTGACAGCAACATAAGGGCCGAAATGCCACCAGCCTATCCAAACAGTCCAAAGCAGGGTCTGGGAGAGGAGGTCGAGGACCATCTCATGTGCTCCTCCCCACATCCTTCGGAGGCCAGGCCTTCATCCTCGGCGCCATCTGATGCCTCAGCTGCAATGGCAGCCTCTTCGGCTGGCACTTCGGCATCTGGGATGGAGGTGGCGTCAGAGTCCTGTGTTGCTGCTCCTGCCTCGGGTGCAGCCTGTAGCTCTGCTGGTGGTGTGTCAAGGCCCACTAGGATGGGGACTGCTTCTGCCTTTCCCGTGGCATTGAGAAGGGCAGCACCCAAGAATGTCCCAAATATTGAGACTTCAACTAGTGTGATAGAAGACCTCACTAGTCGAACCCTCAATATGCTCGACAATTCGTCAACGCAAGATGAGCTGGACAAATTCAGCTCATTTTTAGCCGGTCGCCTAAGATCCATGCCACGGGACCGGCAGAATCTGTTCATGTCAGCAGTCAACCCATCCCCAATTCCCCCGTCAGCAGCTATAATGATGGGGATTTTTAACATATCTAATCCCCAAAGTGGGCCTCCTCCACCATCAGCAGCTGCATCGCAGCATTTTGGGCAGGTGGCAGCATACAAGCCTGACGCTGCAGAAGCATTATGTTATGGCCGACCACCTGCACCTCCAACCTCAGGCCATCATGTAATTTTCCCCAACCCTAGTATGTCATCACAAGACTTGTTTCCCACATATGGCTACGATCCTGAATACCAAAATTTTTGAAAAGTTTTGTGGTGTCACCACCATCCAGGCCGGCCTTCCCAACCCTCCCCTCCCCTGTCCTGTTGACAGGGTGCTATTTGTTTGATTATAAGTAGTGTTGAGCGATACCGCTCGATACCCAAAAATATCGTATCGGATGGTATCGCCCGATACGAAAAAAATATCGGGTATCGCCGATTCCGATACCGGAAGTCCCATTCAAGTCAATGGGACTTCCGGTATCGGAATTAAAAAAAGCCCTTTGTTTCCTTGTTGGCTAATTCTACATAATTGTAAACAAATCAGAATCATGTAGAATGTATTGTGGGAGGTGGAGGAGACATTAAAAGCATAGTGGTGTATTCAAATCACATGGCATACCATTAATTCCAATTTTTTTTTTCAATACGTTCGGAGTTAAAAAGATATTGACTATGTTAACCTTTTTTATATTTTGTCAGATATGTACTGTATGTTTCACAACTTCCATGCTCTTCACCTTCTTCTGTACTTCTCTCACACTTTCTCCTTCATAATCCGCAGCAGTAGCATTTTTTTCATCAACCTTTTCTTCACCTTATTCATCTTCATCTTCTTCCCATTAATTTTTTTTTCCATTCTTCACATTCTTCTTATTCAGCTATTATTAATTTTAATATGCTATTTCTTCATCTTCTTCTTATTCTTCTTTGTCTTCATTTTCTTATGGAGACAGGCATTCCTGTAGTACTTAGCTATAAAAGTTATAAGATTACACCTTACGTTCTGCCTGTCACAAAAGATTTACAACAGGATTTGTCCGCGTTCAGTTTGGCCTGCAGCAGCAGGCATTTTCCAGGGGCACCACGAGGAGGAACGGACTCACCCCCATTTACTGCTTAGTCTTCTTCTGCTTATAGTTTTGATTTCTTCTATGCTGATTTTTAGTCTTATGCTTAATGTTCTTCTGCTTTCTGTTCTTCTGCTTTTGCTTCTTCTGCTTCTTGTTCTTCTGTCTTTTGTTCTGTATCTTGGTGGTTGTCTTCATGTTCTTTGTCCTCTTGGTCTTATTATTTGGTCATATTTCTGGTCTTCTTTGGTGTGGTCTTCAGGGTCGACGTCATCAGGGTCGTCGTCATGGAGATCAATAAGGATTACCAAAGACAATTTCAAAAAGCTTGATCTTGGAAATGTAGCAGAAGGTACAAGAAGGCTGAGAAACTGGCGAGAACAAGCAGACAGTGCTGGCACCCGGATGGGTAGCAGAAGGAACAAGAGCCAATGGCACTACCGAGGACCAACTGACGGTGCTGGACCACGGTTACTAAGCAGAAGGTACCTGTGCTAAAAAGCACTATCAAGGACCAGCTGACGGTGCTGGACCTCGGATACCGAGATGGAGGCACCTAGGCCAAAGGCTGTGGCGAGAACCAGCAGCCAGTGCTGGCACCCGGATGGGTAGCAGAAGGAACAAGAGCCAATGGCACTACCGAGGACCAACTGACGGTGCTGGACCACGGTTACTAAGCAGAAGGTACCTGTGCAAAAAAGCACTACCAAGGACCAGCTGACGGTGCTGGACCTCGGATACCGAGATGGAGGCACCTAGGCCAAAGGCTCTGGCGAGAACCAGCAGACAGTGCTGGAACCCGGGTGGGTAGCAGAAGGTACCCATTCGAAGCAAAGTAGCCAGGCCGCAAGCCGGCCGCAGTTACCGAAACCCACAGTCCTACAGGGGGTCCATGTCCCATTGGCACTACGGATCCAGCCTTCAGTGCCAGTTCCCGCAGCCCACATAGGAGTCACCTAAACTGCAGGCACCGTAGAGTCGGCTAACCCGGCCGCAAGATGACAGGACAACGGATTGGTGGCATAGTGACCTTGACACTACCCGGAAACAGCAGGCGTGCTGAAAACAGGCTGGGCAACAGGGAGTACCCGTGCCAAAGACACTGCCGAGAACCAGCTGACAGTGCTGGAACCCAGATGGGTAGCAAAAGCTACAAGAGCCAATGGCACTACCGAGGACCAACTGACGGTGCTGGACCACGGTTACTAAGCAGAAGGTACCTGTGCTAAAAAGCACTACCAAGGACCAGCTGACGGTGCTGGACTTCGGATACCGAGATGGAGGCACCTAGGCCAAAGGCTCTGGCGAGAACCAGCAGACAGTGCTGGAACCCGGGTGGGTAGCAGAAGGTACCCATTCGAAGCAAAGTAGCCAGGCCGCAAGCCGGCCGCAGTTACCGAAACCCACAGTCCTACAGGGGGTCCATGTCCCATTGGCACTACGGATCCAGCCTTCAGTGCCAGTTCCCGCAGCCCACATAGGAGTCACCAAAACTGCAGGCACCGCAGAGTCGGCTAACCCGGCTGCAAGATGACAGGACAACGGATTGGTGGCATAGTGACCTTGACACTACCCCGAAACAGCAGGCGTGCTGGAAACAGGCTGGGCAACAGGGAGTACCTGTGCCAAAGACACTGCCGAGAACCAGCTGACGGTGCTGGAACCCAGATGGGTAGCAAAAGCTACAAGAGCCAATGGCACTACCGAGGACCAACTGACGGTGCTGGACCACAGTTACTAAGCAGAAGGTACCTGTGCTAAAAAGCACTACCAAGGACCAGCTGACAGTGCTGGACTTTGGATACCGAGATGGAGGCACCTAGGCCAAAGGCTCTGGCGAGAACCAGCAGACAGTGCTGGAACCCTGGTGGGTAGCAGAAGGTACCCATTCAAAGCAAACTAGCCAGGCCGCAAGCCGGCCGCAGTTACCAAAACCCACAGTCCTACAGGGGGTCCATGTCCCATTGGCACTACGGATCCAGCCTTCAGTGCCAGTTCCCGCAGCCCACATAGGAGTCACCTAAACTTCAGGCACCGTAGAGTCGGCTAACCCGGCCGCAAGATGACAGGACAACGGATTGGTGGCATAGTGACCTTGACACTACCCGGAAACAGCAGGTGTGCTGAAAACAGGCTGGGCAACAGGGAGTCCCTGTGCCAAAGACACTGCCGAGAACCAGCTGACGGTGCTGGAACCCAGATGGGTAGCAAAAGCTACAAGAGCCAATGGCACTACCGAGGACCAACTGACAGTGCTGGACCACGGTTACTAAGCAGAAGGTACCTGTGCTAAAAAGCACTACCAAGGACCAGCTGACGGTGCTGGACTTCGGATACCGAGATGGAGGCACCTAGGCCAAAGGCTCTGGCGAGAACCAGCAGACAGTGCTGGAACCCGGGTGGGTAGCAGAAGGTACCCATTCGAAGCAAAGTAGCCAGGCCGCAAGCCGGCCGCAGTTACCGAAACCCACAGTCCTACAGGGGGTCCATGTCCCATTGGCACTACGGATCCAGCCTTCAGTGCCAGTTCCCGCAGCCCACATAGGAGTCACCTAAACTGCAGGCACCATAGAGTCGGCTAACCCGGCCGCAAGATGACAGGACAACGGATTGGTGGCATAGTGACCTTGACACTACCCGGAAACAGCAGGCGTGCTGAAAACAGGCTGGGCAACAGGGAGTCCCCGTGCCAAAGACACTGCCGAGAACCAGCTGACGGTGCTGGAACCCAGATGGGTAGCAAAAGCTACAAGAGCCAATGGCACTACCGAGGACCAACTGACGGTGTTGGACCACGGTTACTAAGCAGAAGGTACCTGTGCTAAAAAGCACTACCAAGGACCTGCTGACGGTGCTGGACTTTGGATACCGAGATGGAGGCACCTAGGCCAAAGGTTCTGGCGAGAACCAGCAGACAGTGCTACTGTCATGATCCAGTGTTGGATCTGGCGGTATTAAAAGCACAAAGTGAGCTTTTTTACTTTGGTTAAGTTCAAAGGTGTTTTGACTGTCCCCGGTGGTGGTTAGTGGTATTGCACCTTAGGTTAGGTTGCACTTAATTATGGTTCAGGTGTGACACTCTATAAATGGGTCTCAGGGTGTTCACTCATGGCTGGTGATATTTCTTGCTGAGTTGTTGGAGAGCCTGGTGGAAGGATGGAGCTGGATAGGAGTCCTGCGCAGTCAGACAGAGAGAACGAGTGCCAGCTAATGGTGTCTGCAGGAAGGACTGGCATGGCCTGGTGGAGTCGCAGTTTATGGTGTCGGCGGGAAGTGCGGGCATGGCTTAGAGGAGTGGCGACTAGGAAGAGAGTTGCACTCAGCATGCTCGACTTGGTTGCTGAGAACTGGACTCGAGCATGCTTGGATTCTTGGCAGAGGCTGGACTCATCTTGGGACTCTGTGTACTGGACTGCTGCAAGTGGTGATGGACTCTGCTCCCAGGCTGCACGATGGTGATGGATCCAGTTATGGTGATGGATCAGGGTGGAGGAGAAGATGCACACAGGTGGTGGGCTCTGTTGCTAGGAGCGTACGCAACAGAGCAAAGCTAAGTGGTGTTTCCCCTGTATTGTCTCTTTCCTCATGTGTGTTGTTAGTGCAGTGGTGGGATTAGTCTCCGCACCAACCCATTCCCTAGTGAGGGTTTAGGGTCAGGGCGGATCCAGCCTTCAGTGCCAGTTCCCGCAGCCCACATAGGAGTCACCTAAACTGCAGGCACCGTAGAGTCGGCTAACCCGGCCGCAAGACGACAGGACAACGGATTGGTGGCATAGTGACCTTGAAACTACCCGGAAACAGCAGGCGTGCTGGAACCAGGCTGGGAAACAGGGAGTCCCCGTGCCAAAGACACTGCCGAGCACCAACTGGCGTTGTTGGAGCCCAGGGACAATCATGGTGTAGGCCGAGGCCTACTTGCTGGTAGTTTTAGATTGTTTGTAGGCTACAACAGACTGTCAACGTGCTCCAATTAGTCCTCTGTCTCCACTCTGTATCCAGGATTTCACGTAACCACCAATACCGCCAGTTTATGCGTACAGCAGCCGTCTGCCCAATCCTGGGTTACTGGGGTTCTGTAATGTCAGCAGATCCCCTGATGTGTGTCTGCCACTGTCTCCTGCTCTGTCCACATTCCCACCGCTTGCAGTGGGAAGGTGGACAGCGCAGGAGACAGTGGCGGACACATATTGGGGGATCTGCTGACGTTACAGAACCCCAGTAACAAAGGAACACGTGTGGAATGCGTGGACGGCAACTGTGAGCAGGAACTGACAGTGCTAGAGGTCAGGGGAAATACTAGAGACAGAGTGGAGACAGAGGCCAAATCAGAGAATGTTTAAATCTGAAGTAGTTACAATTTGGAGGCAGCAGCAGTTTGCCCTCCACACAGCAGGGGATCAGCTGACATTACCGAACCCCACTTTCACATGAACAAGTGTTTTTTTCTGTGTGGACAGCACTTCCGAGCAAAAACTGACGATGTTGGAGCCCAGGGATAGTCATTTTGTAGGTTGAGGCCTACTTGGAGGCAATTTAAGATCAGACGTTGTTTGAATTTGGAGGCAGCAGCAGTTTGCCCTCCACACAGCAGGGGATCAGCTGACGTTACCGACCCCAACTTTCACATGAATAAGTGTGTTTTTCTGTGTGGACAGCACTTCCGAGCACCAACTAGCGTTGTTGGAGCCGAGGGAGAATTATGGTGTAGGCCGAGGCCTACTTGGTGGCAGTTTTAGATTGTTTGTAGGCTACAACAGACTGTCAACGTGCTCCAATTAGGCATCTGTCTCCACTCTGTTTCCAGGATTTCACGTGACCACCAACACCGCCAGTTTATGCGTACAGCAGCCGTCTGCCCAATCCACACGTGTTCCTGGGTTACTGGGGTTCTGTAATGTCAGCAGATCCCCTGATGTGTGTCTGCCACTGTCTCCTGCTCTGTCCACTTTCCCACCGCTTGCAGTGGGAAGGTGGACAGCGCAGGAGACAGTGGCGGACACATATTGGGGGATCTGCTGACGTTACAGAACCCCAGTAACAAAGGAACACGTGTGGAATGCGTAGAGGCAACTGTGAGCAGGAACTGGCGGTGTTGGAGGTCAGGGGAAATACTAGAGACAGAGTGGAGACAGAGGCCAAATCAGAGAATGTTTAAATCTGAAGTAGTTACAATTTGGAGGCAGCAGCAGTTTGCCCTCCACACAGCAGGGGATCAGCTGACGTTACCGAACCCCACTTTCACATGAACGAGTGTGTTTTTCTGTGTGGACAGCACTTCCGAGCACGAACTGGCGTTGTTGGAGCCCAGGGACAATCATGGTGCAGGCCGAGGCCTACTAGGAGCCAGGTGTAAAGTTGAGGTATTTTGACTTTGGAGGGAGCAGGACACTTTGCCATACACACAGCAGGGGATCAGCCGACATTACCGACCCCCACATTCACATGAACAAGTGTTTTTTTCTGTGTGGACAGCACTTCTGAGCAACAACTGACGATGTTGGAGCCCAGGGATTGTCATTTTGTAGGCTGAGGCCTACTTGGAGGCAATTTAAGATCAGACGTTGTTTGAATTTGGAGGCAGCAGCAGTTTGCCCTCCACACAGCAGGGGATCAGCTGACGTTACCAACCCCCACTTTCACATGAACAAGTGTGTTTTTCTGTGTGGACAGCACTTCCGAGCACCAACTAGCGTTGTTGGAGCCCAGGGAGAATTATGGTGTAGGCCGAGGCCTACTTGGTGGCAGTTTTAGATTGTTTGTAGGCTACAACAGACTGTCAACGTGCTCCAATTAGGCATCTGTCTCCAGTCTGTTTCCAGGATTTCACGTGACCACCAACACCGCCAGTTTATGCGTACAGCAGCCGTCTGCCCAATCCACACGTGTTCCTGGGTTACTGGGGTTCTGTAATGTCAGCAGATCCCCTGATGTGTGTCTGCCACTGTCTCCTGCTCTGTCCACATTCCCACCGCTTGCAGTGGGAAGGTGGACAGCGCAGGAGACAGTGGCGGACACATATTGGGGGATCTGCTGACGTTACAGAACCCCAGTAACAAAGGAACACGTGTGGAATGCGTGAACGGCAACTGTGAGCAGGAACTGGCAGTGTTGGAGGTCAGGGGAAATAGTAGAGACAGAGGCAAAATCAGAGAATGTTTAAATCTGAAGTAGTTACAATTTGGAGGCAGCAGCAGTTTGCCCTCCACACAGCAGGGGATCAGCTGACGTTACCGAACCCCACTTACACATGAGCAAGTGTTTTGTCTGTGCGCACAGCACTTCTGAGCACCAACTGGCGGTGTCGGAGCCCAGGGAAAATCAGGTAGTAGGCCGAGGCCTACTTGGAGCCAGGTGTAAATCTGAGGTTGTTTGACTGTGGAGGGAGCAGGACACTTTGCCATACACACAGCAGGGGATCAGCTGACGTTACCGAACCCCACTTACACATGAGCGAGTGTTTTGTCTGTGCGGACAGCACTTCTGAGCAACAACGGGCGTTGCTGTAGCCCAGGAAATAAAGTTCAGGTCATAGAAACATGAACACAACAGGAGACCTGGATCCTGTTGCCAGCCAATTATTTATTCTGGAAGAGGACTGGCAAATTCAGGTGAGATCCAGGCCTTGTTCATTTTCACAAAAGTAAGCCGGTCAACATTATCGGCGGATAGTCGCGTGCGACGGTCTGTTACCACACCACCTGCAGCACTAAAGACACGTTCTGATAATACACTGGCAGCAGGGCAAGCCAGCCCCTCCAATGCATACTGGCTAAGCTCTGGCCATGTATCCAGCTTAGAGACCCAATACTTGAACGGGGAAGAGCCGTCTGGGAGAACACTAACAGGGCACGACAAGTAGTCTGTCACCATCTGACGGAAACGTTGCCTCCTGCTGACTGGAGCCGTCTGTGATGGTGTAGCCGTTTGTGGCGGTCCCACAAAACTTTTCCACATTTGGGCCATACTGGCCTTGCCTTGTCCTGCGGCACTGCCTCTGCTACCTCTTTGTGCAGAGCTTCCTCCACTGCCTCTACCCACATGGCTGCTTTGAAAAGCACTACCAGCAACACTTGCTGGGGGAATGGAGAACATGATGGCCTGCACAAGTGTTTCTTGGTACTCCCGCATTTTTCGCTCCCGGTTCAACTGTGGTATGAGGCTTCGTAAGTTGTCCCGGTAGCGAGGATCTAGGAGGGTGTACACCCAATAATCAGCCGTGTGGAGAATGTTGGCGATGCGGCGGTCATTTAACAAGCACAGCAGCATGAAATCAACCATGTGCTGCAGACTGCCAACTGAACCGGAAACGCTGTCCCCAGCTTGAGGCAGCATCTCTGCCTGCTCAGCATCACCCCACCCTCGCTGTACACACTGACTACTAGAGCCTTGTGTACCTCCCTCCTCTGGAGAGATGTGTTCCTCCTCCTCCATTGACTTCTCGTCATCCTCCTCACTAAGTGTCCCCTGCCTGGGCCTTTGTGTGGAAGCACGTTGCGCAGATTTGCCAGAAGCAGATGGCATTTCTGACTGCTCATCCTCGACCTCTTCAAAAACCTCCTCACTTAGTGCTTGTAAGGTTTTTTGAAGCAGACAGATGAGGGGGACAGTCATGCTGATTAGTGCATCATCTGCACTGGCCATCCGCGTGGAGTCATCGAAGGCACGCAAAACTTGGCAGATGTCCCTCATAGTGGCCCACTCAGTGGTGGTGAAGTGTGTCCAGCGCACAGTGTGACTTATTTGTGCCTGATGCAGCTGGTACTCCATTACTGCTGCCTGCTGCTCACACAACCGCTCCAACATATGTAACGTTGAATTCCACCTGGTGGGGAGGTCACATATGATGCGATGTTCTGGCAGGCGGAATCGTCGTTGCAGAGATGCAATGCGCGATCTTGCCATGCTGGAACGCCGCAAGTGAGCACACTCTAGGCGAACCTTGTGCAGCAGTGCATCAAGATCCGGATAGTCCCTCAGAAAGCTCTGCACGACCAAATTGAGCACGTGTGCCAGACATGGTATGTGAGTGAGGTTGCCTAGGCCCAGAGCTGCCACTAGATTTCGGCCATTGTCACTCACTACCAAACCTGGCTGGAGATTCGCTGGCACAAACCACACATCGCTCTCCTGCTTGATGGCATTCCAGAGCTCCTGTGCTGTGTGGCTCCGATTCCCCAAAGAAATTAATGTAAGGATGGCCTGTTGACGTTTGGCCACACCTGTGCTCATATCTGGCCTAACAGGCTCACGCAGTGCTGATTCCGAGGAACTAGAGTAGGAGGAGGACTCAATATGTACAGACTGCATTCCTGCAATCCTTGGAGTTGGCAGAATACGTACAGAGCCACTCTCCAGATCTGTACCCGGCTCCACAACATTGACCCAATGGGCAGTGAGGGAAAGGTATCGTCCCTGTCCATGGCTACTGGTCCACGCATCGGTGGTCAGGTGGACCTTGCTACTGACGGCATTTAGTAGCGCATTTTTAATTTTTCCCTCCACATGCTTATGCAGGGCAGGGACGGCTTGCCGGCTGAAATAAAAGCGGCTGGGCACATTGTATTCCGGAACTTCCAATGACATAAAGTTCTGGAAGGTGTCAGTCTCCACCAGCCTGAATGACAGCATCTCAAGGGCCAGTAGTTTGGCAATGCCGGCATTCAGAGCCAGTGCTCGGGGATGGTTTGCCGAGTATGGCCGCTTTTTCTCCCATGCCTGTGCTACCGATTGCTGGTGAGCGGCCTGGGAGTGTGCTGATGACTGCGAACGTGGTTCAGTGGGTGGAATTTCACTGGGTCTCTGAACAACAGTGGCAGTGGTTCTTCCATGGCGTTCCGGTGAGGAAGCCGAACGAGCTGTGTGTGAGCTGGAGGAAGAGGCCCCAACACGAGCTGAAGAGGTGGTAGGTGCTGCTGAAGGTTGGCCTACATCTTCAGTGTGTCTGTGTAACTCCACCTCGTGCTTGGTACGCACATGTTTCCACATATTTGTGGTATTGAGGTTGCTCACATTTTTCCCTCGTTTCACTTTCTGATGACACAGCTTGCATTTGACAAAGCAAATGTCATCTGCAACTGTGTCAAAAAAAGACCACGCACTGCAAGTCCTGGGAGCGCCCGTTTTGTGTTTTGGAAGAGGATTGCTCCTCACGGGTGCCAAAGTGGAGGCTACAGGCAACCAAGTCTGCCCCCGCCCTCTCCCTCCTCTTTTGGACGTTCGGGGAATCTCTTCCTCAGAGCTGCTCCCACCACCTTCCTGTGGCTGACGCCATGATGGGTCAAGGACCTCATCATCTCCACTCCCCTCTTCAAGCACCGGCTGGTCCTGGGTTGTCTCGCCAGCACCGTACGCACCAGAAATTGGCAACTGAGTCTCATCATCATCAGATGAGCACTGAGGTGTGCTGACAATAGGCACTGGCCCACCCGCCTCTTCAGATTCAGAGGGACAAAGCAGTTGCGCATCACTGCATACTCCCTCTTCTTCACGCTCTAGAATGCTGCTTGGCTGGCCACCTCTTTCCAAGCCAACAGATTCTGAGAACAGAAGTAAAGATTGAGATGGCTCCTGTCCAGGGCTCTCAGACTGCCTGGGCAATTTGGCAGGTGGTGAAGAGACAGATGGTTGCTCTTAAGTGCTCTGGCCTTGGGAGGATGCGGAAGTCATTGAAGTGGATGCGTTAGCTGCCATCCATTCGACAACGGCTTCAATTTGTTCGTCACGCAGCAGTGGGGTACGGCGAGGTCCTACAAAGCTGCGCATGAAGGACTGTTGCCTGGTAAAAGTGGGGGATGCCGGGTCACTGGTGGCCGCAGCAGACACCGAATCCCCACGTCCTCTCCCTGCTGAAACTCCAAGGCCACGACCACGTGCCTTACTCCCTGCCTTCTTCATCTTGGTAGACTGATAAAGATAGGCAGAAAAGTAAAAAAGGGGTGGCTTAGTGTTCTTATTTCTGAACACCTGCTAACCAGTATAAGAAACACTAATTTGGCTAAGAGTGTGTGTACTACACTTTAATATGATCTAATGTGGCCTAGACAACTGTAAAGTGGAGTGTTTGGTGAACTTTATTTCCTTTTTTTTGGGTGGGGGGAAAGGAAAGGATGTGACCAAAGTTTGAAAGCTATAGTATCACAAACTTTTTGGAGCGATTACAATGCAGGAAGCTAACCTACAATGCAATTGATGAGGCTCCAAAAAATAGGGTGATACTAGTCTGGCTGGCCCTGAAGGGCACAAGCCAGCAAAAAGGCTCCTCTATCTAATCCTATATAGTGTTTGCAACCAACCAATGACAATGGATGCGGTTGGAAGCACACTAATATAGGAGGAAAAATCTGGCTAAATTAGCTGCAAAAAAAGGACTATGTATGAGGCAGTGACTCACGCTGAGCGGACTACAGCTAGCGGTGGCTGTAGAACACACTGCAACGTGAGCTGCACTCACACACAGAGAGACCTATCAGACAGCCAAAAACAGTGCAGAGAAATGGGCTATAGCACTGAAAGGCTGCTGAAAGGCTCCGCTGTCCACTCCTTTAGTGTTTGCAACCAACGTATATGGATACGTATGGAAGCACACTATACAGGAGAAAAAAAAAGCAGCAATAAAAGAAAAATGTGTATGAGGCAGAGACACACGCTGGGCGGCCTACAAGCAGACGTGCCAGCAGAACACACTACACAGCGTGGGTCTGCACTCACACAGCCCTTGCAGACAGCTGTGAACACTGCTGCTAGGCAAAAGAAAGCTACAGTAGTGGTTTATGTAGCCTGGATAAAGCACAATATTGTTTTTAGAATCGCTATTTCTAACTGTCCCTCACAGTCTTCAACAGCAGCCTGTCCCTAACTGAATTCACAGCAGAGTGACCAGAAATGGCGGCTGCAGCGGTTTTTATAGTCCATCATGACATCATTTCAGCAGCCAATCACAGCCATGCCAGTAGTTAACATGCCTACATGCCTAACAGGATGTGCCCACACTTCTGAGGATCCCCATTGGCTGAATCAAATCGAGCGGGCTCCTAGCATTATGGGAACTTCCGATTCCGGTATTCGATATGAAAAAAGTATCGGAACTAAGTATCGGAATTCCGATACAGCTAATATCGGCCGATACCCGATACTTGCGGTATCGGAATGCTCAACACTAATTATAAGCCTTTTCATGACTTTTGTTTTTTATTAAAAAAATTTTCAGAAGAAACTCTGTGTGCGTGATAATTTTTTTTTTTTAAAAAAGATTCCTGTGTGTGCACCACTCTCACCTCTGTTTAGGGGTAAAGACTGACCCACAGTGGAACCATTCATCCAACAATGGCCAAACAATTTTTATTTTCTGCACTCCCCTTCTTCCAAAAGTCAAAGATAAAGGATGGGGTGTCATTATACCAGGAAAGGGCTCAGAATGGGATGGGTCATTACATATGAAGGGTCTCAGGATGGGGGTCTTTACACCTGGATGTGAGTCATTATAACAGTCTGGGGTCCAGGATGTGGATCATTATAGCAAAATGGGGCTCTTTATACCACGATGGTGCCCAAAATGGGGGACATTAAACCAGGATAAGGAGCATTGTTTTAAAGGAAGGGACAAGTATAGGGGACCTTTTTACAGTAAAAGTCCCATGACTGGGGATGACGTACCAGGAATTGCCCCAGGGTGGGGGAGGGGACATTATTACTGGAAGAGGCCCAGGAATGGGGATATTATACCAAGAAGGAGTTCCGAATGTGTGACATTGTAGCAAAATGGTGGTCATTATACCAGAAAGGTGGCCAATATGGGGGACATTATACCAGGATGGGAAACATTGTTTCAGGAAGGTGCCAGGATAAGGGACATTATTACAGTAAGGGGACCAGGATGGGGCATATTTTAATAAGAAGAGGGCCAAGATAGGGGACATTATAGCAGGAAGGGGCTTAGGATGAGAGACATTATTACATAAAGGGGCCAGGATGGTGGACATTATTACAGTAAGGTGTCATGATGTCAACACTACCTATGTTTTAATAGGATTTAGAGTGCTACTAAGGCCCTTACATTTTATCAACATGGAGTTTGACAAAATAATGGAGACCAGATTTTAATTTAAAAACAAAGTGAATGTTTATTAACTTTTTGGGGGTTTTCAAATTTTTCTATAAAAGCGGGCCTTGCTTGCTTTGAGTTATTCATCAGATCTTCTCTGCTATCCAGGCTGCTCAACACTGGCACAGGAGTATTGCCAGTGCACGGCACCTTCAGGACTCATGAAGTAGTCAGTGAAGGTTTCTCTCACACCACACCCGAGTTGGATAGCCTTCCTTGACCAAAGTTTTCAACTGCAATTAATTCAGACAGCTGTGACTCCTCATCTACCTCTGTGCTGTATTCTCGAGCGTAGTTGTGGAGTACACAGCATGCCTTAATTACAGTGTCAACGGTCTCAGTATCCAACTGGATAGCTGTGTGAAACATCCGCCACTGACTACACATGATCCCGAAGGTGCATTCCACATATCTGCATGCATGGCTCAGCCGATAATTAAAAACCCTTCGCCGGTCATCCAGTGCCCTTCGTGGGTATGGGCGCAGCAGGTTGGTCTTTAAGGGAAATGCCTCATCCGATACCATCACAAAGGGAACTGGATGTGTGGATCCCCGCAAAGGTCTTGGGGCTGGGAGCATTCTGCCATCTCGAAGAATTTGCAGTCCAATCTGTGATGATCGCAACACCCGAGAGTGCCCAGTACTGCCATAAGCACCAATGTCGATGGCAACAAATTTCCAATTTGCATCAGCCACCGCCATCAGGACCACCGAAAAATACTTCTTATAATTAAAGAAGCGTGATCCTGATCGTGGTGGCTTCAGCACTCTCACTTGTTTGCCATCGACAGCACCTATGCAATTTGGGAAATTGGCCACAGACTGAAAGCCTGCTGTGACCTGCAGCCATTTCTCCTCGGTTGGGGAAGGCATCACAATGGGCTGCAACTTCTGCCAGATCACAGTACACGTGCACCTCACAATTTTAGAGATGGTGGTTTTACCAACCTTAAATTGGAGGTGCAGTGATGTGTAGCTCTCTCCTGTGGCCAAAAGCCTGAAAAAAAAAATTAGAAAAGCAAAATAAAAAAATAAGACAAGCGTAAATGGCATATTTGAAATTTATATGGAAAACTATATGGTCTTTTTAAGACATAAGCTTCAAGCACTGAGTGAAATTTTTTTGTGGCACTGTGCATGACAGTATTGTGGGCCACTGTGGCAGCATTATGGGGGCACTGGCTGGCAACAGTATGAGGCCCTGGCTGGCAGCTTTATGTGGGCACTGGCTGGCAGCAGTATGGGGGCACTGGCTGGCAGCAGTATGGGGGCACTTGCTGACAGCATTATGTGGGCAATGGCTGGCAGCGGTATGGGGCACTGGCTGGCAGCATTATGTGGGCACTGGCTGGCAGCATTATGCGGGCACTGCTGGCAGCAGTATGCGGGCACTGGCTTGCAGCAGTGTGGGGGCACTGGCTGGCAGCAGTATGGGGGCACTGGCTGACAGTATTATGGGGCCACTGTGGCTGACAGTATTTTGGGGGCCAAATGTGTTACCCAAAAAAACAAAAAATTTATACTTACCGCAAGGTGATGAGCAGCTTTTCCTCAGCAGAGATTGCTCTTCGCATGACCGTGTCCGCATAATTTAAATCTGGAGAAAGAAGGCCGAGTAGGCGATCGAATGCTTCAATTGGGAGCCTGCAGAACTGGACAAATTTATCCAGATGACTGTAAGAAAGAAAAAAAAACCTTAGATTTATCACACAGATGACAATTTGACATAACAAGAACAAAAAAATAAACTTAACAATACATTAGGTGCACACGGCTGCCAATATACCTTTTTTCCATTATATATCCGTATATCCTGGTAAAGGAGATGGAAGTGGCCCTTTTCTGCCCGCTCCAGAACAATCGGGTGCACCCTCATTCTTGGTCTCCTCCTCCTCTTCCTCCTAGAGTACTCCTATGGGAGAATATAGTCTTTAGCAAAAAATACATTAAAATATTAAACAGATAAAAAATCAACTGACATTATGTTACCTGCTTGTTGTGGTGGTGGTGTAGCAGGTTCAGTAATAAAGTCAGCAGCAAAATCTGCATGTTTTCTTCGCTGAGACTCCACTGGGGCTGCACTTGAGGCATCTTGAAAACAGCAAGAAAACAAAATGGAGAAAAGGGGTTGTAAAAGGAAATGACCTCATAGGAGCCTTTCTTTTGACACAACTTTACTTGGGCTCAAAAATGCTTAGAAAACGCTTAAAAAACTTATAGAAAAATGCATGAAAAACGCATCAAAAACGCATCAAAACCAGAATAAAATCTGCATGCGTTTTTCCTGCCAAGGGTGTGCATTTCTGCTCAGGAAAAATCTGCTTCAAAACTGCAATGTGGGCACATACCCTAATAAAAGTGCAATAAAACTGATATACAGGTGTTTCTCACAAAATCACAATATCATCAAAACGTTAATTTATTTCAGTTCTTCAATACATAAAGGTTAAACTCATATATTATATAGAGTCATTACAAACAGAGTGATCTATTTTAAGTGTTTATTTTTGTTAATGTTGATTATGGCTTACAGCCAATAAAAACCCAAAAGTCCAAGTGAGTCAGAACAATTAGCAAAAAACATCAGCAAAGGCTTCTTAAGCTTTTAGAAAGGTCCCTTAGTTTGTTTCAGTAGGCTCCACAATCATGGGGCAGACTGCTGACTTGACAGAGGTCCAGAAGGCAGTCATTGACTCACTCCACAAGGAAAGCAAATTTTGCATTTCATTTGGAAATAAAGGTCCCAGAGTCACAATCCAAGCTGCTTGAGGTCTTGTGTGAAGTTTCCACAATCAGTGATGGTTTGGGGAGCCATGTCATCTGCTTGTGTAGGTCCCCTGTGTTTTAACAAGGTCAAAGTCAACGCAGCAGTCTACCAGCATATTAAAAAGGCACTTCATGCTTCCCCTCCCTCTGCTGACAAGCTTTTTAGAGATGGAAATTTCATTCTCCAGCAGGAATTGGCACCTGTCCACACTGCCAAAAGTATCAATACCTGTTTTAAAAACAACAGTATGACTGTGCTTGATTGGCCAGCAAATCCACCTGACCCAAACCCCATAGAAGATCTATGGGGTATTGTCAAGAGGAAGATGAGACATCAGACCCATCAATGCAGATGAGCTGAAGGCTGCTATTAAATCAGCCTGGGCTTCCATAACACCTCAGCAGTGCCACAGGCTGATCGCCTCCATGCCACGCCGCATTGATGCAGTAATTGATGCAAAAGGAGCCCCGACCAAGTATTGAGTGCATTTACTGAACATTCATTTCAGTAGGACAACATTTCAGATTTTAAAATAATTTTTTCAAGCTGGTGTTATAAAGTATTCTAATTTACTAAGCTAATGACTTTTAGGTTTTCATAAACTGTAAGCCATAATCATCAACATTAACAGAAATAAACACGTGAAATAGATCACTCTGTAATGACTCTATATAATATATGAGTTTCACTATTTGTATTGAAGAACTGAAACAAATTAACTTTTTGATGATATTCTAAGTTTGTGAGAAGCACCTGTATACAATACATTTTCATTCAAATTATTATGGACAATGTTTGAGCATTATTATTTTTATCTTTTGCTAAACCCATACAGTTCAGCAAAACCATGGTTGCTGATGGCTGCCATTTTTCTAAATCACACTGAGTATATAAAACCAATTTGCATTTTGGATTATACAGATTTCTGCTAAATTTGAGTCAAATTCATGTCCTCTGAAATACATTTGTTCAACCTCCAGTGGATAAAATTAATATATCAGCTAACAAAATGCAAAGTGAATGTGCTAAAGAGAAATCTAAATCAGAGCAATATTTTGATCTGACCCCTTTTTGCCGAAAAACAGAATCAATGCATCAGTTATTAAGGTAAACTTGAACAAATATTTTGATGACTCTGTTCAAGCATCTTTGAGAACTTATCACAGTTCTCTTTTGGATGTAGTCTTACACCAATCCTTCTGTCACTTCATGAAATCACATAAAGCTTCAATGATGTTGAGATCAGAGTTCTGTGAGGGCAATATCATAACTTCCAGGACTCATTGTTCTACTCTATGCAGAAGATAATTCTTAAATACATTGGATGTATGTTTGGGGTCGTTGTCTTGCTGCAGAATAATTTTTGATCTGGATCTACTGTAATATTGGACTGGATGAATGCAACAAGGAAACATTAATTTTCTTTGGGTACAACCTGCACACTCTAAGGCAGAAAATTGAATTTTCATTTCTGGAATATGGAGATTTTTCATCTTTTGTAATGCAAAAGAAATATAGAAGATAAATAAATCTTCTGGGTTTCTCATCATCCAAGGCAGGAAGCTCACGTTCTCTGACACATAAATTTTGGTTTCAGGATTTTTCTTCAGTAGCTAAATTTGGCAGTGATGTGACGTGGCACTACTGGGGTGATGTTCAAGTAGGGTCCCAAACCAAATAGTGTGATAAAGAAACTTGGTACTCAACTTTAGAAGAAATGAAGTAGATTTTTAATGCAGTCAACAAGTGTAGTACAGTGTCTAGATGTTTCAGTCTAACAAAGACTTTCATCAGTGTACTGAAAAAAAAAATAAAGCATGTAAACTAAATAAAATTGCAAACGTAAATTAATTTTGTAGCTATGTAAATATGGGAAGTATAACATTGTATACCATAGTTCTCCTTAGGCCGGAGTCACACTAGAGAGAAGTACGGACCAATGTTAATCTATAGGGAAGCTCCCATCATCTGTTTTTGCCTCGCTCGAATTATACATGCGAATGAAAGTGCAGCATGCTGCAATTTGCATCGTATTACGCCCGAGACTCCCCAATGCAAGTCTATGGGTGCAAGAGAAAAAAATGGATTACACGCAGATCATGCATGTGACTTGCGAGAAATACGCATCGGTGTCCTTTAGAAAAGCCAGCAATTCAGTGTGCTATACTGTAAAATCACACTGACATGTTAAAATGGAATAGATAGAATACATGCATTCACATAGTATAGGTACAGTTGTGGCCAAAAGTATTAACACCCCTGCAATTCTGTCAGATAATACTCAGTTTCTTCCTGAAAATGATTGCAAACACAAATTCTTTGGTATTATTATCTTCATTTAATTTGTCTTAAATGAAAAAACACAAAAGAGAATGAAGCAAAAAGCAAAACATTGATCATTTCACACAAAACTCCAAAAATGGGCCAGACAAAAGTATTGGCACCCTCAGCCTAATACTTGTTTGCACAACCTTTAGCCAAAATAACTGCGACCAACCGCTTCCGGTAGCCATCAATGAGTTTCTTACAATGCTCTGCAGGAATTTTAGACCATTCTTCTTTGGCAAATTGCTCCAGGTCCCTGATATTTGAAGAGTGCCTTCTCCAAACTGCCATTTTTAGATCTCTCCACAGGTGTTCTATGGGATTAAGGTCTGGACTCATTGCTGGCCACCTTAGAAGTCTCCAGTGCTATCTTTCAAACCATTTTCTAGTGCTTTTTGAAGTGTGTTTTGGGTCATTGTCCTGCTGGAAGACCCATGACCTCTGAGGGAGACCCAGCTTTCTCACACTGGGCCCTTCATTATGCTGCAAAATTTGTTGGTAGTCTTCAGACTTCATAATGCCATGCACACGGTCAAGCAGTACAGTGCCACAGGCAGCAAAGCAACCCCAAAACATCAGGTAACCTCCACCATGTTTGACTGTAGGGACCGTGTTCTTTTCTTTGAATGCCTCTTTTTTTCTCCTGTAAACTCTATGTTGATGCCTTTGCCCGAAAAGCTCTACTTTTGTCTCATCTGACCAGAGAACATTCTTCCAAAATGTTTTAGGCTTTTTCAGGTAAGTTTTGGCAAACTCCAGCCTGGCTTTTTTATGTCTCGGGGTAAGAAGTGGGGTCTTCCTGGGTCTCCTACCATACAGTCCCTTTTCATTCAGACGCAGTCGGATAGTACGGGTTGACACTGTTGTACCCTCGGACAGCAAGGCAGCTTGAACTTGTTTGGATGTTAGTCGAGGTTCTTTATCCAACATCCGCACAATCTTGCGTTGAAATCTCTTGTCAATTTTTCATTTTCCGTTCATATCTAGGGAGGTTAGCCACAGTGCCATGGGCTTTAAACTTCTTGATGACACTGCGCACGGTAGACACAGGAATATTCAGGTCTTTGGAGATGGACTTGTAGCCTTGAGATTACTCGTGCTTCCTCACAATTTGGTTTCTCAAGTCCTCAGACAGTTCTTTGGTCTTCTTTCTTTTCTCCATGCTCAATGTGGTACACACAAGGACACAGGACAGAGGTTGAGTCAACTTTCATCCATGCCAACTGGCTGCAAGTGTGATTTAGTTATTGCGAACACCTGTTAGGTGCCACAGGTAAGTTACAGGTGCTGTTAATTACACAAATTAGAGAAGCATCACATGATTTTTCGAACAGTGCCAATACTTTTGTTCACCCTCTTTTTTATGTTTGGTGTGGAATTATATCCAATTTTGCTTTAGGACAATTCTTTTTGTGTTTTTTCATTTATGACAAATTAAATGAAGATAATAATACTAAAGAATTTGTGTTTGCAATCATTTTCAGGAAGAAACTGAGTATTATCTGACAGAATTGCAGGGGTGTCAATACTTTTGGCCACAACTGTATGTGTATATATATCTATAGATATATAGATATATATGTCATTGACACACACACATATATAAGATATAGATATCAGAATAGGTGAAAATTCAATTGTCGGTATCTGTCAAATCATTGCAGAACCCGACAGGATATGAGACATGGTTTACATACAGTAAACCATTGCATATCCGTTAGATTTATATATGTCCCTCACTAATAATGTTAGTAGTGTATGTGTGTAAAATTTTGGAGCTGTAGGTGTTAATTTAAAGATTAATTCACGGAAAAAACTTGCGTGGGCTCCCGCAATTTTCTCTGTCAGAGAGGGAAAGCCAGTGACTGAGGGCAGATATTAATAGCCTAGAGAGGGACAATTGTTTTTGGGCCCCCCAGTTAAAAAATGTGCTGCCAGCCACCCCAGAAATGGTGCATCTGTAAGATGCCCCAATTCTTGCACTTATCCTCTCTCTTCCCATTGCCCTGTAGCCTTTAATAATGTTTCAGTAAGACACCTATCCATTATTAATCCACTAGTCTGAAAGGGTTAACCCCTTCATGACCCAGCCTATTTTGACCTTATGACCTGGCCATTTTTTGCAATTCTGACCAATGTCCCTTTATGAGGTAAAAACACAGGAACGCTTCAACGCATCCTAGCGATTCTGAGATTGTTTTTTCGTGACATATTGGGCTTCATGATAGTGGTATATTTAGGTCAATAATTTTTGCGTTTATTTGTGAAAAAAATGGAAATTTGGCAAAAATTTTGAAAATTTTGCAATTTTCAAATTTTGAATTTTTATTCTGTTAAACCAGAGAGATATGTGACACAAAATAGTTAATAAATAACATTTCCCACATGTCTACTTTACATCAGCACAATTTTGGAAACAACATTTTTTTTCGTTAGGAAGTTATAAGGGTTAAAAGTTGACCAGCAATTTCTCATTTTTACAACAAAATTTACAAAACCATTTTTTTTAGGGACCACATCATATTTGAAGTCACTTTGAGGGATCTATATGGCAGAAAATACCCAAAAGTGTCACCATTCTAAAAACTGCACCCCTCAAGCTACTCAAAACTATATTCAAGAAGATTATTAACCCTTCAGGTGCTTCACAGGAACTAAAGCAACATGGAATGAAAAAATGGACATTTTAATTTTTCCAACCAAAATTTTATTTTAGCATCAGTTTTTTTCATTTTCACATGGGTAACAGGATAAAATGTATCCTAAAATTTGTTGGGCAATTTCTCCTGAGTACACTGATACCTCATATGTGGTCATAAACCACTGTTTGGGCGCACGGCAGGGCTCAGAAGGCAAGGAGCGCCATTTTACTTTTTGAATGTAAAATATGCTCGAATGTTTAGCGGTTGCCATGTCTTGTTTTAAGAGTACCTGTGTGCCTAAACATTGGAGCTCCCCCACAAGTGAGCCCATTTTGGAAACTAGACCCTCCAAAGAACTTATCTAGATGCATAGTATGCACTTTGAACCCCCAGGTGCTTCACAAATTGATCTGTAAAAAAAAAAAGTACTTTTTTTTTCACAAAAATTTTATTTGGCCTCAGTTTTTTCATTTTCACATGGGCAACAGGATAAAATGGATCCTAAAATTTGTTGGGCAATTTCTCCTGAGTACATAAATATCTCATATGTGGTCATAAACCACTGTTTGGGCGCACCGCAAGGCCCGGAAGGGAAGGAGCGCCATGTGACTTTTTGATTGGAAAATTAGCTCCAATCGTTAGCGGACACCATGTCGCATTTGGAGAGCCCCTGTGTGCCTAAACATTGGAGCTCCCCCACAAGTGACCCCATTTTGGAAACTAGACCCCCGAAGGAACTTATCTAGATGTGTGGTGAGCACTTTGAACCCCCAAGTGCTTCACAGAAGTTTATAACGCAGAGCAGTGAAAATAAAAAAATAATTTTTTTTCCTCAAAAATGATTTTTTAGCCCGCTATTTTTTATTTTCCCAAGGGTAACAGGATAAATTGGACCCCAAAAGTTGTTGTCCAGTTTGTCCTGAGTACACTGGTACCCTATATGTGGGGGAAAACCACTGTTTGAGCGCACGGCATGACTCAGAAGGGAAGGAGCGTCATTTGGCTTTTTGAATGGAAAATTAGCTCCAATCGTTAGCGGACACCATGTTGTGTTTGCAGAGCCCCTGTGTGCGTAAACTTTGGAGCTCCCCCACAAATGACCCCATTTTGGAAACTAGACCCCCTAAGGAACTTATCTAGATGCATAGTGAGCACTTTGAACCCCCAGGTGCTACACAGAAGTTTATAACGCAGAGCCGTTAAAATAAAAATATTTTTTTTCCCTCAAAAAATAAATTTTTAGCCTGCTATTTTTTATTTTCACAAAGGTAACAGGATAAATTGGACCCCAAAAGTTGTTGTCCAGCTTGTCCTGAGTACGCTGGTACCACATATGTGGGGGGGACCACTGTTTGGGCACACGTTGGGGCTCAGAAGGGAAGTAGTGACGTTTTGAAATGCCGACTTGATGGAATGGTCTGTGGGTGTCATGTTATGTTTGCAGAGCCCCTGATGTACCTAAACAGTGGAAACCCCCCACAAATGACCCCATTTTGGAAACTAGATCACCCAAGAAACTAATATAGATGTGTGGTGAGCACGTTGAACCCCCAAGTGCTTCACAGAAGTTTATAACGCAGAGCCGTGAAAATAAAAAAATATTTTTTTTTCCTCAAAAAGTGATTTTTAGCCCACTATTTTTTATTTTCACAAGGGTAACAGGATAAATTGGACCCCAAAAGTTGTTGTCCAGGTTGTCCTGAGTACGCTGGTACCCCATATATGGGGGGGGACCACTGTTTGGGCACACGTTGGGGCTCGGAAGGGAAGTAGTGACGCTTTGAAATGCCGACTTGATGGAATGGTCTGTGGGCGTCATGTTACGTTTGCAGAGCCCCTGATGTACCTAAACAGTGGAAACCCCCCACAAGTGACCCCGTTTTGGAAACTAGACCCCCCAAGGAACTTATCTAGATGTGTGGTGAGCACGTTGAACCCCCAAGTGCTTCATAGAAGTTTATAACGCAGAACCGTGAAAATAAAAAATCTTTTTTTTTTCCACAAAAATAATTATTTTAGCCCCCATTTTTTTATTTTCCCAAGGGTAACAGGAGAAATTAGACCCCTAAAGTTGTTGTGCAATTTTTCCTGAGTACCCTGATACCCCATAAGTGGGGGTACACCACTGTTTGGGCACACGTCGGGGCTCGAAATGGAGGGAGCACCGTTTGACTTTTTGAACGCAAAATTGGCTGGAATAAATGGTGGCTCCATGTCGCGTTTGGAGAGCCCCTGATGTGCCTAAACAGTGGAAACCCCTCAATTGTATCTCCAACCCTAACGCCAACACACCCCTAACACTAATCCCAACCCTAATCAAAACCCTAACCACAACCCTAATCCCAACACACCCCTAACGAAATCCCAACTCTAACCCTAACCACAAGCCTAACCGTAATCCCAACCCCAACCCTAATCCCAATTCCAACCCTAACCCTAAATTCAACCCTAACCCTAAATTCAACCCTAACCCTTAGTCCAACCCTAACCCTTAGTCCAACCCTAACCCTTAGTCCAACCCTAACCCCTAGTCCAACCCTAACCCTTAGTCCAACCCTAACCCTAACCCTAACCCTAGCCCTAACCCTAGCCCTAACCCTAGCCCTGGACCTAACCCTAATGGAAAAAAAAAATATATATTTTATTATTTGTCCCTACCTATGGGGGTGATAAAGGGGGCGGTGATTTACTTTTTATTTATTTGATCACTATGAAAGTTTATCATAGTGATCAAAATAAATGAATGAATCTGCAGCGTTGCAGATTCGATTCGGCGCACTGCGCATGCGCCCGCCATCTTGCAAGATGGCGGCGCCCATGACGCTGGACGGCAGGACACCGGGACGGATAGTGGGAGATCGGAGGCACAAAGGAGGGTGAGGGGGTGATCGGAGGGTGAGAGGGGATGATCGGAGGGCTGGGGGGGCGGAGAGAAGGCGGGGGGGCAGATCATGACGGCGGCTGCCGATCGGTGCCGTCAGAAGGTGGCGGCAGCCGATCGGTGCCGTCAGTCGGTGTGGGGGGGGGTCGGGTCTCGGTGTCCAGCCATGTCCGATGCTATTTCATCGGCCATGGCTGGATTGTAATATTTCACCAATTTTCATTGGTGAAATATTACAATCGCTCTGATTGGCAGTTTCACTTTTAACAGCCAATCAGAGCGATCGTAGGCACGTGGGGGCTAAGCCACACCCCCAGGTGTTAACTCTGAAGGGTCCTTTGTGTGCGGGTCGGGTGACCTTTCAGTGACCCCGGTCACCCGACCCGCAGGGGGGTTATTTATAGCATGACGCCTACGTAGGCGTCATAGGTCGTTTGGGCACTGCTTTTCATGACGCCTACGTAGGCATCATAGGTCGTGAAGGGGTTAAAAGACACACACACACATTAAGAAAAAAGACTTTTAATTAAATAAACACGCATTTTTTTCCATCTTTATTTAACTCCCAATCCAATCGAAGCCATCGTTCTCCTGTAAAAAAGCCAAAATAAAAAAGCAACAATATCCCATACCTATCTGCTGTACAGTCAAGTTTCATGCTGCAATCCATCTGAAGGGGTTAAATAGTTTACAACTGGGAGTGGAGCTAATGCGACCGGCCTGGCTGTAAACCACGGAGGAATGAAGGAAAAGCTGACCTGCCTGACCAGAGATGAACTGATCAGCGTGGGAAAGTTTCTGAACATTTTCCCACACTGTCAGTTCAACTCGGGTCAGGTGGGGAGTCTACACAGCTTCAGTGATGTCTTTATTCTTAATGTGTGTGTGTTAGAGCACAGAGTGGGCACCCCTTTCAAAATCATGGTGGCTAGTTATCTTCCAGTGAGGCTGGACTCAAGCCATAATTTCTGGAAAGGTAGCAGAGTTCACTAAGTGATATGGCAATGACTGCACCACTAGCAACTTTGCCAATTGGGAATTAATAACAGCAATATTGGACTAACACAAAAAGACGCCGAACGAAGAGATCCAGAGGGAAAATACTTTGATAAAACAATAATACTTTATTATTATATATTAAAAAATAAAGTACAAATATAAAAAATGATGATGATGTAATTAGAGAAAAGAGGCAAATTTTTATTCATATTTTGATTTTTAATGCACTATATTTTTATTCCGATTCATGCTTTATGTGAAGACTGTGTTTTTCTGCATTTCGATGGAATGTGTAGTCCTATGTGCTGGATGTCCTATCAAGAATGAACACTGGGGAAGTTTGAGAAGTGGACCCCCTGTATTCCATATTTTCATCTTTTGAACTTTTTCAAGGATTCTTGGACTTTATATCTAACTTGTTCACTTGATTATGAATCCCAGGAACATTTGCGTGAAGATTGGTAAACTGTTATCCTCTAGTCTATTTTCTTTCTCTCAAGATACATTAGGATATTATACCACTCACTATGCACTTGTCACTTTCTCTTATAGTGGGCAAGAATCATTTTTACATTTTTTATTAATATATATATACATATATATATTTTTATATATGTATGCACTGTATATCTGCCATATATTTGGCTATATGTTACCTAGACAGGGCTATTATCATTTCTATGTAGGGTCCTGCTAAGTGGTACTGCTCATGCTAAAACATGTAATATTACTGCCTATTAATTATTTTGCTTTAATTAAATTTTTAAACTATCCTGTAATACACTGTAGTATATTATCTTGGATTTATAACTATTTACCTTCTTGGTCGCTACAGCATATTGCCACTTTAAAATGTGTGAGACAGTGACCTGTGTCATATGTGAGGGTCACTATGTGTCCCCCAGGATGCGCTCAGAAGCGTATTGGATCCACTGGAGTGCCTGGTGGTCACAGCAAGTTGCCTGTGAGTCACAAGACAGAATAAAAATGAGTGTGAACTTGGACAAATTATTTGACCAAGGAATTGTTCAGGAAAACCAGGTATGGGTTTTTATTTTTGAAACGGACTGCAGGAAGGTAGTGGAGCCTATCCGTTTCCTCCAGCCCAGACTTATAAGTGGCCTATTGCCACAGAGTCTGGAGTAATGGAAAAAAACCCTGCAAGAGGGTTTGGGGTGTGTCAGTTTTGGTCTTGCAAGGACACAGAGCAGTTGGTCTGCAGAGCACCTTCTTGGTGAGGTAAGACAGACCAGCGGAGCCAAAAAGTCTGGTACCCCCCTGTGTACACGGAGGTGTGGTCGCTCACGGCAACCGGTCCTGAACTGTCTTTGATTTCCCAGCTGCGATCTGGAGCATACAGTGTGCTGTGCACTGTGTGAGTCTTTTTCCTTTGGACATTAAACATGTTTTTGTTTTGAACTTACTTGAGTCACTGCCTCATTCCTGCACAGCATGGACACCGCTGCATCACACATGGCACTGTTTTCTTTTTTTATACGGTAAAGCACTGTTAATGGTAATTGTAATTTTTACCTTATAATAAACTTAAAATATTCAAAGGTATTTTAGCATTGTGTCACTTTTATACTGCATGTTCCCTTTTTTCATGAGCAGACTACTATTATAAGGATTTTGATATAATAAATTTTCCACTCATTCACTAACATTAATATTCACTTTATTAAATTATTCTGCTCGATATGGATTTAGTGTTCATTTCCTGCATTATAATGGGGCAGGCAATTTCTATTCCCAGTCCTTGGTGCTCGTTCGGCATTTGGACATTCACATATTACCGATCCTTTTATCTTCACTGTCACCTATTCTGGCCTGCTTGATTCCCGGATAGTGCGCATGCGCTCACCTCCTCCTCTATACACTTCCGGAAGCACTCCAATACCTGATGCTTGTATTCCAGAGTGCATTCCGGGGAGTGCATTTCCGGAGGTGATGTTTCTCTAGTGGAGTAGAAAGGAGTTTCATGTGCAATGAATATCCGGTGTTCCAATCAGATCCATCCACACGGTCACACCTCCTGTTGCTTTTCATCTATTGGTGTGAATTTATTTAAAACCCCAGTATATTAGTAAAACAGCTGTGCTTACAGAAGACAGTAGTGGCTATCGCAGCTAATACTGTGGCTACTGCTACAGAAAATGAATATTCATTGCTCCCCATGCCCATAGTCCTTCCCACCTCTATGCACTGTAGCATAAGTGGGAGGTACTATGGGCGTGGGGAGCAGTGAAAATTAATTCTGTTTAATAGCGGGCACAGTGTTATCTGCATCCACATGAGTCAAGTGTGATGCAGCAGCAAAAAAGGCAAACCGTTCTAGGATGTATTAAGAGAAGCATAGAGTGAAGATCACATGAAGTAATTATCCCCCCGTACTCCTCCTTGGTCAAACCTTATCTGGAATACTCTGCTCAGTTCTGGGCACCACATTTTAAGAAAGACATGACGCAGGATCTGGAACAGGTTCAGAGAAGAGCTACCAGGATGGTGAATGGACTGCAAAGTAGGTCCTACGAGGAACGGTTAAAGGATCTGGGAATGTTTAGCTTGTAAAATAAGAAGCTTAAGAGGAGACTTAATAGCTTTCTATAAATACCTGAAGGAATGTCACAATATAGACAGATCTACATTTTTATTCATTATCACATGGAAACACGAGAAGCAATCTAATGAAACTGAAAGATAAAAGATACAGATTAGGTATTATGCAAAAAAATACGTTTTGACAGTGAGGGTGATCAATGAGTGGAAGAGGCTGCTACGAGAGATGGTGAGTTCTCCTTCCATGGAAGTCTTCAAACAGAGACTGGATAAACATCTGTCTGAAATGATTTAGTGAATCCTGCGCTACAATGATTCTATGAATGTTCTAATAAACACAAAAGTCCTCAATAATGAAGAATGGCACTGCCTTCTGAATGCAACAACAATCTACCCATGCTAAGAAATACATTAAACTGAGTAATGAAGAGATCCATAACATAAAAACTATTTTTATTGAAACATATATAAAACATATAACTAAAAAGCAAAAATGCTGTACTGTGGACAGTGAAATGATCAGTAGTAGTAGTAGTCATTACTCAAAATTTGAGAAGATATACTTGTAGATGGAGAATAGCAAAAAATAGCAGTAAAATGACCCCCATCTGTAATTATATGAAAAATTGTGAATCAAACATATGGTATTACAGAAACAATATAACTGTGTACATTAACTATTGTGCCAAAGTAGTAACCAAGACCATCTTAAAATGTAAACATGTAGTCTGAAAGTAAGATGAAGACAACATATGAGGGAATACAGACAAACATTGAGTGCCAGAATCAACTATAAACCTTTATACCCTCCCATATACTTTATATTAACTGAGAGATAGGGTAAAGATAGAACGAGGTGCCAGAATACACTATGCAGCTCTTATCCTCCATTAACCGAATCAATAAAAAAATTCTCATAGTGGAACACAATATACTTGTATGTAGATGATTCCCAGGGTCATAGAAGGATCCACTCAGCGTCCCCTCTCCCCGATGCACGTTTCTCCGCCAGCTTCTTCTGGAGATGGTTTTGCTTTTTTACTGATTTTTTTATATATGTTTTAATGAAAATTGTTTTGTGCTATGGATCTCTTCATTACTCAGTCTAATGTACTTCTTGGTCTGGGTAGATTCTATGAATGTGTCAGTTTGAGAAATACCACGCTGAGGTACCCAGTACTGGACAAATAGTCCATAGTCAGCAATGCATATGTTGGCCAAAACATTAACTATTATTTTAACAGAGGTAAGAGATTATTTATCAGAGGTAAGAGGAGAAATAGTCCTATATGATTGTGAGTGCAAAGGATTCTAATTTTGTTTAGGCATTGCCACTATAACGGTTTTCTGCATATACTTTGGCAATAAACATGACTTTATGGTTTCCTGAAAGATCTTTAAGAAATTAAGTAGCAGTATACCTCCGTATTTTTTATATAATTCAATTGGCATCCCATCAGAGCAAGGAGATTTGTTATTTGCCATATCTGCTTGTGATGGTGTGATATGTTATGTGGGTATCATTTTGTATATATTTATATTTTACATATTTCCATAGTGTTCTCTTGTTGCCCTGTATCATTCTGTGTATTCCCCATATTGTCTAGAGTCTCAATTGCCTTCCAAAAGTCTGAAAATTGAATTAGCTCACATACTGTCTGCAGCCTGACTGTATCTATGCCTCTTGATGAACCCCCTGTAGTGCCTTAATCCCCAAGGCATCTTTGTCAAGTCTGGGAGGCCTGAAAACCGCCCCAACCTGTCTGACAACCCCTGGACGTAAGGAGGGGGCTGGGGAGGACAGTAGCTGTTCAAGTCAGACCCTGTGTGGTGATGATCATGTGAAGATGGCACGTCAGAGAGAAGGGGAAGCATGTGGACCCATTTTATCCTCTGTCTGCTGGAATATTGCACTCTCATCTCCTTGGGCATTCATCCTGTTTCTGAACTGCATTCGTGTTCTGGACTATTGTATCCTCAGTATGGTGGATTGTTTATGGACCTTTTAGTTTTGCCTATAATAAAGGTCTTGGGATTGTTCACACTTCCCTTGCTCTGTTGATTGTGTGATATTGGAGAAGGACCCCATGACAACTGGTGTCAGTGGTGAGATCAATAGAATGTATCCCAATGGAGAACCACCCACAGAGTGGGTACAGAAATTTGACTGTATCCAGTTTACAGGAGAGAGACAGAGACCTGGGCCTGAACTACCAGGGACTGACTAAAGAAGCCTTAATTGACCTACTGGTGGGTGCTAGACCAGCCACCTCCTCCCAGATATCTGAAGGACAAGCGCTGGAGACAGGGATCCCCACCTCAAAAAGCCAGTCGTTGGCGTGGTACGAAGAAGAGATGGTGGTTCTGGGTCCCAGCGTCTCTCAGGAGTATAATGAAGAGACTGCCCGACGGGCATAGTGGAGACAAGAAGCAATGGAGCTTGAAAGAGGGAGTAATACAATGTGGAGTGTAAACCCAACGATCCGGGAGCCTGTACGGATCACCCGGACAAAGTTTAAGCCATTTGATGAGGCTTCCGGAGATGTGGAGGGGTTCTTCAAGGACTTTGAGCAGCAGTGTGCTGTGATGGAGGTGCCCCACTCTGGCTGGATGTGTTTGTTAGTGGGACTCCTGAACGGAAGCATGGCGGAGGCTTACCGAACCATTGACTCACAGCGGAATCTGGATTATAACACTGTAAAGCGGACTATCCTGGATTACCATGCTATCACCCCAGACTCATATAAGGCCAAGTTCCGAGACCTCCCATGCACCACGGGGGGATCGTTTAGGATGTATGCACATAAGATGTCCCAGGCATGTCGGAGATGGCTGGAAGCAGAAAACGCCTTACTGTGGAAGATGTTATACAGGCGGTCCTTATAGAACAATTTCTTGCCAAGTGCCCCACAGAGGTACGGGAATGGGTCCGGGAATGCATGCCGGGAACCATGGATACAGCTGCAGCCCTGGCCGATGAAGCTCTTACTATCCGACCGCAATGGAGAAGGCTTCTGGACAATGAACCACGGCCTGCTCCCGCGCCCCGTCTCCCTCCTATTATATCTGCCCTTCCACCAAGTTGCAAGCCGATGATAATCATGCCTCACCATCCTGGGCCCCAACAGTTCCGACCACGACATGGGGGTATCACAGAGAGGAGAGTGTGGGCAACCTGGACAATTGCAGTTTGGTTGTCCCTCAAGGATTCAGAGGGAGCCCCATACAGCCCCACCTCGTCCAGTGCATCTTGTGCACTCCATCCCGCCTGAGGAAGAGCTACTACCATCCCCACCAGAGTGTGACCACTGACCACGGCACCATAGATACCCTTTCTGGAGTGTATGGACTCTGGCCTTTTTCCTTTAGCTACCCAGAACACTGGCAACGCCACCTGCAGGATGTCTTAATTGATGGATACAAAGTGTCAGTATTTAGAGACTATTACTGACTATTTAGAGACTATCACTGACTATCGCTGACCCCCGTGTGGTTCAACCTGAGGCAGTTCACCAGGGTCCAGGAATTCCCATTGTCCTGGCGGGGGGGGTACCCGCAAATATATACAGTGAGCTTCTGTGCATTTGGATTATGGTTGTGGAGAAAAACTGTGCTGGATTGGAGTTATGGGAGGACTTCCTGCAGATATCCTCCTTGGGAACGACATTAGGGAGTTACATTGCCAATTTGTGGGAGCAGTCACCCAACTACAGGCCCTTCAAGCACTACATCATCTGGACCTCACCAGGGAGCAACCACCACGAACCGCAGCAGGGTTGGTAAGCAATACGTTCGCTGCTACTACATTGGGAGAGTCTTTGGACAGAGAGGAGTTTAGGAGAGAAATAGAGGGTGACACTACCTTAGCAGCCCTTAGGCGAAAGGCAGAAACTGGGCACATGGGAGATAATGGGGATGGCTTCACTTGAGAAAACGGACTGTATTATCGTGTAACAAAGGTCATTGACAAGGGAAACCCTGATGCAACAACCCGGCAGATCATTGTCCCTCAGAAGTATATGGCACAGCTACTCCAACTGGCCCATGACATCCTCTTGGCTGGACATCAAGGGAGGAAAAGGACTGAAAAGAGACTCACCCAAAGGGTTTACTGGCCTGGCATCTCGCAGTCAGTAGCCCATTATTGCCGCACCTGCGATGTGTGCCTGCGAATGCGGCATCCATGAGCTTGACATAAGGTACCCCTGCAATCCGTGCCCATAATTAAAGAACCATTTCACTGTGTAGCTGTTGACATCATAGGTCCTCTGGCCTACCCCAGCCGGTCAGGAAAAAATATATCCTGACAGTGGTGGACTATGCCACTCGGTATCCTGAAGTTGTGGCCCTGTCCAGTATTACAGCAGTAAAGGTGGCCAAGGCCCTTGTTACCATCTTTACCCGGGTAGGGTTTCCTAGTGAAATATCTGATCAAGGCACTCAGTTCATGTCAGATCTGGTCCAGTCTCTATGGCATACCTGTGGTGTTCGAGCCATTCGCACCACCCCATACCACCCGCAGACTAACGGACTATGTGAACGCTTTAATGGAACCCTAAAAAATATGCTGAGGGCTTTTGCTGACATTGAAAAAGACTGGGAAAAATACCCACCACATCTCCTCTTCGCCTATCGGGAGGTTCCCCAAGAGTCCACTGGGTTCTCTCCCTTCCCCCTCTTCCTTTCAACTACTGTTTAGCCAGAAGGTTTGTGGTCCTCTCACTCTTCTGAAAGAACATTTGGAGGGAGACATCTCAGATACCGGAATGTCCATTGTTCCCTATGTTCTAGAGTTCAGAGACCGTCTCGCCCAGCTAGCTACTTTGGCTAAAGAGCATCAGCGAATGGCCCAGTCCAGACAAAAAACCTGCTATAACCGTAACACCAGGAGCCGGGAATTTATAGAAGGACAACAAGTGCTCATGATTACTGCTTCCCCTGCCAACAAGCATCAAGCAGTGTGGGAAGGCCCTTATCAGGTTGTCAAGAAAATTAATGACACTAACTAGGTTATTGCCCTGGACTCTAGTGGTCGACGACAGAAAACCATCCACATTAACATGCTGATAGAATACCACGACCGATCTCTGCCTGTTCTAACCATCTGCCACCCCCCTAGTGATATCACTGCCAACGAGTGTCTCCCCGATCTTCTCCAGGTCACCCAAGCAGGAGGATCACTGGAACAAGTGCGCCTGGGCTCCAATTTATCGGATATATAAAAGGACGATATTTTCGCCATACTTAGTCTGAGGGCTGCTGCTTACTCCTCAAAGCCGGGGAAGACTATTTTCACCAGCCACCATGTGGAAACCCCCGGACAATGCCCCATCCAGCAGGCTGCCTACCGGGTTCCAGAGGCTGTTCAAGGCATGATAAAGGATGAACTGAAGGAGATGAAATTACTGGGAGTTGTTCAGCCATCTCACAGTTCTTGGGCCTCTCCTGTCGTCCTGGTCCCCAAGAAGCATGGTACAACACGATTCTGCGTTGATTACAGACAATGAAATGATGCCACCAAGAGTGATGCTTACCCCATGCCCAGGATTGATGATCTATTTGATCGTCTGTCCAGTGCCCAATTTGTGACCACGTTAGACTTGAGCAAGGGGTACTGGCAAATACCCCTAACGGAGGAAGCTCGGGAGCACTTGGCCTTCATTACTCCATTTGGGCTTTTTGATTTCCTGGGAATGCCCTTTGGGATGAAAACTGCCCCCGCTACTTCCAGAGACTGTTAGATCGATTGTTAGAGCAATGTCAGGACTTTGCCTGTGCAATGTCAGGACATTGCCATTTTTAGCACAACCTGGGAGGAACATCTTAAACACTTGGGCATAGTGCTAGACTGTATCCTTACTGCAGGACTGACCATTCACCCTGATAAATGCCAAATAGGGATGGCTGAGGTGCAGTACCTCGGGCATAGCGTAGGGGGTGGGACCCTAAGGCCTGAACCTGCCAAGGTGGAAGCCATTAGCAACTGGTGTAGATCCCAGACTAAAAAGCAGGTACTTGCATTTTTAGGAACTGCTGGTTATTATCGAAAATTCATTTCTAATTTCAGCACCTTGGCCCAGCCCCTAACAGACCTGACCCGCAAAGACATGCCTAGGAATGTGACGTGGACGATTGCATGCGAGGATGCCTTTTCAGTGTTAAAGACCGCCCTCATCACTGCTCCTGTCATGGCTGCCCCTGATTATAAGAGCAGTTTCCTCATGCAGACGGATGCATCCACCTTTGGGATTGGGGCAGTACGTAGCCAAATGAATGCCGCTGAAGAAGAACATCCTGTTGCTTTTGTCAGTTGAAAACTACTGGATCAGGAAGTTGCCTATGCCACTATTTAAAAAGAGTGCCTTGCCATTGTATGGGCGCTAAAAAGATTACAGCCATACTTGTATGGCAGAAACTTTACAATTGTTGCAGGCCACATCCCCCTCACATGGCTGAACAGTGTATCGGGGGACAATGGAAGATTGCTGCGGTGTAGCTTGTCCTTACAACCCTACAGCTTCTCCTTCCAATACAACGGGGAAGCCAACACCAGAACGCTGATGGACTGTCTCGACAAGAAGAACCATAGGCTCCCCAGGCCGACCTACCCCTGCCAATGTAGAAGGAACTATAAATGATTGAGCAATGTGGACTAAAGTCAGCAGGCCAGAGGTCTGTGTAGACCTCATGGCGTGCTCACTTATCATGAGGGGGGAGAGGTTGTGATGTTGTGATATGTTATGTGGGTATCATTTTGTATATATTTATATTTTACGTATTTCCATAGTGTTCTCTTGCTGCCTTTTATCATTCTGTGTATTCCGCATATTGTCTAGAGTTTCAATTACCTTCCAAAAGTCTGATAATTGAATTAGCTCACTTACTCTCTGCAGCCTGACTGCATCTATGCCTCTTGATGAACTCCCTGCAGTGCCTTAATCCCCAAGGCACCTTTGTCAGGTCTGGGAGGCCTGAAAACTGCCCCAACCTGTCTGTCTACCCCTGGATGTAGGGGGGAGGACAGAAGCTGTTCAAGTCAGACTCTGTGTGGTGATGATCGTGTGAAGACGGCACGTCAGAGAGAAGGGGAAGCATATGGACCCATTTTATCCTCTGTCCGCTGGAGTATTGGATTCTTATCTCCTTGGACATTCATCCTGTTACTGAACTGCATTCATGTTCTGGACTATTGTATCCTCAGTGTGGTGGATTGTTTATGGACCTTTTACCTTTGCCTATAATAAAGGTCTTGGGATTGTTCACACTTCCCTTGCTCTGTTGATTGTGTGATATCGGAGAAGGACCCCGTGACACCACTATCGTTTCCTCAACTCTTCAAGCATGATTGGATTATACAAGGATATCTGTTATGAATGAGTCACCGAGGAGGAAAAACAAAAACAAGCTAAGCCACAGAATACCAGAGAGGTTGGTAACTAAGCAGATTGCAGACCCCTGATCCTATCCACATAACTAGCAGTAGCCGTGGATGTTGATCCTAGACGCCACGTCACAGCCGGAGAACTAAATAAGCCTAAAGCAAGAAAAGGGGAAATCTAAACTGCCCCAGAGCAAACCCCAAAGCAATAGACAGCCCCCAAACATGTATTGTCGGTGAGACAAGATGAAAACACAAACACAGATAGAAAAATAGGCTGAGCAAACGATGGGGCCCACACTAGTTAGAAAGGACAGGAAAGGAAAGATGCTGTCTGCAATCACGCACAAAACCCTGCCAAAAAAATGTCCAACACTTTCTGATAATAAAAACCCTGAAGTCACTAGACTTCAATTCCCTATATCAGCACTCTGGTATATTCTGAAGACAGAGCAAAAAGAGACCAATCTGATCAGGGACAAAAAGCAAACTGGCATAAACAGAGACATAAGAATGGAAATTCAGCACAGCCCCAGCAGGGGTTGGCTGACCACAAAAACTGAGTAAACCAGACCAAATCTCATGTGACAAAATAGCAGAGCACACTTAGCTTGAGAAGGCAGGAACAGAACTGGAAACCAGAACCTCAGGGCAGGAAAAAATCACCAGCACAAAATTAGGGAGTCGGCTGTCTTAAATCCAGTCAGAGACTCCTTGTTAGGAGTCTGATTTCTCCCTTCCCTATGGTGAAATCTAGATCCTTACATGCTGCAGTCTCCTGCGGTTCATCTGCAGTAAAGGAGATTGCAGAGGAGAGTGCCTTGCGGCAACTCTCTCCAGAGGCTAAGTCCTCTGTTCCCTCCACTGAGCATGCTCATGGGACGAGCTCCCATTGGAGTTCGGGGTCACATGCTCAGGTCCTTTGTCTAATCCTATTGGCTCCTCCTGGAGTTTGGGAGATCTCCGGAAGGTTCCATTTGGTATAAAAACCGCGCATGACTGTTCTGCCATGCGCTAGTATTTCATACTGCTGCTGTATGTATGGTGACGGATGTTGGGACTGGTGACTGACTTATTATGAAACCCCTTCCCTCTGATATGACGATTGTGTGAGTGATTGGGCAGCCGCCAGTAGCAGCGCCAGCGTGCTCCAGCTATTTCCTGTCTCAGCAGCTAGCGTCCTACATCGCGCCAGCGATATTGCGGTGTCTCCTCTTAGGCTCCGTTTACACCGCGCTGCGATTGCCGTTCCTCGTGTGTTCGCAGTTCCGACGCCACGCACCTCCTTTTCACGGTAGGTCTTTTCGGAGTAGTTCTGACATTTAAGGCTGCTCCTGTGACCCTTTAATACCGTGTTTATATATCGCTGTTGTTCTGTGACTTAAACAGACACAGCAGTTTTGTGTGCTTTAAGTTTGCAGCTCTGTGTCTTTAACAGAGCCTGCTTCAGTGCACGCTGAGTGCAGTTAACCCCGTGCACATTAACGCTACAGTGCTCTGCCTCTCTAGCAGCGGTCATATCACCTGCCGCACGATGGACCCCGAGTGGCGAAGGCACTTTAATTATATTTTTTTTTAGTGCCTTCCGCCACTCCTAACACTCCTGATGTCCACTCACAGTCCTCCTCCTCAGGTGGCAGATCTCTGCCATTTTGATCAGCTTCATTACCTACTGTCACCACTAGAGGGAGCCCGGATGGAGAACTCACGACTCCTCTGTCAACACAGCCAGCTCCACCACCCTCACCAGAAGCCAGAGGTAAACCAGAAAATGAGTTCACAATAGATATCCTATGCTGAACTGAGATCTTAGGAATGTCTATCACTCATATATATTCCTGCATTTGCAAGAGTGTCCCAATTAACTTATACTTATACAGGGATTCATAGAAAATTTTAAATTGCTTTAAAATTTGTAGGGTTTCATACATCACCTCCCCATCCTCATTCTTTAGTGTAGCAAAATATGCCAATCCTTGCTTTGCATTTGTCAACACTGCTAAAATATGCCTGTCTTTTTGACTTTCATCAGGTTATAATTGTTTTTGGAATAATCTTTTAATCTTAGCTTGCTCCACTACTTCAGTATGCATTCTCACTGTACTAGTTGCTAAAGAACAGATAGAGTATATAGACAGACAGATGAAGAATGCCCAAGATACAAATGTCACAAAGTACAGCAACACATTTATAAAAGCAACTAGTAAGTATTATTGTTATATTTTTAATATTTCTGATTTACTTCATATAATTCAAAAAGTTGCTTGCCATCATAGCTTCTACACAGTATACAGATTACTCATTTCTGTGTGTTGATTTCGGAATGTCGTTCACTAGATCTTACACTGCAGACAAGGTCAGTAAACTTCTGTCTTTCCATTTAAATGTAGCTCGCAATTTACAATGCCTATTGAGAACGCGCAAGACACAGTTCATCTCCTATTTTACCACTGTTTTAATATACTTAAAGGACATTTCATGTATTCAGTTTTTATCCTTTAGAACAGCTATCAGGATTCTTGTGAGTCCTTCTCATGCATTTTTAAGTGATCATGAACATTTTAGTGCCCTCCAGAGCGGCACTTAGATTATGTAAATCTAAACCAGACATAGTCAAGAGGAGTTTCTGTTTAGTACAACATGAACTCCATTACTCCATTATTGTTCAGGCTGCCCATGTCCCCTTCTCGATAACATAAATATACAAGGTTAGACATCGGTAATTCATGCCATTTACTTCAGCAGCTCTTGTCATGCACTATATTAAATTGACTTTGTTTAGACTTAGGTTGAAAATCCGGTTGAAAGCTAAGGTTGAAATGTGTTGTGGAAAAATATTTTAAAGGTGAATTCTGTACCTGTGTAGATTGTTTCATGGGAAATATTAACCCCTTAACAACCGCGGATATGCCTTTTAATGGCGGCAGTTAAGGTTACTTATGCCTCAGCACTGCTTCTTAACCCCTTAACCCCCAAGGGTGGTTTGCACATTAATGACCAGGCCAATTTTTACAATTCTGACCACTGTCCATTTATGAGGTAATAACTCTGGAACGCTTCCATGGATCCTGGTGATTCTGACATTGTTTTCTCATGACATATTTTACTTCATGCTAGTGGTAAAGTTTCACTCATATAACTTGCGTTTATTTGTGAAAAAAATGGAAATTTGGCGAAAACTTTGAAAATTTCACAATTTTCCAACATTGAATTTTTCTGCCCTTAAATCACAGAGATATGGCACACAAAAAACCTATTAAATAACATTTCCCACATGCTTACTTTACATCAGCACAATTTGGAAACCACTTTTTTTTGTTAGAAAGTTATAAGGGTTAAAAGTTGACCAGCGATTTCTCATTTTTGCAACACCATTTTATTTTTACGGACCACATCACATTTGAAGCCACTTTGAGGGGTCTACATGATATAAAATACCCAAAAGTTACACTATTCTAAAAATTGCACCCCTCAAGGTGCTAAAAACCACATTCAAGAAGTTTATTAACCCTTCAGGTGCTTCACAGGAATTTTTTGCATGTTTAAAAAACAAATGAACATTTAACTTTTTTTCACAAAAAAATTACTTCAGGTCCAATTTTTTTTATTTTACCCAGGGTAACAGGAGAAATTGGACTGCAAAAGTTATTGTACAATTTGTCCTGAGTACTCTGATACCTTACATGTGGGGGGAACCACTGTTTTGGCGCATGGCAGCGCTCAGAAGGGAAGGAGTGCAGTTTGACTGTTTCACTGCAAAATTGGCTCGAATTGAGATTGGACGCCATGTCACTTTTGGAGAGCCCCTGATAAGCCTAAACAGTGGAAACCCCCACAAGTGACCCCATTTTGGAAACTAGACCCCCCAATGAGCTTATCTAGATATGTGGTGAGAACTTTGAACCCCCAAAGGCTTCACAGAAGTTTATAACGAACAGCCGTTCAATTAAAAAAAATCATATTTTTTCCACAAAAATGATCTTTTCACCCCCAATATTTATTTTCTCAAGGTTAACATGACCCAAAAGATATTGTGAAATTTGTCCTGAGTACGTTGATACCCCATATGTGGGATTAAACGACTATTTTGTCATTTTTGGAAAGCCCCTGATGTTCCAAAACAGTGGAAACCCCCCACAAAGGACCCAATTTTGGAAACTAGACCCCCAAGGAACTTATCTAGATGTGTGGTGAGAACTTTGAACCCCCAAGGGCTTCACAGTAGTTTATAACGCCCGGGGGTGAAAATAAAAAAATCATATTTTTTCCACAAACATGATCTTTTAGTCCCCAATTTTTTTATTTTACCAAGGGTAACAGGAGAAATTGGACCCCAAAAGTTTTTGTCCAATTTGTCCTGAGTGCACTGATACCCCATATGTGGGAGAAAACTACTGTATGGGCACACGTCGGGCTCAGAAGGGAAGTAGTGACATTTTGGAATGCAGACTTTGATGGAATGGTCTGCGGGTGTCATGTTGCCTTTGGAGAGCCTGTGATGTGCCTAAACTGTGGAAACCCCCCACAATTGACCCCATTTTGGAAACTAGACCCCCAAGGAACTTATCTAGATATGTGTTGAGCACTTTGAACTCCCAAAGGCTTCACAAAAGTTTATAACGCCCGAGCATGAAAATAAAAAAACATATTTTTTCCACAAACATGATTTTTAGTCCCCAAATTTTATTTTACCAAGGGTAACAGGAGAAATTGGACTCCAAAAGTTGGTGTGCAATGTTTCCTGAGTAGGTTGATACCCCACATGTGGGGGTAAACCACTGTTTGGGTGCATGGCAGAGCTTGGAAGGGAGGGAGCACCGTTTGACTTTTTGAATGCAGAATTGGCTGGAATAGAAATCAGCTGCCATATTGCATTTAGAGAGCCCCTGATGTGCCCAAACAGTGGAAATCCCCCAATTCTAACTTCAACCCTAACCCCAACACACCCCTAACTCTAATCTCAGCCCTAACCCTAGCCCTAACCCTAAGGGTGTGTGCACATGTTGCAGATTCTGCTGCGTTGTAGAGTATCTTTATATTCAATGGCAAATTAAAAATGCAGTGCACATGCTGTTGATTTTTCCACGCGGATTTGCTGCGGTTTTAAATCTGCAGCATGTCACTGCTATGTGCGGAATCCTCAGCGGTTTAACAGCTGCTCCATTACCAGGTGACAAAACACAGGGGAAAACCGCAGGCTAATCCACACTAAATCTGCAGGTAAAATGCAGGTCATTTCACCTGCGGATTTACCTGAGGAGTTAGCCACATCTACGCGGAAAAATCTGCAGCAGAATCTGCATCATGTGCACACAGCCTTACCCTAGCCCCAACACTAGCTCTAACTCTAGCCCTAACCCTAGCCCTAACAATAACCCTAAGCCTAATGTGAAAATGGAAATAAATACATTTAAAAAAAAAATATATTATTTTTCCCTAATTAAGGGAGTGATAAAGGGGGGTTTAATTTACTATTTATGGCGGGTTTTTATGTTTGACAGCTGTGATACGCTAAAAGACGCTTTTTATTGTAAAAACAGTTTTTGCATCACCACATTTTGAGAGCTATAATTTTTTCATATTTTGACCCACCGAGTCATGTGAGGTCTTGTTTTTTGCGGGACAAGTTGACATTTTATTGGTACCATTTTTGGGCACGTGACATTTTTTGATCACTTTTTATTCTGATTTTTGGGACGCAGAATGAACAAAAAACAGCATTTCATGAATTTCTTTTGGGGGTGTATGTACACAATTCTGCGTGTGGTAAAATTGATAAAGCAGTTTTATTCTTTGGGTCAGTACGGTTACAGCGATACCTCATTTATGTCTTTTTATGTTTTGGCGCTTTTATGCAATGAAAACAATTTTATATAAAAAAAAATTATTTTTGCATCGTTTTATTCTGTGAGCTATAACTGTTTATTTTTTCACTGATGGTGCTGTATGGCAGCTTGTTTTTTGCGGGACAAGATTACATTTTCAGCGGTACCATGGTTATTTATATCCGTTTTTTTGATTGCGCGTTATTGCACTTTTTGTTCAGCGGTATGATAATAAAGCATTGTTTTTTTGCTTTGCTTTTTATTTTTTAAGGGGTTCACTAAAGGGGTTAACTAATGGGACAGTTTTATAGGGCGAGTCATTCCAGATGCAGCGATACTAAATATGTGCACTTTTATTGTTTTTTTTTTTATTTCAACAAAAATGAATTTATTAGGGAATATTTTTTTTTAAAATTTATTTAGAGTTTTTTTATGAATTAATTTTACACTTTTTTTTACTTTATTACATTGTCCCGGGGGGGACATCACTGTCATGTGTCAGATCGCTGCTCTGACACGTCACACAGCGCTTTGACAGATCAACGATCTGACAGGCGATGCACATGGCTTCCTCATGCCTGCTCTCAGCAGGCACTGTGGAAGCTGCCTTCTCTGCAGGCCCCCAAAGGCCCCGTGGCCATATTGGATCCGGGGGCCTACAAAGAGGAGAAACTCAGAGCGACACAGCACATTGCGCTGCTCCAGGAGTCGCAGGGAAGCACGGAGGGAGCCCCCTCCCTGCGTGATTCTCTCCAATGCCCCCAAAACACTGCGATCATGTTTGATTGCAGTGTGCCAGGGGTTAATGTGCCAGGGCGGTCGGTGACCACCCCTGACACATAGTGCCGGGTATCAGCTGTGATAATTAACTGACACCCGGCCGTGATCAGCGATGCTGATCGCTATGACGTACTATCCCATCCTTGGGAATTAAGTCCCAGGGCACATGGACGTGATAGTATGTCATATGGCAGAAACGGGTTAATGGTGATGAGAAATACGTGTATAGCGCCCCCCAGAGTTGGAATTTCTTTTGGGTTTCAGCTACCAGGGGTTGCTGAGACCCCAGAAAACATGATTCGGGTTGGTTTCACCAACCCTGGTGTTGCAATCGCTGTCATTCACGGAATAACTGGCACCACAAGAAAAAAGAACCCCGATTTCACATTTCATTTCTCTCTCCTCTGATGTGATCACACATAAGAGGAGAGAGAAATGGTGTCCCCGATTCCCCCCGGTACCTTTGGTGTCTGTGCATCCCCCCATGAAGTCCCCCTGCCGCCGCCATCTTCTTCCAGGAAGAAAATGGCGGGTGCATGCGCAATGTGTCCACCGAGATCTGCCGATCAGCACCTGGCAACAATAGGAAATTTTTTTAAAATCGCCCCTTGTGGCCTTCCGAAAGGGATTGGCTACTGAAAAACTATATATAGCGTGTTCCTACAGCCCTTCTTTGACAGGTTGTAAAGGAGAAAGTGCAGGTTGGAGAGAAGAGCAAGTTGCTGGCGAAGATGGATGTTGTGATTGGAAATATTTTGGCGGATTTTACAGCGGAGGCGAATCGTTTGAGGGTGATTGTTCTGGAGAAGGAGAGAGCGAGACAGCAGCAGTGCATCAGGCATCATAGACGACATTTGTGGATCCACCCCATCACAGCCAAGAGAATGACGCGTGGGGTCTATTCTACACTCTGCATGGACCTTAGACGAAACCCGGATAAATTTTTTGGATATGTTCGGATGAAAATGGAGAATTTTGATTACTTGGTGGAGCGCATTGCACACCTCATAAGAAAAGCGGACACCTATTGCCGCTTCTCTGTTTCACCCGCAGAGCGTCTGATGGTGACTTTAAGGTAAGCCACATTTATTGGATATGCTCGCATCAGAGCACACTTTCACTGCAATCTTGTTGGTGGTAGTTTGCAGCTCCAAGTGTTATAGCTGACTTTTGGTATGTAATGCTGTGATTTTAAACTAATTGATTGTTTTTTAATTCCCCACAGATTTCTTGCAACTGGAGAATCCCTTTCGTCACTGCATTTCCAGTACAGACTCGGGATTTCCACCATATCTGGAATAGTGAAGTACACATGCCGTGCACTGTGGGACTCCTTAGCTGAAGAGTTTTTACCAGAGCCCACAACAGAGAGGTGGATTGAAATTTCAGAAAAGTTTCAACAGATATGTCAGTTTCCGAACTGCTTGGGCGCTGTGGACGGGAAACATATCCGCATTGTAAAGCCAGCCGGATCGGGATCGGAATATTTCAATTACAAGAAATATTTTTCAATTGTCCTCATGGCCATCGCCATGGCCAAGAATGGTTGAATGTACCCTTTGGTATTCTGACAGCCAAATGGCGGGTCCTATTGACTGCGATCAACCTCAAGACAGAAACTGTGGACGAGGTGATCAAAGCTTGCGTGGTACTCCACAATTTTGTTATCTGCAAGGAACCCATTTCCATTGAGGACACCTCTGAAGAAACCACCTTGCAAGATTACCATGACATTACCACTAGAAGTTCTGTGACGGTTTCAGTAATGAGGGACAATTTTGTACTGTACTTTATGTCACCTCAAGGCAGAGTACACTGGCAGGATGACAGAGTGTGAAAGATTTGTGCCCTTAACCAAACTTGTTTACCTTCTGTACCAACAGTATATACCTTTGCCAACCAAAGTTGGCTATCTTGTCATGGTCTTACTATTTTTACCTTTAGGCCACAGGTGTGTACCTGATTGTGTTTTATGCAAAGTATTTCACCTTTTAACAAAAGTTGTGTACATTGTTAGGAAATCACCAACAATAAACACAACTTTTTAGGTGAAATACTTTGCTTCAAACACAACCAGGAACACAACTGTGGCAAAAAGCTAAAATTTACCCACAGTTATATACCTGGTTTTGAATACCTTTTTACCTTTGAAATACCCTGTATTTAACCTTTTTTTTTAAAATATTTCGCCGCAGAAAGAAATGACAGACAACCATTGTGAAACGATAATTTAACTTTTATTTAAAATATTTCTTTTTTTTGTAAAATGTTTTTAAAGTGCAAAAAACTTTTTTAATAGAGGTTTTAAACCCAATGGGCATTTTTATTAAAAAACACACATTACAAATCTGTGTAGTGTGGGGTGGAAATACTGCTGGAGGGGCTGCGGGACACTTCGACACTGGGAGTGTGGAGAGAGGACTGGGATCGTGGTGGGGAAGGAACAGTTAGAGGTGAAGGTGTGGAAAAAGCTACAGAATGGGTGGACATGTGGGAGGCAGAAGAGGTGGTGGGTGGTGGAGTGGAGGGTTGGGCAGGGACTGTAGGAGCAGATGATGTTGATGGAAAGTTGAATGGGGAAGGAGTTTGGTACGGGGAAGGAGTTTGGTACGGGGCAGGTTGCTGGAAGTGGGGAGATGTTTGGTACTGGGGAGGTTGCTGGTACTGGGGAGGTTGCTGGTACTGGGGAGGTGGCTGTTATGTAATAGGAGGGGGAGGATGGAAAGTGGCTGGAGGGGGTGCAGGTGGAGGAACTACTGGGGTGGGAGGAGGAAGTTGGGAGGTAATGTGCTGGAGAGCACCGTGGCATGAATGCATTACATGCATCTGCTGGGTAGGAGAGCGTTGCCATGCGTTCCACAACAGACCTGAAAAAGGTGTGGTTTGGCGAAGATCTTGCTTCTGAATGCATGGTTTGCAGAAGTGTCTTCACCTCCAGAATGCTGGAGTTGATCTGCTGAAAGCCTGCGGAGATTTGCTCTGACAAGACTTTTAGACAGTTCTGGAAAGATGCATTCAGATGCAAGAACTCTGGTGCATAAGTCTTTTCCTGACCCCTCTGCCGCTGCCGCCCAGTACCCGCAGGTGTACTAGAGGTGGCATGGGCAGAAGGGTGGGGTAAAGGGAAAGCGATCTCCTCACCAGCAGCTTCATGTAATGTAGGCGGCCACGATGCTCCTGTGCTGGTGGATGGGACAGATGGGTCGAATGTGTGGGAAGGCTGGGAAGGTGCAGATGTACCGGGGCGGTCGAAGTGTCCCTCGGTGCCGGTCTCCTCAGGGATCGCCTCAGAAGGGTCCAATCATGCAGGCTCCCGAGTGCTGCTCACCGTGCTGTGGAATAAAGAGAAAAAAAACAATTAAAATAGTGACATGGCATGGCCCTGGCTGAAAAAAAATTGTTACATCTAAACATTTTTTTTTTCACATGTGGTGTGTAATATTTACCTTCTGGTGACCATTGTATCCCGGAGGAACGACAGGGCTCGTGCGTACTTGTACTTGCTCCTGCGTCCTCCAGATCCACTCAGGGCCCGCATCTCTTTATTGAACTCCTTCTTGAAACGATCCCTCACAGACCGCCACCGCTTCACAATTCTGTCCTCTGAAAAGAGAAAGGACAAAGTGGTTAGTATACAACATCAGTGTTTCCCAAACTCCAGTCCACATGGTCCCCAGGGGTCATGTTTTCAGGATTTCCATAGTAAATAGAAATCCTGAACACATGATCCGTGGGGACCACGAGGACCGGAGTTCGGGAAACACTGGTTTACATCAAGCAACCGGTACTGTATATACTTACGCTCTTTAATCTGGGCCCGAGCATCGAGGTCCTCCCAGCGGGCCACAAGGTGCGAACAGATTTCCTCCCAGAGTCGTCGGGTAACGATCAGGTCAGCATGGCGGCGGTCAGCCATATTCCATAGCGGCTCCCTTTCTCTGACGAGATCGATGAGGTGGTCCACATCTATTCCTCCATCCTCACCATCTGAGTCGGGAGCATGCTGTGAAGGCTGTTAAAGTAAAAGAGAAAAATAGCAAAATTAGTCACCACACTTAAGACATGAAATAAAAAGTGTACCAAAATTTCACTTAAATATTATACTTACACGCTGGTGACCGCCGCGTTGCTGTCGCCGATGAACCTGGGAGGAACTGCGAGGGCCTCTTGGCCGAGCACCAGATTGGGAAGACTAGAGAAGAAAAGAAAAAAAATTATGTGTTTGGATGTTGGCATTTGTTTGCTGTGTGTGGTCTGCAGAACATTGTTTTCTATGTGTTGTGTGTAGTGTGATGTTGTGTTTCTGCGTTTGATGCAAAAAACTTACCAATTGTGAGCCCACTCCAGGTGTCTGTCCACCCCTTCCTTCTTCTTCTGGGAGCTCCTCTTCAGCTTGTGATTCCTGTTTTGAAATAAAAGGCAATGAATAGACATATATTACAGAGATGATGGATTTTGGAAATAAAAACTTATCGTCAAACGCTGATGATGCGAGGGAGGGCTCCCAGAAGAAGATGTACTGTCCTCTTGCTGGCCAGACTTCATGGCTGTGGGTGGTGCTGTTGTTGCTGCCAGTGCTGCCAGTGCTGCCACTGCTGCTGCTGCATCTCTTGGGCGGCTGTTGAATAAAGAGAAACAAAGGGCCAATGAATATCTTGATATTCCATGTCCCTAGTTTTGAGGAATGGGGGATTTGATAATTTCCTTCTCTCATCTGCTGCTGGACTCCCCTCCCGTTGTTCAGCATGCTGCTCCATTTGGGGTGGTGGTGGTGGTGCTGATGGTGCTGCAGTGGTCTCCTGCCTTCTCCTGCGCCTGGTTGCTGTCTTGGGTGGCATGTTGGGTGTGGCTGAGGGTCCCACTGTCATGCTTTTATATATGTGTCTTGTGGGCAGAGCTACTGAGCATGCTCAGACCCAAAAAACTGGATCCGGCACATTGCGGAACTCATAGGCTTTCATTGTGTGAAAAAGCCGGACACGCCGGATGCGGCGTGTCCGGCTTTTTCGCCGGAGACAAAAAACGTTACAGTAGCCATTTTTTCCAGACGCCGGATTGCGACACATTGCCGGATCTGGCGAAAACCGGATGAAACGCATGGCCATCCAGCCCGATCCGGCGCTAATGCAAGTCAATGGGGGGGAAACCGGTTCCGGCATTGCATTTCGCCGGATCCGGTTTTTGTCAAAAGTGCCGGATCGCGCCTGATGGCGAAAACCTGATGTGTGAAAGAGGCCTAAGGAGAGAGACTTCCCCTCCCCTCATGCTTCCATCCTCCAAGGTATACAGATCTCGTTGGTATTAATATGCAAATGTGCATGTTACCTGAAGAAGAGTTGTGCAAAGAACCGTGAGGCTGTAAGACTGGCTGCATTCACCTCACAACCCGTTGTTTTATCATTGAGTTGGAATTGCTTCTTATCTAATAGTGGTCCACCACATTATGTTGGTTCAAGAAAAACAGAAGGTCAACACCTTGGCATGTCCATTTTCCCATTTCACCTGCTCTATATTTTCTTTTAGATCGATGTGCATATAGGAAGAAATAACAAAATAGAATTTGGTACTCCAAAAAATGATGCAAAGATAACCAATTTATATTCCTTCAGCGTGGTTATGATTTTCCCCAGCGCCAACATGTGGACTTCATGCTTGTCTTTTTTGCGCCTATATTTTCCTGTATCCACAGCCACTTTCTCGACACTGAGCAATTTTATGTTCTGAAAAAGGCTATTCTATTTTTTTGTCTGTTGTGGAATCCTATTTTTGCTACCCTGATTACGAGTGGCACGCAGCCTTTTTTTTTTCATTAGGAAGAAATTGAGATTCCGAGAGACACTGTATTTTTTTTTGTTTCAAAGTATTGCTATGAAGTTTTTATTCAGTGAAGCACCACTGTCTGGTAGTCCAGGAGGACGATAAGCTGTCTCCGTGTATTCTTGAGTGAAGAACAATGTCCATCTTACGTCTTTGTCTTGTTGCATTAGGGTTTATTTAATTTATTTCTCATCTTTGTCAGTGATTGTACACCTATAACAGCGCTTATCACAGTCCCCCTATATTAATGACAATCATAGTGACACACACACGCACGCGCACACACGCTTTAGAGAGTCTTTTATGCATCAGGCTCATATCCAGATGGACAGAACCTGGCCCGTGGACCAATCAAGAGCTGCCACATCACAGCAGCTGACGTCCGACCTCCAATAGGAAGATGCCACATCACTGACATGCTCAGTAAGGTGATCTCTGTACTTAGCCTCCAGAGCACAAGGTTGCACCTGTCTGCCACTGGTTACTAAAGACTTAGCTGGAGAGTCAACAGTAACCAAATGCACCGCATGAACCTGAGCAAAAATAGCAAAGAACTTCTGCACTCAATTGAAATTTATTATAAAGTATAACATAAGAGGCAAAAAAAGCAAAATATCAATAACGTAATGATCCTTGTGGATACAGATTGCTCCAGCAACGTTTTGGCTTAACTAAGCCTTTTTCAAGCACAATCTGTATGGAAACATAAATATACTATGTATTAATATAAAGCACAAAACAGATGTGTGCATAATACAAATAGGTGGCTCAATCAAAAGCTAGTTAAGAAAAAAAGAAAGAAGAAAGGAAGAAGAAATGCTAGAGTCTGTGCCATAAGTATACTTATAGATACAAATTTTAATACTTCTTATTAATAAGTCAGGAGAAAATGTATTAAATAGAAACAAAAAAAAGAAATAATGCAGGAGTAATACCTAGTGTCAGTGGCTATATATGACACCGTCTTATCAGTGCATGCTCATGTATGAGGATTACCTGAGGGATATAGGGTCAGTGCCTGTACTTGTCTGCTGGCGCATAGAATCAGGACCTCAATAGTTCGATTCCGTAATGGGACATATGTGGCATGCTGTAATATGTTTCACAGGTCAGGATGGCCGAGCACTAATAAATCAGGAACAAATATCAAATAGACACAAGTGAAAGTAATTATGCAAAAGGGGTACCTAGTCCCAATGACTATATATGGCACCATATAATTAATCAGTTCTAACACATGAGAATTACCTGAGTGAGGTGAGGTCAGTGTCTGTAGTCGTCAGCTGGCGCCTAGTGTCAGGATCTAAATGGTCCACTATTTATATGGGGCATGTGTGCTAGATACATGTATAGATAGATAGATACATCTATCTATCTATTTTCTATCCCATATCTATCTATCTATAGATTGATCTATCTATTGATCTATCTATCTATTTATGTATTTATCTGTGTGTAAACATTATTCTTCAATGAAGTATGTAAACGGAGAGGTTGGACAAGGAAGTGACATCACAATTCTTTTTTTGTTAAATAATATATCTTTATTTAGCTTACAAAAATGCCTACAAATCCGCATGAAAAGACGCATAAAAACGCATCAAAAATGCGTGGATTTTTTCTGCGTTTTCCGCCAAGGGATGCAGAATCTGCGCAGAAAATTCCACAGGCAAATCTGCAACGTGGGAACATACCCTTAAACTGTCTGAATGAGTCCTTGAAACCATAAAAAAATGAATGAAAATATTTTGAAAGTGTAGTTGACGTACATCATAAAGACTTTACACAAATTAAGGAGAGTCATACACTTCTGAAAGGCAACAACTGGCGGGCCTCATTAAAATATTGAATATTACAAGCACTTTATGTGCTGCTGTCATCTGGTGGTGTGAAAAAGTGTAGGCCAATCCAGGCGCTATTCATTTTTTTTGAGAATGAACATGTCAGCATTCTCTATTGACAGCACTAAAAACACTAGTAGCAGGACAGCACAGCATCTCCAAGACATTGAGGGATAGCTCTTTCCAGGTGTCCAGCTTTGGGACCCAATAGTTGAAAGTCACAGGGGAATTAGGGAGTATCTTGATTTGGTCACTCATTTATTGCTTCACCAACTTCAAACATAGTAGATACAATATTGTTACGCTCCAGGAAGACATCCAGGCCTCTCTTGAACCCTTCGACTGAGTTCGCCATCACCACCTCCTCAGGCAAGGAATTCCAGATTCTCACTGCCCTAACAGTAAAGAATCCTCTTCTATGTTGGTGGAAAAACCTTCTCTCCTCCAGACGCAGAGAATGCCCCCTTGTGACCGTCAGCTTCCTTGGTATAAACAGATCCTCGGAGAGATATTTGTATTGTTCCCTTATATACTTATTAGATCGCCCCTCAGTCGCCTTTTTTATAGACTAACTAATCCTAATTTTGCTAATCTCTCTGGGTATTGTAGTTCCCCCATCCCCATTATTAAGTTTGTTGCCATCCTTTGTATTCACTCTAGTTCCATTATATCCATCCTGAGCACCGGTGCCCAAAACTGTACAAAGTACTCCATGTGCGCAAAAAAAAGCCCAAAAGGAATGACCTAGCTACAAATGGCACTTCCAAAATACCATATCACCTAAATTAACAGAAACATATGCCAAGTAAAAATTAATACATTTTATTTAACAAGAATTAACACACAAATTTTAAAATAATTTTTATCTTCAGTAGGTGAACACACAAACATGGACCTGAAAACTCAGGAATAAATACCCACGTTATAAGCTATTAATCAAATTTCGTATCCAGGTAGAAATATTCAGAGCATACAATGAAAAAATCACAAAAAGAGTTTACAGAAAAAGTTTCACAGCTTTCAATTGGTGCTCATATGGTTCAGTGCATGTGGAAACTTCAATATGCAGGTTTACAAAAAACTTTTAAAACTCAATATTCAAAGCTATGTAAGACATGCTTATAAAATATGTACCAACCCAATTTAGGGATAAGTGGGCATATAATAATTTTTAGACTATGATAACAGAGCAAGAATGCTTATATAAATCTCTGAAAAAGGGGATTTTTACAAATGCAGCTCTATTTTAGTATTAATATAGCTCATAACTTAATTAAAAGACAGTATATTGCCCCTCACAAAAAAAATTTTTCACACATATATACTGGTTGCTTTATATCTCCACAAGATGACAGTAAAGTGCTTAGTGCTCATTAATTCTAAATATATTCCTTGGCAAAAATATACCTAAGGTGAATCCCAAAGTGTCAAAGGAGATTATACTTGTTAAAGTGCAAACATGCTACTAGGTATTGCAGCAATATATAATAAAAGAAAGGTAGAAGCCGCTTAGATATAATGAATAGTTAAAGTGCAAATATGCTACTAAAGATTGCAACAGTCAGATATATTAGTGAAGGAGAGGCAAAATCTACTTAGATATAATGGGTATACATAATCTGGTTTGCAGGGTGGTGCCCCAAAGCGCATTTCGCGTTAGCTTCTTCTTATGGGGGAGTAGTAGTGACGTCTTTTTTCTAAGCTAAACCAGCCCAACATTTCCAGCCTCTCATCATATGAGAGGCCTTCCATCTCTTGTAGAAATCTAGTTGTCTGCCTTTTGAATTGAATCTAATTCTTGAATATCTTTTTTAAAATGTGCAGCCCAAAACTGGATCCCATATTTCAGATGTGGTCTCACCAGTGATTTACACAGGGATAAGAATAAGTTGGGATCATGGGATTTTGTCTGTCTCACAAGTGATTTATACAGGGATAAGAATACGTCGGGAACATGGGATTTTGTGGCCTCTCGCAGCATACTAAGTCCCCCATGCATGAAGACGGAAACTCCCTCGATTTGGTTTTCTCTCGGCTTTGATCAGTGGATGATTTCACAAACTTCCCTCTCCCACTCTCTGACCACAACCTTTTATCATTCTCTATCAAGAGCTGCCATCCCGCCCAGGTCACCCCCACTTTCCACACGTTTAGAAACATTCAGGCCATTAACACCCAGAAACCTATGAAGAACTTGCAGTCATCATTGGCCCCTTTCTCCTCCCTCTCATGTCCTGATTCTGTACTGAAGCATTACAATAAAACCCTTCAAAGTGCCCTGGAAGAAACTGCACCTCCTATACATAGAACAACTAGGCACAGATGGCGACAACCCTGGCACACTCTGCAAACATGCTTCCTACAGCGGTGCTCCAGGTGTGCCGAACGTCTGTGGAGAAAATCCAATATACCCAAAGATTTCATCCATTATACGTTTATGCTTAAAACATACAACACTTGTTAAGCATCAGGTTTCTCCCTCTGCACAGGTGGAATCCCGAGCCTTGCCTTCTGCGGTCTCCCATTCAGTCCCGGCTGCAGAGGAGCCTGCTCAGCAAAGACGTCGATCCCGGCGCCTTGCTCAAGCTAGTGCTGTCGGTTGGTTGCTGCTGCCATCCCTGGTTCAGCTATAGCAGCCCGCACTAACTAGCGGCGAGCAGCTCCTGGGATTAAGTCCCTTTTTCACTCCACTGAGCATGCCCATGGCTCAACCTTCCATTGGAGTTTGGGGATCACATGCTCAGGTCCCGTGCCTGTTCCGATTGTATCATCAGGAAGGTCCCTGAAGGACGCTGCTATAAAAGGTTCTCATGGCCTCTCGGCCATACGCTAGTATAGACTCTAATGGCTAAGTGTGTGTTATGATGGAAGCTTGTGACAGACGAATGACTCATTATGACTCACTTCCTTGGTTGTGCATGAGACAGGATTTGTAGAGTCAGAGTCAGCACCGAGTTGTGGCACTGCCTAGCGCCGCAGTACTCCCAGCTCCTCACACATGCTAGCACCAGAGTGTGCCGTTCAGCACAAGGCACCATGTTACTGCATATACTGCAGCATCTGTCAGACCGGCGCCGTGTGCAAATAGTGTGCTTTCCAGCTCTAAGCTTGGCTGGTTAGCGGCGTCCGCCAGTGCGGCGCTGCATGCTCCAGTAGCGGCTTTCTTTAGTTCCGCTCTCCTGGCATCGCAGTTGCGGTGCCGCATGCTAGTGAGTCTAGAGGGAAGCTAACCCTGTGTCCTTGTGGCAGAGTCCTGAGACTCTACACTAGCGCTCCCTTTGCCAATTCCTGTAAAGTTAACAGGCTCTGGCATTTGTGCCAGCAGCTCTGTGAAGTAACAGAGTTCGCTCTTGTACACACCGGGTCAGTGGTTAACCCGCCGATGTTCAGTAAGTGCTCTGCCATTACTGAGCAGCAGTTTTCCATCTCTGCACGGTGGACCCTGGGTTGCGATCGCACTTCCTTATATTTTATATTTAGTGGGATCCGCAACCCTAACAACACTGCCCTTCACCTCTCAAAACAAACCTATTTCAACACCCTCATCACCTCACTATCGAATAACCTGAAACTTTTTTTGACACTTTTCATTCCCTACTCAACCCAAGAGTGCTTGTCCCAACAACGGATCTCCACACTGATGATCTGGCTAATTATTTCAAAGAAGAAATTGACCATATCCAACAGGAAATTATCTCCAAATCATCTCATACCATGCACTGTCCTCCCTTCCCCACTGTATCTAGCTCACTCTCCAATTTTGAACCAGTAACAGAAGAAGTAATCAGGCTCCTTGCATCTTCTCGCCCTGCCACTTGCACCAGTTATCCCATTCCATCAACTCTCCTCCAGTCCCTTTTCCCCTGCTGTCACCACTCACCTATAAAAAATATTTAACCTCTGTCTCTCTTCCGGTATCTTTCCTTCCTCATTTAAGCATGCCATCATACAGCCATTACTTAAAAAAATCATCCCTTGACCAAAACTGTGCCGCTAGCTTTAGACCTGTCTCTAGTCTTCCCTTTATCTCTAAACTCCTGGAACGCCTGGTTCACACCCGACTTATCCGCTATATCTCCGATTACTCTCTTCTTGACCCTCTACAATCTGGTTTCCACTCTCTACACTCTACCGAAATTTCCCTCACTAAAGTCTCTAAGGATCTTCTAACAGCTAAATCTAATGGTCACTACTCCATGCTAATTCACTTGGATCTCTCCGCAGCATTCGACACTGTGGATCATCAGCTCCTCCTCACTATGCTCCGCTCCATCGGGCTCAAGGACACCATTCTCTCCTGGTTCTCCTCATATCTCTCTGACCGCTCCTTTGCTGTATCTTTTGCTGGCTCCTCCTTCTCTCATCTTCCCCTTACTGTTGGGGTTCCTCAATGATCAGTTCTAGGCCCCCTCCTGTTCTTTTTGTATACTGCCCCTATTGGTCAAGCAATCAGTAGATTTGGGTTCCAGTACCATCTCTATGCTGATGACATCCAGTTATACACTTCTTCTCCAGATATCACGCCTGCCTTTTTGGAAAACACCAGTGATAATCTTAGCACTGTCTCTAACATCATGTCCTCCCTTTATCTGAAACTGAACCTGTCAAAAACTGAACTCCTCGTGTTTCCTCCCTCTACTAACCTACCTATGCCCAACATTGCCATTTCCAAGTGTGGTTGCACCATTACTCCCCAGCAACATGTCTGCTGTCTTTGGGTCATACTTGATTCTGAGCTTTCATTCGCCCCCCACATCCGATCACTGGCTCACTCTTGTTATCTGCACCTCAAAAACATTTCTAGAATTCGACCCTTTCTTACTTTCGATTCTGCAAAACCTCTTACTGTTTCTCTTATTCATTCTCGTCTGGACTATTATAATTCTCTACTAATCAGTCTCCCTCTTACCAAACTCTCCCCTCTCCAATTTGCCATGAATGCTGCAGCTAGGATCATATTCCTCACCAACCATTATACCGATGCCTCTACCTTGTGCCAATAATAAAGTAACTTGGCACTCAACTGAATGATCCTTTTCAAGACAAGGTTTTTTTTTGGCAGTCACAATAAGACGTTTCGGCCTACAATTGGCCTTCGTCAGTCTGCCGACTGCTGTATATAATGAGAGTAGAATGAAAGACTGTGTAAGTTCCTATTATGAGGCAGTGGTTTGGAAGCTACTGCAATATCCCACCATCTATGAGGCGTATTGTGCTCTGGTAAATCGAGGAGAAATTAATATTGGTCATGAAGATTGAATCTCAATCTTCATGACCAATATTACAGTAATTTCTCCTCGATTTACCAGAGCACAATACGCCTCATAGACGGTGAGATATTGCAGTAACTTCCAAACCACTGCCTCATAATAGGAACTTACACAGTCTTTCATTCTACTCTCATTATATACAGCAGTCGGCAGACTGACGAAGGCCAATTGTAGGCCGAAACATCTTATTGTGACTGCCAAATAAAAACCTTGTCTTGAAAAGGATCATTCAGTTGAGAGCCAAGTTACTTTATTATTTACTTTGGTCTGGGTAACCTACTTGTGCACCCTATAGTAGTGCCACGCTATACTTTACAAGATTATCTACCTTGTGCCAGTCCTTACACTGGCTACCCATCCACTCCAGAATTCAGTATAAACTTATTACCCTCACCCACAAAGCACTCCATAGCTAGCACTACCCTACATCTCCCTCACCTCAGCTTACTACCCTACCCATGCCCTCCATTCTGCTAATGATCTGAGGTTAACATCCTTAATAATCAGAACCTCCCACTCCCATCTCCAATACTTTTCACATGCTGCACCAATTCTTTGGAATGCACTACCCAGGCTAATATGATTAATCTCCACTCCCCACAGTTTTAAGCGTGCAGTAAAAACACATTTGCTCAGATGCATTAACTTAAATATCCCTGTGTGGCTCATTCAAAAATTTTTACCATAACCAGGTTCTTCGCATCATGTTCTCAAATGCTTTATGCATTTAATACCCCTCTATGTCTGTATTGTTACATATTTAGACTGTTAACTGGTTCATGCGGCAAAAGGAACACCCGATTCTTACACTATGGTTGGTCTGAACAATAAAAGCAATTGTTACCCTCCATCTTTCGTGTCTCCCCATTTTCCTTATAGATTGTAAGCTTGCAATCAGGGCCCTCATTCCTCTTGGTATCTGTTTTGATCTATGTGTTTTTTGGTATGCTATGCTGTAATGTCTATTGTAAGTAGAAGTCCTGTCTATAATATATAGTGCTGCGGAATATGTTGGCGCTACAGAAATAAAATTATTATTATTATTATTTTGTCTTTCTCACAAGTGACTTATACAGGGATAAGAATACGTTGGGATCATGGGATTTTATCTTTCTTTTTATATAACCTAAAATCTTGTTTACTTAGTGACTGCTGCTTGATATTGAGTACTGCTGCTCAGCTTACTTGTAACTAGAAAACCCAAGTCCTTTTCCTGTTCTGTAGTCCGAGTATGCCTAATGTATTGGTGCATTCCTCTGCCTTTTTAAACATTAATCTCATTTGCCAAGTGTTTGCCCATTTAGACATCTAATCCAGATCATTTTGCAATATTGTAATGTCAAGGTCATATTTGAATATCCTACATAGTTTGGTATCACCAGCAAAGACACTTTACTGTTAATCCCATCCACAAGGTAAGTAGTAAAGAGGTTAAAAAGAAACGGTCCTAGCACAGATCCCTATTGTACTCCATATCCCATTTAGAGAATGTACCATTTATGACAACACATTCTTTCCTGCCGTTTAACCAATTCCTTACCCATCTGCATATAGTTTCCCCTAGTCCTTGCTTCTATAGCTTTATTATAAGACCATTATGTGGTACAGAAGAAAATGCATTTGCAAAGTTTAGATAAATCACATCAACTGTACTGCCACCATCCAGATTTGCCCTTACCTCCTCACAGAAATCCAACATATTAGTTGGACATGATTTATCCTTAATGAATCCATGCTGTTTGTCACTACTTACTGTATATTATTCTATGCAATATATTTTCGCAGGTCATCTCTTATAATGCCCTCCAATTTTGCACAATACTGATGTCAGGCTTACCAGATTGTAGTTGAAAAAAATCCACATTTTTACCTTTAACCCGTTCATGACCCAGCCTATTTTGACCTTAATGACCAGGTCATTTTTTGCAATTCTGACCTGTGTCCCTTTATGAGGTAATAACTCAGGAACGCTTCAGCGGATCCTAGCGATTCTGAGATTGTTTTTTTATGACATATTGGGCTTCACATTAGTGGTAAATTTAGGTTAATAATTTTTGCGCTTATTTGTGAAAAAATCGGAAATTTGGCAAAAATTTTGAAAATTTCGCAATTTTCAAATTTTAAATTTTTATTCTGTTAAACCAGAGAGTTATGTGACACAAAATATTTACTAAATAACATTTCCCACATGTCTACTTTACATCAGCACAATTTTGGAAACAAATTTTTTTTTGTTAGGAAGCTGTAACGGTTAAAATTTGACCAGTGATTTCTCATTTTTACAACAAAATTTACAAAACCATATTTTTTAGGGACCACCTCACATTTGAAGTTACTTTGAGGGGTCTATATGGCAGAAAATACCCAAAAGTGACACCATTCTAAAAACGGCACCCCTCAAGCTACTCAAAACTACATTCAAGAAGATTATTAACCCTTCAGGTGTTTCCCAGGAACTAAAGCAACGTGGAAGGAAAAAATGGACATTTGAATTTTTTCAAGGAAAATTTTGTTTTAGCATCAATTTTTTTCATTTTTACATGGGCAACAGGATAAAATGGATCCTAAAATTAGTTGGACAATTTCTGCTGAGTACATCGATATCTCATATGTGGTCATAAACTACTGTTTGGGTGTACGGCAGGGCCCGGAAGGGAAGGAGCATCATTTGACTTTTTGAATAGAATATTAGCTCCAATCGTTAGCGGACACCATGTTGCGTATGGAGAGCCCCTGTGTGCCTCAATATGGGAGCACCCCCACGAGTGACCACATTTTGGAAGCTAGATCCCCAAGGAACTAATCTAGATGTGTAGTGATCACTTTGAGTCCCCAAGTGCTCCACAGAAGTTTACAACGCAGAGCCATGAAAATAAAAAAATCATTTTTTTTCTCAAAAAATGATTTTAGCCAGCAATTTAGGAGGTACCAAGGGGGTGAGGAGGGTGAAGGGGGGTCGGAAGGCAGAGGGAGCAGAGGCAAGCGGGGGGGGAGATGATGACAGCAGCGGCAGATAGACCCTGTCAATCGGTGGCAGGGGCAGATTGCCCCCATCAATCGGTGGGGAGGGTCTAATCACGGTCTCCAGCCATGTCGGATGCTACTGCAGCATCAATCATGGCTGGATTGTAATATTTCATCAAATTTCATTGATGAAATATTACTATTGCTCTGATTGGCTGTTTCACTTTTAACAGCCAATCAGAGTGATCGTAGCCAAGGTGGGGCGAAGCCACCCCCTGGGGTGAAGTACAAAGCCCCCTGTACCTGTGGGTCGGGAGACCTTTCATTGACCCCGGTCACCCGACCCGCAGGGAGGCTATCAAGCCATGACACAGCATATACATCATTGGTCGGATTGGCACCGACTTTCATGACTCATACGCTGTGTCACTGGTCGGGAATGGGTTAAGTATTGGTACCACATGAGCCATCCTCCAATCCTGTGACAATAACCCTGTTACAAGAGAGTCTCAGGATATGACATACAGCAGACTGTCAATAACTGAGCTCAACTCCTCAATATCTGTGGATGAATGCCATCTTTGCCCGGTGATTTGACATTCCTCAATTTGCTTAAATGCAGGCTAACTTCTTATATTACACAGTCTATGTTATATGCAAAAGTAAAACATCATTTTATTGATGAACAAAATTACAGGTACAGGTAACAAACACCAGAGTGTGCTAGTAGCTCAATCAGCGGGACACCAATGTAATGACTTATTTTCAAGGGGTCCTTCTACCTACAGCTCCAGGGCACAGCTATGGGGGCCTCTTTTGCACCCGCCTATGCGAATTTGTTCCTGGGGCTGTGGGAGAAGGACCTCTCCCTGTCAGATCAGGCTTATCGATGGACCGCGTCCTCTTTTGGGCACGGTACATCAGCAATATTTTCCTGATCTGGCAGGGTCCTGTCTATCTTCTGCGGGAATTTATGCAATTTTTGAATAACAATGATCAAAACATACGCATTACCTATCAATATGACATTAAAAGTGTTGAATTTCTAGATTTCACTCTCAAGCGGGATGTTAAGGATGTCATACAAACTGACATCTTCAGAAAATTGACAACAACTAATACGTTGTTACATGCCTCCTCTGCACATCCCAGGCATGTGATTCAGTCCGTGCCCATAGGACAATTTCTTCGCCTCCGTAGAATTTGTTCCACCTATATAGATTTTGAGACCCAGGCTGGGGATTTGAAGCAGAGATTTTATCAACGTGGTTATAGTCACCGGATGGTGAAATGCGCCTATAACCGCTCAAAACATACCTCACGTCATAATTTATTGTATAAATCGTCAACTAGACAGACTGATGATAATGTAAGGTTTGTTAAGGATTATCATGCCCAATCTGCTCGTGTAAGAGAAGTTCTAACAAAATCATGGCCCATTCTGAGGGCTGATCTGGTTCTCTCGAAATATATTACTGAGAGAACAGCAATTTCCACTAGGCGTGCTAAGAATTTGCGTGACCTCTTGGTAAGAAGTCACTACACAAGCCATCCTAAGCCAACATTTTTATACACTAGTGTCCATAGGGGGGATGCATTCTCTGTGGTCGATGTGTCACCTGCCCAAACATAGAAAGATGCAATACCTTCCATAATGATGACAAATGAAAAATATACAATATTGAAAAACACATTACATGTAATACCCGTAATGTGGTGTATTTTGCCACATGTCCTTGTGGACTTATTTATGTCGGGTTAACTACACGTCCTTTTAAGGTACGCGTTAGGGAACATGTTTTGGGAATTTTGGCAGCTGCTGACCACGGGGATGCATCCTCCCTTAAAACTATCCAGCAAAAAACAGGAAAGAATAGGCCACAAATCGGGGATCACCCTAACTAGGAGTTAGCATGAATGTTGTAATTTTTATTTTATTAAATTAAGCACAGGAAAAGACAACAAACACATTAAAAACATTTTTAAAGTGGTCACACATGTGACACATCAAAACGACATACACAGCTCATAATAGAGCAACCAACCTGATGCCCACTACCACTTTTGGCAGAAAATATGCCCTATACCCAAGGTCCATGTAAATCAATACTCATCAATATCTGGCCCACAGACCCGACGCGTGTCGCCACTCTAGGTGGGTGGGCCAGCCACTCTAGAGTGGCAACACGCGTCGGGTCTGTGGGCCAGCCTGTCCCACTCCACTCTATTCCACTCCACTCCACATGGTATATACTGGGTTTTGTGCATATATGTACATTATTGAAAGCGGTCATGGAGATGTTCTTTGGTTGTTTGCACTCTTTATAGCCCATTACTAATCTGGATCACCTGGTTTGCTTCTGAAGCCTGACTTCAGGCTGAGGTATTTCCAAATGAGGCTTGTTTAGTATATTCTAGAAATGGACATTCCACATGTACCTCATTGTGAATAAGAGTATGCTCGAGCTTTATAACTGCATGCACTGTTCCAAGTCATTTTTGGTCTATGATATATCAATCATTTAATATATATCTGTATTATTAACATCTTTGATTTATGAATGATTGCTACAGTGCATTGATGTGCTCTCAAAAAACCCTCCATTTGAGTATTGGCTTACATTGTTAATAAGAGTATGCCAGAGTTATTTAACTGTATGCACTGTTTCAAGTCATTTTTTGGTTTGTGATTTGTCATCTATTCAATACATACGTGCATTACTGACCTCTTTCATTTATTAGTGATTGTTACAGTGTATCAGTGGGCTCTCAAAAACCCTCCATTTGAGCATTGATTTACATGGACCTTGGGTGTAGGGCATATTTTCTGCCAAAAGTGGTAGTGGGCATCAGGTTGGCTGCTCTATTATGAGCTGTGTATGTCGTTTTGATGTGTCACATGTATGACCACTTTTAAAATATTTTTAATGTGTTTGTTTTTTTTTTGCTGTGCTTAATTTAATAAAATAAAAATTACAACACTCATGCTAACTCCTATTTAGGGTGATCCCCGATTTGTGGCCTATTCTTTCCTGTTTTTTGATTGTCACTAGAGTTGAGCGATACCAGCCGATACTTGAAAATATCGGATCGGAATGGATCGGCCGATCTTAAAAAAAAGTATCGGTATCGCCGATTCCGATACCGGAAGTCCCATGCAAGTCTATGGGACTTCCGGTATCGGAATAAGAAAAACCCTATTTTTGCCTTGTACAGCCTCTCTGGGGTCTGTACGGGCCTTTCGGGGGGCTGTGCCGGCCTGCCAGGGGGTCTGTGCAGGCTCCGGTGGTCTGTGCCGGCCTGCCGGGGGGCTGTGACGGCCTGCCGGTGGTCTGTGCAGGCTCCGGTGGTCTGTGCCGGCCTGCCGGGGGGCTGTGCCGGCCTGCCGGTGGTCTGTGCAGGCTCTGGTGGTCTGTGCCGGCCTGCCGGGGGGCTGTGCCGGCCTGCCGGTGGGCTGTGCAGGCTTCGGGGGTCTGTGCAGGCATCGTCCGATGGGACTACAAGTCCCATCGGGTGATGCCTGCTACCATGACAGTGATTGACACATTAGCCAATGATGGGACAGTAGTAGTCCCATCATCCGGCTAATGTGTTGAATGTAAAAAAGAAAAAAAATTACATGCTACATACATGCTACATACATACAACATGCATAATACATATATACTACATGTAACATACATACTACATATATACTACATGCAACATGCATACTACATACATGCTACATACTACATGCATGCTACATACATGCTACATACTACATACATGCTACATACATACTACATATATACTACATTCATACAGCATACATACTACATATATACTACATGCATGCAACATACATACTACATATATACTACATGCATGCAACATACATACAACATATATACTACATGCATGCAACATGCATACTACATATATACTACATGTAACATACATACTACATATATACTACATGCAACATGCATACTACATACATGCTACATACTACATGCATGCTACATACATGCTACATACTACATACATGCTACATACATACTACATATATACTACATGCATGCAGCATACATACTACATATATACTACATGCATGCAACATACATACTACATATATACTACATGCATGCAACATACATACAACATATATACTACATGCATGCAACATGCATACTACATATATACTACATGTAACATACATACTACATATATACTACATGTAACATACATAACACCATATATGCTACATACTACATGCATGCTACATACTACATACACTCACTGGCCACTTTATTAGGTACACCTGTCCAACTGTGTGTTAAGACTTAATTTCTAATCAGCCAATCACATGGCGGCAACTCAGTGCATTTAGGCATGTAGACATGGTCAAGACAATCTCCTGCAGTTCAAACCGAGCATCAGTATGGGGAAGAAAGGTGATTTGAGTGCCTTTGAACGTGGCATGATTGTTGGTGCCAGAAGGGCTGGTCTGAGAATTTCAGAAACTGCTGATCTACTGGGATTTTCACGCACAACCATCTCTAGGGTTTACAGAGAATGGTCCGAAAAAGAAAAAAAATCCAGTGAGCGGCAGTTCTGTGGCCGGAAATGCCATGTTGATGCCAGAGGTCAGAGGAGAATGGGCAGACTGGTTCGAGCTGATAGAAAGGCAACAGTGACTCAAATTGCCACCCGTTACAACCAAGGTAGGCAGAAGAGCATCTCTGAACGCACAGTGCGTCGAACTTTGAGGCAGATGGGCTACAGCAGCAGAAGACCACACTGGGTACCACTCCTCTCAGCTAAGAACAGGAAACTGAGGCTACAATTTGCACAAGCTCATCGAAATTGGACAGTAGAAGATTGGAAAAACATTGCCTGGTCTGATGAGTCTCGATTTCTGCTGCGACATTCGGATGGTAGGGTCAGAATTTGGCGTAAACAACATGAAAGCATGGATCCATCCTGCCTTGTATCAACGGTTCAGGCTGGTGGTGGTGGTGTCATGGTGTGGGGAATTTTTTCTGGGCACTCTTTGGGCCCCTTGGTACCAATTGAGCATCGTTGCAACGCCACAGCCTACCTGAGTATTGTTGCTGACCATGTCCATCCCTTTATGACCACAATGTACCCAACATCTGATGGCTACTTTCAGCAGGATAATGCGCCATGTCATAAAGCTCGAATCATCTCAGATTGGTTTCTTGAACATGACAATGAGTTTACTGTACTCAAATGGCCTCCTCAGTCACCAGATCTCAATCCAATAGAGCATCTTTGGGATGTGGTGGAACGGGAGATTCGCATCAGGGATGTGCAGCCGACAAATCTGCGCCAACTGTGTGATGCCATCATGTCAATATGGTCCAAAATCTCTGAGGAATGCTTCCAGCACCTTGTTGAATCTCTGCCACGAAGAATTGAGGCAGTTCTGAAGGCAAAAGGGGGTCCAACCCCTTACTAGCATGGTGTACCTAATAAAGTGGCCAGTGAGTGTACATGCTATATACTACATACATGCTACATACATAATACATATATACTACATGCATGAAACATACATACAACATATATACTACATGCATGCAACATGCATACTACATATATACTATATATACTACATGTAACATACATACTACATATATACTACATGCAACATACACACTACATGCTACATACATGCAACATACATACTACATACATGCTACATACATTCACACTACATGCTACATACATGCAACATACATACTACATACATGCTACATACATGCAACATACATACTACATACATACTACATACCACATGCATGCAACATGCATACTACATATATACTGCATATATACTACATGCATGCAACATACATATATACTACATACAATACATACATATAGACATACAGTACATATAACATAGAGTACATACTCACCGTCACTTGTCACTTTGATCCCCGAAGCCATTGTCACCTGAGGGATAAATATCAAAATAAAAAAACACCAATATACTTACCCCGATCCGCAGAAGTCCACGAGGGTCCCACGTCCATCTTGCGTGGAGAACAGCAGCATCAGCTGATGCTACCGTTCTCTACCAGCTCCAGGAATACAATGACGGAAGGTAGGTATTCTTCCGCACTGTATTCCTCCACCACTTTAAAAAAAAAAAAAAAGTCCCTAGTCTCACTTTATGCCATTGCTGCGTTCCCACGCAGCAATGGCATAAAGTGAGACTAGGGACTTTTTATTCCTGGAGCTGGTAGAGAACGGTAGCATCAGCTGATGCTGCTGTTCTCCACGCAAGATGGACGTGGGACCCTCGTGGACTTCTGCGGATCGGGGTAAGTATATTGGTGTTTTTTTATTTTGATATTTATCCCTCAGGTGACAATGGCTTCGGGGATCAAAGTGACAAGTGACGGTAAGTATGTACTCTATGTTATATGTACTGTATGTCTATATGTATGTATTGTATGTAGTATATATGTATGTTGCATGCATGTAGTATATATGCAGTATATATGTAGTATGCATGTTGCATGCATGTGGTATGTATGTAGTATGTATGTAGCATGTATGTAGTATGTATGTTGCATGTATGTAGCATGTAGTGTGTATGTATGTAGCATGTATGTAGTATGTATGTAGCATGTAGTGTGCATGTTGCATGTATGTAGCATGTAGTATATATGTAGTATGTATGTTACATGTAGTATATATATTATATATGTAGTATGCATGTTGCATGCATGTAGTATATATGTATTATGTATGTAGTATGTATGTAGCATGTATGTAGTATGTAGCATGTATGTAGTATGTAGCATGCATGTAGTATGTAGCATGTATGTAGTATGCATGTTGCATGTAGTATATATGTAGTATGTATGTTACATGTAGTATATATGTAGTATGCATGTTGCATGCATGTAGTATATATGTAGTATGTATGTTGCATGCATGTAGTATATATGTAGTATGTATGTTGCATGCATGTAGTATATATGTTGCATGTATGTTGCATGCATGTAGTATATATGTAGTATGTATGTTGCATGCATGTAGTATATATGTAGTATGTATGTTGCATGCATGTAGTATATATGTAGTATGTATGTAGCATGTATGTAGTATGTAGCATGTATTTAGCATGCATGTAGTATGTAGCATGTATGTAGTATGCATGTTGCATGTAGTATATATGTAGTATGCATGTTGTATGTATGTAGCATGTATGTAGCATGTAATTTTTTTTTATTTTTTTTTACATTCAACACATTAGCCGGATGATGGGACTACTACTGTCTACTACTACTATTGCACATGTCAGTCATGTGTATAATGAATTGATTTTGTATTATTTATTGCTGATGATTTGCATTATGTCTGTATTAAGCATGAGTAGTCATATTGTTGACAATTGGTTGTCTTTGAATCATCTTTACTTACCATATCATATATACATATGTATATGATTGTAGGATATTAGGCCTCCATATGTATTATTATATTATTGCTGTCAGAGACACCGCACTGCACTTGCTCATAGAGCCAGTGCACGTGTCCTGAGTACAGAAGCAGTGCTAAACGATACCTGTGGAGCAGGTCAGCAGAGGTGACCATGCGTGCTTCAGGCTAATAGTGTCAGGATCCAGTCAGTGCTGGAAAGTAAAGATGCATAGGACCTGCGGACACTGAAACTGAATAGTCTGCACGGGACCTATGGTCATGTGACTGCAAGGGGGCGGGGCTTAGCGTCCTGTATTCAGATAGGACAGGACACCATACAAACAACTCAGAGTCAGGCAAAACAGAGGTCACAGCAGTATGGGCAAACGAGGTACAGAGGGACAAACAGACGGGTGGTCAGACAGAGCCAAAGGTCATACACAAGAGGGCGACGTGGTACCAAGGGGACGAGCAGAGAGGAGTCGGGTCACAAGCAGAGAGTCATACACGAGAGGTAGCGCAGTACAAGAGGGTCAGGCAGAACTCGTAACAGGGACAGAACCAGATCACAACCGAACAAGCAAGCAAGATATCAGGCACAAGGCACACGTATACAAGAGGTCACTTAACTCAGCCGAGGGCAGGAGTATAACTGACACCGGACCCAGGTCCAGTGAGCACTAAATAGCCTCCTTCTGCCAGAGAGAGGCAGCACAATTAACCCATAGTCTAACCAGGACAGGTCAAAGCGAAATCCCGTCCTGGATCATGACAATTGCCTTACATGATTTTGTGTAGTTAATATGATGTGACTGAGGACAATCACATCTATTTATAATGTATGAGATTTTATCTGTGCCCAGTGAAGGTTATATTGTAGCCGCAAAGTCTAATTTACTATAGTATTCTATATTCTATCTAATTGTGTGGCCTCTATAACCTTATTCACATGTATATATATGCGTGTTGCCATTCTATTGATTCAGTGCCGGCAGCCAGGTGCGCATGCACTTTGTGCCCCTTATGTCTTACTGTTCTGGGCGTCACTGTGGGCGGGCATGTTGCTTAGTCACATGACTTGTGGCTGGGCTCCTCCCTCCCTTGACGCGGATGCAGTCTTTCATATGGGTGATCTCAAATACGCATGCGCCCATTACGGTTTACCGGCGGCACATATTTTATTAGGTATTGGGCTCCCTTCCGGGTTGTCTTTCTCCTGCGCCCCCGGTGAGATAGTACCGTGCGGAAATTCCCGGTATATCCCGGGTTGACGCGTGAGAGCGCCCGCTGTGGATGTTGCCCTGGCAATATGCTAATTCATTGAAGCACTTCCGGTTTGAGTCCGATTGGTTCTGGCTTCCTTTTTAAACCCCTTACTACACTATATGGCATGCCCCCTGATGAAGGCTTTGCCAAAACGCGTGTCAGGGTGACGCTTGTGTGCTGACAGGCCCCCACCATTTTCCCTGGGCTTCCCGGATAATCTGTGAAAGTTCTATTGCTATGTGCATTTTCTCATTTTGTCACTATATGTGAATCTATGACTGTGTTGCCGCCGGTGATAATGGGAGTTACTTTAGACATGTACCCGTAGTTATATGGGAATATAGGAGTTTTGGCAATGATTTAAATTATTTAGTCTCATACCATTTCTTCTTGGGTATTGTTCCAGGGGGAATGATTACACAGGTCAACGAAAAAAAATTTTTTTTCTGGTGTCCAAAATATTTTAATGAATTTGGGGTATTTTTGGGGTGCTGATTCTGAATATGTCATCAGTTTTGCCAGATTGGCTCAAGTTTTTGAGATTTTTGGTATCTTATTTATAGCACTTGTTGGTAAATGCGACGCATCATCTCATTAATTTCTTTGGATTAGTACTTGAACTGAGCAGTTCTCAATATAGTTTTGTGTTAATTAGTGTTCTAAAAGTTTGTTCATAGCTTGATTTTTGCACTAACTTTATGTTGTTGTCTGTTTTCCAGTGAAAAGCATGAACTCATCATGAAGAAGTTGTCTTAACGATCCAGACTCATTCTGTTACATTTGTGGTGAATATACACTGCCAAAACATAGAAGAAACATAACACACTTCGTAAAAAAAGTGTATTTTGCCTATTTTGGGGTTATGCTTGGGGACCAAGACAAGTTTTGGGCACCACACATAGTGTGCAAAGCATGTATCGAATTATTACGAAAATGGAGCAAAGGACAAAGAAAAAGCTTCAAATTTGGTGTTCCAATGGTGTGGAGAGAGCCAAAAAATCATCATGATGACTGTTATTTCTGTGCAGTGCAAGTGCAAGGATTCAATAAGCATAAGAAACGAAAATGGGAGTAACATGGAATCTGCAAGAAGGCCTGTCCCTCATTGTGAAGATGTGCCTGTACCTGTGTTTACCATAAATAACAGTCATCATGATGATTTTTTGGCTCTCTCCACACCATTGGAACACCAAATTTGAAGCTTTTTCTTTGTCCTTTGCTCCATTTTCGTAATAATTCGATACATGCTTTGCACACTATGTGTGGTGCCCAAAACTTGTCTTGGTCCCCAAGCATAACCCCAAAATAGGCAAAATACACTTTTTTTACGAAGTCTGTTATGTTTCTTCTATGTTTTGGCAGTGTGTATTCACCACAAATGTAACAGAATGAGTCTGGATCGTTAAGACAACTTCTTCTTGATGAGTTCATGCTTTTCACTGGAAAACAGACAACAACATAAAGTTAGTGCAAAAATCAAGCTATGAACAAACTTTTAGAACACTAATTAACACAAAACTATATTGAGAACTGCTCAGTTCAAGTACTAATCCAAAGAAATTAATGAGATGATGCGTCGCATTTACCAACAAGTGCTATAAATAAGATACCAAAAATCTCAAAAACTTGAGCCAATCTGGCAAAACTGATGACATATTCAGAATCAGCACCCCAAAAATACCCTAAATTCGATGAAATATCTTTGGCACCAAAAATGCTGTTGACCAGTGTTATTAAACTATTTGTTTTTTACCATCAAATAATCCATTACAATTTTGTGGGGTTGTTCAGTCATTACATTGGCATCTCGCTGTTTGAGCTGCTAGTACACTCTGGTGTTTGTTACCTGTACCTGTAATTTTGTTCATCAATAAAATTATTTTTAACTTTTGCATATAATATGGACTGTGTGATGGTTTGTTTTCCCTTTTGCTCTTTGTCAGTATATTGCGATCCGTCTTTATTTATGTCCAATATTGCAGTATCACTATTTTCCTCTTACTACTAATTATGATACTGATATTTTTGTTGAGTTGTCTTCTTCTTCTTCTTATATTAGACTAGTTACAGTGCGTTGCGAAGGTATTCGACTTCCGGGAACTTTTCAACCTTTTCCCACATATCATGCTTCAAACAGAAAGATACCAAATGTAAATTTTTGGTGAAGAATCAACAACAAGTGGAATACAATTGTGAAGCTGAACGAAATGTATTGGTTACTTTAAATTTTTGTGGAAATTCAAAAACTGAAAAGTGGGGCGTGCAATATTGTTCGGCGCCTTTACTTTCAGTGCAGTCAAAACTCACTCCAGAAGTTCATTGTGGATCTCTAAATGATCCATTGTTGTCCTAATGACTAATGATGATAAATATAATCCACCTGTGTGTAATCAAGTCTCCATATAAATGCATCTGCTCTGTGATAGTCTCAGGGTTCTGTTTGAAGCACAGAGAGCATCATGAATACCAAGGAACACAACAGGCAGATCTGTGATACTGTTGTGGAGGAGTTTAAAGCTGGATTTGGATGCAAACTGATTTCCAAAACTTTAAACATCCCAAGGAGCACTGTGCAAGCGATCATATTGAAATGGAAGGATTATCATACCCCTGCAAATCTACCAAAACCCGGCCGTCCCTCTAAACTTTCATCTCAAACAAGGAGAAGACTGATCAGATATGCATCCAAGAGCCCCATGATCACTCTGGATGAACTGCAGAGATCTACAGCTGAGGTGGGACAGTCTGTCCATAGGACAACAATCAGTCGTACACTTCACAAATCTGGCTTTTATGGAAGAGTGACAAGAAGAAAGCTATTTCTCAAAGATATCCATAAAAAGTGTCATTTAAAGTTTGCAACAAACCACCTGGGAGACACACCAAACATGTGGAAGAAGGTGCTCTGGTCAAATGAAACCAAAATCAAACTTTTTGGCAACAATGCCAAACGATATGTTTGGCGTAATGGCAACACAGCTAATCACCCTGGACACACCATCCCCACTGTCAAACATGGTGGTGGCAGCATCATTTTTTGGGCCTGCTTTTCTTCAGCAGGGACAGGAAAGATTGTTAAAATTGATGGGAAGATGGATAGAGCCAAATACAGGACCATTCTTGAAGAAAACCTGTTGGAGTCTGCAAAAGACCTGAGACTGGGATGGAGATTTGACTTCCAACAAAACAATGATCCCAAACATAAAGCAAAATCTTCAATGGAATTGTTCACAAATAAACATCCAGGTGTTAGAATGGCCAAGTCAAAGTCAAGACCTGAATCCAATCGAAAATCTGTGGAAAGAGCTGAAAACTGCTGTTCACAAATGATCTCCATCAAACCTCACTGAGCTCAAGCTGTTTGCCAAGGAAGAATGGGCAAGAATTTCAGTCTCTCAATGTACAAAACTGATAGAGACATACCCCAAGCGACTTGCAGCTGTAATCACAGCAAAAGGTGATGCAACAAAGTATTAAGTTACAGGGAATGAATAATATTGTACGCCCCACTTTTCAGTTTTTGAATTTCCACAAAAATTTAAAAAAAAAAAATTTTGTTCAACTTCACAATTGTGTTCCACTTGTTGTTGATTCTTCATCAAAAATTTACATTTGGTATCTTTATGTTTGAAGCATGATATGTTGGAAAAGGTTGAAAAGTTCCAGGGAGCCGAATACTTTCGCAAGGCACTGTATATCAGGTGGTGACCTTTTATTTTTACCTTGCTGAATGATCCCTGGAACAGACAGTTCATTGATGAACCCAAATAAAGAATGCCTGTTTAATATCTCAGCCATTTCCTTGTCCTCTTTAATTACCTTGTTATTATCGTATTTTAAGGGGCTGATATAATGTTTTCTTCTTTTTAACATTGTGTATTTCGAAAGTTTTAGATGATTTATTTTAATGTCACTGGTGATTTGTTTCTCTATAGATAAATTTGCTAGCTTAATTTCATTTTTATGTTTAATATTTAGATCTTTATACTCCTGAATACTCCTTATACAGCCTTCAAGATTTTGAATGTTCTTTGTTTTTGCCTTACTAAACTTTATACTGTCTTATTTATCCATAATGGTTTCTTTTTATTCCTTGACATTTTATTACCAGATGGTATAAGTTTTCTACAGGATATCTATATCCTTAAACATGCCCTATTACTGTATGCTCAGTATTCCTAGTTACCATGACTTGGTCCAAGTTTACATGATTAAGCTCTTCCCTTAATTTGTTGAAATCAGCTTTTCTTAAGATCCATGTGTTAGGCGTTGGGATTCTCCTGCTGCGCAGGATAGATCCCAAACATTTTCTAGTACTGTTCAGCTATATTAGGAGACTTGTAGTAAACTCCAATTAGGAGCTTTCTATTATTGTCATGTGTTTTTACCCATTCCGATTTTACATTGTTGCAGAGCTCCTAAAATGTCTTCATTGAGGACATGTTTTAAATTAGATTTAAATAAAATACACACCCCTCCACTTTTTTGTATTTCCTGTCCTTCCTAAATGTAGTGTAACCTTCTAATATTTGTCACCCAGTCACGACTTTCGTCCAGTCATGTTTCCCTAATTCCCACCACATCGTATTCTGTGGCTGACATAAGCATCACCAATTCATTTGTTTTGTTTGCAAGACTTCTTGCATTTGCCAGCAGACATTTAATTCTATTAGCACATTTATTACTACTGTTCAGCTCCCTCCTTTCCTTGCATGACTCAGCTCCCTTAAATCATCATTTACCCCTACTGTCTCGCTTTCTCTGTCTATTTTATCTATCACCTTTTTAGCACAACTACCCTTCCTTCCCCAGTTTCTAGATTAATAGCTCCTCTATCCATGTCTGACCATTTTTTCCCAATCCCAGCAGCACCCTTACCATTGATTTCACTGTTAAGATGTATACGAGCCACATCCAGTGTCATGTTTGTCGTATCAGACCAGCTAGACCTTGCGATTAGCCAATTTGTTGTCTCCAAAATTTTGCTTGGTTGGTGTTATCCAAGAAAGCTTGAGTGCTTATAGAGCATCTTCAGAGTGCTTTAAAGCTAAATTCGAGTCACTGTGGCCGCATGTCTAGCAGCTGTTCGACTCCTGCAACACATTCAAATATTGCCTAACAAACAGGCAATCCTTGCATGTGTTGCGGTTGTTGAACAGTCACAGTGACCCAAAAATGTTCTATTCTTGGCTGATAGACCGCTCTCGGTCTGATCGATGATCTGAATAATGCTCTTTCTCTTTCCTTGGGAAATTGTCACAAAGTGACTGGCCCTGTGTGACACGACCCAACAAACGGTCGGTCACTAAATGGTAAACAAACATGGGAACACTGGAGACACAATTACAATGGTGGGCCCTGCGATAGGGAATGGGGAATGGACACCTCCTGCACTCTCCTGAGGCTGTGCCCTGGTCTATCCTTACGTCCCTATACATCTTCTTTTAAACCGTCGCCGAGCAGGATACCTTAGCCCTCACTTGACCTGCACCAATCTCTCAGTAGGGAATTGGCAAGTGTGGTCCCTGGTCCCACCACTGCACTAATACACCACTATGGGAAAATATAACAGACAAGGCAAGACAAACAACACTTAGTTTACTTTGCTGCAATGAACCGCACAGCAGAGTTAGGCACCAGATCAAGGTAATAGCTAAAGTTCCACTGCACTCAGCCAGCTCCTGACTCCAGCTTGGTCGGTCTCCAAAGAGGAAGTGTATCACCAACAGTTAGCTGAAGCATCAAGTGACCTTTTAAAGGAAGGTGGGAGTGGTCCCCTGTTATGAATGAGTCACCGTAGGAGGCAAAAACAGAAATACTAGCTAAGTCCAGAAAACCAGAGAAGTTGGCAGCTATCTGATTGCAGACCCCTGAACCTATCAGCAACAACTAGCAGTAGCCATGGGGGGTTCCTACGGTGCCCTAGACCCCTCGATCACAGCCGGAGAACTAAATAGCCTAAAGACAGAAAGGAAAATCTAAACTGCCCCAGAGCAGACCCCAAAGCAATAGGCAGCCCCCAACATATAATGACGGTGAAGCAAGATGAAAAAAACACTCACGCAGATAGAAAGAAAGCCTGAGCAAATGATGGGGCCCAAGCTAACTAAATAGGACAGGATAGAAAAGCTGCTGTCTGCAATCCGCCAAAAACCCTATCAAAACAAGAGCCAACAGACTGATAGGGAAAAAAGCCCTGAAGACTCTAGGCTTCAAAAAGACTATATCAGTACTCAAGTATTTTCTGAAGACAGAGCAAAAAGGAATTCAGCTCACCCCAGCAGGGAATGGCAGAAATCCAGAAAAACAAGGCAAAACAAAACCAAAACACAAATGCAAAAAGCAGAGCAGAAAACTTAGCTTTTGAGGAGCAGGAATCAGACTGGTCTCCTAGAATCCCTCAGAGAAATCACCCGCAAGGCAGAAGGGCGTTGGCTGCCTTATATCCAGTCAGCAATTCCTGTCACCCAGTCATCATCATTCTGCTCAGGTGCTTGGTAATCAGCCTCACTACCTTCCTTCACCAGAAGAGGGAGTTCATCAGACCTCAATGGTGAAGGGGAAAATGAACTCACAACAGTACCTCCCCCTTGAGGAGGGGTCACCGAACCCTCATCCACGCCACCAGGGCGATCAGGGTGAGCCCGATGAAAGGCATGCACCATTCTTTTGGCATGAACATCAGAGGCAGAGACCCAGGAATTATCCTCCTGACCATAACCCTTCCACTTAACCAAATACTGGAGTCTCCGTCTAGCCAGACGGGAATCCAGTATCTTCTCTACCTCATATTCCATGTTACCTTCAACCAACACAGGGTCCGGAGGTGCCACCCCAGGAACAACTGGTTCAACAAACATCTTCAACAAGGACTTATGAAACACATTATGAATTTTAAATGAGACAGGAAGAGCCAAACGAAAAGAGACCGGATTAATAATCTCCATAATCTTGTAAGGTCCAATAAATCTAGGCTTAAACTTAGGGGAAGCCACCTTCATAGTGATATTTTTTGATGATAACCAAACCATATCACCAACCTTAAACTGGGGACTAGAGTTGAGCGAAACGGGTCGAAAAAATTCAAAAGTCGCCGACTTTTGGCAAAGTCGGGTTTCATGAAACGAAACCCGACCCTAGGATGAGGTCGGCCACGAGGTCGGCGACTTACGTGCCAAAGTCGCGTTTCAAAAGTTTGTTTTGCGCTCTTTTTCAGCCAATCAGGATCCACGGACACTGTGGGCAACGTGATGACCTAGGCACGGGTCACCACCATCTTTCAGAAGGGCATGCAAGTGATTGGCTTGCTTTGGTGGGCGTCACAGGGGGTATAAAAGGGTGTGCACGCCGACCGCCATCTTACTTCTGCCGATCTTAGTATAGGGAGAGGTTGCTGCTGATTCTGTAGGGAGAGCGTTAGGCAGAGAAGAAGACAAAAAAACTGCTTCTGCTGCTAGCGATTTGGCCTGCACAACACACAAGTCACTGTGTGTGCAGTGCAAGGGGAGGCTATATAGTGGTGTATCAGTGGTGTTGGTTGTTGGGCTGCCTTTTAAGGCTTCCTGACACGCTGGCATTGCTGTTTACCCACTGCTCCGCAAACTGCTTTTTTAAAAGCAATCCAATCTCCCTTATCCTCTAGTCACTTTTGTCACAGCTGTGCCATCGAGCGTGTCACATAGCGCTCAGATATCAGTGGGCCTCACACAATCCACAAATGTCCAGTGTCCAAAAGTGTGCGCAGAGATTCAAAATCTCCATTATCCTCTTGTCACTTTGGTCACAGGCAGCTGTGCCATCGAGCGTGTCACATAGCGCTCAGATATCAGTGGGCCTCACACAATCCACAAGTGTCCAGTGTCCAAAAGTGTGCGCAGAGATTCAAAATCTCCATTATCCTCTCATCACTTTGGTCACAGGCAGCTGTGCCATCGAGCGTGTCACATAGCGCTCAAATATCAGTGGGCCTCACACAATCCACAAGTGTCCAGTGTCCAAAAGTGTGCGCAGAGATTCAAAATCTCCATTATCCTCTTGTCACTTTGGTCACAGGCAGCTGTGCCATCGAGCGTGTCACATAGCGCTCAGATATCAGTGGGCCGCACACAATCCACAAGTGTCCAGTGTCCAAAAGTGTGCGCAGAGATTCAAAATCTCCATTATCCTCTCGTCACTTTGGTCACAGGCAGCTGTGCCATCGAGCGTGTCACATAGCGCTCAGATATCAGTGGGCCTCACACAATCCACAAGTGTCCAGTGTCCAAAAGTGTGCGCAGAGATTCAAAATCTCCATTATCCTCTCGTCACTTTGGTCACAGGCAGCTGTGCCATCGAGCCTGTCACATAGCGCTCAGATATCAGTGGGCCTCACACAATCCACAAGTGTCCAGTGTCCAAAAGTGTGCGCAGAGATTCAAAATCTCCATTATCCTCTCGTCACTTTGGTCACAGGCAGCTGTGCCATCGAGCGTGTCACATAGCGCTCAGATATCAGTGGGCCTCACACAATCCACAAGTGTCCAGTGTCCAAAAGTGTGCGCAGAGATTCAAAATCTCCATTATCCTCTCGTCACTTTGGTCACAGGCAGCTGTGCCATCGAGCGTGTCACATAGCGCTCAGATATCAGTGGGCCTCACACAATCCACAAGTGTCCAGTGTCCAAAAGTGTGCGCAGAGATTCAAAATCTCCATTATCCTCTCGTCACTTTGGTCACAGGCAGCTGTGCCATCGAGCGTGTCACATAGCGCTCAGATATCAGTGGGCCTCACACAATCCACAAGTGTCCAGTGTCCAAAAGTGTGCGCAGAGATTCAAAATCTCCATTATCCTCTCGTCACTTTGGTCACAGGCAGCTGTGCCATCGAGCGTGTCACATAGCGCTCAGATATCAGTGGGCCTCACACAATCCAAAAGTGTCCACTGTCCACAAGTGTGTGCAGAAATTCTAAATCTCCCCTGTCCTATAGACACCTTGTACCTTGTTTTACATTACTATATAGTTTGTTGGATTTTGTCTACATTTCTACCAAAAATGAGGAAGGCTGGTGGAAGAGGCCGTGGAATTGGGCGGGGGTTGGCAGCTGGTAATGATGGTGTTGGTGGTGGATCTGATGGTAGTGGCAAGAGCAAAATAGGACCGAATGCAGGAGTTGCTGACCCTGCGTCATCGTCTGTCTACATAAGGCCTCGAACGCTTAGTTTTCTAGGAGTTGGCAAACCGCTTTTAAAGGCAGAGCATCAGGAAAAAGTTTTGTCTTACATTGCTGACTCAGCCTCCAGCTCTATCGCCTCCTCTTCTTCAGTTGTAAAAAGTAAAAGCACTGAGTCGTCATTGGAGGCTCATGTTCATGAACCACACCTTTCCTTGTGTCCTTCACCCCAACCAAGATTGAAGGATGACGCAGGACATACTACTGATTACTCCATGGAGCTGTTTTCACATACCATGCCTGGATTATCAAGTCAAATGGTGAATTACCCAGGCCAAGATGAATCTGACATGGAGTGCACTGATGCACAGCCGCTGATGGATGATTCTGCTGGTACATTCACTCAGAGCACTACATTGTCCTCGCAGTGTACAGAACCAGATTTTGAACCTGATGAGACTCCCCGCACACTATACCACCATACACGGTGACACAGAGAAAGGTGCACATGACATAGAAGAGGAGGTGATGGATGACCCAGTTGTTGACCCAGATTGGCATCCATTGGGGGAAGAGGGTGCTGCTTCCAATAGCTCAGATGAGGAGCATCCACAGCAGACATCGACATCGCAACAGCTGTTATCTGGCAGGCCCGGAGCACTCCAAAGACAGGTTCCAAACATCAAAAGAGTTGCTGGACAGCTTGTCCAGAGGGTCAAAAGATCACAGCGTGCTAGGCCGCAAAATGTCTGCCAAAGTAGGAAGAGTGCAGTGTGGCACTTTTTTGAACAAAATCCTCATGATCAGGCCAAGGTTATCTGTAAGAAGTGCGCAAAGACCTTTAGCCGAGGGAAAAATCTGAAAAATTTGAATACCAGTTGCATGCTTAGACATTTATCCAGCATGCACTTGCAAGCGTGGACACAACACCAAACCTCAAGTGCCACATGTGCAACTGATCACAACGAAGGTAGTCAGCAACGCTACATTGTTTCCCCCACTGTAAGCCCACCGGTTAGCACAGCAGCAAATGTTGAGGTGTCATTGCAAGGCCACAGCAGTCAGGGAATCCCACTGTTATATCAATGAAAGACTGATTCTAGGCCATCAGAAAGAACACCAACTCCATCACCATCATCAACCCTCTCTCAGTCCGCCCTGTCCACCGCTACTTCCACCATATGCAGCTCTCAAGTCCAGCTCACCCTCCCAGACACTATGAGTAGGTCAAGAAAGTACTCAGTCTCTCATCCGCGTACACTGGGTTTGAACGCCCACATTGCCAAACTAATCTCGTTTGAGATGATGCCCTTTCGGTTGGTGGAAAGCACAGCTTTCCGCAAACTCATGGCCTATGCAGTACCACGCTATGACCTACCCAGTCGCCACTTCTTCTCTCGCAAAGCCATCCCAGCCCTCCACCATCATGTGAAAGACCGCATTGTCCATGCACTCAAGCAGTCAGTGAGCGGAAAGGTGCACCTCACAACTGATGCATGGTCCAGTCGGCATGGCCAGGGCCGTTACGTGTCCATCACTGCGCACTGGGTTAATGTGGTGGATGCAGGGTCCACAGGGGACAGCGGTGGTGGGACAGTGCTGCCTAGCCCATGGTATAGGAAACAGTTGGCTGTAGGCGTTCGACCCTCCTCCTCCTCCTCCAGAAGCAAAAGCTCGTCCACAGAGCGCAGTCGTACGAGCACTCCATCTGCAGCTGCCACTGTTGCACACGATGTGTCCCCCTATCGAGCAGCTAGTGGAAAGCGTCAGCAGGCTGTGTTGCAGATGATGTGTTTGGGCGACAGACACACCGCCGAGGTGCTGGCCGAGTACTTGAAGCGACAAACTGAGTCATGGCTGGGCAGTGTACATCTTGAGGCAGGCAAGGTAGTAAGTGATAACGGGCGTAATTTTGTGGCAGCCATAGCCCTTTCAAAACTCAGCCACATACCTTGCTTGGCTCACACCTTGAACCTGGTGGTGCAGTGCTTCCTCAAAAATTATCCGGAGTTAACAGCCCTGCTCCAGAAGGTGCGAAGACTGTGCGCGCACATCCGCCGGTCGCCTGTACACTCCGTTCGTATGCAGAAGCTGCAGCGATTGCTCCACCTTCCCAACCACCGCCTCATTATCGACATTGCAACAAGGTGGAACTCCACCCTGCACATGGTGGAGCGGCTGTGCGAGCAGAGGCAGGCCATAATGCATTTGTGGGAGGATACACGGCCAGGCACTTTGAGAGCAGACATGGAGTTGACAGGCGTGCAGTGGTCGAAGCTGAAAGACCTTTGTGAAGTCCTTCAGTGTTTTGAGGAATGCACACGGCTGGTAAGCGCAGACGACGCCATCCTAAGCATGAGCATCCCACTTATGCGTCTGCTCATGCAAACTTTGATGCACCTTAAGGAGCAGGCGTCTGCAGCCAATGTTGATGAGGAGGAAGAGGAGGAGGGAATCCTTGATGACATTCAGCCATTGTCTGCTCAGGGACCTCTCCTGGATGAGGTGGAGGAAGAAAAGGAGGAGGTGGAGGATGATGGGGATGATTACTTAGGGGAGGAGGATGCATCTCGTGGGGCAAGTGAAAATGTTGGCGTGGCAAAGTCTGGTACAGGGTTTGTGCGTGACTGGAGGGATGTGGATTTGCCAGAAAGTGCTCCTCCACCCAGCACTCGCAGTGCATCATTGACACCGGGAACATTGGCCCACATGTCAGATTATGCCTTGCGGATCCTAAAAAGGGACCCCCGCATTGCCAAAATGATGAACGATGACGACTACTGGTTGGCCAGCATCCTGGATCCACGCTATAAAGGCAAATTACAAAACATCATGCCACAGGAGAACCTTGACCTAATATTGGCTAATAAACAAGCAACTCTGGTAAATCGGTTGCTTGAGGCATTCCCAGCACACAGCAGCGGTGATGGTTCTCACACGAGCCGTACGGGCCGGGGGCAGCTTGGCAGAGGTGTTCGTGGTGCACACAGCAGAAGTGGCGTTGGAGACAGGGGTTTCATGACAATGTTGTGGACTGATTTTTCAAATACCGCTCACACAACTGGTAATACTGCATCGATGGAAAGTGACAGGAGACAGCAGTTGTCAACTATGGTTACAAACTACTTTTCCTCCCATATCGATGTTCTCCCACACAGGTCATTCCCCTTTGACTATTGGGCCGCTAAACTGGACACCTGGCCTGAATTGGCCCAATATGCCTTACAGGAGCTTGCTTGCCCAGCTGCAAGTGTGCTATCGGAAAGAGTCTTCAGTGCAGCTGGATCAATCCTGACAGAAAAAAGGACCCGTCTGTCAACCCAAAATGTGGATGATCTAACCTTCATTAAAATGAACCACGCATGGGTTTCCAAGGATTTTGTCCCACCTTCCCCTGATGACACATAGGGTGACATAAAAATGGCTTGCTTTGGTCCACCTCTTCCTGGTACTTCACCTATTTCGCCTTTTGCATCAGCTGAATGTCCAACATCAACATATGCCACTTTCTAAAACTCCCTAACTGTGCTGCCTCCCCCCCATGGCCGGGGTCACCACCTAGCGCACGACACCGTGCGAGTGCCGTTGCCATGGACAGGTGGGTAGGCCGACTCTTGGGCGCGGGCACTGGCACAGGGTCCCTCATAGTACAATCAAGTGTCTCTGACGGTGGTGGTGCACACCCGCCGTCAGACACACCGCTGTACTATGAGGGGCCCAGTGCCAGTACCGACGCCCACGAGTGGGCCCCCCTTGCTTGGGCAGGGCCCCAGCATTTGCAATCTTTACCTCTCCCTGCTCCTCCGCTGTGTAATCTGGGCCGTCAAATCCATACTGTGCCTGACACCGTCTGAGCCTGCCTCCTGAGACATATATTTTGAATGTGTACGCTATCCATACATGTTATCCGGGGATACGGTACCCTTTCTAACCTTTGTGCAATCACGTGCAATCCATACTGGGCCTAACACCGTCTGAGCCTGCCTCCTGAGACATATATTTTGAATGTGTACGCTATCCATACATGTTATCCGGGGATACGGTACTATTTCTAACCTTTGTGCAATCACGTGCAATCCATACTGGGCCTAACACCGTCTGAGCCTGCCTCCTGAGACATATATTTTGAATGTGTACGCTATCCATACATGTTATCTGGGGATACGGTACCCTTTCTAACCTTTGTGCAATCACGTGCAATCCATACTGGGCCTAACACCGTCTGAGCCTGCCTCCTGAGACATATATTTTGAATGTGTACGCTATCCATACATGTTATCCGGGGATACGGTACCCTTTCTAACCTTTGTGCAATCACGTGCAATCCATACTGGGCCTAACACCGTCTGAGCCTGCCTCCTGAGACATATATTTTGAATGTGTACGCTATCCATACATGTTATCCGGGGATACGGTACCCTTTCTAACCTTTGTGCAATCACGTGCAATCCATACTGGGCCTAACACCGTCTGAGCCTGCCTCCTGAGACATATATTTTGAATGTGTACGCAATCCATACATGTTATCCGGGGATACGGTACCCTTTCTAACCTTTGTGCAATCACGTGCAATCCATACTGGGCCTAACACCGTCTGAGCCTGCCTCCTGAGACATATATTTTGAATGTGTACGCTATCCATACATGTTATCCAGGGATACGGTACCTTTTCTAACCTTTGTGCAATCACGTGCATTCCATACTGGGCGTGAGAACGGCTGGCGAGCTGTTAAGCAAGCTACAGCACCTGTCCAGACAAGTACAGGGATTCCCTAGCGAGGAGACTTATTTGATTGTTTTCAATGTTGGGACAGCAATTTTTGGGGAGCACTATACTCTGGAGAATGATAGATGGGGCCCACCATACACTGGAACATTCCAAAGGTGGACATCAGACACTGGAGCAGCATTTACAGGGCCCATTATACACTAGAGCATTAGAAATGGGGCCCATTATGTTTGGAGCATTATTTGGGCCCATAAGACAGTGGAGCTTCATCCATGGGGACCAACATATACTGTAGCATTATGTGGAGCTCATCATATACTGTTTCAAACATTATATGGGACCAATGATTCTGTATGGAGAAATAGATGGGCCTCGTCATGAGATGTAAAAAGTGAGGTATTTTTCATTGTACTATACCGCTATTTATCTGCCGTATCGGAGCATGATGAGTTGTGGTATGTGTTAAAGGGGCGCTCTTTCGCCCAGGGCACATGAAAACCTGCAGCCAGCCCTCCCCCCCACAACTTTAGCCAAATAACCCCCATTTTTCAGTGCGTAACTTATATTATGAAGTTAATTAAGGTTGAAAAGCTTAAGTAAGAAGAATTGATGCTTTTGGCATTCAAATGGGCACTGTAGGTGTGTTTCCTGTCCTCCTCTCACTGCCGACTTTTATTCCCCATTGACTTACATTGGGTTTCGTGTTTCGGGACGACCCCGACTTTTCCCTATAATCGGACGATCTTGCTCGACCCGACTTTTGGAAAAGTCGGGTTTCACGAAACGAAACGCGACCCTAAAAAACCAAAAGTAGCTCAACTCTACTGGGGACCAATGGTCCTATGTCGGTTGGAAAACCGCTGGGCCTTTTCCTGGGAGAGAGATAACTTATCCACCAATTGGTCCCAGATCTGGTGCATTCTGTCCACTACAGTGTTAACACCTGGGCAGGCAGAAGGCTCCACCTGCCCTGAAGAAAATCGAGGATGAAACCCAAAGTTACAAAAAAAAAGGTGACATCAAAGTGGCAGAACTAGCTCTATTATTTAAAGCAAATTCGGCCAAGGGCAAAAATGAAACCCAATCATCCTGATCAGCGGAAATAAAACATCTCAAATACGACTCCAAGGTCTGGTTTGTTCTCTCCGTCTGCCCATTGGTCTGAGGGTGAAAAGCAGAGGAGAAGGAAAACTGGATTCCCAGCTTGGAACAGAAAGTCCTCCAAAATCTAGACACAAACTGAACTCCTCTGTCAGATACAATGTTCTCAGGAATCCCGTGCAAGCGAACCACCTGTTGCAAAAACAGGGGCACCAACTCAGAGGAAGATGGCAACTTAGGGAGTGGTACAAGATGAACCATCTTAGAGAACCTATCACAAATCACCCAAATAACAGTCATCCTATGAGAGACAGGCATATCAGAGATGAAATCCATTGAAATATGGGTCCATGGCCTCTTGGGGACAGGCAAAGGCATCAACAACCCACTAGAGCGAGAACGCGATTTAGACCGGGAGCACGTCCCACAGGACTGCACAAAATTCCTGACATCACGAGACAAGGAGGGCCACCAAAAAGACCGACTCACCAGATCTCTAGTACCAAAAATACCTGGATGACCAGCCAAAGCAGAGCAATGAACTTCAGACATCACTCTCTTCTTCCACTGGTCAGGAACATACAACTTTCCACTGGGACAACGCTCAGGTTTGTCCTCCTGGAACTCTTCCAGAGCACATCTCAAATCGGTCGAGATGGCAGAAAGAACTACCCCTTCACATAAGATGGTAGCAGGCTTGGTCAACACAGGAGAATCAGCAAAGAAGCTCCTAGAGAGGGCGTCTGCCTTGACATTCTTAGTGCCAGGAAGAAAAGAGACCACAAAATCAAAACGTGTAAAAAACAAGGCCCACCTAGCCTGTCTAGGGTTCAAGCGTTTGGCCGTCTCCAGGTAAATCAAATACTTGTGGTCAGTGAGGACCACGACTTGATGTTTAGCTCCCTCCAATCAATGTCTCCACTCCTCAAATGCCCATTTCATGGCTAACAGTTCTCGATTCCCCACATCATAGTTACGTTCAGATGGAGAGAACTTTCGGGAAAAGAAAACACAGGGATTCATTTTAGATGTTACAGGATCCTTTTGGGACAAAACAGCTCCTGCACCAATCTCAGAAGCGTCCACCTCCACCTGGAACGGGAGTGAGACATCAGGTTGCCGCAAAACCGGGGCAGAAGTCAATCTTCGCTTCAGCTCCTGAAAGGAAGAAACAGCCTCCGGAGACCAATTCAACACATCAGCACCCTTCCTAGTCAGATCAGTCAATAGCTTGGTAATACTAGAAAATTTTGCTATAAATTTCCGATAAAAATTAGCAAAACCCAAAAACTTCTGGAGGGCCTTCAAAGAAGTGGGCTGAACCCAATCATAAATGGCCTGTAACTTGGCCGGGTGCATTTCAATAGTTGACGGAGACAAAATAAATCCCAAAAATGAAATCCTCTGTACCCCAAAAAGGCATTTCGATCCTTTGACATACAAGGAATTCTCCCTCAAGATCCGGAACACAGTCCGAACATGTTCCACATGAGAATCCTAATCCTTGGAGAAGATCAAAATATCATCCAGATAGATAATCAAAAATGTATCCACAAAGTCTCGGAAAATGTCGTTCATGAAGCACTGGAAGACAGAAGGGGCATTAGTGAGCCCAAAAGGCATCACCAGGTACTCAAAATGTCCCTCCGGAGTATTAAACGCCGTCTTCCATTCATCCCCATGCTTAATGCGGATAAGATTATACGCCCCCCTGAGGTCAAGCGTGGCAAACCAGCAAGCACCTTTAACTCTGGAGAATAGATCCGAAATCAGGGGTAACGGATACTGATATTTAATAGTAATTTTGTTGAGAGCACAATAATCAATACAAGGACTTAATGAACCATCCTTTTTGGCCACGAAAAAAAACCCGGCACCTAAGGGTGAAGAGGATGGTCTAATATGACCCTTCTCCAATGCCTCCTTAATATAGGATCGCATAGCCTTGTGCTCGGGTACAGATAAATTGAAGAGCCGACCCTTGGGAAATTTACACCCCGGGCTCAGTTCAATTGCACAGTCATAACTCCTATGAGGAGGCAAAGATGCAGACTCATTCTCACTAAATACATCATAAAAGTCCGCCAAATAGTCAGGAACATCATGCGACTGAGGAGAGGTGGAAAAAACCGGAGCCTCACTAAGGGCACACCGACAACCCCAACTCACCACAGACACAGATTTCCATTCCAAAACTGGATTATGAATTTGCAACCAGGGAAACCCCAGAACAATGGTATCATGCAAATTATGCAACACCAAAAATCTGCAATTTTCTTGATGGTCTGGGGCGACCCGCATTACCACCTGGGTCCAAAACTGAGGTTTATTTTTCGCCAAAGGAGTAGCATCAAAGGGATAGGCATCCGCAGAGGTGTCATAGGAAATCCACAACGTTTAGCAAAATCCAAGTCCATTAGGTTCAGGGCTGCTCCCGAATCCACAAAAGCCTTGACAGAAAATGTGGACAGGGAGCAGATCAGAGTAATTGCCAGAAGAAACTTAGGTTGAACACCACCCACAGAAAACGTGTGTGCAAAACGTTTCTCTCGTTTAAGACAGACAGAAATAATATGCGAGGCATCTCCACAAAAAAAACACAGCTTATTACGCCTTCTGAACTTCTGAGGTTGCTCCCTGGACAAAACTCTATCACATTGCATAGGTTCAGACACTTGTTCAACAGGTGGCAACACCTCTCGTGCAGTCCTGCGTTCACGTAAACGCCGATCAACCTGAATGGCTAATGACATAGAATCGTCAAGACCAGAGGGAACAGGAAATCCCACCATAGTATCTTTTACGGCTTCTGACAAACCCTTCCAAAAGAGAGCTGCCAAGGCATTATCATTCCAGGTAGTAAGGACTGCCCACTTTCGGAATTTTTGACAGTACAATTCTGCAGAATCTCGACCCTGGCTCAATGCCAACAGGGTCTTTTCAGCCTGATCAATATCATTAGGTTCGTCATACAACAACCCCAAGGCTTGAAAAAATGTGTTCACATTAGTCAGAATAGTATCATCTGGTTTCAAAGAATACGCCCAATCCTGGGGATCGCCACGCAGCAAAGAGATGACAATTTTGACCTGCTGCGCGGAGCTCCCTGACGAGTTAGGCTTCAAGGCAAAAAATAATTTACAATTATTTTTGAAATTCAAAAATTTAGACCGATCCCCAAAAACCACATCAGGAGTTTGGTTCAGCAGCATGTGAATGAGCAAGGTAGGCGGAAATTCCCTGCACTTCCGCAGCGAGCTGCTCCACACGATCAGACAATTGCTTTATCTCCATTGAGAGAAAAAAAAATTCCCCCTACGGCCTCAGAGATATAGAGGAAAAAATATACACACTTTTTTTTTACAATTCTTTCCTGCTATTGAGTACCCTAGGATCTGCGGTATGGCGGGTGATTCTGTTATGAATGAGTCACCGTAGGAGGCAAAAACAGAAATACTAGCTAAGTCCAGAAAACCAGAGAAGTTGGCAGCTATCGGATTGCAGACCCCTGAACCTATCAACAACTAGCAGTAGCCGTGGGGGGTTCCTACGATGCCCTAGACCCCTCGATCACAGCTGGAGAACTAAATAGCCTAAAGACAGAAAGGGAAATCTAAACTGCCCCAGAGCAGACCCCAAAGCAATAGGCAGCCCCCAACATATAATGACGGTGAAGCAAGATGAAAAAACACTCGCGCAGATAGAAAGAAAGGCTGAGCAAATGATGGGGCCCAAGCTAACTAAATAGGACAGGATAGAAAAGCTGCTGTCTGCAATCCGCCAAAAACCCTATCAAAACAAGAGCCAACAGACTGATAGGGAAAAAAGCCCTGAAGACGCTAGGCTTCAAAAAGACTATATCAGTACTCAGGTATTTTCTGAAGACAGAGCAAAAAGGAATTCAGCTCACCCCAGCAGGGAATGGCAGAAATCCAGAAAAACAAGGCAAAACAAAACCAAAACACAAATGCAAAAAGCAGAGCAGAAAACTTAGCTTTTGAGGAGCAGGAATCAGACTGGTCTCCTAGAATCCCTCAGAGAAATCACCCACAAGGCAGAAGGGCATCAACTGCCTTATATCCAGTCAGCAATTCCAGTCACCCAGTCATCATCATTCTGCTCAGGTGCTTGGTAATCAGCCTCACTCTACCTTCCTTCACCAGAAGAGGGAGTTCATCAGACCTCAATGGTGAAGGGGAAAATGAACTCACAACAGTCCCCACCTACATCAGCAAACTGACCAGCATGTAATTACACCAACAGCCACCGGGAGAAAAACTGATATTAACCCCTGATGGCCTGAAAGGAAAAAAGGTTTAATATGCAAAGCAAAATCTGCCACAGATCCAAAAATGGATTGTGACAGAAATCTTCTTCATGGCTGCTCATCGATTCGGACCAGTGACCTTTTGCTTGGGAAAACACTTAATAACACATTAAGCTATTAGGACATGTGAGGACAGGTTGTATTTTGTAGAATACAGAAAGAAAATGATTTTTCCACCATCAGAAGCAAAACAGTAACAATGCAAAATACTTGCAAGTCAAATTTATGTATGAGATAGTCAAGATAATTGTCTATAAAATGATGGTAATCTCATATTTGAAGCAGTAGTAGATGGTGTCATATGGAGCCTGAAAGTCAAAAGTTCAAAACACGGTTACCCTTCTGCTAGTCAGTTTATGTGCCTATGCATGCATGTCTCTATGTATGTATGTGTGTATGCATGTATGTGCATGCATGTATCTCTATTTATGTGACTGTGCATGCATGTCTCTGTATCTGTATGTATGTGTGCTATGTATGCATGCATCTCAATGCATTCACACCGTGTACGCATATATTTGTTTGTGCTCTGTATTTGCATATATCTGATCTGTGCATAAATATGTTTGAGCTATGTGCATATTCATGTGTCTGTGTAACATACAATGTTTGTGTCACATACTGTGTGTGTAGCATCAACATTTACAAATACTGTCAGCACAGACAAAAGTTCTTAGGTGTAAACATCACCCAACGAGCAAAATGCTGCTCATTCATTGGGTAATTGGATTGTTTATGCCAGAAGGAATTTGTTTCCCCAATGTGAAGCTTACTATTTGCCACATGGGTTTTTTTTGCCTTCCTCTGGATCAACATGTTAGGGCAAGTTAGGATAGGATATGGGTTGAACTAGATGGACTTAAAGTCTCCCTTCAACCTTAATAACTATGTTACTATGTTACTATGTTAGATCAAAAATTATCCTTGCCAGAAGAACATCACCCCATGGAAACTTCAGATGTGCTGCCAATAGCATGATGCATATGGATACAGATTAATATACCAGTTATCGTACTGTGCTCATCATTCTTTGTCATCCTGTATAAAGAGGTCGGTAAGCAAACGCCGAGCAACTTTAATATTGTCTAACACGTTTGTTTAATGGCCTAAACTCAGCCTATGTAAATGCAACGCCAATATTTCTTTGCGATAGTGCAATAGTTTAGCATTTGAGGTCCCACTAAACTTTTGCCCAGGGCCCCACTTTGTATAAAACCAGCCTTGATATGGGGGCAGATGCACTGACACCCGCTTGCTGCCATTCCTGATCAAACTCTGCACTGGTGCTAAATTAATACTTTTCTCACATTAATATTTAAATTATTCACAGACTGACTACCACTCCCATTTTTAGTGTGAGTCAACCCTAGTGCAGTGCTAAAACTCAATCTAACTTGGGGACTTTTCTGTCCCTATGCAAAGAAACTATGCCCTATGTCCGCCTTTGTAATAGAACCCGATTGTCTCTGTTAGACTATGTGATGTGATAAAGATGTAGCCAAATAGAAATTTACAAACAAGGGGCCATCTTGATACATTTTCTCAGAAAGTTATCTCACTTTGTTGATGAAGACACATTAACAATGCAAAAACCATTGACTGATATAACGTGTGGTATAAGATTACACTTTTCAGTGCCTTGATACTAAAATGTTGGGTTATCTGCATTCTTTTAACTATGACTACATATGTAGAAACAGGGCAATTTGGACGCTTGCCTCGACACTTCTGATATCATGACACTCCTGATATCATGACACTTTAGCAGTGTGTGAAATGGCATAAGCCATTTTTTTTTTGGCTGATCCACATGAGTTGAAATGCAAATTGTTTGAATTTGCTTGAACCCCTGCAAATTGTAGGAAATCCGCGGATTGATTTTGTCATTTGTAGCATGTAAACATCCTCCAAGAGCAACTTCTTCCAAAAAACCAAACGCAATTTGGTAATGAACAATGTTTTTCCAGAATTATGGAGCACCATGTCCCAGGGCAAAAGTGAGAACTAAGTGGCTCTTATTGAGAACCAATAAACCATTTGCAAAGAGTGTGGACAACCAAAAAAAAAAAAGAAGCTGCAATAAATTCCAAGCATTAGTTTTGCAATAATTGCTTGCCATCACTCTAGATTTAGCCCTGAAATTGATATCCAGAATGAAAAGAAAAATTGCACAAGTGTTTAGAAATGTAGATCAGCATTGTAAATATAGGTTTTTTTTGCAAAAACCTGATGTAATTGCTGTTAAAAGTTGAAAAACTTTTGAAATACTTTTAAATATATTTTAGTAACCATAGAATCATCTGACTAAGGCCGGGATCACACTTCTGTGTGTGATGCGAGAAACTCGCACTAGTCTCTCTCATCAACACTCGGCACTGAAGCCAGCACTCAGGACCGGAGCTGCAGCTGCATGTATATCTATGCAGCCGCAGCTCCTGTTCTGAGTGCCGACGGTAGCTTTGGGTGTTGATGCAAAAGACTCGTGTGAGTTTCTCGCACCACACACGGTGGTTTGGTCCCGGCCTAAAAGGTCTAAAAACACTAAAGCATCAAACTTTGTTAAAACCAAAATTTGAATCAGTCTTCAAACTATTGGCCACAGCTGCAATTCTTAAAAAAAAAAAAAAAGAATACTGATAAAACACATAAATAAATAAATCTCAGGTACTTTTTCAAATGTAGTTATCATTTCACGTTCTATGGAACAATTCACTAACACAAAAACAATTCATGGTTGAACATCAAGGTCACATTCTTAGGGTATGTTCACACTGCATCTTTTTACAGCAGTCAAAAATAAGCCAAAGTTGCTTCAGGAATCATTACTTTTCTATGTGTTTTGAAGAACTGAATCATCTTTTTTTTATTTTTTAGAGCTTTTTTTGGATGTTTTTTCCCTTCAGTTTGTTTTTCATTTGTTCAATTTTGGGGTATTTTTTTTCAGGACTTTTTGTTTAAATTCTACTAAACAATCGAGAGGAATCTCTTAAGCAAAAATGCTGTCGAAATGTTTTTAGAAGGTATGAGAAGAAACTCCAAAGCCTGAACATAAGAACAGTAATTTGATATTTTTTGCATTTTTTTGTGCTTTTTTAGTGTGCTAACCAATAAAATAGCAGAAAAAGGTGCAATGTGAGCATACCCAATGTGTGATAAATCCAGCTCTGCCTCATTGATCCTTACCATTTATTTGTCACAGGAACTGAGGAGCCTCACATAAGTGGTCCATGACACAAGTGTGCTTCTATCAGCATATATGCTTTGAGAAATAGCTAGTATGTAATTTTGTATTATGTATAGGAAAATCTCATGTTCATTCAGACAGATATGATGGAATGCTTTGATTGCAAATTAATTTGTAATTGCCGTGGAAGAGACTTTGCATCAGAACCTAAAAGCTTCAGTCTGCCCCACTGTGATGCAAAGTCATGAGCAGCTTATTATCAGTCATTTGTTGTATAATTATCATCAACTGGATTATTAGGGGTATTTACATACTATGCAAATCATTTTTATAAGCTTGCATGTCTAACGCCCTAAGGGTTTTTATTCAGAGGCCGGTTTAGTTCTGAAATGCAGAAAATTACATAGAACATTATTGCACAGTCCTCGTAAGCTTTATTTCCTGACTTATGACAGAATAAGTGTTTCAGAACATATCTATTAGTTTTTGTTTGAAGCACCAAGAGGCGGACAAATCTCAAGCATTGTGTACCTATCCATGTATCTGAAAAACTGATTAGAACATCTTTATTTTCTGGAGAGAACAGAAAAGGTCAAATGTGTACAATATGCTCTGTAGCACTGTACCAACAGATTCCTTGTAGTTAACGGACAAGCCACTTGTCAAATGCAGCTGTTGCCTATTTTCCCTGCCATTTAAATTCTCCTTTTTTTGTTCGCTCTCTCCTCTTGTTTAGTTTTGCTGCATTTTCTATTTCTTCTATTTGTTCAATGAACAAGAAACATGTTTTGCCTCCTTAACATAATGGAGTGTTCACAACTAAGCATATATTTCTGTGATTAAGAACATTAAAGTAACTGATTCTAAAAACAGAGTTTCTTTAAATAATAGTGTGTTAGGGTTGGTGGAATGCACTAAATAAAAAATATAAAATAAAGTGCAATCGCAACTTGGGGTCCACCGTGCAGGGATGTAACCTGCTGCTAGTGAGACAGATGACTGGACAAAGCAGCAAGCATTCACCTTACACACACTGTGTTAACACCACACAGTGGGATCGGAACGCTGCGTACCAAGCTCTATTACTTCACAGAAAGGTAATGAACTAAATTTGCCAAGCACTTATCCCTGTTGACATCACAGGGAAGTTAGCATGTGGATTGAGCTAGCTCTGCAACTAAACAGTGGTATGCACACACGAATGAAGCAGATGCTGAGCCGAAAGAAAGAACTCTAATGACGGTAGGTGCAATACCCTATTGCCTTCATAGAGAAGTATAACATAAAGGTTGAGCTTGCTCTGTAACTGAACTGTGCTAACCGCACACAAGAACGAAACAGATGCTAAGCCAAGCGGCAAGTTACCTCAGTCCTGACACTACTGAACTTGTGCCTGACCAGCACCCTAAGCAGTTAGCAGACTAAAGACTCAGGTGTTGAGCCATGGGTACAAAACTGCTACCTGCCTGCAAATGTGTACAGTCCTTGAGCATAGATAGACACACACAAACCTGCAGACAGAGTGGTAGAAAAACCACCCACACACACAAAACATAAATGACACTAGCGCGCTCGCGTGCTCCGCTGAGAGCCTTTTATATGCTAGGTTCCACTCCAAACACTCATGCCCAGTCGGTCGAGACATCGTCCGCGGGCCAATTAGGAGCTGCCACATTACCAGAGCAGCTAATGTCCGACCACCAATAAGACGCCACATCATGGACATGCTCAGTAAGGTGATATCTGGACTTAGACTCCAGGGTGCAAGACTGCACCTATATATCACTGGATAGCATAGACTTGGCTGGAGAGCCAGCAGTAACCAAATGTATACCACGAGCTTGAGCAACATGCTGGGACCGATGTCTGTGCTGAGCAGCAACTGCAGCGGCCGGACCTGAATGAGAGACTACAGCACCAGACAATGCTTGGGATCTACCTCACGCAGCAGGAAAATCCCAACACCTAACATAGTGTTCATCTAGTAAAGTGAATAGCCCAGCAATATCTGAAACAACATTTAAACTATGTTGAGATTCTCTTGAAAAGGCACAAGTGAAACGCGAGTCGGGTCTGTCTCTGTTGAGCGCACACAGTCTCCTATAACCATGGGTAAGCCATGCCATCTTTGCTGCATTTTTCCCTCTTTACTCTCCCATTTTGGAATCTATTACATAAGGGAAATGGTCCATATACAAATCCATGTGTATTGACTCAATTAAGTTACTGTGTGGTTGCGCCTTTCCACGTAATACAAAGGTTTCCTCTTTTTGTGACCTCTTTATAGTTCTGTTGATTTTGTACTTTTAATATCAGTTTACAATAAAATGGTTTCATTATTTCTATATGTCAGTGGTTTTTGCTTACTCCAGTTCTATTTGAGTGCAAATATGTCTTTGGGAGTACTCCACTATTTATTTATTTGATTTAGTTTGGGGAGGTATACAGGGGGGGCGGAAAGTATTCAGACCCCTTTAAATTTTTCATTCTTTGTTTCATTGCAGCTATTTGGTAAATTCACAAAAGTTCATTTTTTTATGATTAAGGTACATGCTGTACCCCATCTTAACTAAAAAAAACAGAAATGGAGAAATTTTTGCAAATTTATTGCAAAAGATACTGAAATATCACATGGTCATAAGTATTCAGCCCTTTTGCTCAGACACTCATATTTAAGTAATATACTGTCCATTTCTTTGTGATCCTCCTTGGGATGGTTCTACTCCTTCATTGGAGTCCAGCTGTTTTTAAGTAAACTGATAGGACTTGATTTTTAAACCACACACCTGTCTATATAAGACGTCACAGGTCACAGTGCATGTGAGACCAAAAGAGCATCATGAGGTCAAAGGAACTGGCCAAGGACCTCAGAGACAGAATTATGGCAAGGCACACATCTTGCCAAGGTTACAAAAGAATTTTTGCAGTATTCAAGGTTACTAAGAGCACAGTGGCCTCCATAATCTTTAAACGGAAGAAGTTTGGGACCACCAGAAACTATTTGGCTATCCTTCCAAACTGAGCAATCGTGGGAGATGAGCCTTGGTGAGAGAGGTAAAGAAGAACCCCAAGATCACTGTGTCTGAGCTGCACAGATGCAGAAGGGAGATGGGAGAAAGTTCCACAAAGTCAACCATCACTGCAACCCTCCACCAGTCGGGCCTTTATAGCAGAGTGGTCCAAAGGAAGCCTCTTCTCAGTGCCAGACATATGAAAGCCCGCATAAGAGTTTGCTAAAAAAAAGCACATGAAGGACTCCAAGACTATGAGAAATGATATTCTCCGGTTTGATGAGACGAAGATAGAACTTTTTTGGTGATAATTCTAAGCAGTATGTGTGAAGAAAAACAGGCACTGCTCATCACCTGCTCAATACAATCCCAAAAGTGAAACATGGTATTGGCAGCATCATGCTATGGGGTGTTTTTCAGCTGCAGGGACAGGACAACTGGTTGCAATTGAAGGAAACATGAATGTGGTCAAGTACAGAGATATCCTGGATGAAAACCTCTTCCAGAGTGCTCTGGACCTCAAACTTGGCCGAAGATTTACCTTCCAACATGACAATGACCCTAAGCACTAAAATAACAAAGGAGTGACTTCAGAAGAACTCTGTGACCATTCTTGACTGGCCCAGCCAGAGCCCTGACCTAAACCCAATTGAACATCTCTGGATAGACCTGAAAATGGCTGTCCACTAACTGTAAGGTAGCGCTTATTGTTAGTGTTGGCGGACACTCACTTGGCAGCAGATTAATAGGGTCAGGCACCGTTTTTTTCACATAACCAGTCCATACGGTTTGTTTTTACACAGCATAAACCATGGAAGCATGAAGAAAAGGTAACAGTCTTACATTAGAAAAAATGAATGTTCATAATAGAGCTCAGCTCTCTCAGACCTGTGGTCACACAGGCTGTGCTATGTCCAGCAACAGGCTCTATAGCCTCAACACAGTTATTTCCCCCTGTCCGTGTTACCTCTTAGGAGCTCCTGCTTCTCACACTGACTCCTGTCAGTACTCTCTCTCTCAGGGAAGCGGCCGCACTGTGATCACCATTCCGGACAATGCCTTACCCACTAGGCTGCCTCACAGTTCCAGACACACAGCCGGGCAGTAGCTTCCCCAAGAGCAGGCTGTCACAGAATCTGCTGACACACGTGGCCTGTCTGGGTGCTATTCGGGACGTCCATCCCCTCCTGGGACCATCCAACACACACAGGCCTCACCGGGTGCTATTCAGTGATCTGACCCTACTCCCAGAGTATCCAAATACACCAGCCTCACCAGGTCCAAAGTCCTGCCATGTGCTCCAGGGATCCAATCCTCCTCCCAGGATCTCCCAACACAGACATTAGAAGACCTTGCAGTTTGCCCCATTCAGGTACACACACTCTCCCCATGTGACCCACCTTGGTCACATTATATGGTCCATAACCACACCCAGATGAGGTATGGATCACATGGTCATGACCTCACTACAGGTCCTATTCCACACAGCCACACACACAGGCTTTACTTTGGGCGTTCAGACACACACCCCTGGGTGGGTTTTGTAGGTGACTGGTCCCACCTATCTCACCAAGTCACCTGGAAGCTTCCCTATTGTAAAAAAGAAACCATCAGCAGTACCTCTGCTGATCAATACACGTTCCAGCTTCCATCACAGGGCCACCCACCCTGTGATACATATCAGCCATTTACAATCCTGCCGCTCATCATTTCCCCATCACAATAACGGAAACGCCTGCATGCATTTCCTCGGAAGCCCATACAGCGCCCCCTAGCTGTCACAGGGGTCAGTGCATCACATAATGTTCACCATCCAACCTGAAGGAACTGGAGAAGATCTACAAGGAAGAATGGCAGAGGATCCCCAAATCCAGGTGTGGAAAACTTGTTGCATCATTCCCAAGAAGACTCATGGCTGTACTATCTCAAAAGGGGGCCTCTACTCAATACTGAGCAAAGGGTCTGAATACTTATGACCATGTGATATTTCAGTTTTTCTTTTTTTAATAAATTTGCAAAATATTGTACATTTGGTTTTTCTGTCAAGATTGGGTGCAGAGTGTACATTAATGGCAAAAAATGAACTTATTTGAATTTACCAAATGACTGCAATGAATTGAAGTATTCATATAAGAGGTTATTTTGTGCATGACTAGTCCAAGAGGAAGCCAGGTGAGTGAACCTATTTCAAAGTACCTTGGAATATAATTTTATAAATCAATATTTTAATCTTATTGAATTCAACATGTACAGTATATTTGCCAATATGACAATAAAGTTCCCAGGTGAAACTTATCTGCATAAGTCCTGCACACATTTTGTTTTTCTTTTCCTGAATTTTAAATTAGCTGAAAAGTAGAGAAAGAATTAATTGAGCAGATAAAATAACACCGTTTGTAGCAATAAAATGGTAGCCTGTTTGTGGGCTTTCCATTAAGCCACATAAACTTCTTCATTGGTGTTCTTCAAACTCCTTAGGCAAATAACTGTATCAGTTTTTCATTGAGTGTTAGTTTATCTTTCTAGCAAATCTATTACGAAACAATCACTGACCTCAGGGAGACCAGTCAAAGAAAACACTGCGGCAGTCGGCAAAGGCGCTCAATCACAGTGAAATCCTAGGTGCATTGCTCCCTGGGAAATACGAATATGCAAATAAAGTCCGTGGAGCCTCCTCTAAGAGTCTCAAACACGGGACTAGCCAGATCTTCCTCCAAGGAAGGACCCAGCCAAGGTGTGGGTCCTTTCGGAAACCACCATTACCACCATATTAAGTGGCCCTTTATGTCAATATCCGGTCAATAATAAGTCAATAATAAGTCAATATGAAGCTCCACGGACTTTATTTGCTTAGCAAATCTATTAGCCTATTAGATGTTAGCAATCAAAGTATTTTGCTATTAATTTAAGTCCAGATTGGTGTTATCAGAGATTTCACTGGAGGCGTATTCTTCTTTCTCCTGTATGATGTTGACCAATTATAAACAAGCAGCAACACAAATTTAAGCTTAGGTTTCTCAGTGTGCAAAATGCAATGATTTAGATCTTATAGCCAAGTCTTACCTCCTTTTTGAGTCAGTGTCACTGGTTTACAGTGACAAAGAGGAGTCAGAAGAATGCAGCATCTGATTTTATATACCCCTTGTAACAACCCTGCCGGCATCACTGCAAGGCCTCCCATCCCCTACCTACCTTACTCACTACTCCTGGTCATGCTGTGAGTTCTGTCTGCTGCTGACTCTATGATGTATGCCTCATGCCTGCTCTCTGCATACTTCCTGGCTTTGTGCATAGGGGGGCAGCACCAGCACTCTCTGGTTCTTCTGGAATTAGTGTGCACCTGCCTATGGTGTTCCCAGTTAATTACCAAGAGACCGCTAGTATTTAGGGAAGCTCCACCTGGTGGAAGTGGCCTGAGCAACACCTTTACTCAGTCAGTGTCTTGCTGCTGAGTTGCTAGGTCCTGTCCTGTCTCTGCCAGCTCAGGGGGTTTCATTCCCAGATCTGTTTCCGTGTGCTTTGTGTCTTGTTTTCCACCCAGCAGGAGGCTGTATATCCTGGTCTCTGTATCTCTGTCTCTGTGCCTTGTGCATTTCTCGTTCCACTCACCAGGAGGCAGAATATCCTTGTCTGTGTCTTTGTTCCTGTGCACTGACTCGAACCTTGCTTTGTCTGATCTCCATCCTATACCTGTGCCCGTCTTATCCCTGTCTCTGTGCCTTGCTCTGTTCGTTGCCTAGTCAGAACTCTGTCCTATTCCTCTGTCTGTTAGTCTCCTTGTCGGTGGCTCCTTTCCTTGCTGTGTTTATCCTTGAGTCCTCTCCATCTGCCTGCTCTGGTTCCTTGCTCTGCCTGTGCTCTGCACTCTTGCGGTTCTACCTGTGCTCCACACTCTTGCTGTTCTGCCTGTGCTCCACTTCTGCTGCTGCAGAACCGCTTGTTGCAGCTCCTCTCCACATACCTTGCAGTTCTGCTTTGCTCCGCTCCTGCTGCTGCAGAACCTCTTGCTGTAGCTTCACTCTGCTTACCTTGCGGTTCAGCCTTGCTTCATCCTTGTTGCTGTAGATCGCCTTGTTGCAATTTCTCTCCGCATACCTGCGGTTCCGCTCTGCTCTCATTCTCTTTGGCACCTGCCACTGCAGAACCTCTTGCTGCAAAAGAACCTCTTGCTGCAAACTGCAGTTTCTCTCCACAATACCTGCGGCTCCACTCCGCTCTCCTTTCCTGTGACACCTCTGTTGCAGAACCTCTTGCTGTAAACTGCAGTTTCTCTCCACAGCCTTGCAGTTCTACCCTGCTCTGCAACCCTCCATTCTGCTCCATTTCCATTCTGTATCCTGTGGATCCTTGTCGTAACCATCTGTACTAGTTCCTGAACCAGTTTCTGCATCTTCTGTGTGAACAGCTCTCTGCCGGTTCCCTCATATCTTTTATACCTGTCTATGTTCCATCCTTCCCGAACCAGTTCCTTCACCTCCAGTGTGAACAGCCCCTACCTTTTCACATATCCTACTCATCCCAGTCCATGTCTCTGTCCTGTCTCTACTGAGTCAGTTCCTGCCTGCCAGTGCCTCAGCCATGTCCGCCTGCCTGCCAGTGCCTCCGTTGTGTCTGCCTGTCAGGCCAGAGTGCCAGCCGTATCCGCCTGTCCTGCCAGAGTGCCAGCCGTGCCCGTCAGAGTACCAGTCATGCCTGTCAGCACCTGCCTGCACCTGCTATCAGTGTCCAGTCACTTAGTGGGATCAGCAGCCACAGCCAGACACCACCATGGAGTGGTATTCGGCAGCTACCTGCCGCACAAGCCAGAGGCTCCAGGGAACACTAAGGTAGCTGCTTAGTCACGCCGTTTCCAGGATAGTCTGGTTTGTGGCACAGTGGGGCCACTCCCCTCATTTGCGCCAACGAGCCAGGGCGCGAGCGTTACACCCTTGCACTGATCAGAAGCACTTCTCCTTCATTGTGCATAGTTAATACAGCAAAAAAGGGGCAGCAGGTAAACACTTTGTTGCTGTATTAATTGTTGAATTTTTGGATTTTTAGTCCTCTTTTTGTGGCTTTGCTATTCATATTAAACAGTGCAAGTTTCTGTTGGCAGTGCAGGGGTTAATCTCTTCAGCATGGAGTCTCTGATGCTTCCCAGCCTGGATGATCTTTACATATTGATCACTCCCCTTTCCTATATACAGCTCTGGCAAAAATTAAGAAACCACGGCAAAATTTTCAGTTTGTCTGATTTTTCTCTTTATCGGTATATTTTTGAGTAAAATGTAAATTGCTCTTTTATTCTATAAACTACTGAGAACATGTCTTTGAATTTCCAAGCACTAAATTTTGTATTTATTTTCAGGAAATGAGAAATGGTCAAAAGAACAAAAAAATGCAGCACTTGCAGACCTCAAATAATGCTATGAAAACAAGTTCATAATCATTTAGAAACAACAATACTAATGTTTTAACTCAGGAAGAGTTCAGAAATCAATATTTGGAGGAATAACCATGATTTGTAATCACAACTTTCGTGCATCTTGGCATGCTTTCCACCAATCTTTAACACTGCTTTTGGGTGACCTTATGCCACTCCTGGTACAAAAATGTAAGCAGTTCTTTTTTGTTTGACGGCTTGTGACTATCCATCTTCCTCTTAATTAGATTCCAGAGGTTTTCAATGGGGTTCAGGTCTGGAAATTGGGCTGGTCATGACAGGGATTTGATGTGGTGGTCCTTCATCCACACATTGATTGACCTAGCTGTGTGGCATGGCGCATTGTCCTGCTGGAAAAAACAGTATTCAGGGTTGGGGAACATTGCCTGAGCAGAAGGAATCAATTGTTTTTCCAGTATAACCTTGTATGTGGCTTGATTCATACATTCTTTGCAGAACCTGCCCAATTCCAGCCTTGCTGAAGCATCCTCAGATCATCACCGATCCTTCACCAAATTTCATAGTTTGTGCAAGACACTGTGGCTTGTTCGCCTCTCCAGGTCTCCGTCTAACTATTAAATGATGAGGTGTTGGGCAAAGCTGAAAATTAAACTCATCAGAGAAGATTACCTTACTCCAGTCCTCTATGGTCCAATCCTTTTGGTGTTTAGCAAACTTCAGCCTGGCTCTCCTTTGCTTCTCATTGATGAAAAACTTTTTTCTAGCTTTACATGACTTGAGCACTGCATCTAGGAGCCTGTTAGAAACTGTTCTTGCCATGCACTTCACCCCAGCTGCCATTTGCCATTCCTTTTGTAGGTCACTTGATGTCATCCTGCAGTTGCTGAGTGACATTTGAATAAGATGACAGTCATCCCAGTCAGTAAAGAGTCGCTTTCGCCCTCTGCCGGTCTGTAGCTTTGTTGTCCCCAAAGTCGGCAGCTTGACCTTGTTGTACTGGATTGCCATCTTAGAAATTTTAAGAATAGAGGCAATATGACACTCACTGTATCCCTCTGCTAGTAAAGCCAGAATTGAGCCCTTCTTTTCCTCAATCAAGACTTTTTTTTCAACTCCTTTGGCATGGTTAAAAGAAATTTTTTAATTCATATTACTTTTTGGATATTACTAGCACTTGTTTTGCCATCCAGCTTGTCCTATTGCAAGAGGATTGTGACTACCACAGCAGGTTTTTTTGTGCTTTCCTTTGTTAAATAAGATTTTGTTCAGGTGATCACTTAATCAGAAACACATTAAGTAGAATGAGATGTACTCTGGTTGGAATTCAACTGACACTGGAATGGAATGGCTGTCAGACATGTAGAGAAGCTGATTTTTATAAAACTGTGCAGTGGTCTCTGAATTTTTACAAGAGCTGTACATGTATGCCTGAGTGGAGGAGTAGGTTGTTGGTAGAGTCGTTTTGGAGTGTTTATTTTTGACTGTTGCTAGTTGTTTCGACTGTGTGCAATCCCTTGCCCTCTCCTGTTTAGTTTCCCTACTTTTTATCCCCAGTGTTCCCCTCTGCTGTCTTTGAGTGCATATGTGTATTATTGTCTAGTTTGTGTATATATATATACACTATTACTCCCCACTTCCCTGGGTGGAGGAGGGGGACAGATATAGTGTTGATTCACAAGTTCAGAAAGGTACATGGCCCCAGCATCTTCACCATCAGAAGTAATCTTGGGAGCAGAAATGTGACAGTCAGTGTGGGGTTAGAATATTGCAGCTGAGTTTAGTTGTGGCACATTACACACCATTCTATCAGCTTTCCTGATAGATGAGTGTGTCAGTAAAGACACAAATGTCTGCTGTGCTAAGGACACGTTTTAATTGCTTTTAATTGCACTGCAGTAAAAGAAGAGCTGGATGTCATTTATTCTCTGACATCTCACCTACATGTTCAGGACTGCTCCTGTGTGAGATTTAGCGAATCCTGCTTTGAGCAGGGGGTTTGACCAGATGGCCCAGGAGGTCCCTTCCAACTCTACGATTCTATGATTCTATGATTCTATGAGATGTAATGTCAGCTCTGATCTTATTGCAGAGTGTTTACAAGTTCAGAACAACAAATATGATTTCTGAGATATCTCTGGACATATATTCTGGGGACAGGAGTAGAGTTGAGCGAATTTGTTTGAGTCCCTGCTTATTCGGCAAGCTATAGTGTTTACTGAATAAGCTACAGCAGGAACTCAGATATATGGAGCACGCTGACTGATCAGCTGATTGGGGCCGTGGCTGCATGTGTCACGGCTGTGTCACAGTCATAGCACATACATGAAGTGTGTTCAGCTCTCCATGTATGTGCTGTAACGGTGACACAGCCGCGACACATGCAGCTGTGGAGCAGTTCCCTCTGTAGCTTATTTGGTAAGTGCTATAGCTTGCTGAATAAGCAGGGCCCTGAACAAATTTGCTCAACTCTAGACAGAAACAGTAAAGCTAAGCTGATCACGTTAGACGAGAATGAGTGAGCTGATAAAAGGGTTTTTAAGAAGACATAGTTAAATTCAGCTACAATGAAATTTCCACCCACATGGACCTTATCTGAAAGGTCTTAGTCACCTGTGCTCAAATGTCCTAGCACTTTCCAACCACGCATGAGGTTAGACTTGGAGATCAGAGCTGCATCATTACATCTCACACTCTGAAAATCCTAAGCTATGGTAGGGGTGTGTTATTTCTCTTCTGTTTAGCTCTCTGCATATGATTGGTCAGGATCATACAAGGAGAAGTACATACTCCAAGTGAAAACCCTTTCATAATACACATTTGGACTACAAGATGGCTGCTTCTTGGGAGGTCATGGACATTTAAAAAAAAAAATAATGAATAATCTTTTTTTCTACTTAGTTTTTAACCCCTTCATGACCCAGACTATTTTGACCTCAATGACCTGGCCATTTTCTGCAATTCTGACCAGTGTCCCTTTATGAGGTAACTCAGGAACGCTTCAATGGATCCTAGCGATTCTGAGATTGTTTTCTTCATGACATATTGGGCTTCATGTTAGTGGTAAATTTAGGTCGATAATTTTTGCATTTATTTGTGAAAAAAATGGAAATTTTGCAACAATTTGAAAATTTTTCAATTTTCAAATTTAGAATTTTATTCTGTTAAACCAGAGAGTTATGTAACCCAAAATAGTTAGTAAATAACATTTCTCACATGTCTACTTTACATCAGCACAATTTTGGACACAACATTTTTTTGTTAGGAAGTTATAAGGGTTAAAAGTTGATCAGCGATTTCTCATTTTTACAACAAAATTTACAAAACCATTTTATTAGGGACCACCTCACATTTGAAGTCACTTTGAGGGGTCTATATGGCAGAAAATACCCAAAAGTGACACCATTCTAAAAACTGTACCCCTCAAGCTACTCAAAACTACATTCAAGAAGATTATTAACCCTTCAGGTGCTTCACAGGAACTAAAGCAACGTGGAAGGAAAAAATGGACATTTAAATTTTTCCAACAAAAATTTTTTTCAGCAACAATTTTTTCACTTTCACATGGGCAGCAGGATAAAATGGATCCTAAAGTTTGCTGGAAAATTTGACCTAAGTACACCGTTACCTCATATGTGGTCATAAACTACTGTTTGGGCGCATGGCAGGGCTCAGAAGGGATGGAGCGCCGTTTGACTTTTTGAATGGAAAATATGCTGAAGTATTTAGCGGTTGCCATGTCACATTTGGAGAGCCCCTGTGTGCCTAAACATTTGAGCTCCCCCACAAGTGACCCCATATTGGAAATGAGACCCCCCAAGGAACTTACCTAGATGCATAGTGAGCACTCTGAACTCCCAGGTGCTTCACAAATTGATCTGTAAAAATTAAAAAGTACTTTTTTTTCACAAAAAATTTTTTCAGCCTCAGTTTTTCTCATTTTCACATGGGTAACAGGATAAAATGGATCCTAAAATTTGTTGGGCAATTTCTCCTGAGTACAACGATACCTTATATGTGGTCATAAACCACTGTTTGAGCGCATGACAGGGCCAGGAAGGGAAGGAGCGCCATTTGACTTTTTGAATAGAAAATTAGTTCCAATCGTTCGTCATGACACCATGACACCATTTTGGAAACTAGACCCCTTAAGGAACTTATCTAGTTGTTTGGTGAGCATTTTGAACCTCCAAGTGCTTCACAAAAGTTTATAGCGCAGAGCAGTAAGAATAAAAAATATTTTTTTCCTCAAAAATGATTATTTTAGCCCGCTATTTTTTATTTTCACAATGCTAACAGGAGTAACTGCCCACAAAAGTTGTTGTGCAATTTGTCCTGATTACACCGATACCCCATATGTGGGGGGAAACCACTGTTTGGGCAAATGGGAGAGCTTGGAAGGGAATGAGCGACATTTTGGAAAGCTGACTTTGATGGAATGTTCTGCGGCGTCATGTTGCGTTTGCAGAACCCCTGATGTGCCTAAACAGTAGAAACCCCCACAAGTGACCCCATTTTGGAAATTAGACCCCCAAGAGCTTATCTAGATGTGTAGTTAGCACTTTGAACCCCCAATTGGTTCAGAGAAGTTTATAAACGCAGAGCCGTGAAAATAAGAAAATCATTTATTTCCTCCAAAATGATTTTTTTAGATCGCTAGTTTTTATTTCTCAAGGGTAACAGGAGAAATTGGACCCCAAAAGTTGTTGTCCAGTTTGTCCTGAGTACGCTGGTACCCCATATTTGGGGGGAACCACTGTTTGGGCGCATGGCAGGGTTCAGAAGGGAAGGAGCACCATTTGACTTTTTGAATGGAAAATTAGCTCCAATCGTTAGAGAATACCATGTTGTGTTTGGAGACCCCCTGTGTGCCTAAACTTTGGAGCTCCCCCACAAATGACCCCATTTTGGAAACTAGACCCCCTAAGGAACTTATCTAGATGCATAGTGTGCACTTTGAACCCCCAGGTGCTTCACAGAAGCTTATAACGCAGAGCTGTGAAAATAAAAAATCATTTTTTTCCTCAAAAAATGATTTTTTAGCCCACAATTTTTTTATTTTCACAAGGGTAACAGGAGAAATTGAACCCCAAATGGTGTTGTTCAGTTTGTCCTGAGTACGCTGGTACCCCATATTGGGGGGACCACTGTTTGGGCACACGTCGGGGCTCAGAAGGGAAGGGAAGTAGTGATGTTTTGAAATGCCGACTTGATGGAATGGTCTGCTGGCATCATGTTATGTTTGCAGAGCCCCTGATGTGGCTAAACAGTAGAACCCCCCTACAAGTGACCCCATTTTGGAAACTAGATGTCATGATCCATGCTGGATTGTGACAGATAAAAGCACAGGTAACCTTTTTTTCCTTTAAGCTGTTTGCTTAAAGTTAGTTTTGCCCCCGTTGGCCATTAGGGTCATTACACACTGGTGTCTTTAGTTCTAGTGTTGCCCCTGGTGGTGGCTAGTATTATTACATGGGAATCACTAGCAGGTGTGATGGCTCTGGCTCTTGCCTATAAAGGAGAGTCAGTTGGTCTCACTCACTATTGGTGATATTGGTCATTTCCAACCATCCTTGCGGGAGGAAGGAGCTAGAGAAGAGTTCCTTGCAGCTCAGTCAGAGTCCTGGTGTGGAAGGAGCAACAGTGAGGAGTTCCTTGCAGCTCTGACAAAGCTTTGGTGAAGTAGCAGCTATTCAGGAGGAAAGCTGCACTCAGGTGCTGGACTCTGCTGCTGGGAGCAATAGCTAAATGGTTTTTCCCTGTTTGTAACTTTCCTTATGTGTGTTTTAGTGCAGTGGTGGGATTAGTTTCTGCACCATCCAATTCATTAGAAAGGGATAGGTGCAGGGCTAGCTAGGGTTTTTAGGTATCCTGCTCGTCGCCAGGTGCGGAACCTGCCTAGGGACCATCAGGAGTGTAGAGACACTGACTCAGGGAAGTGCAGGAGGTCTCCACGTCCCCGTTCCCTATTGCAGGGCCCTCCATTGTATCGGTTTCCCTGGTGTTTCCCTTATCTCTGTAAATTCGCCCTGCTGGAGGCGGTGTATCCAGATACACGTGTAACTATTGAAATTCGCCTGCTGGAGGTGATGTATCCAGTCACACATGACATCATACTAGAACCCCCAGGAAACTTATATAGATGTGTGGTGAGCACTTTGAATCCCCAAGTGCTTCACAGAAGTTTATAACGCAGAGCCGAGAAAATAAAAAATCATTTTTTTTCAGAAAAATATTTTTTTAGCTCCCAATTTTTTATTTTCCCAAGGATAACAGGAGAAATTAGACCCCCATAGTTGTGCAATTTTTGTTGACTACGCTGATACCCCATATGTGGGGGTAAACTACTGTACACATCTGGGCTCGGAATGGATGGAGCACTGTTTGACTTTTTGAACTCAAAATTTGCTGAAATTAATGGTGGCGCCATGTTGCGTTTGGGGACCCCCTGATGAGCCTAAATAGGGGAAACCCCTCTATTCTATCTCAACCCTAACCCCAACACACCCCCAACCCTAACCACAACCCTAACCCCATCACACCCCTAACCCCAACTCTAACCCTAACCACAAGCCTAACCCTAATCCCAATCCCAACAGACCCCTAATTCCAACTCTAACCCTAGTTCCAACCTATTATTTGTCCCTACCTATGGAGTGATAAGGGGGCTATGTACTTTTTTTATTTTGATCACTGTGATAGTTTGTCACAGTGATCAAAATGTACCTGCAATGAATGAATAAATGTGCCGGCCATCAGATTCGACGAGCACACTGTGCATGCGCCAGCCATTTTGCAAGATGGCGGCACCCATAAAGGATTCGGGAGGGACACTGGGACAGCCACAGGGACATAGGAAGTACCGTGGGGTGAGGGGGGGAACGGAAGGCAGGGGGAGCGGAGGGAAGGGGGAGGGGAGCAGATAATGACGGCGGCATCAGATCACCGCCATCAGTTGAAGGTAGAGGCCGATCGCCCCCCGTCAGTCAGTGGGAGTGTCGCATCAAGGTTTCCAGCCATGGCATATGCTATTGCAGCATCGGCCATGGCTGAATTATAATATTTCACCAAATTTCATTGGTGAAATATTACAATCGCTCTGATTGGCTGTTTCACTTTTAACAGCCAATCAGAGCGATCATAGCCACGGGGGGGGGGCTAAGCCACTCACCTGGGGTGAAGTGCAAAGGGTCCTGTATGTGCAGGTAGGGTGACCTTTCAGTGACCCCGATTACCCGACCCACAGGGGAGCTATCAATTAATGATGCCATATAGGTGTCATGGGTCGGATTGGCATCGATTTTCATGACACCTACGTGATGTCAAAGGTTGGGAAGAGGTTAATAGTTAAACTGAAATTACGTGCATTTAATATTCATTATAAGAAAATCTAGAACATTGTTTTATGTCATAGAAAACCAAGTTACACAGTAGAATATTACTTTAAATTTCTCAACAGTCATATTGAAGAAAAATACTGTTACAAGATTAGTACTAGAATTTCAACAAATAAACAAATAAAGTCCTCTAAATGCCCTTTCCTTACCTGGTGACCCGTTACTTTATATATTTCCTTCCATTCCTTTAACCCATAGTTTTTCTTTTTGCTGACATTTTCTGTTTGTTTTTTTTCAGATCTTCTTACTGTGTGTTATTATTTATATTCCAAAATAGTTGTGTTTCTATACTTAAAAAAACACCCTTTAAGTAATATAAAAGAGCTCTATACAGTGTATGTGCTTAGTATACTAAAACAATAAATACATTTCTATTTAACTATCAACATTGTAATCATTCATCATAATAGTTCCTCTTTCTAGCTTCTAGGTTTTCAAAGATTTCTATAGTTTATCATTGGGGGAAAAAAAATCCATAGGATTGTTTCACCAATCAACAGCCTTGCCATTTTTGTGTTTCTATCCACGTACTATATAACTCAAGGGATTAAAGTGTGAAACAGAAAAGTTTCATGCTCAATACAGCATTTTCTGCTTAGACTAACTAGTTCAATTAAGGAATAAATATGAAATTACATTATATAATTGTATAAATATATATTTAAATACTGGAAAGTGGTATCACAATAATCATCATTATCTGTGACTATTGCTGCTACTCTGACAAAATGACTAAAACCTCAAGGCAAAAATGAGATTAAATAAGCAATTTGCATCTTTTATACTACAGAATCTGCAACATAAAGTTCGTATTAAATGAAACTGCACATAGCTAAATTACTCTTGTTTTTCTGTACACTTCATAATAAATTTCTTCAATGCACACAAAGTCAGCCTTAACGAAAATCCTACTATACTGTATATACAAGTACTTTGTAAACCATGCGGGCAGTTTAATTACACACTTAAATTGTAACCCAGTCCCTTTGATATACTTTTTTTCCGATCTTCTTTTAGTATTTTTTCTCTTTCATTCATCTACATTGAAAAGTTTGTGATATGATGTGTTATGTGTAGGGATGAATGAAACAGGCGAGATTCAAGTTCACCAAGTTGTGTCGTGGATGTTACCGAAAAATTTGATTTGCAGCAAGTTATTCTCGAAGAATTGAATATTCCCTATTATGCTCTGGGGTCTTTTTATATTCTTTCAAATACTCTGTAGCTCCAAATCATGCACAATATTTTAATTGAGGCTTCCTAGTGATTTGCTGTGAGGCCAAACTTTGTACTTGTCATGAGCATCTATCCAAAGAAGTCCTCCAGTCAGATTCCAATTAAAATGGTAAACTTTATTTAAACATTTTATAAGGTTTAGACATCTGCAAGCAATTCCAAATCTATTGTGTCCCGCTTGATGATCTCTCATCTTTTTAACATTTTGGAATAAAGTTTACCATTTCGTTTTCAATACAATTGGAAACTTTTTTCTTTGAATCTTTGCTTCACTATTAGGGGCAGGATTGGCTTTCTCCTTGCTGGGAGTCTTGTAGTGGCCTCTGTAAGGGTGAGCTGGTTGTCTTTACATTAGTCATGAACTCTTTAACCCCTAAGTGATCGAGCCAATTTGCAGCTTAATGACCCGGCCAATTTTTACAATTCTGACCACTGTCATTTTATGAGGTTATAACTCTGGAACGCTTTAACGTATCCCGCTGATTCTGAGATGGATTTTTCGTGACATATTTTGCATCATATTAGTCATAAAATTTCTTCGATTTGACTTGCGTTTATTTATGAAAAAAATGAAAATTTTTTAAATTTTGCAATTATTAAACTGTTAATTTTTATGCCCTTAAACCAGAGAGATATCACACAAAATACTTAATAAATAACATTTCCCACATGTCTACTTTACATCAGCACCATTTTGGAAACAAATTTTTTTGTTAGGAACTTGTAAGGGTTAAAAGTTGATCAGCGATTTTTCATTTTTACAACAAAATTTACCAAACTTTTTTTAGGGACCACCTCACATTTGAAGTCACTTTGAGGGGTCAAAATGACAGATGATACCCAAAAGTGACACCATTCTCAAAACTGCACCCCTCAAGGTTCTCAAAACCACATTCAAGGTGTTTATTAACCCTTTATGGACTTCACAGGAACTGAAACAAAGTGGAAGGAAAAAATTAACATTTAACTTTTTTTTTACAAACATTTTACTCCAGAACCAATTTTTTTTATTTTCTCAAGTGTAAAAAGAGAAAATGAACCACAAAATTTGTTGTGCAACAGTAAACCACACACAGCATAACCCTAACCATCACCCTAACTGTGGCGCCCCTGAGGGTTCAGCTGCCACAGAGGTACTGCACCTCCTCCTGAGATGTGGTGCCCCACTATCCAGGTAAGGTGGAGACACCTGACCACACTCCAACACCTGCATCCCACACAACATAGTAGTGTAGCAAAGCACCCTTTGGTGGCTCCCTGCTTGGCACACGAAGCGTGCTGGGAGGTGGGTGGAGTATAGTTTGCAGTAAAAGAGCAGGAAGAGGATAGGATTTAGTCAGTTAGTCACAGGAGTCTGACGAGGTCAGTCTGTGAAAGGAGATCCCCTGAGTGGGATGGATGAAGGAAGTGCTGCAGCCGACCTCAGTGATCTGGGTCCACTGGCACAAGAAAGGAACATTGATAGAAAGCCTGACTCTCCATAAGAAAGGATTGATACGGAACGTGAGGAGAATAAGAGAACAAGGACCAGGGTTAGAGGAGAACCCTTCCCAAGTTCTAAGGGCAAGGCCACGGTCCGGTCCCCAAGGTTGTATGGATACTAATGGTCCTGCAGCAGACACCGGAGGAATAGAAGTAGTGACCACTTTATTCCCACACCAGACTTGGGGGCACAACAGCAATGTGTGTGAGCCGGGACTAGGTAGAAGGAGTCCCCGAAGCAGGCTACAGCTGTTTGCTGTACATGTAGGATTCTTAGGAACATCTGACAGGAGGAGCTCCAGTGTAACTCAGTACTGTGAGTACTTCACCCCAAGGCGCTAAGAGGGAGATGTTCAGAAAAGGCAAATATGTTGGCGGAGTGTTGGAAGGGAGTACTTCATCTTGCCTGGAAGTTGGCTGAGCTCCTGACCCGGAGGATACAGCACGGATGCGGGCACCTGTACCACAACAGACTGTGAGTAAAGCTTTGGAACTACATTCCCTGGTGTCCTCCATTTATTTCTGCGCCAGCCTGCCCGACACCGCTACATCCCTCCTGCGCCTGAAACCACACCATCTAAGTGTCACTTCACCTACACTGCCCTGGGACTACAGCCCTACCTGTGGAGGGCTATAACATCATTGCTGCACTACACCATCTGTCCCAGAGGATCTGTCTGCAGCGTCGGCTTAACATTTGTCGAACACCACAGGTGGCGTCACAAATCAGTTATAAACTTTCACCACCATAAGCACACTGAAACAACCCCTTTTGCAATGGATCCCCAGGGCCACGGACCGGGTCACTGCTGCTGTGACATCTCCCGTTGAGAAGATCAACCGGCCCGGTACCGAGTACCCCACGGCCCTGGTGAGTGAGGGAGCTCCATAAGCACAAACCTAACCCCAACACACCCCTAACACTAAACCCAACCCTAACCATAGCCCTAACCCAGCCCTAATCCCAACCCTAACCATCACCCTAACCACAAACCTAACCCCAACACACACCTAACCCTAAACCCAACCCTAACACTAACTCCAACCCTAACCCTAATCCCAAACCCTAATCCCAACTCTAACCCTAATTCCAACCCTTATCCTAATTCTAACCCAAACCCTAATGGAAAAATGAAAATAAATATATTTTATTCATTTCATTATTTTTCCCTACCTATGGGGGTGATAAACGGGGGGTTTATTTACTATTTTTTATTTTGATAACTGTGATAGGGTCTATCACAGTGACCAAAATGAACAAATAGGAAAAATCTTCCTATTGTTGCCGGGTGCCGGCCAACAGATCTCGGCGGATGTACTGTGCATGCACCCACCATTTTCTTCCCAGAAGAAGATGGTGGTGCCCATAGAGGGGAAGCACGTGGGATGAGTACCATCGGGAGGTACCTATAGGGATCGGGAACCCTATTTCTCTCTCCTCTGATGGGGGGTTGGTAAAAACCAAACCGAATCATGTTTTCTGGGGTCTCAGCTACCCCTGGCAGCTGAGACCCCATAGAAAATCCGACTCTGGGGGGCGCTATACACTTTTTCCACAGCGCCATTAATTAATGGCGCTCTGGTTTAAGGACCCTTAACTACCACCGTTAAAAGGCACATCGGCGTTCACTAAGGGGTTAAAAGCATCCCATGATTCTCATTGCTTTGACAGTAACTGCATGGTCCATGCCATTCCTTGAGACTCTACATTTTCATTTACCTCATGCATATTATCAAGTAGGATGGGTTTTAGAGACAATTTTACAAACATGTAAACTCCTCCCCCTAGCTTTTTTCTATGATGATTCCTGAACATACAGTAGCCCAATAAATTGTTGAATCATAGCTGTCACTCATTTGTCTTTGTTATCCCTACAATATCTTAAATTCTTAAACAATATTAATGCTAAATCAACAATCGTGTTAGTGTGGCTTCTGGCATTAGTATGCATGCATATTATATATTTTTCTGTATCTAAATTTTTCCTTTTTGTATTACGTGTGGTAATCCCTACCCCATGCCACTCCCACTGTTACTTCTTCAGACCAGGTGACTATCTACATTATATTCTTAGTATAAACACTCCCTCAACCTTTTAGCCATATTTTCCCATCACAGCTGCACTCTTTACAGTGCTGCCCATCCCCACCACAGAGCCTGTAGCCAATAGAGACCTTGGCCCATTTCCACAGGAATCCCAAACCCTCTTTCTTGAGCCATTTATTTTTTTCCCTTATCTCAACCTCTATGGCTTGACTCATAATACAGGAAGTATTTCAGATAATACGCTGGGGCTCTCATAGTGAGCTGGGACTTTCAGCTCTGAATAGGTCCAGGAAAGTTTCACTGTGGCTTTGAATGTGCATGTGGCAGGAAAGAGAAGATGTGGCTAGGACCAAACTGGTGATGGTGAGGAGCAGAGGGGCCAAAAAAGCAAGCAGTATGGTGAGTATGAGGAATTTTATTTTTTTAATCCTTCAATGGCCCTTTGATGTTCAGAGCCAGCTGCTACTGAGTCCACTTGGAAACTAATTATAAAAATATTCTTTTTGGCAAATTTGATTTTTTGGGGGTAAAATTTTAGTAGAATTCAATTTCATTTGAATTTATTTGCTAATCTTTAGTGAACACATATTTTCCTATTAATTTATCAATTCCCCTGCCCAAAAATATTTGTGACTGCTTTGTAAAAAAAAATGTTTAAGAAAATTTTAATTATAGAATCCAAACAATTTTGGTTTCACAATTTTAAACAATTTTGTCTTTTTCTCAAAATTTTAGTCAGTTTTTTATTAGGTAAATTCATCTCAGAAGCAGTAACAATAACATTGAATTTTACCCAAAATTGGTAAGAAAATGATTTCATTGTTAGCTGCATAAAAATGATACATGAAACAAATAAATTTTGTTGCTGACCAAATTTAGTATTTTGTGCACAAACCTAGCAAGTTGTATTTTTAGCTCAATAACTAATGACAACTAGGTATCTTGCATTAAGCCTTGGCACACACAAGGAAAACTGATGGTGCAACACAGGTAAAGATGAAAGTGTATGGAAAGCAGTAGGTAAGGCTTATGAATAGTGTTGAGCGATACCGTCCGATACTTAAAAGTATCGTATCGGATGGTATCGGCCGATCTAAAAAAAATATCGGGTATCGCCGATTCCGATACCGGAAGTCCCATTCAAGTCTATGGGACTTACGGTATCGGAATAAGAAAAACCCTATTTTTGCCTTGTACAGCCTCTCTGGGGTCTGTACGGGCCTTTCGGGGGGGGCTGTGCCGGCCTGCCGGGGGGCTGTGCCGGCCTGCCGGGGGGTCTGTGCAGGCTCCGGTGGTCTGTGCAGGCCTGCTGGGGGCTGTGCCGGCCTGCCGGTGGTCTGTGCAGGCTCCGGGGGTCTGTGCCGGCCTGCCGGGGGGGCTGTGCCGGCCTGCCGGTGGTCTGTGCAGGCTCCGGGGGTCTGTGCCGGCCTGCCGGGGGGGCTGTGCCGGCCTGCCGGTGGTCTGTGCAGGCTCCGGTGGTCTGTGCCGGCCTGCCGGAGGGCTGTGCCGGCCTGCCGGTGGGCTGTGCAGGCTCCGGGGGTCTGTGCAGGCATCGTCCGATGGGACTACAAGTCCCATCGGGCGATGCCTGCTACCATGACAGTGATTGACACATTAGCCAATGATGGGACAGTAGTAGTCCCATCATCCGGCTAATGTGTTGAATGTAAAAAAAAAAAAAAAAAAATTTACATGCTACATACATACAACATGCATACTACATATATACTACATGTAACATACATACTACATATATAATACATGCAACATGCATACTACATACATGCTACATACTACATGCATGCTACATACATACTACATACATACTACATACATAATACATATATACTACATGCATGCAACATACATACAACATATATACTACATGCATGCAACATGCATACTACATATATACTATATATACTACATGTAATATACATACTACATATATACTACATGCTACATACATGCTACATACTACATACATGCTACATACTACATACATAATACATATATACTACATGCATGCAACATACATACAACATATATACTACATGCATGCAACATACATACTACATATATACTACATGCAACATGCATACTACATACATGCTACATACTACATGCATGCTACATACATGCTACATACTACATACATACTACATACATAATACATATATACTACATGCATGCAACATACATACAACATATATACTACATGCATGCAACATGCATACTATATATATACTACATGCATGCAAAATGCATACTACATATATACTATATATACTACATGTAACATACATACTACATATATACTACATGCTACATACATGCAACATACATACTACATACATGCTACATACATACCACTTTAAAAAAAAAAAAGTCCCTAGTCTCACTTTATGCCATTGCTGCGTGGGAAATTCCCACGCAGCAATGGCATAAAGTGAGACTAGGGACTTTTTTTTAAAGTGGTGGAGGAATACAGTGCGGAAGGATACCTACCTTCCGTCATTGTATTCCTGGAGCTGGTAGAGAACGGTAGCATCAGCTGATGCTGCTGTTCTCCACGAAAGATGGACGTGGGACCCTCGTGGACTTCTGCGGATCGGGGTAAGTATATTGGTGTTTTTTTATTTTGATATTTATTCCTCAAGGGGACAATGGCTTCGGGGATCAAAGTGACAAGTGACGGTGAGTATGTACTCTATGTTATATGTACTGTATGCCTATATGTATGTATTGTATGTAGTATATATGTATGTTGCATGCATGTAGTATATATGTGGTATATATGTAGTATGCATGTTGCATGCATGTGGTATATATGTAGTATGTATGTAGCATGTATGTAGTATGTAGCATGTATGTAGTATGTATGTTGCATGTATGTAGCATGTAGTGTGTTTGTATGTAGCATGTATGTAGTATGTATGTTGCATGTATGTAGCATGTAGTGCGTATGTTGCATGTATGTAGCATGTAGTATATATGTAGTATGTATGTTACATGTAGTATATATAGTATATATGTAGTATGCATGTTGCATGCATGTAGTATATATGTTGTATGTATGTTGCATGTATGTAGTATATATGTATTATGTATGTAGCATGTATGAAGCATGTATGTAGTATGTATGTTGCATGTAGTATATATGTAGTATGTATGTTACATGTAGTATATATAGTATATATGTAGTATGCATGTAGTATATATGTTGTATGTATGTTGCATGCATGTAGTATATATGTATTATGTATGTAGTATGTAGCATGTATGTAGTATGTAGCATGTATGTAGCATGTACTATATATGTAGTATGTATGTTACATGTAGTATATATAGTATATATGTAGTATGCATGTTGCATGCATGTTGTATGTATGTTGCATGCATGTAGTATATATGTATTATGTATGTAGCATGTATGTAGCATGCATGTAGTATGTAGCATGTATGTAGTATGCATGTTGCATGTAGTATGTATGTTACATGTAGTATATATGTAGTATGTATGTTGTATGTATGTAGCATGTAGTATATATGTAGTATGTATGTTACATGTAGTATATATAGTATATATGTAGTATGCATGTTGCATGCATGCTGTATGTATGTTGCATGCATGTAGTATATATGTATTATGTATGTAGTATGTATGTAGCATGTATGTAGTATGTAGCATGTATGTAGCATGCATGTAGTATGTAGCATGTATGTAGTATGCTTGTTGCATGTAGTATGTATGTTACATGTAGTATATATGTAGTATGCATGTTGTATGTATGTTGCATGTATGTAGCATGTAGTATATATGTAGTATGTTACATGTAGTATATATAGTATATATGTAGTTTGCATGTTGCATGCATGTAGTATATATGTTGTATGTATGTTGCATGCATGTAGTATATATGTATTATGTATGTAGTATGTATGTATGTAGTATGCATGTTGCATATAGTATATATGTAGTATGTATGTTACATGTAGTATATATAGTATATATGTAGTATGCATGTAGTATATATGTTGTATGTATGTTGCATGCATGTAGTATATATGTATTATGTATGTAGTATGTAGCATGTATGTAGTATGTAGCATGTATGTAGCATGTAGTATATATGTAGTATGTATGCTACATGTAGTATATATAGTATATATGTAGTATGCATGTTGCATGCATGTTGTATGTATGTATGTTGCATGCATGTAGTATATATGTATTATGTATGTAGTATGTATGTAGCATGTATGTAGTATGTATCATGTATGTAGCATGCATGTAGTATGTAGCATGTATGTAGTATGCATGTTGCATGTAGTATGTATGTTACATGTAGTATATATGTAGTATGCATGTTGTATGTATGTAGCATGTATGTAGCATGGAATTTTTTTTATTTTTTTTTACATTCAACACATTAGCCGGATGATGGGACTACTACTGTCCCATCATTGGCTAATGTGTCAATCACTGTCATGGTAGCAGGCAACGCCCGATGGGACTTGTAGTCCCATCGGACGATGCCTGCACAGACCACCGGAGCCTGCACAGCCCACCGGCAGGCCGGCACAGCCCCCCGGCAGGCCGGCACAGACCACCGGAGCCTGCACATACCACCGGCAGGCCGGCACAGCCCCCCGGCAGGCCGGCACAGCCCCCCGGAGCCTGCACAGCCCCCCCGGCAGGCCGGCACAGACCCCCGGAGCCTGCACAGACCACCGGCAGGCCGGCACAGCCCCCCAGCAGGCCGGCACAGACCCCCGGAGCCTGCACAGACCACCGGCAGGCCGGCACAGACTACCGGACAGTCGGCACAGCCCCCCGAAGGCCCGAACTGACGGCGCATCATGATGCGCACAGACAGCACATCATGATGACGTCATTTCGGCAGCCAATCAGAGCGACAAAAGTGGCTCATTGCATTTTGGACTTCCGATTCTGGTATCCGATATGAAAAAAGTATCGGTACTCGGTATCGGAATTCCGATACGGCAAATATCACCCGATACCCGATACTTGCGGTATCGGAAAGCTCAACACTACTTATGAACCATGTTTGAGTTTAGCACACATTTTAGAAGTAACACATTGTTTAGTAACCAGAGGAAAATAGAAAAGGTGGCAACAAACAAAAAATGATGTTCACGCATGAAGCATTTTGGATTTTAAAACTGGACACCAAATTTTAAAACTGAACACCAAACAGCTTTAGATTGTTTTATAGACAGATTACGGTGAAAAGAGCTTTGATTTGTGGATTGCTCTAGCTTTCTGAGATCTCTTTCCACTAAAGAATTAAACAAATCAAGACAAGGAACACGGGATTGTAACATAATAAGTTGCATTTTGTGGACATATACGAATATCTGAGTCTTGAACAGCATCTGGATCAGACGTACAGAGTTGAATTTGCTTCACGCGTTTTTGAATTCAAAAAATTTAAATTTATCTTTCACGATTAGTAATGTTGGAGACATTTGGTTAGCAGGTGATTTTTCTACTCAAAAAATCCACACCTCTGTATATAGAAAAAAATGTTTCAGGCAACACACTTCTTTGTCTTTATCTTCACATGACAAACATAGTATTCGGGCCATTCCATATGGAGAATTTAACAGGGTCAGAAGATTATGTTCAGACCATGAGTCTTTTCTGAGGGAAAGTCGCAGAGTTTCCTCGTGTCTTTTGGATACAGGGTATAAATATGATGCTATAAAAACTGCCTTTGAAAAAGTTTCTAATCAACACAGGTTTTTTTCTGGGAGATTTAATCTCCCTGACAATAAAAGTACATATGTGACTTTTTCCACACCCTTCAGCTCTCAATTCAATTCTATTAAAGCAATAGTTAAAAAATACCTGCCGGTTTAAAATCAGGATGACAAATTAAGCATGATTGTAAATAATGGTAGTCGCTATGCAGCGAAAAAAGGTTTTAGCCTTGGCAATGCACTTTCACCAACTTTATGGAAAGACATTTCTACATCCAAATCTTGGTTATCCACTGAAGGTTTTTATAAATGAGCTGGAAATCAATGCTCTGCATGTGCCTTTGCAGTGGATAAAACCAAAGAGGTTTTTTCTTTTTCTGTTCCTACTCTCAACTTCAAAATTTACTCATATATGAACTGCAACTCGCAATTTGTTGTTTATTGTATTTTTTGTACAGCATGTCAAAAACAGTATATTGGTTGCACAACTAGAAAAATAAAAAAACGCATTGCAGAACATTTATATCAAATAAAAATGCCAGCTACTCAGATGCAGAAAATCGTTTTGTTAATGAGCATCAGGGAGACACCTCAACTTTTATGTTTTTTGCATTTGAAAATTTTTTTCAGTCAATACAAGGTGGCAACAAATAAAAAATGCACTTCACGCATGAAGCATTCTGGATGTTAAAACTGGACACCAAATTTCCTCAAGGAATGAATTCCAGAAATGATATGCTCTATATTTACTAATGTTGGGCTTCTAACTTAGAGTTTTTGCAATCACACCATGTGCATGTTTAATTAATCATTGACATGTTTTGATTGGTTCTTTGTCTGTATATAATGTTTCTTTATTCCATGTTATGTATCCTACACCTAAAGAACATCTCTAGAATCCGCCCTTTTCTCACCATGGAAACAACAAAAACCCTCACTGTAGCATTGATCCATTCCCGCTTGGATTACTGCAACGCTCTATTAATTGGCCTCCCCATCACTCGACTATCCCCTCTCCAGTCCATACTTAATGCAGCAGCCAGGGTTGTCCATCTGGCTAATCGGTACTCGGACGTGTCCTCTCTTCATCAGTCATTACACTGGCTGCCCATTCATTATAGGATCCAATTCAAAGTACTTGTTCTCACCCACAAAGCTCTCCACGGTGCGGCACCCCCCTAGATCTCCTCCCTCATTTTTGCCTATTGGCCTAGCCGATCGCTGTGCTCTGCAAACGACTTTCGACTAACCTCTGCACTAATCCATACCTCCCACTCCCAACTCCAAGACCTCTCCTGTGCTGCTCCTATCCTCTGGAATGCTCTACCCCAAGAAATTAGGACTAACCACAATCTGCATAGTTTTAGGCGCTCCCTCAAAACACATTTGTTCAGAGTGGCTTATCACGTTCACTAATCAAAATCATTCTATGTGTAAGTGTGCGTGTGTAGCCCATTCACTATATCCATCCATCCTTCACTCCCTCAAGATGGCTGGACCTTCATTATAAATATACAATTGTAAATACACACCTGTAATTTGGATCTCCCTCACCTCATTGTAGATTGTAAGCTCTCACGAGCAGGGTCATCTTATTTCGTCTTATTTTGCTTTAATTATTGTATTGTTAATGTTGCTACTTATGACTTGTGTTTTGAAACTGTTAAACTGTAAAGCGCTGCGGAATATGTTGGTGCTATATAAATAAAGATTATTATTATTGTTATTATTATCCTATGACTAAGGGTGCAATAGACGAACCCGTCAGGTTCTTTGTTTTTTAATTATGGCTTGATTTGCCGCAATAAAAGTTTTTAATTTCATCTTTTTTGGAGTGCCGTCACCTTTTCTATTTTACTCTGGTTACTATGCTTACTAGTTTGGATGTGCACCCACCTGCTGTTATCATGTGGCTCAACTAATGTGATTATATGGACTGAGTTCGTGGCAGCTCCAAGACTCCCTCCTTCTGCAATCACATTGTTTAGTTTCTTTATAAACTTATCCAACTTCTGACAAGTATGACATAAGCAAGATGTGCTAGGCGCTGACAGGGTTCACACGATGGACAAAAAGGATAATTAACAATAGCCTGCCTATATTATCAGTGTCTATTGCATGTGTCTCCAACTTGACAATTAGCAAAAAAATGGGCAAAATGAGCAATAATAATTAAATGTCTTGATTTACTTAAATATATTATTTTAAAATTTTGGGTTAAAGTACATAAATTATTCCTGGTCAAAAAGATCCACCTAGAAATTTATGCCAGGAGGTAGGAACATCTAAAAATGCTGCAACAGAACAAGGCAAAATGAAAACTTGAAATAGATAAGAAAAATGTATAATATGTGTAAATGTGAATTTTTTTTCGTCTTTTTTTGGTGGGGGTAAGAATACTTTTGATTTAAAATTCACTAATGCTTAACAAAAAAATGCTTAACCCTAAACAAAAATGCTGTTACATACACATAAAGTAATTTGTGGCTACAACTAGCTGTATGATTGCTAGATGAGACTTATCACACACTTTGAAAATATATACAGTTGCATGTAAATGTGTCTGCAATCATTTTCAGGAAGAAATTGAGTATTATCTGACAGAATTGCAGGGGTGTCATTTTAGACCATCTTCTTTGGCAAACTGCTCCAGGTCCCAGATATTTGAAGGGTGCCTTCTCCAAACTGCCATTTTTAGATCTCTCCACAGGTGTTCTATGGGATTCAGGTCTGGACTCATTGCTGGCCACCTTAGAAGTCTCCAGTGCTTTCTCTCAAACCATTTTCTAGTGCTTTTTGAAGTGTGTTTTGGGTCATTGTCCTGCTGGAAGACCCATGACCTCTGAGGGACATCCAGCTTTCTCACACTGGGCCCTACTTTATGCTGCAAAATTTGTTGGTAGTCTTCAGACTTCATAATCCCATGCACATGGTCAAGCAGTCCAGTGCCAGAGGCAGCAAAGCAACCCCAAAACATCAGGGAACCTCTGCCATGTTTGACTGTAGGGACCGTGTTCTTTTCTTTGAATGCCTCTTTCTTTCTCCTGTAAACTCTATGTTGATGCCTTTGCCCAAAAAGCTCTACTTTTGTCTCATCTGACCAGAGAACATTCTTCCAAAACGTTTTAGGCTTTTTCAGGTAAGCTTTGGCAAACTCCAGCCTGGCTTTTTTATGTCTCGGGGTAAGAAGTGGGGTCTTCCTGGATCTCCTACCAAACAGTCCCCTTTCATTCAGATGCTGACGGATAGTACGGGTTGACACTGTTGTAGCCTCGGACTGCAGGGAAGCTTGAACTTGTTTGGATGTTAGTCGAGGTTCTTTATCCAACATCCGCATAATCTTGCGTTGAAATCTCTAGTCAATTTTTCTTTTCCGTCCACATCTAGGGAGGTTAGCCACAGTGCCATGGGCTTTAAACTTCTTGATGACACTGCGCACGGTAGACACAGGAACATTCAGGTCTTTGGAGATGGACTTGTTGCCTTGAGATTGCTCATGCCTCCTCACAAGTTGGTTTCTCAAGTCCTCAGACAGTTCTTTGGTCTTCTTTTTTTTCTCCATGCTCAATGTGGTACACACAAGGACACAGGACAGAGGTTGAGTCAACTTTAATCCATGTCAACTGGCTGCAAGTGTGATTTAGTTATTGCGAACACCTGTTAGGTGCCACAGGTAAGTTACAGGTGCTGTTAATTACACAAATTAGAGAAGCATCACATGATTTTTCCAACAGTGCCGATACTTTTGTCCACCCTCTTTTTTATGTTTGGTGTGGAATTATATCCAATTTGGCTTTAGGACAATTCTTTTTGTGTTTTTTCATTTAAATCAAATTAAATGAAGATAATAATACCAAATAATTTGTGTTTGCAATCATTTTCAGGAAGAAACTGAGTATTATCTGACAGAATTGCAGGGGTGTCAATACTTTTGGCCACAACTGTATGTATATTTATATATATACTAGATGGAGGCCCGATGCTATCGCATTGGGAGGGCAGTAATGTCACAATGTGGGCATGCCTTGCAGCATTGAAAATCTCTCCACCATGTGCTCACCCACATATCCACTCTCTCTTTCCCCATGTGCTGACTTCTCCCATCTGTGCTCTCTTTGATCTGTTTACCCCATGTGCTATCCCCCTTGTCATGTTTCTGCGGTAACTTGGATAGCCGTCCTTTTCTTTGATGGTATGTTCTTGGTATTTTTTTATGTTGGTGTTGATATTTGCTTTTTAAAGGGGTTTTCCCACGAGCGAAAGTTCATTTTAAAAATTGTCTGTGTCTGACCGTGTACAGAACATACCACAGCTCCTGGGCAGGGGAGGAAGCAAAAGACAATACTGACATTACAGCAGGAGATTGCAGAGGTAAAATATTGTTTAAAAACAGTCAGTGAAATATTTTACCTCACAAAATGAATCCTCTGTGATCCCCTTCTTTAATGTCAGTATTGTCTTTGCTTCCTCCCCTGCCCAGAAGATGTGGTATGCTCCACATACAGTCAGACACAGGCAATTTTTAAAATGAAGTTTCGTTCATGGGAAAACCCCTTTAATGTGACGGGCTTCCTCTGCCTGTAGACATGCTGCACATCTGCCGCCGGGATCAACCGAATGATTCACTGCGCCTGCGTGGAATTCGCCAGACCGCCATCATCTTTGTGCAGACAGATAGCGGCGGTCACATTAAAACTGCACATGCGCTCCTCCTGTACAAAAATGGCGGTGGTCAGTGAATCATTTGGCTGAGTCCAGCGGCGGCATGTTCGTGATGGTGTTCCATTGGTGGCACTGCGCAAGGAGGCTGCGTACGTCGTATACTGTGTGTGTGTGTTGTGTACAGCATATGCAGTGTATGTTTGTGTGTGTGGTGCATATATAGTGTGTGTGTGTGTGTGGTGTGACGGTGTTCCGCTGGTGGTACCGCGCAAAAGACTGGTACCACCAGCTATTTCCATATTGGAACACCCATCACTTGGGTGTCCCAATATGGCGGACGGTGAACTTTTGCCACTTGGAATTTTAGGATCCGGAGACATCTCGATGGAACAAGATGTGAAGACATATATACTGTATATAACATACAGTATATATATATATATATAAACAATATATAGTTGATGGCAGAAGTTTACATGTACTATATAAAGAGACACATGCATGTTCTTAACAATATCTGACATGAAATCAAAATAAACCTTTTGCGTTTTAGGTCAATTAGGATTACCATAATTATTATTTGTCAAATGCCAGAATAATGAGAGAGAGAATGTTCTAAGGCATTTTTATTACTTACTGCAAAGTCAAAAGTTTATATACATTTCAATAGTATTTGGTACAATTGCCCTTAAACTGAATAACTTGGGTCAATCGTTTGGCATATCTTTCCACAAGCTTCTCACAATAGTTGTTTGGAATTTGGGTTCCTCCTGACAAAACTGGTGTAACTGATTCAGATTTGTAGGCTGCGAACCAAATGCCATGAACTTAAAAAAACATTTCATTATTAGGATAATATCCTAGGACATTATTATTACGAAAACTTGAAAGCACCTTCCAAGCTTCATGCAAAAGAGTGAAGAGTAGAGTTGAGCGACTTTTGGTTTTTTAGGGTCGCGTTTCGTTTCGTGAAACCCGACTTTTCCAAAAGTCGGGTCGAGCAAGATCGTCCGATTATAGGGAAAAGTCGGGGTCGTCCCGAAACACGAAACCCAATGTAAGTCAATGGGGAATAAAAGTCGGCAGTGAGAGGAGGACAGGAAACACACCTACAGTGCCCATTTGAATGCCAAAAGCATCAATTCTTCTTACTTAAGCTTGTCAACCTTAATTAACTTCATAATACAAGTTACGCACTGAAAAATGGGGGTTATTTGGCTACACGACCAGCTCTACCCTCGCCTACTGTATTATCACCCATCCCTTGAAGATTGTGAGCCCTCGCGGGCAGGGTCCTCTCTCCTCCTGTACCAGTTATGACTTGTATTGTTTAAGATTATTGTACTTGTTTTTATGTATACCCCCCTCACATGTAAAGCGCCATGGAATAAATGGCGCTATAACAATAAATAATAATAATAATAATAATAATACAGTTGTGGGGGGGGAGGGCTGGCTCCAGGTTTTCATGTGCCCTGGGCGAAAGAGCGCCCCTTTAACACATACCACAACTCATCATGCTCCGATACGGCAGAGAAATAGCGGTATAGTACAATGAAAAATACTTCACTTTTTACATCTCATGACGAGGCCCATCTATTTCTCCATACAGAATCATTGGTCCCATATAATGTTTGAAACAGTATATGATGAGCTCCACATAATGCTACAGTATATGTTGGTCCCCATGGATGAAGCTCCACTGTCTTATGGGCCCAAATAATGCTCCAAACATAATGGGCCCCATTTCTAATGCTCTAGTGTATAATGGGCCCTGTAAATGCTGCTCCAGTGTCTGATGTCCACCTTTGGAATGTTCCAGTGTATGGTGGGCCCCATCTATCATTCTCCAGAGTATAGTGCTCCCCAAAAATTGCTGTCCCAACATTGAAAACAATGAAATAAGTCTCCTCGCTATGGAATCCATGTACTAGTCTGGACTCCTCGTCGTCCCCATCTTCCATCTCACTGCACAGTATTTCAACCTTGCAAGTGCTGTGATCCTGAGCAAGCAGGGGGGGCCCACTCGTTGGCGACAGCACTGGCACAGGGCCCCTGATAGTACGGTGGTGTGTCTGACGGCGGGTGGGCCGAACCTGCACTTTCATCTGCAGCTTCCTCTTTGTCACCGTGTAAGATGGAACTGTGTATGGGAAGGGTAACCTGAGTTTCATCAGGGTCAGATTCAGGCCATGTAGCGTGCGAGGGGAATGTAGTGGTCTGGGTCAATGTACCAGCAGATTCATCGACCAGTGGCTGAGCATCAGTGCACTTGTGTCGCCCCCAGGAGTACGATCGCCATAGTGGCATTACCTTCCTCCTAGGGAGTGTGATGTCATGCTTGGGAGCAACGAACGATCTCTCTAGCAGGTTAACTGATTGGGCGGCGTTATTCCCACGAGTCATGACCCTCCAAACAGCGTTCATGAAGGCAAAGTGTTTGTTTTACGTGGGCAGTATGGTTGCAAAGCTGAACCTTAAAGGAATGTCCAGAAGGGCACCACCAGGAGTGGAGCCTACGGTTAAATTAGACTCCACCTGGGAAACCTCAAACATGCCAGCTACAGAACAGATGCACACATTGCAAGCTTAATTCCATTAACGAACGAGACTCCGTCATGCCCCGCGGTCCGAGTCCGGCTTACTAGAGGGACACGTGAGGCTCTGGCACATGAGATTGGCCAATAACTTCTTGTGTGTATCTTCTTGTGTGTAAAATAACTGGGTCCGCAACTTATTTCTTGACCGCGGGCTTCTTGGCTTTCTTAGCCGGACTCTTGGCAGCTTTAGGTTTGGCCGCCTTTTTAGCCGGACTCTTCGTCGCCTTCTTAGGCTTGGGAGCAGCTTTCGACTTCTTGGGGCTCTTGGCCACTTTCTTGGCAGCTGCGGGCTTCTTGGCCTTTTTCGGGCTCTTCTTGGCCGTGGTCAGAGCCTTCTTGGGCTTCTTCGGAGATTTGGCAGCTTTCTTGGCAGCAGCGGGTTTCTTGGGCTTGGCTGCTGACTTCTTGGCCACTTTAGTCTCCTGCTTCTTGTTGAGTTTGAAGGACCCGGAGGCGCCGCTGCCCTTCACCTGGAGGAGGGCACCCTTGGTGACCAGAGACCTGACGGCCAGCTTCAGGCGGCTGTTGTTCTTCTCTACATCGTACCCTCCGGCAGACAGCGCCTTCTTCAGGGCGGCCAGAGACACCCCACTGCGCTCCTTAGAGGCTGACATGGCTTTCACGATCAGCTCGGAGACGCCGGGACCGGAGGATTTCTTGCTGCTCCTGGCGGCGGATTTCTTTGGCTGCTTCTTGGATTTGGCAGCCGGTTCTGCGGGAGGGGGAGCGGCGGCTGGCGCGGTCTCTGCCATCCTGTGCTACGGAGCCAAAACACAAAAATCTCCCGATAGGAAGACATGGTCTGAGGAGGCAAAATTGCAACTGCAAGCATGCTTTGAATGCACGGACTGGGAGGTATTCCAGGAAACATGCTCGGGTCTGGATGAATGGGTTGATGCAGTGTCCTCATATATCCGTTTTTGTGAAGACACGTTTATTCCATCCAAATCTGTCCACTTTCGGGGAAACAACAAGCCGTGGTTTACAAATAAAGTCAGGTTGATCCGTAAGAGAAAAGAGGAGGCTTATAAAGCAGGCGATATTACTGAATTCAAGAAACTTAGGAACTCGCTATCTAAAGAGATCAAGTTAGCCAAACACGAGTATGCAAAGATTCTGGAGGAAAGGTTCTCATCAAAAGATACTAGATCTGCATGGAGAGGATTAAGAGAGGTCACCAATTATAAAAGCCACCCCACTATAGTGAACCCCAGCAGAAGTCTGGCAGCAGAGTTAAATGAATTCTACTGCAGATTTGAGGCAAGCTCTACACACAGTGGCTATTCATCTCTAAGCTCCTCAGTCTGTTCATATAAAGATCATTCATTGTGCAACACCCAAGTAGTGATCTCCGAGGCAGAGGTGATACGCATCCTGAAGGGACTTAAGGTCAAAAAGGCACCTGGCCCTGATGGTGTATCTCCAATGTGTCTGAAAGTATGTGCTACCCAGCTTGCCCCTATACTGACAAATATATACAATGTGTCACTGAAAGAGTGCATTGTACCTCAGTGTTGGAAAAATTCCACAATTATCCCTGTCCCCAAGAAAGTGGGATCCTCTGAGTTGAACGACTATAGACCAGTAGCACTCACATCTGTAGCTATGAAAGTCTTCGAAAAAATTATGATGTCCCACCTGATAAAATTCATGCAGAAGCTATGGGACCCGCTTCAGTTTGCCTATAAGGAGAATCGTTCGGCAAACGACACTGTCAATCTGGCACTGAAGTACATTTTGGATCATACAGATGAACGGCACTCATATGTCCGGATTCTTTTCATGGACTTTAGCTCAGCGTTCAATACCATTGATCCGAATTTACTTCATAAGAAAATGGTAGCTCTTGGAGTCCCTCTCAACTTATGCTTGTGGATTTATAACTTCCTGACAGCCAGGATACAGAGTGTAAAAGTTGGACCATTCACTTCGGACACCTTGGTCACAAACATCGGGGCACCTCAGGGGTGTGTTTTGTCCCCGTTACTGTTTTCTCTCTATACGAATGATTGCATCTCTTCAGCAGACTCAGTAAAAATCTTGAAATTTGCCGATGATATGACACTGATTGGTCTCATCAGGGGAAATGCTGAAGACTTGTATCGGAGTGAGGTGGAAAGAATATGTGACTGGTGTAAAGCCAATAATCTTGTACTCAACACTAAAAAAACTGCTGAGATGGTTGTGGATTTTAGGAAAGATCAACATGAGATACTTCCAATCTACATCCATGACGAAGTGGTTCTTAGGGTCACAGAGACCAAATTCCTTGGTGTTATCATCTCTCATGATCTTAAATGGGGGAAAAACGTGGATGCTGTTATAAGAAAAGCACAACAGAGGATGTTCTTCCTGCGTCAGCTGAAAAGATATGGTTTGTCTAAGAATCTGCTGATCTTATTCTTTAATGCTGTCATCAGATCTGTGATTTGTTCCTCTCTGATAGTCTGGTATGGGGGAGCCACTGCGCATGACAAACTCCGCTTACAAAGGACTTTCAGAACAGCAGAGAGAATTATAGGCTCCCCCCTGCCTAAAATCCAGGATCTTTATGATAAGAGTATTCGATCCCACGCATTGAAAATTTCATCCGATCCCTCTCTCCCGGGACACTCCTCATTCCAACTACTCCCTTCAGGACGTCGCTTCAGAGTCCCCAAATGCAGTACCAACCGCCATATGAACAGCTTCTATCCACTCTCTGTTCAACAATTAAATCGTCATGTGTAGACTATATACTGTATCTGTCTTGTTAGATGTTACTTGTTGTATCTGTTGTAATATATTATGTTGCCTCTTTGCCACAAAGAATTCCTTGTATATATGTAATATGTACTTGGCGATAATAATAAATTTGATTGATTTGATAACTGGTGTGTCATGCCCTTACATGTCCGTGGCTGCATGTGCGCTACACTGAAAAGGCCAGCGTTTGTCGCTTACAGGTGCAGATAACCCGCTGAACAACGTTAGTGATGGGGATCACTGATTACTAGAGTTGAGCGACTTTTGCTTTTTTAGGGTCGCGTTTCGTTTCGTGAAACCCGACTTTTCCAAAAGTCGGGTCGAGCAAGATCGTCCGATTATAGGGAAAAGTCGGGGTCGTCCCGAAACACGAAACCCAATGTAAGTCAATGGGGAATAAAAGTCGGCAGTGAGAGGAGGACAGGAAACACACCTACAGTGCCCATTTGAATGCCAAAAGCATCAATTCTTCTTACTTAAGCTTGTCAACCTTAATTAACTTCATAATACAAGTTACGCACCGAAAAATGGGGGTTATTTGGCTAAATTTGTGGGGGGGAGGGCTGGCTGCAGGTTTTCATGTGCCCTGGGCGAAAGAGCGCCCCTTTAACACATACCACAACTCATCATGCTCCGATACGGCAGAGAAATAGCGGTATAGTACAATGAAAAATACCTCACTTTTTACATCTCATGACGAGGCCCATCTATTTCTCCATACAAAATCATTGGTCCCATATAATGTTTGAAACAGTATATGATGAGCTCCACATAATGCTACAGTATATGTTGGTCCCCGTGGATGAAGCTCCACTGTCTTATGGGCCCAAATAATGCTCCAAACATAATGGGCCCCATTTCTAATGCTCTAGTGTATAATGGGCCCTGTAAATGCTGCTCCAGTGTCTGATGTCCACCTTTGGAATGTTCCAGTGTATGGTGGGCCCCATCTATCATTCTCCAGAGTATAGTGCTCCCCAAAAATTGCTGTCCCAACATTGAAAACAATCAAATAAGTCTCCTCGCTAGGGAATCCCTGTACTTGTCTGGACAGGTGCTGTAGCTTGCTTAACAGCTCGCCAGCCGTTCTAACGCCCAGTATGGATTGCACGTGATTGCACAAAGGTTAGAAAGGGTACCGTATCCCTGGATAACATGTATGGATAGCGTACACATTCAAAATATATGTCTATACAGCATGAGGCAGGCTCAGACGGTGTTAGGCCCAGTATGGATTGCACGTCATTGCACAAAGGTTAGAAAGGGTACCGTATCCCCGGATAACATGTATGGATAGCGTACACATTCAAAATATATGTCTATACAGCATGAGGCAGGCTCAGACGGTGTTAGGCCCAGTATGGATTGCACGTCATTGCACAAAGGTTAGAAGGGGTACCGTATCCCCGGATAACATGTATGGATAGCGTACACATTCAAAATATATGTCTATACAGCATGAGGCAGGCTCAGACGGTGTTAGGCCCAGTATGGATTGCACGTCATTGCACAAAGGTTAGAAAGGGTACCGTATCCCCGGATAACATGTATGGATAGCGTACACATTCAAAATATATGTCTATACAGCATGAGGCAGGCTCAGACGGTGTTAGGCCCAGTATGGATTGCACGTCATTGCACAAAGGTTAGAAAGGGTACCGTATCCCCGGATAACATGTATGGATAGCGTACACATTCAAAATATATGTCTATACAGCATGAGGCAGGCTCAGACGGTGTTAGGCCCAGTATGGATTGCACGTCATTGCACAAAGGTTAGAAAGGGTACCGTATCCCTGGATAACATGTATGGATAGCGTACACATTCAAAATATATGTCTATACAGCATGAGGCAGGCTCAGACGGTGTTAGGCCCAGTATGGATTGCACGTCATTGCACAAATGTTAGAAAGGGTACCGTATCCCTGGATAACATGTATGGATAGCGTACACATTCAAAATATATGTCTATACAGCATGAGGCAGGCTCAGACGGTGTTAGGCCCAGTATGGATTGCACGTCATTGCACAAAGGTTAGAAGGGGTACCGTATCCCCGGATAACATGTATGGAGAGCGTACACATTCAAAATATATGTCTATACAGCATGAGGCAGGCTCAGACGGTGTTAGGCCCAGTATGGATTGCACGTCATTGCACAAAGGTTAGAAGGGATACCGTATCCCCGGATAACATGTATGGATAGCGTACACATTCAAAATATATGTCTATACAGCATGAGGCAGGCTCAGACGGTGTTAGGCCCAGTATGGATTGCACGTCATTGCACAAAGGTTAGAAGGGGTACCGTATCCCTGGATAACATGTATGGATAGCGTACACATTCAAAATATATGTCTATACAGCATGAGGCAGGCTCAGACGGTGTTAGGCCCAGTATGGATTGCACGTCATTGCACAAAGGTTAGAAGGGGTACCCTATCCCCGGATAATATGTATGGATAGCGTACACATTCAAAATATATGTCTATACAGCATGAGGCAGGCTCAGACGATGTTAGGCCCAGTATGGATTGCACGTCATTGCACAAAGGTTAGAAAGGGTACCGTATCCCTGGATAACATGTATGGATAGCGTACACATTCAAAATATATGTCTATACAGCATGAGGCAGGCTCAGACGGTGTTAGGCCCAGTATGGATTGCACGTCATTGCACAAAGGTTAGAAAGGGTACCGTATCCCCGGATAACATGTATGGATAGCGTACACATTCAAAATATATGTCTATACAGCATGAGGCAGGCTCAGACGGTGTTAGGCCCAGTATGGATTGCACGTCATTGCACAAAGGTTAGAAAGGGTACCGTATCCCCGGATAACATGTATGGATAGCGTACACATTCAAAATATATGTCTATACAGCATGAGGCAGGCTCAGACGGTGTTAGGCCCAGTATGGATTGCACATCATTGCACAAAGGTTAGAAAGGGTACCGTATCCCCGGATAACATGTATGGATAGCGTACACATTCAAAATATATGTCTATACAGCATGAGGCAGGCTCAGACGGTGTTAGGCCCAGTATGGATTGCACGTCATTGCACAAAGGTTAGAAAGGGTACCGTATCCCTGGATAACATGTATGGATAGCGTACACATTCAAAATATATGTCTATACAGCATGAGGCAGGCTCAGACGGTGTTAGGCCCAGTATGGATTGCACGTCATTGCACAAAGGTTAGAAGGGGTACCGTATCCACGGATAACATGTATGGATAGCGTACACATTCAAAATATATGTCTATACAGCATGAGGCAGGCTCAGACGGTGTTAGGCCCAGTATGGATTGCACGCCATTGCACAAAGGTTAGAAGGGGTACCGTATCCCCGGATAACATGTATGGATAGCGTACACATTCAAAATATATGTCTATACAGCATGAGGCAGGCTCAGACGGTGTTAGGCCCAGTATGGATTGCACGTCATTGCACAAAGGTTAGAAAGGGTACCGTATCCCTGGATAACATGTATGGATAGCGTACACATTCAAAATATATGTCTATACAGCATGAGGCAGGCTCAGACGGTGTTAGGCCCAGTATGGATTGCACGTCATTGCACAAAGGTTAGAAGGGGTACCGTATCCCCGGATAACATGTATGGAGAGAGTACACATTCAAAATATATGTCTATACAGCATGAGGCAGGCTCAGACGGTGTTAGGCCCAGTATGGATTGCACGTCATTGCACAAAGGTTAGAAGGGATACCGTATCCCCGGATAACATGTATGGATAGCGTACACATTCAAAATATATGTCTATACAGCATGAGGCAGGCTCAGACGGTGTTAGGCCCAGTATGGATTGCACGTCATTGCACAAAGGTTAGAAGGGGTACCGTATCCCCGGATAACATGTATGGATAGCGTACACATTCAAAATATATGTCTATACAGCATGAGGCAGGCTCAGACGGTGTTAGGCCCAGTATGGATTGCACGTCATTGCACAAAGGTTAGAAGGGGTACCGTATCCCCGGATAATATGTATGGATAGCGTACACATTCAAAATATATGTCTATACAGCATGAGGCAGGCTCAGACGATGTTAGGCCCAGTATGGATTGCACGTCATTGCACAAAGGTTAGAAAGGGTACCGTATCCCTGGATAACATGTATGGATAGCGTACACATTCAAAATATATGTCTATACAGCATGAGGCAGGCTCAGACGGTGTTAGGCCCAGTATGGATTGCACGTCATTGCACAAAGGTTAGAAAGGGTACCGTATCCCCGGATAACATGTATGGATAGCGTACACATTCAAAATATATGTCTTTACAGCATGAGGCAGGCTCAGACGGTGTTAGGCCCAGTATGGATTGCACGTCATTGCACAAAGGTTAGAAGGGGTACCGTATCCCCGGATAACATGTATGGATAGCGTACACATTCAAAATATATGTCTATACAGCATGAGGAAGGCTCAGACGGTGTTAGGCCCAGTATGGATTGCACATCATTGCACAAAGGTTAGAAAGGGTACCGTATCCCTGGATAACATGTATGGATAGCGTACACATTCAAAATATATGTCTATACAGCATGAGGCAGGCTCAGACGGTGTTAGGCCCAGTATGGATTGCACGTCATTGCACAAAGGTTAGAAGGGGTACCGTATCCCCGGATAACATGTATGGATAGCGTACACATTCAAAATATATGTCTATACAGCATGAGGCAGGCTCAGACGGTGTTAGGCCCAGTATGGATTGCACATCATTGCACAAAGGTTAGAAAGGGTACCGTATCCCTGGATAACATGTATGGATAGCGTACACATTCAAAATATATGTCTATACAGCATGAGGCAGGCTCAGACGGTGTTAGGCCCAGTATGGATTGCACGTCATTGCACAAAGGTTAGAAGGGGTACCGTATCCCCGGATAACATGTATGGATAGCGTACACATTCAAAATATATGTCTATACAGCATGAGGCAGGCTCAGACGGTGTTAGGCCCAGTATGGATTGCACGTCATTGCACAAAGGTTAGAAGGGGTACCGTATCCCCGGATAACATGTATGGATAGCGTACACATTCAAAATATATGTCTATACAGCATGAGGCAGGCTCAGACGGTGTTAGGCCCAGTATAGATTGCACGTCATTGCACAAAGGTTAGAAGGGGTACCGTATCCCCGGATAACATGTATGGATAGCGTACACATTCAAAATATATGTCTATACAGCATGAGGTAGGCTCAGACGGTGTTAGGCCCAGTATGGATTGCACGTCATTGCACAAAGTTTAGAAAGGGTACCGTATCCCTGGATAACATGTATGGATAGCGTACACATTCAAAATATATGTCTATACAGCATGAGGCAGGCTCAGATGGTGTTAGGCCCAGTATGGATTGCACGTCATTGCACAAAGGTTAGAAAGGGTTCCGTATCCCCGGATAACATGTATGGATAGCGTACACATTCAAAATATATGTCTATACAGCATGAGGCAGGCTCAGGCGGTGTTAGGCCCAGTATGGATTGCACGTCATTGCACAAAGGTTAGAAGGGGTACCGTATCCCCGGATAACATGTATGGATAGCGTACACATTCAAAATATATGTCTATACAGCATGAGGCAGGCTCAGACGGTGTTATGCCCAGTATGGATTGCACGTCATTGCACAAAGGTTAGAAGGGGTACCGTATCCCCGGATAACATGTATGGATAGCGTACACATTCAAAATATATGTCTATACAGCATGAGGCAGGCTCAGACGGTGTTAGGCCCAGTATGGATTGCACGTCATTGCACAAAGGTTAGAAAGGGTACCGTATCCCTGGATAACATGTATGGATAGCGTACACATTCAAAATATATGTCTATAAAGCATGAGGCAGGCTCAGACGGTGTTAGGCCCAGTATGGATTGCACGTCATTGCACAAAGGTTAGAAGGGGTACCGTAACCCCGGATAACATGTATGGATAGCGTACACATTCAAAATATATGTCTATACATCAGGAGGCAGGCTCAGACGGTGTCAGGCACAGTATGGATTTGACGGCCCAGATTACACAGCGGAGGAGCAGGGAGAGGTAAAGATTGCAAATGCTGGGGCCCTGGCCAAGCAATGGGGGCCCACTCGTGGGCGTCGGTACTGGCACTGGCCCCTCATAGTACAGCGGTGTGTCTGACGGCGGGTGTGCACCACCACCGTCAGAGACACTTGATTGCACTATGAGGGACCCTGTGCCAGTGCCCGCTCCCAAGAGTCGGCCTACCCACCTGTCCAGGGCAACGGCACTCGCACGGTGTCGTGCGCTAGGTGGTGACCCCGGCCATGGGGGGAGGCAGCACAGTTAGGGAGTTTTAGAAAGTGGCATATGTTGATGTTGGACATTCAACTGATGCAAAAGGCGAAATAGGTGAAGTACCAGGAAGAGGTGGACCAAAGCAAGCCATTTTTCTGTCACCCTATGTGTCATCAGGGGAAGGTGGGACAAAATCCTTGGAAACCCATGCGTGGTTCATTTTAATGAAGGTTAGATCATCCACATTTTGGGTTAACAGACGAGTCCTTTTTTCTGTCAGGATTGATCCAGCTGCACTGAAGACTCTTTCCGATAGCACACTTGCAGCTGGGCAAGCGAGCTCCTGTAAGGCATATTGGGCCAATTCAGGCCAGGTGTCCAGTTTAGCGGCCCAATAGTCAAAGGGGAATGACCTGTGTGGGAGAACATCGATATGGGAGGAAAAGTAGTTTGTAACCATAGTTGACAACTGCTGTCTCCTGTCACTTTCCATCGATGCAGTATTACCAGTTGTGTGAGCGGTATTTGAAAAATCAGTCCACAACATTGTCATGAAACCCCTGTCTCCAACGCCACTTCTGCTGTGTGCACCACGAACACCTCTGCCAAGCTGCCCCTGGCCCGTACGGCTCGTGTGAGAACCATCACCGCTGCTGTGTGCTGGGAATGCCTCAAGCAACCGATTTACCAGAGTTGCTTGTTTATTAGCCAATATTAGGTCAATGTTCTCCTGTGGCATGATGTTTTGTAATTTGCCTTTATAGCGTGGATCCAGGATGCTGGCCAACCAGTAGTCGTCATCGTTCATCATTTTTGCAATGCGGGGGTCCCTTTTTAGGATCCGCAAGGCATAATCTGACATGTGGGCCAATGTTCCCGGTGTCAATGATGCACTGCGAGTGCTGGGTGGAGGAGCACTTTCTGGCAAATCCACATCCCTCCAGTCACGCACAAACCCTGTACCAGACCTTGCCACGCCAACATTTTCACTTGCCCCACGAGATGCATCCTCCTCCCCTAAGTAATCATCCCCATCATCCTCCTCCTCCTCCTCCTCTTCTTCCTCCACCTCGTCCAGGAGAGGTCCCTGAGCAGACAATGGCTGAATGTCATCAAGGATTCCCTCCTCCTCTTCCTCCTCATCAACATTGGCTGCAGACGCCTGCTCCTTAAGGTGCGTCAAAGTTTGCATGAGCAGACGCATAAGTGGGATGCTCATGCTTAGGATGGCGTAGTCTGCGCTTACCAGCCATGTGCATTCCTCAAAACACTGAAGGACTTTACAAAGGTCTTTCAGCTTCGACCACTGCACGCCTGTCAACTCCATGTCTGCTCTCAAAGTGCCTGGCCGTGTATCCTCCCACAAATGCATTATGGCCTGCCTCTGCTCGCACAGCCGCTCCACCATGTGCAGGGTGGAGTTCCACCTTGTTGCAATGTCGATAATGAGGCGGTGGTTGGGAAGGTGGAGCAATCGCTGCAGCTTCTGCATACGAACGGAGTGTACAGGCGACCGGCGGATGTGCGCGCACAGTCTTCGCACCTTCTGGAGCAGGGCTGTTAACTCCGGATAATTTTTGAGGAAGCACTGCACCACCAGGTTCACGGTGTGATCCAAGCTAGGTATGTGGCTGAGTTTTGAAAGGGCTATGGCTGCCACAAAATTACGGCCGTTATCCCTAACTACCTTGCCTGCCTCAAGATGTACACTGCCCAGCCATGACTCAGTTTGTCGCTTCAAGTACTCGGCCAGCACCTCGGCGGTGTGTCTGTCGCCCAAACACATCATCTGCAACACAGCCTGCTGACGCTTTCCACTAGCTGCTCGATAGGGGGGACACATCGTGTGCAACAGTGGCAGCTGCAGATGGAGTGCTCGTACGACTGCGCTCTGTGGACGAGCTGTCGCTTCTGGAGGAGGAGGAGGAGGAGGAGGGTCGAACGCCTACAGCCAACTGTTTCCTAGACCGTGGGCTAGGCAGCACTGTCCCACCACCGCTGTCCCTGTGGACCCTGCATCCACCACATTAACCCAGTGCGCAGTGATGGACACGTAACGGCCCTGGCCATGCCGACTGGACCATGCATCAGTTGTGAGGTGCACCTTTCCGCTCACTGACTGCTTGAGTGCATGGACAATGCGGTCTTTCACATGATGGTGGAGGGCTGGGATGGCTTTGCGAGAGAAGAAGTGGCGACTGGGTAGGTCATAGCGTGGTACTGCATAGGCCATGAGTTCGCGGAAAGCTGTGCTTTCCACCAACCGAAAGGGCATCATCTCAAACGAGATTAGTTTGACAATGTGGGCGTTCAAACCCAGTGTACGCGGATGAGAGACTGAGTACTTTCTTGACCTACTCATAGTGTCTGGGAGGGTGAGCTGGACTTGAGAGCTGCATATGGTGGAAGTAGCGGTGGACAGGGCGGACTGAGAGAGGGTTGATGATGGTGATGGAGTTGGTGTTCTTTCTGATGGCCTAGAATCAGTCTTTCGTTGATATAACAGTGGGATTCCCTGACTGCTGTGGCCTTGCAACGACACCTCAACATTTGCTGCTGTGCTAACCGGTGTGCTTACAGTGGGGGAAACAATGTAGCGTTGCTGACTACCTTCGTTGTGATCAGTTGCACATGTGGCACTTGAGGTTTGGTGTTGTGTCCACGCTTGCAAGTGCATGCTGGTTAAATGTCTAAGCATGCAACTGGTATTCAAATTTTTCAGATTTTTCCCTCGGCTAAAGGTCTTTGCGCACTTCTTACAGATAACCTTCGCCTGATCATGAGGATTTTGTTCAAAAAACTGCCACACTGCACTCTTCCTACTTTGGCAGACATTTTGCGGCCTAGCACGCTGTGATCTTTTGACCCTCTGGACAAGCTGTCCAGCAACTCTTTTGATGTTTGGAACCTGTCTTTGGAGTGCTCCGGGCCTGCCAGATAACAGCTGTTGCGATGTCGATGTCTGCTGTGGATGCTCCTCATCTGAGCTATTGGAAGCAGCACCCTCTTCCCCCAATGGATGCCAATCTGGGTCAACAACTGGGTCATCCATCACCTCCTCTTCTATGTCATGTGCACCTTTCTCTGTGTCACCGTGTATGGTGGTATAGTGTGCGGGAAGGGGCACCTGAGTCTCATCAGGGTCAAAATCTGGCTCTGTACACTGCGAGGACAATGTAGTGCTCTGAGTGAATGTACCAGCAGAATCTTCCATCAGCGGCTGTGCATCAGTGCACTCCATGTCAGATTCATCTTGGCCTGGGTAATTCACCATTTGACTTGATAATCCAGGCATGGTATGTGAAAACAGCTCCATGGAGTAATCAGTAGTATGGCCTGCGTCATCCTTCAATCTTGGTTGGGGTGAAGGACACAAGGAAAGGTGTGGTTCATGAACATGAGCCTCCAATGACGACTCAGTGCTTTTACTTTTTACAACTGAAGAAGAGGAGGCGATAGAGCTGGAGGCTGAGTCAGCAATGTAAGACAAAACTTTTTCCTGATGCTCTGCCTTTAAAAGCGGTTTGCCAACTCCTAGAAAACTAAGCGTTCGAGGCCTTATGTAGACAGACGATGACGCAGGGTCAGCACCTCCTGCATTTGGTCCTATTTTGCTCTTGCCACTACCATCAGATCCACCACTAACACCATCATTACTAGCTGCCAACCCCCGCCCAATTCCACGGCCTCTTCCACCAGCCTTCCTCATTTTTGGTAGAAATGTAGACAAAATCCAACAAACTATATAGAAATGTAAAACAAGGTACAAGGTGTCTATAGGACAGGGGAGTTTTAGAATTTCTGCACACACTTGTGGACAGTGGACACTTTTGGATTGTGTGCGGCCCACTGATATCTGAGCGCTATGTGACACGCTCGATGGCACAGCTGCCTGTGACCAAAGTGACGAGAGGATAATGGAGATTTTGAATCTCTGCGTACACTTGTGGACAGTGGACACTTGTGGATTGTGTGCGGCCCACTGATATCTGAGCGCTATGTGACACGCTCGATGGCACAGCTGCCTGTGACCAAAGTGACGAGAGGATAATGGAGATTTTGAATCTCTGCGTACACTTTTGGACACTGGACACTTGTGGATTGTGTGCGGCCCACTGATATCTGAGCGCTATGTGACACGCTCGATGGCACAGCTGCCTGTGACCAAAGTGACGAGAGGATAATGGAGATTTTGAATCTCTGCGTACACTTGTGGACAGTGGACACTTGTGGAATGTGTGCGGCCCACTGATATCTGAGCGCTATGTGACACGCTCGATGGCACAGCTGCCTGTGACCAAAGTGACGAGAGGATAATGGAGATTTTGAATCTCTGCGTACACTTTTGGACACTGGACACTTGTGGATTGTGTGCGGCCCACTGATATCTGAGCGCTATGTGACACGCTCGATGGCACAGCTGCCTGTGACCAAAGTGACGAGAGGATAATGGAGATTTTGAATCTCTGCGTACACTTTTGGACACTGGACACTTGTGGATTGTGTGCGGCCCACTGATATCTGAGCGCTATGTGACACGCTCGATGGCACAGCTGCCTGTGACCAAAGTGACGAGAGGATAATGGAGATTTTGAATCTCTGCGTACACTTTTGGACACTGGACACTTGTGGATTGTGTGCGGCCCACTGATATCTGAGCGCTATGTGACACGCTCGATGGCACAGCTGCCTGTGACCAAAGTGACGAGAGGATAATGGAGATTTTGAATCTCTGCGTACACTTTTGGACACTGGACACTTGTGGATTGTGTGCGGCCCACTGATATCTGAGCGCTATGTGACACGCTCGATGGCACAGCTGCCTGTGACCAAAGTGACGAGAGGATAATGGAGATTTTGAATCTCTGCGTACACTTTTGGACACTGGACACTTGTGGATTGTGTGCGGCCCACTGATATCTGAGCGCTATGTGACACGCTCGATGGCACAGCTGCCTGTGACCAAAGTGACGAGAGGATAATGGAGATTTTGAATCTCTGCGTACACTTTTGGACACTGGACACTTGTGGATTGTGTGCGGCCCACTGATATCTGAGCGCTATGTGACAAGCTCGATGGCACAGCTGCCTGTGACCAAAGTGACGAGAGGATAATGGAGATTTTGAATCTCTGCGTACACTTTTGGACACTCAACACTTGTGGATTGTGTGCGGCCCACTGATATCTGAGCGCTATGTGACACGCTCGATGGCACAGCTGCCTGTGACCAAAGTGACGAGAGGATAATGGAGATTTTGAATCTCTGCGTACACTTTTGGACACTGGACACTTGTGGATTGTGTGCGGCCCACTGATATCTGAGCGCTATGTGACACGCTCGATGGCACAGCTGCCTGAGACCAAAGTGACGAGAGGATAAGGGAGATTGGATTGCTTTTAAAAAAGCAGTTTGCGGAGCAGTGGGTAAACAGCAATGCCAGCGTGTCAGGAAGCCTTAGAAGGCAGCCCAACAACCAACACCACTGATACACCACAATATAGCCTCCCCTTGCACTGCACACACAGTGACTTGTGTGTTGTGCAGGCCAAATCGCTAGCAGCAGAAGCAGTTTTTTTGTCTTCTTCCCTGCCTAACGCTCTCCCTACAGAATCAGCAGCAACCTCTCCCTATACTAAGATCGGCAGAAGTAAGATGGCGGTCGGCGTGCACGCCCTTTTATACCCCCTGTGACGCCCACCAAAGCAAGCCAATCACTTGCATGCCCTTCTGAAAGATGGTGGTGACCCCTGCCTATGTCATCACGTTGCCCACAGTGTCCGTGGATCCTGATTGGCTGAAAAAGAGCGCAAAACAAACTTTTGAAACGCGACTTTGGCGCGTAAGTCGCCGACCTCGTGGCCGACCTCATCCTAGGGTCGGGTTTCGTTTCATGAAACCCGACTTTGCCAAAAGTCGGCGACTTTTGAATTTTTTCGACCCGTTTCGCTCAACTCTACTGATTACAATTATTACCCGCGAACAATGATTTCCCAGTAAGTGCAGGTCAACTGTAGTTCCGGAATTAGGCCTAACCGTCATTCCTGAAAAAATGAAAAACTTACGTGTGCAAACCACAGGTGCTGTAGCTTGCTTAACAGCTCGCCAGCCGTTCTCACGCCCAGTATGGATTACAAGTGATTGCACAAAGGTGAGAAAGGGTACCGTATCCCCAGATAACATGTATGGATAGCGTACACATTCAAAATATATGTCTATACATCAGGAGGCAGGCTCAGACGGTGTTAGGCCCAGTATGGATTGCACGTGATTGCACAAAGGTTAGAAAGGGTACCGTATCCCCGGATAACATGTATGGATAGCGTACACATTCAAAATATATGTCTATACATCAGGAGGCAGGCTCAGACGGTGTTAGGCCCAGTATGGATTGCACGTGATTGCACAAAGGTTAGAAAGGGTACCGTATCCCCGGATAACATGTATGGATAGCGTACACATTCAAAATATATGTTTATACATCAGGAGGCAGGCTCAGACGGTGTTAGGCCCAGTATGGATTGCACGTGATTGCACAAAGGTTAGAAAGGGTACCGTATCCCCAGATAACATGTATGGATAGCGTACACATTCAAAATATATGTCTCAGGAGGCAGGCTCAGACGGTGTTAGGCCCAGTATGGATTGCACGTGATTGCACAAAGGTTAGAAAGGGTACCGTTTCCCCGGATAACATGTATGGATAGCGTACTCATTCAAAATATATGTCTCAGGAGGCAGGCTCAGACGGTGTTAGGCCCAGTATGGATTGCACGTGATTGCACAAAGGTTAGAAAGGGTACCGTATCCCCGGATAACATGTATGGATAGCGTACACATTCAAAATATATGTCTATACATCAGGAGGCAGGCTCAGACGGTGTTAGGCCCAGTATGGATTGCACGTGATTGCACAAAAGTTAGAAAGGGTACCGTATCCCCAGATAACATGTATGGATAGCGTACACATTCAAAATATATGTCTCAGGAGGCAGGCTCAGACGGTGTTAGGCCCAGTATGGATTGCACGTGATTGCACAAAGGTTAGAAAGGGTACCGTTTCACCGGATAACATGTATGGATAGCGTACTCATTCAAAATATATGTCTCAGGAGGCAGGCTCAGACGGTGTTAGGCCCAGTATGGATTGCACGTGATTGCACAAAGGTTAGAAAGGGTACCGTATCCCCGGATAACATGTATGGATAGCGTACACATTCAAAATATATGTCTATACATCAGGAGGCAGGCTCAGACGGTGTTAGGCCCAGTATGGATTGCACGTGATTGCACAAAGGTTAGAAAGGGTACCGTATCCCCAGATAACATGTATGGATAGCGTACACATTCAAAATATATGTCTCAGGAGGCAGGCTCAGACGGTGTTAGGCCCAGTATGGATTGCACGTGATTGCACAAAAGTTAGAAAGGGTACCGTATCCCCAGATAACATGTATGGATAGCGTACACATTCAAAATATATGTCTCAGGAGGCAGGCTCAGACGGTGTTAGGCCCAGTATGGATTGCACGTGATTGCACAAAGGTTAGAAAGGGTACCGTTTCACCGGATAACATGTATGGATAGCGTACACATTCAAAATATATGTCTCAGGAGGTAGGCTCAGACGGTGTTAGGCCCAGTATGGATTGCACGTGATTGCACAAAGGTTAGAAAGGGTACCGTTTCCCCGGATAACATGTATGGATAGCGTACACATTCAAAATATATGTCTCAGGAGGCAGGCTCAGACGGTGTTAGGCCCAGTATGGATTGCACGTGATTGCACAAAGGTTAGAAAGGGTACCGTTTCCCCGGATAACATGTATTGATAGCGTACACATTCAAAATATATTTCTCAGGAGGCAGGCTCAGACGGTGTTAGGCCCAGTATGGATTGCACGTGATTGCACAAAGGTTAGAAAGGGTACCGTATCCCCGGATAACATGTATGGATAGCGTACACATTCAAAATATATGTCTATACATCAGGAGGCAGGCTCAGACGGTGTTAGGCCCAGTATGGATTGCACGTGATTGCACAAAGGTTAGAAAGGGTACCGTATCCCCGGATAACATGTATGGATAGCGTACACATTAGAGTTGAGCGATACCGTCCGATACTTCAAAGTATCGGATCGGAATGGATCGGCCGATCTTAAAAAAAAGTATCGGTATCGCCGATTCCGATACCGGAAGTCCCATTCAAGTCTATGGGACTTCCGGTATCGGAATAAGAAAAATCCTGTTTTTCCCTTGTACAGCCTCTCTGTGGTCTGTACGGGCCTTTCGGGGGGCTGTGCCAGCCTGCCGGGGGGTCTGTGCAGGCTCCGGTGGTCTGTGCCGGCCTGCCGGGGGGCTGTGCCGGCCTGCCGGGGGGGCTGTGCAGGCTCCGGTGGGCTGTGCCGGCCTGCCGGGGGGCTGTGCCGGCCTGATGGGGGGCTGTGCAGGCTCCGGGGGTCTGTGCAGGCATCGTCCGATGGGACTACAAGTCCCATCGGGCGATGCCTGCTACCATGACAGTGATTGACACATTAGCCAATGATGGGACAGTAGTAGTCCCATCATCCGGTTAATGTGTTGAATGTAAAAAAAAAAAAAAAAAAAATTACATGCTACATACATACAACATGCATACTACATACATGCTACATTCATACTACATACTACATACATGCTACATTCATACTACATATATACTACATGCAACATACATACTACATACATACTACATGCAACATACATACTACATATATACTACATGCTTGCAACATGCATACTACATATATACTACATGCATGCTACATACATACTACATACATACTACATATATGCTACATACATACTACATGCTACATACATACTACATATATACTACATGCATGCTACATACATACTACATGCTACATACATACTACATATATACTACATGCATGCTACATACATACTACATACATACTACATACATACTCCATGCTACATACATACTACATATATACTACATGCATGCTACATACATACTGCATGCTACATGCATGCTACATACATACTACATACATGCTACATTCATACTACATATATACTACATGCAACATACATACTACATATATACTACATGCATGCAACATGCATACTACATATATACTACATGCATGCTACATACATACTGCATGCTACATGCATGCTACATACATACTACATACATGCTACATTCATACTACATACATACTACATGCAACATACATACTACATATATACTACATGCATGCAACATGCATACTACATATATACTACATGCATGCTACATACATACTGCATGCTACATGCATGCTACATACATACTACATACATGCTACATTCATACTACATACATACTACATGCAACATACATACTACATATATACTACATGCATGCAACATGCATACTACATATATACTACATGCATACTACATATATGCTACATACATACTACATATATACTACATGCATGCTACATACATACTACATACATAATACATATATGCTACATACATACTACATGCTACATACATACTACATATATACTACATGCATGCTACATACATACTACATGCTACATACATACTACATATATACTACATACATACCACATACATACTACATACATACTACATACATACTACATGATACATACATACTACATATATACTACATGCATGCTACATACATACTGCATGCTACATGCATGCTACATACATACTGCATACATACTACATGCTACATACATACCACATATATACTACATACATACTACATACAATACATTCATACAATACATACATAGACATACAGTACATATAACATAGAGTAACATACTTACCAATACTTGTCACATTGTTCCCCGAAGCCATTGTCTTTTACGGAATAAATATTAACATAACAAACCACAAAAATACTCACCCACGATCCGAAGCAGTCCACGAGTGTGTCCCACGACGATCTTGGGTAGAGAACTGCAGCATCAGCTGTTGCTGCCGTTCTCTACGGGCTGCAGGATTCCAATGACGGAAGGTAGGTATCCTTCCGCACTGTATTCCTCCGCCACTTAAAAAAAAAAAAGTCCCTAGTCTCACTTTATGCCATTGCTGTGTGGGAAATGTATGGATAACATGTATGGATAGCGTGCACATTCAAAATATATGTCTCAGGAGGCAGGCTCAGACGGTGTTAGGCCCAGTATGGATTGCACGTGATTGCACAAAGGTTAGAAAGGGTACCGTTTCCCCGGATAACATGTATGGATAGCATACACATTCAAAATATATGTCTCAGGAGGCAGGCTCAGACGGTGTTAGGCCCAGTATGGATTGCACGTGATTGCACAAAGGTTAGAAAGGGTACCGTATCCCCGGATAACATGTATGGATAGCGTACACATTCAAAATATATGTCTATACATCAGGAGGCAGGCTCAGACGGTGTTAGGCCCAGTATGGATTGCACGTGATTGCACAAAGGTTAGAAAGGGTACCGTTTCCCCGGATAACATGTATGGATAGCGTACACATTCAAAATATATGTCTCAGGAGGCAGGCTCAAACGGTGTTAGGCCCAGTATGGATTGCACGTGATTGCACAAAGGTTAGAAAGGGTACCGTATACGCGGATAACATGCATGGATAGCGTACACATTCAAAATATATGTCTATACATCAGGAGGCAGGCTCAGACGGTGTCAGGCACAGTATGGATTTGACGGCCCAGATTACACAGCGGAGGAGCAGGGAGAGGTAGAGATTGCAAATGCTGGGGCCCTGCCCAAGCAAGGGGGGCCCACTCGTGGGCGTCGGTACTGGCACTGGGCCCCTCATAGTACAGCGGTGTGTCTGACGGCGGGTGTGCACCACCACCGTCAGAGACACTTGATTGCACTATGAGGGACCCTGTGCCAGTGCCCGCGCCCAAGAGTCGGCCTACCCACCTGTCCAGGGCAACGGCACTCGCACGGTGTCATGCGCTAGGTGGTGACCTCGGCCATGGGGGGGAAGGCAGCACAGTTAGGGAGTTTTAGAAAGTGGCATATGTTGATGTTGGACATTCAGCTGATGCAAAAGGCGAAATAGGTGAAGTCCCAGGAAGAGGTGGACCAAAGCAAGCCATTTTTCTGTCACCCTATGTGTCATCAGGGGAAGGTGGGACAAAATCCTTGGAAAACCATGCATGGTTCATTTTAATGAAGGTTAGATCATCCACATTTTGGGTTGACAGACGGGTCCTTTTTTCTGTCAGGATTGATCCAGCTGCACTGAAGACTCTTTCCGATAGCACACTTGCAGCTGGGCAAGCGAGCTCCTGTAAGGCATATTGGGCCAATACAGGCCAGGTGTCCAGTTTAGCGGCCCAATAGTCAAAGGGGAATGACCTGTGTGGGAGAACATCGATATGGGAGGAAAAGTAGTTTGTAACCATAGTTGACAACTGCTGTCTCCTGTCACTTTCCATCGATGCTGTATTACCAGTTGTGTGAGCGGTACTTGAAAAATCAGTCCACAACATTGTCATGAAACCCCTGTCTCCAACGCCACTTCTGCTGTGTGCACCACGAACACCTCTGCCAAGCTGCCCCCGGCCTGTACGGCTCGTGTGAGAACCATCACCGCTGCTGTGTGCTGGGAATGCCTCAAGCAACCGATTTACCAGAGTTGCTTGTTTATTAGCCAATATTAGGTCACGGTTCTCCTGTGGCATGATATTTTGTAATTTGCCTTTATAGCGTGGATCCAGGATGCTGGCCAACCAGTAGTCGTCATCGTTCATCATTTTGGCTATGCGGGGGTCCCTTTTTAGGATCCGCAAGGCATAATCTGACATGTGGGCCAATGTTCCCGGTGTCAATGATGCACTGCGAGTGCTGGTTGGAGGAGCACTTTCTGGCAAATCCACATCCCTCCAGTCACGCACAAACCCTGTACCAGACCTTGCCACGCCAACATTTTCACTTGCCCCACGAGATGCATCCTCCTCCCCTAAGTAATCATCCCCATCATCCTCCTCCTCCTCCTCCTCTTCTTCCTCCACCTCGTCCAGGAGAGGTCCCTGAGCAGACAATGGCTGAATGTCATCAAGGATTCCCTCCTCCTCTTCCTCCTCATCAACATTGGCTGCAGACGCCTGCTCCTTAAGGTGCGTCAAAGTTTGCATGAGCAGACGCATAAGTGGGATGCTCATGCTTAGGATGGCGTCATCTGCGCTTACCAGCCGTGTGCATTCCTCAAAACACTGAAGGACTTTACAGAGGTCTTTCAGCTTCGACCACTGCACACCTGTCAACTCCATGTCTGCTCTCAAAGTGCCTGGCCGTGTATCCTCCCACAAATGCATTATGGCCTGCCTCTGCTCGCACAGCCGCTCCACCATGTGCAGGGTGGAGTTCCACCTTGTTGCAATGTCGATAATGAGGCAGTGGTTGGGAAGGTGGAGCAATCGCTGCAGCTTCTGCATACGAACGGAGTGTACAGGCGACCGGCGGATGTGCGCGCACAGTCTTCGCACCTTCTGGAGCAGGGCTGTTAACTCCGGATAATTTTTGAGGAAGCACTGCACCACCAGGTTCAAGGTGCCAAGCAAGGTATGTGGCTGAGTTTTGAAAGGGCTATGGCTGCCACAAAATTACGGCCGTTATCACTAACTACCTTGCCTGCCTCAAGATGTACACTGCCCAGCCATGACTCAGTTTGTCGCTGAAAGTACTCGGCCAGCACCTCGGCGGTATGTCTGTCGCCCAAACACATCATCTGCATCACAGCCTGCTGACGCTTTCCACTAGCTGCTCGATAGGGGGACACATTGTGTGCAACAGTGGCAGCTGCAGATGAAGTGCTCGTACGACTGCGCTCTGTGGACGAGCTTTCGCTTCTGGAGGAGGAGGAGGAGGAGGTTGGAACGCCTACAGCCAACTGTTTCCTATACCGTGGGCTAGGCCGCACTGTCCCACCACCGCTGTCCCCTGTGGACCCTGCATCCACCACATTAACCCAGTGCGCAGTGATGGACACGTAACGGCCCTGGCCATGCCGACTGGACCATGCATCAGTTGTGAGGTGCACCTTTCCGCTCACTGACTGCTTGAGTGCATGGACAATGCGGTCTTTCACATGATGGTGGAGGGCTGGGATGGCTTTGCGAGAGAAGAAGTGGCGACTGGGTAGGTCATAGCGTGGTACTGCATCGGCCATGAGTTCGCGGAAAGCTGTGCTTTCCACCAACCGAAAGGGCATCATCTCAAACGAGATTAGTTTGCAATGTGGGCGTTCAAACCCAGTGTACGCGGATGAGAGACTGAGTACTTTCTTGACCTACTCATAGTGTCTGGGAGGGTGAGCTGGACTTGAGAGCTGCATATGGTGGAAGTAGCGGTGGACAGGGCGGACTGAGAGAGGGTTGATGATGGTGATGGAGTTGGTGTTCTTTCTGATGGCCTAGAATCAGTCTTTCATTGATATAACAGTGGGATTCCCTGACTGCTGTGGCCTTGCAACGACACCTCAACATTTGCTGCTGTGCTAACCGGTGGGCTTACAGTGGGGGAAACAATGTAGCGTTGCTGACTACCTTCGTTGTGATCAGTTGCACATGTGGCACTTGAGGTTTGGTGTTGTGTCCACGCTTGCAAGTGCATGCTGGTTAAATGTCTAAGCATGCAACTGGTATTCAAATTTTTCAGATTTTTCCCTCGGCTAAAGGTCTTTGCGCACTTCTTACAGATAACCTTGGCCTGATCATGAGGATTTTGTTCAAAAAAGTGCCACACTGCACTCTTCCTACTTTGGCAGACATTTTGCGGCCTAGCACGCTGTGATCTTTTGACCCTCTGGACAAGCTGTCCAGCAACTCTTTTGATGTTTGGAACCTGTCTTTGGAGTTCTCCGGGCCTGCCAGATAACAGCTGTTGTGATGTCGATGTCTGCTGTGGATGCTCCTCATCTGAGCTATTGGAAGCAGCACCCTCTTCCCCCAATGGATGCCAATCTGGGTCAACAACTGGGTCATCCATCACCTCCTCATCTATGTCATGTGCACCTTCCTCTGTGTCACCGTGTATGGTGGTATAGTGTGCGGGAAGGGGCACCTGAGTCTCATCAGGGTCAGAATCTGGCTCTGTACACTGTGAGGACAATGTAGTGCTCTGAGTGAATGTACCAGCAGAATCATCCATCAGCGGCTGTGCATCAGTGCACTCCATGTCAGATTCATCTTGGCCTGGGTAATTCACCATTTGACTTGATAATCCAGGCATGGTATGTGAAAACAGCTCCATGGAGTAATCAGTAGTATGTCCTGCGTCATCCTTCAATCTTGGTTGGGGTGAAGGACACAAGGAAAGGTGTGGTTCATGAACATGAGCCTCCAATGACGACTCAGTGCTTTTACTTTTTACAACTGAAGAAGAGGAGGCGATAGAGCTGGAGGCTGAGTCAGCAATGTAAGACAAAACTTTTTCCTGATGCCCTGGCTTTAAAAGCGGTTTGCCAACTCCTAGAAAACTAAGCGTTCGAGGCCTTATGTAGCCAGACGATGACGCAGGCTCAACACCTCCTGCATTCGGTCCTATTTTGCTCTTGCCACTACCATCAGATCCACCACCAACACCATCATTACCAGCTGCCAACCCCCGCCCAATTCCACGGCCTCTTCCACCAGCCTTCCTCATTTTTGGTAGAAATGTAGACAAAATCCAACAAACTATATAGTATGTAAAACAAAGTACAAGGTGTCTATAGGACAGGGGAGATTTTGAATTTCTGCACACACTTTTGGACACTGGACATTTTTGGATTGTGTGAGGCCCAATGAATATCTGAGCGCTATGTGACAGGCTCGATGGCACAGCTGTGACAAAAGTGACTAGAGGATAAGGGAGATTTTGAATCTCTGCACACACTTTTGGACACTGTACACTTTTGGATTGTGTGAGGCCCAATGAATATCTGAGCGCTATGTGACAGGCTCGATGGCACAGCTGTGACAAAAGTGACTAGAGGATAAGGGAGATTTTGAATCTCTGCACACACTTTTGGACACTGGACACTGTTTGATTGTGTGAGGCCCAATGAATATCTGAGCGCTATGTGACAGGCTCGATGGCACAGCTGTGACAAAAGTGACTAGAGGATAAGGGAGATTTTGAATCTCTGCACACACTTTTGGACACTGGACACTTTTGGATTGTGTGAGGCCCACTGATATCTGATCGCTATGTGACAGGCTCCATGGCACAGCTGTGACCTAAGTGACTAGAGGATAAGGGAGATTTTGAATCTCTGCACACACTTTTGGACACTGGACACTTTTGGATTGTGTGAGGCCCAATGAATATCTGAGCGCTATGTGACAGGCTCGATGGCACAGCTGTGACAAAAGTGACTAGAGGATAAGGGAGATTTTGAATCTCTGCACACACTTTTGGACACTGGACACTTTTGGATTGTGTGAGGCCCAATGAATATCTGAGCGCTATGTGACAGGCTCGATGGCACAGCTGTGACAAAAGTGACTAGAGGATAAGTGAGATTTTGAATCTCTGCACACACTTTTGGACACTGGACACTTTTGGATTGTGTGAGGCCCACTGTTATCTGAGCGCTATGTGACAGGCTCGATGGCACAGCTGTGACCTAAGTGACTATAGGATAAGGGAGATTTTGAATCTCTGCACACACTTTTGGACACTGGACACTTTTGGATTGTGTGAGGCCCAATGAATATCTGAGCGCTATGTGACAGGCTCGATGGCACAGCTGTGACAAAAGTGACTAGAGGATAAGGGAGATTTTGAATCTCTGCACACACTTTTGGACACTGGACACTTTTGGATTGTGTGAGGCCCAATGAATATCTGAGCGCTATGTGACAGGCTCGATGGCACAGCTGTGACAAAAGTGACTAGAGGATAAGTGAGATTTTGAATCTCTGCACACACTTTTGGACACTGGACACTTTTGGATTGTGTGAGGCCCACTGATATCTGAGCGCTATGTGACAGGCTCGATGGCACAGCTGTGACCTAAGTGACTAGAGGATAAGGGAGATTTTCAATCTCTGCACACACTTTTGGACACTGGACACTTTTGGATTGTGTGAGGCCCAATGAATATCTGAGCGCTATGTGACAGGCTCGATGGCACAGCTGTGACCTAAGTGACTAGAGGATAAGTGAGATTTTGAATCTCTGCACACACTTTTGGACACTGGACACTTTTGGATTGTGTGAGGCCCAATGAATATCTGAGCGCTATGTGACAGGCTCGATGGCACAGCTGTGACAAAAGTGACTAGAGGATAAGGGAGATTTTGAATCTCTGCACACACTTTTGGACACTGGACACTTTTGGATTGTGTGAGGCCCACTGATATCTGATCGCTATGTGACAGGCTCGATGGCACAGCTGTAACCTAAGTGACTAGAGGATAAGGGAGATTTTGAATCTCTGCACACACTTTTGGACACTGGACACTTTTGGATTGTGTGAGGCCCAATGAATATCTGAGCGCTATGTGACAGGCTCGATGGCACAACTGTGACCAAAGTGATTAGAGGATAAGGGAGATTTTGAATCTCTGCACACACTTTTGGACACTGGACACTTTTGGATTGTTTGAGGCCCACTGATATCTGAGCGCTATGTGACAGGCTCGATGGCACAGCTGTGACCTAAGTGACTAGAGGATAAGGGAGATTTTGAATCTCTGCACACACTTTTGGACACTGGACACTTTTGGATTGTGTGAGGCCCAATGAATATCTGAGCGCTATGTGACAGGCTCGATGGCACAGCTGTGACCTAAGTGACTAGAGGATAAGTGAGATTTTGAATCTCTGCACACACTTTTGGACACTGGACACTTTTGGATTGTGTGAGGCCCAATGAATATCTGAGCGCTATGTGACAGGCTCGATGGCACAGCTGTGACAAAAGTGACTAGAGGATAAGGGAGATTTTGAATCTCTGCACACACTTTTGGACACTGGACACTTTTGGATTGTGTGAGGCCCAATGAATATCTGAGCGCTATGTGACAGGCTTGATGGCACAGCTTTGACAAAAGTGACTAGAGGATAAGGGAGATTTTGAATCTCTGCACACACTTTTGGACACTGGACACTTTTGGATTGTGTGAGGCCCAATGAATATCTGAGCGCTATGTGACAGGCTCGATGGCACAGCTGTGACCAAAGTGACTAGAGGATAAGGGAGATTGGATTGCTTTTAAAAAAGCATTTTGCGGAGCAGTGGGTAAACAGCAATGCCAGCCTGTCAGGAAGCCTTAAAAGGCAGCCCAACAACCAACACCACTGATACACCACAATATAGCCTCCCCTTGCACTGCACACACATTGACTGGTGTGTTGTGCAGGCCAAATTGCTATCAGCAGCAGAAGCAGTTTTTTTTTCCTTCTCAGCAGGAAAAAAAAAAAAAAATTGGGATTGCTTTTAAAAAAGCAGTTTGAGGCCCAATGAATATCTGAGCGCTATGTGACAGGCTCGATGGCACAGCTGTGACCAAAGTGACTAGAGGATAAGGGAGATTGGATTGCTTTTAAAAAAGCAGTTTGTGGAGCAGTGGGTAAACAGCAATGCCTGCCTGTCAGGAAGCCTTAGAAGGCAGCCCAACAACCAACACGACTGATACACCACTATATAGCCTCCCCTTGCACTGCACACACAGTGACTGGTGTGTTGTGCAGGCCAAATCGCTAGCAGCAGAAGCAGTTTTTTTGTCTTCTTCCCTGCCTAACGCTCTCCCTACAGAATCAGCAGCAACCTCTCCCTATACTGAGATCGGCAGAAGTAAGATGGCGGTCGGCGTGCACACCCTTTTATACCCCCTGTGACGCCCACCAAAGCAAGCCAATCACTTGCATGCCCTTCTGAAAGATGGTGGTGACCCCTGCCTATGTCATCACGTTGCCCACAGTGTCCGTGGATCCTGATTGGCTGAAAAAGAGCGCAAAACAAACTTTTGAAACGCGACTTTGGCGCGTAAGTCGCCGACCTCGTGGCCGACCTCATCCTAGGGTCGGGTTTCGTTTCATGAAACCCGACTTTGCCAAAAGTCGTCGACTTTTGAAATTTTTCGACCCGTTTTGCTCAACTCTAGTGAAGAGGCATTTGTGCTATTTAGCATGATTGAGACCTTTATACAACATACACAGAGATATTCTATCAACCTCAATATTGTATGCAGTTCATAAAAAGTTAATGGATTTGCCCCTATTAGAGATGAGTGGATGAATCCGTAAATGATCCAGTTTGTTGAATTTCCTTAAACTTGTAGTTTCATGCAAATTCAAACATTTTGAAATTTGATTTGCGGTTTGCAAAAAAACCTTGCATGATACCATTTCCCACACTGCTGAAAAATCAGATAAAGGCTAACGCCATTCTGCTTTACTGTGCAGCCTTCCACATAATGCACTGCAGTTATGACATCTTATGGATTAGCATACATTCTATAGGGATGGTTAGTGTCATGATCCATGCTGGAACATGTCAGATAAGAGCACTGGTAACCTTTTTTTCCCTCTCTCTAAGCTTTGTGCTTAGAGATAGTTTTGTCCTCGGTGGCCAGTATGGTCATTGCACTGGTGTTTTTAGAGATAGTTTTCCCCCGGTGGTGGTTAGTGTAATTGCACGGGAATCACTAACAGGTGCGTTTACTCAATAAAGGTGTGTCAGTTGTTCTGACTCACGTTGATGATATTGTTGGGCTTTTCCAAACATGCTGGGAGAAGGAAGGAGCTGAGGAGATTCCAGGACACTGACTCAGGGGAGTGCAGGAGGTCTCCACGTCCCCTGTCCCTATCGCAGGGCCTAATGTTGTAAATGTTTCCCTAACCACTGTGTCTGGTTGTATTAGTTACCGGCCTGCGGGCCACTTCACACTGGACAATTACACATGCCCTGTCCTGTTGTATTAGTTACCGGCCTGCTGGCCGTGTCACACAAGATGGGGCACGTGACAGTTAGTATCTGGGCCATAACAGATTAGTTGTTCCCTGGAGCACAGATTGTACAGCAAAGTCATTTTCCATCTCTGAAATCACTGGGTAAGCATCTTTCTCAAGAAGAGTATTAACCTTATGTTTAACAGGCTCCTTTTTCTTTCTTCTATATAGAGTGTAAAGCTCTTAAGGTCAGCAGGATCATCAATCTCTCTCTTGAAGAGTGTAAACTCTTGTGGACAGCAGGTTCCTCTCTCTTTCTCCTTTAGAGTGCAAGCTCTTATGGATGGAGGGATTCTCTCTATTTCTCTTTTATAGTGTAAACTCTTATGGTCAGTGTAGTCCTCTCTCTCTCTTGCCTGTACAGTGTTAGCTCTTGAGGTCAGCTGTGTTCCCTCTTTCTCTTTCATCCCCTCCAAGAGCAGTTACAAGCTTATTGTAATTCTCTCTTGGTCCTCTTTATCCATGCAAGTACAAGCTTTCCAATTGTGATTTTTTTTTTGCAAATCAAATTGTTGAGGAAAATTTGGCAAATTCTAATTTTGAAAGATTTGCTCCTATGTATAGCTTGAATTTTTATGCAATTTTTCATTTTTAATGTAGTAGAAACAGTTTTGCATATTTTTATTATGAAGTTACTGCCCTTAGAAGAATTGTTTTAGAGCAAAATACATCTATATATTTTGTACACAGATGTCATACAGCGCTGCGCATAGTGCAAAGTCAGAAGTAAAACTTACGTCTCAGTACAGTGACCATACACATGACTCTTTCAGATGCAGGACTATTGATACGAATGCTATCAGATTTAGCTTTTGGAAGTGAAAGAGATGAAATACTATGCTATAGTAAGTACTTTTCTTCCAAACCTGATAGGAATTAAAATGGAAAATTTCAATTGCAAGCTATTAAATATACATTTTTTATATGAGGCAAAGGACTTCTGCGATTTAGAGACATTTTTGAATGAAAAATGATGTACATTGCCATTTTATATTGCAGCATGACTTGGTGAATAAAAATCTCATTCATTCTCTTCAGACATTTCCTAATGTTTGCATACTTTATTTATTTGATATAGCACGGTATAAGATGTGCCTGGTACACAATAAATCTCGAGTGTTCCCATTATTGCTGATTTTAGGGCACATTTGCAATTTCTATCTTCTTCAACCTCGTTTTTCATAACACAGCCAGAGTAATACTAGATCTAAACAAATCAGAGTTGTTGAATATTGACTTTAAATTCTAATAAGGAAAAAAAACATCTAATCAGTAATTCAACAATGCATTTTCCACTTGCTAAATACCGAATAAAAAGTTACATGGATTTTCTTCTCTCTTCCGCTCGGCCAGATTGCTTTTCCATTCTCAAAAGCTTCTGCCACAAGATTACCTGTCCCCTACAGGCTAGAACATGTTTTATGTTACCAAGTGTATTGTCAGACTTAAAACTGCATGAATAGAAAGGTGAAGCATTTTCACAAAAGTAGTTTTCTTTCTTTTTAATATTACAAGTATGTCAGAAATATAGGAAGTCAGAAGTCATCAAAGAGCAATCCACTAGAGCACATAATATAAATATATATACAGTATATATCATATCTAACACCTTAAAGGGGTTTCCGATGAACAAATTACATTTTAATTAATAGATTTTGGAACAAAAATAATTTCCACAATTGAATGTGTTAAAAAATATTCCTGTGCTGAGATAGTCTTCTAAATGTCTGACCATGCAGGAACATGGTCTGATCATACCACATCTCCTGGGCAGGGGAGGAAGCAACAGAGTATACAGACATTACAGCTGATTCTTTCTTTGAGGCAAAACATTTGCCTGCCTGTTTGTTGGCAATGTTTTACCGCAAATAAATAATAAGCCGTGATCCCGTGCTGTCCTGTCTGTATAATCTTTTGCTTCCTTCCCCGCCCAGGAGCTGTGGTATGATCAGACCATGTTCCTGCACACTCTACAGTACAGAGAAATAGGACCATGCAGACCATAAGTGATAAGACTGTACAGGAGAGAGAATTGCCCAGTGACTCTGGGGATAACAAATGACTCTGCTATAGAAAATGTCCTTCACTGGGAACTGCTGATCACTGATGGGCAAGGTATTGACCACCATTGTACAAGACATAGTAATCTGTAAGATGTCATATCTGCAGGACATTATGGGGAAGCTCACTTAGCTGCACAAAATGACATTAGCCTACTATATTATATTTAAGCATTGTGGAAAATGGTGACGGACAATTTTTTTTATGAACCGCAAATCAAATCTTAGTGTTCAAATTTGCTTGTAACTGTGAATTTAAGGAAATTCAACTTCATTTTCCACAGATCGACCCACTCAACTCTAATGCTTGTTATCAAAATGTTGGCAGGTTTTTATAAGGCTCTGCTAGTTAAGATATTAAACTTGAAAATCATTGTTAGCCTATGGTTGAGCTACACAGGAGGACTAACGTGATATTTTTGCAGGTCTGTAGTGGGCCCCAGACTACTTTGGTAAACTATTGGCCCCCCACAATTCAATTAAGTAGAGCTAATGGAGCCAACGCACATGTGCCAACACTTATGTCATTTAAATTGATAGCATAATTTCATTGGTTAAACTAAAGCTATCATGATGGGCTTCAATCACTATAGTTACAGGCAGATGCCAGCTTTATAAAAAAAAAAGCCTTGTTTGAAGCAGTTCCAGCACCTGAGAAAGCTTATAAATCTCTTTTTGATATATGATAAAAATGAAAATATTTCAGTGGAAACAGAAGTCCCAAAAATAGCTCACAACAGCCATTGATCATCCCCAGGTACTCGGCTCCTTAAGTACAGGCAGAAATCCAAAATAAGAAAAAAATGTTGGGTCTCTGATTTCTCAGTTAAATTATTCTTCATTGATCTTCACATGACATGAAAAACATAACAAACAAATGTAAAATCGATCACACATTTCAAATGATGCATGTTGTTCCTAATTGTTTCTGAGTAAGGACGTCCTATAAGGAAGGATGCACTTTATTTGAAACATGCCAACAATTTTACATGCATTTATAATGTTTCTTATGTTATGTGAAGATAAATAAAATATAGAATGTTTAAAGGGAACATGTCACATCATTTCAAGCATCTAAACTACTCAGTGTCAATCATGGCCCATGCACACCTTGCCGATCGACACTACGCAAGCATGGTCAGTTCCATGCTATACACTGTGCCAGCACAGCTGCCCGCTCAACATTGCGTATGTGCAACTCCAAGCACCACACTGTGCAAGAATGGGATTTCAATGACATTGGTGCAGCTATGGAAATCAATCAAAGTGAATGGGTGGCGACGCCTATGACTGAACATAAAATGAATCACACCCCTATGACCAAACAAGCAGGTACTACATAACTATATAATGTGCATTTTAGACACAATTAAAGCACCATTTTTAATGAAAAAAGTGTTAGTGACTGTTCTGCCTTCATACACGTTGACACGGTGTGCACTCTAGCATACAGCATATACCACCTTCTATCTTCCAAAATAAGCAGACTTTTCTCTGTAGTCTAACTTGTTTATTGGTAAAGAGAATAGAACATGAGGTAAAACTATAAAGAATACAAATGACATAGGTAAGTATTGGGCACAGGATCACACAGCTAACACAATTGCAGAAAGTATACAGTGTGATGAATGCACAGGTGTCTAATTACATCTACTGAGCTGGCTGCTATACAGTTAATAACATCTCTGTGCAGCACTAAATTACAAGAAAAGATATTAATCTTACCAGATATGCTTTACCCGGATAACGAACTCAAGTAGGAGGGTTACAGGAGGACAGATACTCATGTGCATCCTAAGAAATAAACAGAGGGAAAATGGCATCTTCCTCATCCCAGAATACATTGCTTTAATCCCACAATGCATCACTCTGTTAAAGACAGGCTATAAAGCTATTTAAGACACAGCTGTGAATTCAGCCACCACTAGATGGTGCTAACTAAACCAGCACATAATGCAAACATATTTGCCCTATATTCAGAGGGCAGAACACTCCCCGCTTGGTATCAACTGATGCCACTTCATTTTCCAGGTTTGGAGCGGTAAAGGCGTGCTTACAGTGGTGCCAACCATTTCAAGACTTCTGACTGGTGGGTGATGTTGACTTGCAAGACTGAGCCACATGAATTAAACAAGCAATAGCACGAATAACCGAGTTCCAGGTTGAAAACCTGCTGAAATGGTGAGATTTGAGGTGATTGTCTGAAGTCACCGTACTTAGAGCAGATACCTGAGGGCGGATTTCTTCATCTGCATCTGGATCTACCAGTTCAAAGGTGTCTGATTCATCACTGTAAGGCATTGAACGGTATAAGAATGCAGGGCCTGTAAACCAGGTTCTGTCCTTAAGGTGTCTAGATTCAACAGATCTAGTTGTCTTGTCCACAGGATTGTGGTGTGTGAACACATAGCGCCACTGTTTAGGGCAAATGGACCTCCTAATCCTTAGCACCCAATTGCTGACGTAAATATAAAAGCATCGAGTTTCATTGCAAATGTACCCAAGCACTACCTTGCTGTCTGAGTGGAACTCAACATGCTTGATTTCCAGGTCAATTTCTGTCGAGATAAGTTCAGCTAACTCTACTGCTTGCAGAACCGCACAGAGTTCCTGTCTGGGTATTGTGTGCTCCTGGACTGGTGCTAGTTTTGTCCTGCTCATAAGAAGCCTTACATGGCATTGTTCCTTGATGTCAGTAGTTTTCAGATATGCTACTGCTGCAATCGCTTTGGTTGAGGCATCGCAGAAGATGCAGAGCCTTTGCGTCTTGACTTCTTTTGATGGCATGGAAGCGTATGGTCGTGCCATGTAAAGATCTGACAAAGCTTCTAAAGATTTCTTCCATCTTACCCACAAATCTCTCTTCTCCATGGGAAGCGGATCATCCCATTCAGACATCTCTTGTGTGAAGTCTCTCAACATCATTTTACATTGGATAGTTACAAGGATTACAAATCCTAGATGATTGTACAGGCTGTTTATCATGGACAGGATGCCTCTACAGGTGAAAGGTTTTTCTTCTTCGCTGATCCGAAAGGTGAATGCATCTCTCTTCAAATCCCACAACAAACCAAGGCTCCGTTGCATTGGAAGGGAGTCTGTGTCTAAATCCAAGTCTTTTAGATTTGTTGAGTAATCTTGAGATGGAAAAGCTGCCATCATTTTTTGGCTGTTGGAAGCAGTTTTGTGCAGCCTCAAATTGGATAAGGTGAGCATTTCTTGTGTCCTCTTTAGGAGACTGACTGCTGATTCATTTGTTGGTGTGGATTTCAAGGAGTCGTCCACGTAGAAATCTTTCTCCACAAACGATCTAACATCCGACCCGTACTTTGCTTCGCCCTCTCTGGCTGCATGTCTAAGGCCATAGATGGTGACAGCAGGGGAAGGGCCATTCCCGAAGATGTGTACTTTCATCCGATACTCCACGATGTCTTTCTAGGGGTCATTTATCGCGGTTCCAGAAAAACCTCAAATAGCTTCTACACTGTGTGCAGAATTATTAGGCAAATGAGTATTTTGATCACATCATCCTTTTTATACATGTTGTCCTACTGCAAGCTGCATAGGCTTGAAAACCAACTGCCAATTATGTAAATCAGGTGATTTGCATCTCTGTAAGAAGGAGGGGTGTGGTGTAATGACATCTACACCCTATATAAGGTGTGTGTAATTATTAGGCAACTTCCTTTCCGTTGGCAAAATGGGTCAGAGGAAAGATTTGATGGACTCTGAAAAGTCAAAAATTGTGATATGTCTTGCAGAGGGATGCAGCAGTCTTGAACTTGCCAAACTTTTGAAGTGTGATCACTAGTGTTGAGCATTCCGATACTGCAAATATCGGGTATCGGCCGATATTCGCTGTATCGGAGTTCCGATACCGAGTTCCGATATTTTTACAATATCGAATACCGGAATCAGAAGTTCCCATAATGCAATGAGCCAATTGTGTTAGCCATGTTAACTAATGGCATGGCTGTGATTGGTTGCTGAAATGATGTCATCATGATGCGCGGTCTGTGCGGGCCTGCCGGGGGTCTGTGCGGGCCTGCCGGGGGTCTGTACGGGCCTGCCGGGGGGTTGTGCGGGCTGCCGGGGGTCTGTGCGGGCCTGCCGGGGGTCTGTGCGGACTGCCGGGGGTCTGTACGGGCCTGCTGGGGGTCTGTGCGGGCTGCCAGGGGTCTGTGCGGGCTTGCCAGGGGTCTGTGCAGGCTGCCGGGGGTCTGTACGGGCCTGCTGGGTGTCTGTGCGGGCTGCCGGGGGTCTGTGCCACCCTGCCAGGGGTCTGTGCGGGCTGCCGGGGGTCTGTGCGGGCCTGCCGGGGGGTCTGTGCGGGCCTGCCGGGGGTCTGTACAGGCCTGCCGGGGGTCTGTGTGGGCTGCCGGGGGTCTGTGCGGGCCTGCCGGGGGTTGTGTGTGTGTGCAGGCATCGTCCGATGGGGCTATGCCTGCTACAATGACAGTGATTGACACATTAACCAATGATGGGACAGTAGTAGTCCCATCATCCGGCTAATGTGTAGAATGTAAAAAAAACCCATACATACTACATACTACATACATACTACATACATACTACATATATACAACATTCATACAACATACATACATACTACATACTACATACATACGTCACATATACTACATTCATACAACATACATACATACTACATACATACTACATATATACTACATTCATACAGCATACATACATACTACATATATACTACATTCATACAACATACATACATACATACATACTACATACTACATATATACTACATTCATACAACATACATACATACTACATAATACATACATACTACATATATTCTACATTCATACAACATACATACATACTACATACTTACTACATAAATACAACATGATACATACATACAAGATACATACAACATACATACTACATACAATACATTCATACAATACATATAGACATACAGTACATATAACATAGAGTACATGCTAACCATCACTTGTGACTTTGATCCCCGAAGCCAGTGTCATCTCACTGTAAAAAATATTAACATAACAACCAATTTACTCCCTGATCCGCAGAAATCCACGAGTGTCCCATGACAATCTCCCGTGGAGAACAGCAGCATCAGCTGATGCGACCGCTATCTAGGGGCTCCAGGAATACAATGACGGGAGGTAGGCATCTTTCCGCACTGTATTCCTCCGCCACTGGTGCTTGAGTCAAATACTACTCTTATCTGACCAGGTTTTTTTAGGATCATACACGCCAAAAATGGGTAGATACCAACATTCCTCGGAATCTTGAAGTACAGATGCAATTTCTGCAAGGCCATTCTGAAGTATTTTCTCCATGAATGCAAAGAAGTGCTCTCTCATTTCAGGTGCCTTCTGAAATTTGCATTTGTGGGAGACAAATCGACCATAGACAGGTTCTCTGTTGTTGGGAAAGCGCTGCCTCTGGGTTTTAAATGGTAGGGGCCATCCAACTCTTTGACTCATCTCTTACCATCTCTCGATCAAGGATGTCCAAAAACAGTCTTTCTTATATGGACATTGCTACCTTGTTGTCTTCTCTTGTTCTGTGGAAAACTGTGCACCCTATATGATCTTGGTCATGTGTGGTCTTCACAGGAAGTATCAGCTAATTGAGAAGGTAGAGGAGCATTGTGTGGCAGGAAGCTACTCTTACATGGCTGGAAGAGAGATGGATGTCTATTTTCAAGAGTATTGGTAAGCATGCTGTCGACTGAGGCCAGCTTGTGTGCTCCTCCTAGGCAGACGTCTCCTATGATGACCCATCCAAGGTCGTGCCTTTGTGCGTATGGGTCGTTTCTGGAGCCGTTTATACATTTTCTAGCCTTGTGGAATTGTAGTATATCTCTTCCCAGAAATAGAGCTATTGGGGTTCCTAGATCCATCTCAGGTATCAGGTGGGCTATATGCTTTAGATGGCGGTGATGTGTCGCTACCTTCCGTGAAGCTATTTCTGACCTGTTGTCAGGAATCTGGTTGTACTCCAGGATGGTCAGCAATGATAGACAGGTTTGGCCATATATGGACTCCACCTTGTATCCGGTAGCTTTTCTCCCCGCCGTCTCAATGGTACCTGAACATGTCCTCAGGGTGTAGGGGGAACCAGAGCCTACAATGCTGAAGTTGTCAAATAAAATGGATCTGGATAGGGACCTGTTACTTTGGTCAGCCAGGATTGCGTATATCTTGAGGGCTTTGTCCTTGTGGCCTGCAGGGTAGACTTGGACAAGGCAGATTTTTGAACAGGACCTTCCTCCTGTGAGTCCCTTACAGATCTCAATACATTTAAAGCTGACCTCAGGGGTATCTTCATCAGTGTCTTTTTGCTTCTCATCGTGCTCCTCTGCTTGTGACAACACTTGTGGAGTTGATCCAGGGTGCATGGCTGTATTATGATCCGTGCTGCTGCATTCTGCACATTTCACGATTGCTTCACAGTTCCTGGTGAAGTGAGAGTGTCAGGATCACCACACTGCACTTGCTCACTGGCCAGTGCGCGTGTCCTGAGTACAAAAACTGTGCACAAAGATACCTGTGGAGCAGGGCAGCAGTGGTGACGATGCGTGCTCCAGGCTAACAGGACCTGAAGCACGTGACTGCTGGGGGCGTGGCCTAAGCTCCAGAGAGCTAGGAGCTGAAGGAAAACTCCTAGAGTGGTAGCTACGGGCAAAGTTACCAAGGGGCAGAGACAGAGATGTAAAACAGATCAGGCCGGGGTCAAAGCATGAGATAGCATGACAGCACCAAAGGATTAGACAGAATGGATAGTCAGGACAAAGCAATAAATCAGTAAACCAGAACGGGCAATAGACGGTACAATAGGGGCAAATGGTAACGGAGTAACGATAGCCAAGCCAGGAGGTCAGAACCGGAGAAGACAATAGTACCAAAACATGAGACAGAGAACAGAGTAAGGGGACAGACCGGGTCATACACGGGAAGCAAGCAAGCAAGCAATGCAATATACACGCACACCAGGGGGGTTAGACACACAGCCAGAACAACAGTATAGCTGACAGGGAATCCTGGTCTTGAGTGGGCACAAATGCCCCTCCCAGATCCAAAGGGAGGACAGCAAAAGTTAACCCTGCGAGAGCAGGCCATTAACCATGTCCTATACCATGACAGAGAGGTTGTGGCACAACATTTAAAGCAGATGTTATTCTCCTTGAGGAAACCTTTACAATCCTCGAAAGATTTCTCACTGAAGGCTCTGCAATTTAGGATGTGGTTTCTTGTGTAGAGAAAAATGTTTATTGACATCCTGAGGCTTAATCTCATCTGGAGGAGGTTTATTCACTTTGTCAGGAGGGCCTGTGGAAACAATGTTAGTTTTGTGAACTGCCACGGGTGTCCTACTGGGTTTGACACCAAGGGCAGTGGAACACGACAGAGTAAAGTCAAAACTAGGGTCATTTCTAATCCTAAATTGCCGGGTGACAAAATCAACAAATACAGTGAAAGGAGGGAATGATACATTATGATTTTGTTTATACCGTGAACCACATGTAATCCACTTTTCATGTAGGCTGTAAGGAAGTTGCTGTACAATCAGATTGACACCCTTAGTGGTGTCTAGGTATGCCAATCCGGGCAAATCTCCTTCCTGATGGGCAACCTGTAACTCTATCAATAAATCACTCAAATCTCTAAGCTTTTGATAACCTTTAGGTTCTATCTTAGGAAAATCATCAATTCTTTTATATAAAGCATTCTCTATGACTTCTACTGTCCCATAGCATTCATCAAGTCTTTCCCACACTTTACGTAGACCTGTGCGAGGATGCTTTACATTAATGTCTCTCAGTCTTTTGGCATGCTCGACCGACTCACTTCTGAGCCACTTTACTAGGAGATCTAACTCCTCACTACAAGAAAGGTCCAAACCATGAATGGCGTTCCCGAACGAGGCTCGCCATGACCTATAGTTTTCAGGTTTGTCAGTGAACTTTACAAGTCCTTTTGTAACCTGTTCTCAGCGGCCAAAGATATTTGCAAAGTGCATGGTGGCTCCGTCAGTGCTGGTACAAGCCGGTGTGTTATAGTCATGTCTAGTGTGTGGTGTATCACCATACCTGTAAGACGCTTCTGACTCTGCATAGTCTGTGCAGTACCTTCTCGGTGAAGATGGTGGCTCTTTAAGGCAGGATGACAGCTGTACCTTCTGTTCAGTGGAACAGTAGCTGTGGTCGACATCTCTGTGCTGGACGTCTCCTCGCCTATGGTAGTGAAGCTCGGGGTTGGATCGCTGGTAATCGGCATGTCATCGGCATAGGCTGATCGATATGATGCGCCAGGGCTGTCATCTACGCTGGAATGTTGACGGACGTACTCTGCGACACGCTGCGCTGGATCTTGCTGCTCTAGATCTGGTCCGAGAATGTTGCTGCGTCTCTCAGAATCAGGATTCTTCATAGCTTGCAAATACTCTACTTTAGCTACTGCAGCTGCTGTCTCTTTGTCTGCCGCAAGTTTTTCTAGCTCTGCTTGCAAACTTGCAGTTTCCACTTCTCTCTCTGCCTGCAGGCATGCGGTTTCGGCCTCTCTCAGCTTGCAGACATGCAGTTTCCGTCTCTTTCATTGGCTGCAAACGTGCGGTTTCTGCATCTTGCTCTGCCTGCAGACGTACTTTTGCTGCTTCATGCTCTGCCTGTCTCAACTTTAGATGCATCTCTTGTTCGGTGAAGGAGGATCTTGCTTTGTCTGCTTCGGTCTCGGCACGAGCAACAGCAGCGAGCTCTGCTATTGATGACCTGCCAGAAATTGCTCGTGACTTTGTTTTGAGTTAGGATGTGCTGTTTCAAGACATTTTGCACTTAGCTGCGTACTGCTGAGTATACTGGCGGGAAACAGTCTATACACGGCAGGCTTCCACGTGGCGGGAAAAATGAAGCACTTGTTGGTGGGCTGCATCTCGGTACTTGTGACTGTATGGCGGCCGCTGCAGTATCCGCAGGTAGCATGGTGTGGGTACAAGTGGCTCCTTAAGTTGTATTCGCTATCGCAGTCATCTAGCATCTGTTTTACCGCTCTGCCTTCATGCACATTGACACGGTGTGCACTCTAGCATACAGCATAAACCACCTTCTATCTTCCAAAATAAGCAGACTTCTCTGTAGTCTAACTTTTTTATTGGTGAAGAGTATAGAACAATAGAACATGCGGTAAAACTATAAAGAATGCAAACGTCATGGGTAAGTTTTGGGCAGATGATCACACAGCTAACACAATTACAGGAAGTATACAGTGTGATGAATATACAGGTGTCTAATTACATCTACTGAGCTGGCTGCTATACAGCTAATAACATCACTGTGCAACACTGAATTGCAAGAAAAGATATTAATCTTACCAGATATGCTTTACCCGGATAATGAACTCAAGTAGGGGGGGTTACAGGAGGACAGATGCACACGTGCATCCTAAGAAATACACAGAGGGAAAATGGCATCTCCATCATCCCAGAATACATTGCTTTAATCCCACAATGCATCACTCTGTAAAAGACACAGGCTATAAAGCTATTTAAGACACAGCTATTAATTCAGTCACCACTAGATGGTGCTAACTAAACCAGCACATAATGCAAACATATTTGCCCTTTATTCAGAGGGCAGAGCAGTGACGCACATTGCACCACTAACAACGCAGTGGGAACAGTTTACATGTCTGAAATTATGTGACAGGTTTCCTTTAACAGAAGAAACAGAGAGCCGCAATATTCCATTATATCTATTACAAAAATGTGCTTTGTAATAGGTTAAACATGAAAGCTTGATTCAAACGATTATTTGATAATGCATTTGCTTCAAATTAAGCAAGATTAGTTATATTTCTGTTCTTCTACACAATCTAGTTAAAATAATTACATTTATTATAAGCTAACATGGCAAAATATGAAAACAAACTGAAAATCATTATTGTTATCATTAAGAACAATTATAAAAATGATCAACAGTCCGTAACATTAAGTAAAATACGTTATGTGCATTTTACAAATTTTTGTGATAAAAAAGTCTGTCTTCTCTTGTAAAAAGAAAACTATTTCATTTGACAAATGTAATAGACATTCATTTACTACTCATAGAGAATGTATCTCCAAGCTATTTCCTGGCCAGTTAATGTATTTCATAAAGTAACTGATCCATATTACACTGTAGATGGAATTATCCATGGCCATTATTGGCAGAACTACTTTTTGCATGCATATTACTAACTAATTGCCTAAAAATTCAGCATTTGTGTGTATTAGGGACTGCCAGAACGCATTAGAGAGTTAACACAACCAGATACTACATTACATTGTTGCTAAAGGCTATATTAACATTTACCATTTACATAAAAATATTTAATTAAGGAAAAATTTAACAGACTTCTTTATGGTAGGAGCTAGATTAATATTATCGCTTGGTTTAGTGAAGTTTTGGTGAAATGAATAATTTACTATATAACAAAATGATTTTAAAATTAAATGTCATAAACTATTTGTAAAAGAAAAATAGAAAAAATGAAAGATATTTGGTAGTCCTGTTACCTTACAAGTGTGTAGAAATAAGGTTGGAACTTAACCCCTTAATGCTATTTGATGTACTGTATAAATAATCATGAGCACATGTACAGCATTTATATCCATCATGCTAATCACACAGTACAGTTTTGTATGGGTCAATCATGTGAAGGAGCCCATTTAATATCCAAATCTGGGCTCCTGCTGTAACTGCTCGGACCAGCATTCTTGCCAACTTTAGCAGTTAATACTAGAGTTGAGCGATACCGTCCGATACTTCAAAGTATCGGATCGGAATGGATCGGCCGATCTTAAAAAAAAGTATCGGTATCGCCGATTCCGATACCGGAAGTCCCATTCAAGTCTATGGGACTTCCGGTATCGGAATAAGAAAAATCCTGTTTTTCCCTTGTACAGCCTCTCTGGGGTCTGTACGGGCCTTTCGGGGGGCTGTGCCGGCCTGCCAGGGGGTCTGTGCAGGCTCCGGTGGTCTGTGCCGGCCTGCCGGGGGGCTGTGCAGGCTCCGGTGGGCTGTGCCGGCCTGCCGGGGGGCTGTGCCGGCCTGTCGGGGGGCTGTGCAGGCTCCGGGGGGCTGTGCCGGCCTGCCGGGGGGCTGTGCCGGCCTGCCGGGGGGCTGTGCAGGCTTCGGGGGTCTGTGCAGGCATCGTCCGATGGGACTACAAGTCCTATCGGGCGATGCCTGCTACCATGACAGTGATTGACACATTAGCCAATGATGGGACAGTAGTAGTCCCATCATCCGGCTAATGTGTTGAATGTAAAAAAAAAAAAAAAAAATTACATGCTACATACATGCTACATACATACAACATGCATACTACATACATGCTACATTCATACTACATACTACATACATGCTACATTCATACTACATATATACTACATGCAACAAACATACTACATATATACTACATGCATGCAACATGCATACTACATATATACTACATGCAACATACATACTACATATATACTACATGCATGCAACATGCATACTACATATATACTACATGCATGCAACATGCATACTACATATATACTACATGCTACATACATACTACATATATACTACATACATACTGCATGCTACATACATACTACATGCTACATACATACCACATACATACTACATACATACTACATACATACTACATGCATGCTACATACATACTACATGCTACATGCATACTACATATATACTACATGCATGCTACATACATACTACATGCTACATACATACTACATATATACTACATGCATGCTACATACATACTACATGCTACATACATACTACATATATACTACATGCATGCTACATACATACTACATGCTACATACATACTACATATATACTACATACATGCTACATACATACTACATGCTACATACATACCACATACATACTACATACATACTACATGCTACATACATACTACATATATACTACATGCATGCTACATACATACTGCATGCTACATGCATGCTACATACATACTACATACATACTACATGCTACATACATACCACATATATACTACATACATACTACATACAATACATTCATACAATACATACATAGACATACAGTACATATAACATAGAGTAACATACTTACCAATACTTGTCACATTGTTCCCCGAAGCCATTGTCTTTTACGGAATAAATATTAACATAACAAACCACAAAAATACTCACCCACGATCCGAAGCAGTCCACGAGTGTGTCCCACGACGATCTTGGGTAGAGAACTGCAGCATCAGCTGTTGCTGCTGTTCTCTACGGGCTGCAGGAATCCAATGACGGAAGGTAGGTATCCTTCCACACTGTATTCCTCCGCCACTTAAAAAAAAAAAAGTCCCTAGTCTCACTTTATGCCATTGCTGCGTGGGAAATTCCCACACAGCAATGGCATAAAGTGAGACTAGGGACTTTTTTTTTTTTAAGTGGCGGAGGAATACAGTGCGGAAGGAATCCTACCTTCCGTCATTGGATTCCTGCAGCCAGTAGAGAACGGCAGCAACAGCTGATGCTGCAGTTCTCTACCCAAGATCGTCGTGGGACACACTCGTGGACTGCTTCGGATCGTGGGTGAGTATTTTTGTGGTTTGTTATGTTAATATTTATTCCGTAAAAGACAATGGCTTCGGGGAACAATGTGACAAGTATTGGTAAGTATGTTACTCTATGTTATATGTACTGTATGTCTATGTATGTATTGTATGAATGTATTGTATGTAGTATGTATGTAGTATATATGTAGTATGTATGTAGCATGTAGTATGTATGTAGTATGTATGTAGCATGCATGTAGCATGCAGTATGTATGTAGCATGCATGTAGTATATATGTAGTATGTATGTAGCATGTAGTATGTATGTAGTATGTATGTGGTATGTATGTAGCATGTAGTATGTATGTAGCATGCATGTAGTATGCATGTAGTATGTATGTAGTATATATGTAGTATGTATGTAGCATGTAGTATGTATGTAGCATGCATGTAGTATATATGTAGTATGTATGTAGCATGTAGTATGTATGTAGCATGCATGTAGTATATATGTAGTATGTATGTAGCATGTAGTATGTATGTAGCATGCATGTAGTATATATGTAGTATGCATGTAGCATGTAGTATGTATGTAGCATGCATGTAGTATGTATGTAGTATGTATGTAGTATGTATGTGGTATGTATGTAGCATGTAGTAGGTATGTAGTATGCATGTAGTATATATGTAGTATGTATGTAGCATGTAGTATGTATGTAGCATGCATGTAGTATATATGTAGTATGTATGTATGTAGTATGTATGTAGTATATATGTAGCATGTAGTATATATGTAGCATGCATGTAGTATATATGTGTTATGTATGTAGTATGTATGTATATATGTGGTATGTATGTGGTATGTATGTAGTATGTATGTAGTATGTATGTGGTATGTATGTAGTATGTATGTAGCATGTAGTATGTATGTAGCATGCATGTAGTATGTATGTAGTATTTTTTTTTTTTTTTTTTTTTAACATTTAACACATTAGCCGGATGATGGGACTACTACTGTCCCATCATTGGCTAATGTGTCAATCACTGTCATGGTAGCAGGCATCGCCAGATGGGACTTGTAGTCCCATCGGACGATGCTTGCACAGACCCCCGGACATCAGCACAGCCCCCCGGCAGGCCGGCACAGCCCCCCGGCAGGCCGGTACAGACCCCCACAGGGTGCACAGACCACCGGCAGGCCGGCACAGCCCCCCGGCAGGCCGGTACAGACCCCCACAGGGTGCACAGACCACCGGCAGGCCGGCACAGCCCCCCGGCAGGCCGGTACAGACCCCGGGCAGTCCACTCAGCCCCCCGGCAGGCTGGCAGAGACCCCCGGAAGGCCCGAAATGACGGCGCATCATGATGCGCACACACCGCGCATCATGATGACGTCAGGCTGTCAATCAACTTTGAACTTCCGATTCCGATGCCGACTTCCAATATTGAAAAAATATCGGAAGTCGGTATTGGAATTCCGATACAGCAAGTATCGGCCGATACCCGATACTTGCGGTATCGGAATGCTCAACACTAGTTAATACCTCATATGCCACTCATGCACCACATGAGGAGGAGTTTTACATAGAGAATACACTCCCTCTTTCATTCCATTGGCATTCCTGCAGCACAATTGTGGGGTGCCGATGGTTTGCTTGGGCAACTGGTGGCCATGATGAAGCCTTCAAGTCTGCCTTTCACTATAACTAATCAAAGGTCCAAATCCTTGGGACCGAAACATCGCCAGATGGGCAATTAAACTGCACCTTAATTGACTTCACTATGGTGTGCTGCTTTCATCTTTGAAGGACTAGGTTAGTATGCAGATATGTTGATGTACCTGATGCAGTCTTATATGGCTGAAACGTGTTATGTTCTTATTACAATTTTAACATTTTTGTGATTCACTAATCCTGATTGTAATCACAACTGATAAATTCTATGATTTCCACGCTAACGATTTTCACGGAAATTGATTTTCAACTGGTGAATGGTTCACCACATTTCTGATATCTGCCTGTTAACCTAAGATATTGAAAACCCCTTTCATAAATGTAAGCACCATTGAATATCCATCTTCCATTGCATTAATGTCGAGTAACTTCTGGGCAAGGAAAGCCATGGACATCAGATGAGCTGCATGCTGCTTGAGGGATCCCAGGAGTCTGAAAACTACTGCTAGTGTCGTGCCTAATTTGCAGCAAAGGTTGCAAATTTGTTTTACCTATCCAGTGATTTCTATCATAGTCATTGAGCTTAGGTAAAGTTTTCTTTTTTTTCTCCTTTCTCACTTTTCCTACCTAGGATACTTATTAAATCCCACTAAAGGCATATGCATATGCCTCACAGTGTTTGCTCCTTTAATCCTCACTCTCCTCTATCCCCAAACCCCAGCACCCTCTAACCAAATAATCATCTCCCCTTCCCTCTTTTCTCCCCACCTGACCTCTTCTGCTGAACTGTTCCTCAACCTCAAATCTGTCCGAATGAAACAGAAAACAAGCTGCCCACTCTCCTTCTCCCATCTGCTCTCCCTTTCCCTGCTTCTCCTCACTGCTGGCGACATATCTCCCAATCCTGGACCCCAACAGCTCATACTCCCCATTACTTCCCCTTCCTACCGCTCCCTATCTAATAAGAACTACCGCAATCTTTCCAACTTAAAACCTGTGCCATTGACACTCAACCCCCTGCTCCCTCTCTCAGGAGCACTTTGGAATGCCAGCTCCATCTGCAATAAGCTCCATGTAATTCATAACCTCTTTCTCTCTCGCAATCTTGCATTCCTCGGCCTCACAGAAACATGGCTGACACCCTCTGACACCACCTCCCCTGCTGCGCTGTGTTACGGCGGCCTCCACTTCACCCAAACTCCTCGCCCTGGCAACAGACACGGTGGAGGAGTGGGTCTTCTCCTTTCTTCCAACTGCACCTTCAACCCAATCCCACCTCTTCCCTCCCTAATCCTCCCCTATTTTGAAGTCCACTCTGTCCGCATCTACTCTCCCTCCAACCTCCAAGTGGCCGTCATATACCGACCTCCAGGCCCGACCACTGCCTTCATTGACCAATTCTCTACCTGGCTTCTTCATTTTCTTTCAACTGACACCCCCACTATCATCATGGGTGACTTCAACATCCCCACTGATACCCTTCAGTCAGCAGCCTCCAAACTCCTGTCCCTTACTTCATCCTTTGGACTTACTCAGTGGTCCTCCTCAGCCACCCACACAGATGGACACACATTAGACCTGATCTTCACCCGGCTCTGCTCTCTTTCTAACTTCACCACCTCCCCTCTCCCTCTATCTGACCACCATCTACTCACTTTCCCATCCGTGTCCTCCTCACCTGGCATCCATGTCCAGCAACACGCGCACCCCCACAGAAACCTTGCACACCTAGACACCCACGTGCTCTCTGACTCTATTCTACCACTGGCATCCATATCCTCACTCCATGACGCAGACGGTGCCACTGCTTTCTACAATGCCACTCTCGCATTAGCTATTGACGCAGTTGCCCCTCTCGTTCATGGCAGAATGCGATGCATCAGCAGTAGTGTTGAGCATTCCGATACCTCAAGTATCGGGTATCGGCCGATATTAGCTGTATCGGAATTCCGATACTTAGTTCCGATACTTTTTTCATATCGAATACCGGAATCGGAAGTTCCCATAATGCTAGGAGCCCGCTCGATTTGATTCAGCCAATGGGGATCCTCAGAAGTGTCGGCACATCCTGTTAGGCATGTAGGCATGTTAACTACTGGCATGGCTGTGATTGGCTGCTGAAATGATGTCGTGATGCACTATAAAAACCGCTGCAGCCGCCATTTCTGGTCACTCTGCTGTGAATTCAGTTAGGGACAGGCTGCTGTTGAAGACTGTGAGGGACAGTTAGAAATAGCGATCATCCAAAATATCTATTGCTCTACCCAGGCTACATAATCCACCACTATAGCATTTTTGTAGCCCAGCAGCGCTGTTTTAATAGCTGTCTGCAAGGGCTGTGTGAGTGCAGACCCACGCTGTGTAGTGTGTCCTGCAGGCACGTCTGCTTGTAGGCCGCCCAGCGTGTCTCTGCCTCATACACATTTTTCTTTTATTGCTGCTTTTTTTTTCTCCTGTATAGTGTGCTTCCATACGTATCCATATACGTTGGTTGCAAACACTAAAGGAGTGGACAGCGGAGCCTTTCAACAGCCTTTCAGTGCTATAGCCCATTTCTCTGCACTGTTTTTGGCTGTCTGATAGGTCTCTCTGTGTGTGAGTGCAGCTCACGTTGCAGTGTGTTCTACAGCCACCGCTAGCTATAGTCCGCTCAGCGTGCATCACTGCCTCATACATAGTCCTTTTTTTGCAGCTAATTTAGCCAGATTTTTGCTCCTATATTAGTGTGCTTCCAACCGCATCCATTGTCATTGGTTGGTTGCAAACACTATATAGGATTAGATAGAGGAGCCTTTTTGCTGGCTTGTGCCCTTCAGGGCCAGCCAGACTAGTATCACCCTATTTTTTGGAGCCTCATCAATTGCATTGTAGGTTAGCTTCCTGCATTGTAATCGCTCCAAAAAGTTTGTGATACTATAGCTTTCAAACTTTGGTCACATCCTTTTCTTTCGCCCCCCAAAAAAAAGGAAATAAAGTTCACCAAACACTCCACTTTACAGTTGTCTAGGCCACATTAGATCATATTAAAGTGTAGTACACACACTCTTAGCCAAATTAGTGTTTCTTATACTGGTTAGCAGGTGTTCAGGAATAAGAACACTAAGCCACCCCTTTTTTACTTTTCTGCCTATCTATCAGTCTACCAAGATGAAGAAGGCAGGGAGTAAGGCACGTGGTCGTGGCCGTGGAGTTTCAGCAGGGAGAGGACGGGGGGATTCAGCAGGGAGAGGACGTGGGGATTCGGTGTCTGCTGCGGCCACCAGTGACCCGGCATCCCCCACTTTTACTAGTCAACAGTCCTTCATGCGCAGCTTTGTAGGACCTCGCCGTACCCCACTGCTGCGTGACGAACAAATTGAAGCCGTTGTCGGATGGATGGCAGCTAACGCATCCACTTCAATGACTTCCGCATCCTCCCAAGGCCAGAGCACTGAAGAGCAACAATCTGTCTCTTCACCACCTGCCAAATTGCCCAGGCAGTCTGAGAGCCCTGGACAGGAGCCATCTCAATCTTTACTTCTGTTCTCAGAATCTGTTGGCTTGGAAAGAGGTGGCCAGCCAAGCAGCATTCTAGAGCGTGAAGAAGAGGGAGTATGCAGTCATGCGCAACTGCTTTGTCCCTCTGAATCTGAAGAGGCGGGAGGGCCAGTGCCTATTGTCAGCACACCTCAGTGCTCATCTGATGATGATGAGACTCAGTTGCCAATTTCTGGTGCGTACGGTGCTGGCGAGACAACCCAGGACCAGCCCTTTGCTTGAAGAGGGGAGTGGAGATGATGAGGTCCTTGACCCATCATGGCGTCAGCCACAGGAAGGTGGTGGGAGCAGCTCTGAGGAAGAGATTCCCCGAACGGCCAAAAGAGGAGGGAGAAGGCGGGGGCAGACTTGGTTGCCTGTAGCCTCCACTTTGGCACCCGTGAGGAGCAATCCTCTTCCAAAACACAAAACGGGCGCTCCCAGGACTTGCAGTGCATGGTCTTTTTTTGACACAGTTGCAGATGACATTTGCTTTGTCAAATGCAAGCTGTGTCATCAGAGAGTGAAACGAGGGAAAAATGTGAGCAACCTCAATACCACAAATATGTGGAAACATGTGCGTACCAAGCACGAGGTGGAGTTACACAGACACACTGAAGATGTAGGCCAACCTTCAGCAGCACCTACCACCTCTTCAGCTCGTGTTGGGGCCTCTTCCTCCAGCTCAAACACAGCTGGTTCGGCTTCCTCACTGGAACGCCATGGAAGAACCACTGCCACTGTTGTCCAGAGACCCTGTGAAATTCCACCCACTGAATCACGTTCGCAGTCATCAGCACACTCCCAGGCCACTCACCAGCAATCGGTAGCACAGGCATGGGAGAAAAAGTGGCCATACTCGGCAAACCATCCCCGAGCACTGGCTCTGAATGCCAGCATTGCCAAACTACTGGCCCTTGAGATGCTGTCATTCAGGCTGGTGGAGACTGACACCTTCCGGAACTTTATGTCATTGGCAGTTCCACAATACAATGTGCCCAGCCGCTTTTATTTCAGCAGGCAAGCCATCCCTGCCCTGCAAAAGCATGTGGAGGGAAAAATTAAAAATGTGCTACTAAATGCCGTCAGTAGCAAGGTCCACCTGACCACCGATGCGTGGACCAGTAGCCATGGACAGGGACGATACCTTTCCCTCACTGCCCATTGGGTCAATGTTGTGGAGCCGGGTACAGATCTGGAGAGTGGCTCTGTACGTATTCTGCCAACTCCAAGGATTGCAGGAATGCAGTCTGTACATATTGAGTCCTCCTCCTACTCTAGTTCCTCGGAATCAGCACTGCGTGAGCCTGTTAGGCCAGATATGAGCACAGGTGTGGCCAAACGTCAACAGGCCGTCCTTAAATTAATTTATTTGGGGAATCGGAGCCACACAGCACAGGAGCTCTGGAATGCCATCAAGCAGGAGAGCGATGTGTGGTTTGTGCCAGCGAATCTCCAGCCAGGTTTGGTAGTGAGTGACAATGGCCGAAATCTAGTGGCAGTCTGGGCCTAGGCAACCTCACTCACATACCATGTCTGGCACACGTGCTCAATTTGGTCGTGCAGAGCTTTCTGAGGGACTATCCGGCTCTTGATGCACTGCTGCACAAGGTTCGCCTAGAGTGTGCTCACTTGCGGCGTTCCAGCATGGCAAGATCGCGCATTGCATCTCTGCAACGTCAATTCCGCCTGCCAGAACATCGCATCATATGTGACCTCCCCACCAGGTGGAATTCAACATTACATATGTTGGAGTGGTTGTGTGAGCAGCAGGCAGCAGTAATGGAGTACCAGCTGCATCAGGCGCAAACAAGTCGCACTGTGCGCCGGACACACTTCACCACCACTGAGTGGGCCACTATGAGGGACATCTGCCAAGTTTTGCGTGCCTTCGATGACTCCACGCGGATGGCCAGTGCAGATGATGCACTAATCAGCATGACTGTCTCCCTCATCTGTCTGCTTCAAAAAACCTTACAAGCACTAAGTGAGGAGGTTTTTGAAGAGGTCGAGGATGAGCAGTCAGAAATGCCATCTGCTTCTGGCAAGTCTGCGCAACGTGCTTCCACACAAAGGCCCAGGCAGGGGACACTTAGTGAGGAGGATGACGAGGAGTCAATGGAGGAGGAGGAACACATCTCTCCAGAGGAGGGAGGTACACAAGGCTCTAGTAGTCAGTGTGTACAGCGAGGGTGGGGTAATGCTGAGCAGGCAGAGATGCTGCCTCAAGCTGGGGACAGCGTTTCCGGTCCAGTTGGCAGTCTGCAGCACATGGTTGATTTCATGCTGCAGTGCTTGTTAAATGACCGCCGCATCGCCAACATTCTCCACACGGCTGATTATTGGGTGTACACTCTCCTAGATCCTCGCTACCGGGACAACTTACAAAGCCTCATACCACAGTTGAACCGGGAGCGAAAAATGCTGGAGTACCAAGAAACACTTGTGCAGGCCATCATGTTCTCCATTCCCCCCGCAAGTGTTGCTGGTAGTGCTTTTCAAAGCAGCCATGTGGGTAGAGGCAGTGGAGGAAGCTCTGCACAAAGAGGTAGCAGAGGCAGTGCCGCAGGACAAGGCAAGGCCAGTATGGCTCAAATGTGGAAAAGTTTTGTGGGACCGCCACAAACGGCTACACCATCACAGACGGCTCCAGTCAGCAGGAGGCAACGTTTCCGTCAGATGGTGACAGACTACTTGTCGTGCCCTGTTAGTGTTCTCCCAGACGGCTCTTCCCCGTTCAAGTATTGGGTCTCTAAGCTGGATACATGGCCAGAGCTTAGCCAGTATGCATTGGAGGTGCTGGCTTGCCCTGCTGCCAGTGTATTATCGGAACATGTCTTTAGTGCTGCAGGTGGTGTGGTAACAGACCGTCGCACGCGACTAGCCGCCGATAATGTTGACCGTCTTACTTTTCTGAAAATGAACAAGGCCTGGATCTCACCTGAATTTGCCAGTCCTCTTCCAGAATAAATAATTGGCTGGCAACAGGATCCAGGTCTCCTGTTGTGTTCATGTTTCTATGACCTGAACTTTATTTCCTGGGCTACAGCAACGCCCGTTGTTGCTCAGAAGTGCTGTCCACACAGACAAAACACTTGCTCATGTGTAAGTGGGGTTCGGTAACGTCAGCTGATCCCCTGTTGTGAGTATGGCAAAGTGTCCTGCTCCCTCCACAGTCAAACAACCTCAGATTTACACCTGGCTCCAAGTAGGCCTCGGCCTACTACCTGATTTTCCCTGGGCTCCGACACCGCCAGTTGGTGCTCAGAAGTGATGTCCGCACAGACAAAACACTTGCTCATGTGTAAGTGGGGTTCGGTAACGTCAGCTGATCCCCTGCTGTGTGTACGACAAAGTGTCCTGCTCCCTCCACAGTCAAACAACCTCAGATTTACACCTGGCTCCAAGTAGGCCTCGGCTTACTACTTGATTTTCCCTGGGCTCCGACACCGCCAGTTGGTGCTCAGAAGTGCTGTCCGCACAGACAAAACACTCGCTCATGTGTAAGTGGGGTTCGGTAACGTCAGCTGATCCCCTGCTGTGTGTACGGCAAAGTGTCCTGCTCCCTCCACAGTCAAACAACCTCAGATTTACACCTGGCTCCAAGTAGGCCTCGGCCTGCACCCTGATTGTCCCTGGGTTCCAACAACGCTAGTTGGTGCTCGGAAGTGCTGTCCACACAGAAAAAAACAATTGAACATGTGAAAGTGGGGGTCAGTAACGTCAGCTGATCCCCTGCTGTGTGGAGGGCAAACTGCTGCTGCCTCCAAATTCAAACAACGTCTTATCTTAAACTGCCTCCAAGTAGGCCTCAGCCTACAAAATGACTATCCCTGGGCTCCAACATCGTCAGTTGTTGCTCGGAAGTGCTGTCCACACAGAAAAAAACAATTGTTCATGTGAAAGTGGGGGTCAGTAACGTCAGCTGATCCCCTGCTGTGTGGAGGGCAAACTGCTGCTGCCTCCAAATTCAAACAACGTCTTATCTTAAACTGCCTCCAAGTAGGCCTCAGCCTACAAAATGACAATCCCTGGGCTCCAACATCGTCAGTTGTTGCTCGGAAGTGCTGTCCACACAGAAAAAAACAATTGTTCATGTGAAAGTGGGGGTCAGTAACGTCAGCTGATCCCCTGCTGTGTGGAGGGCAAACTGCTGCTGCCTCCAAATTCAAACAACGTCTTATCTTAAACTGCCTCCAAGTAGGCCTCAGCCTACAAAATGACTATCCCTGGGCTCCAACATCGTCAGTTGTTGCTCGGAAGTGCTGTCCACACAGAAAAAAACAATTGTTCATGTGAAAGTGGAGGTCAGTAACGTCAGCTGATCCCCTGCTGTGTGGAGAGCAAAGTGCTGCTGTCTCCAAATTGTAACTACTTCAGATTTAAACATTCTCTGATTTGGCCTCTGTCTCCACTCTGTCTCTAGTATTTCCCCTGACCTCCAGCACCGCCAGTTCCTGCTCACAGTTGCCGTCCGCGCATTCCACACGTGTTCCTGTGTTACTGGGGTTCTGTAACGTCAGCAGATCCCCCAATGTGTGTCCGCCACTGTCTCCTGCGCTGTCCACCTTCCCACTGCAAGCGGTGGGAATGTGGACAGAGCAGGAGACAGTGGCAGACACACATGAGGGGCTCTGCTGACATTACAGAACCCCAGTAACACAGGAACACGTGTGGATTGGGCAGACGGCTGCTGTACGCATAAACTGGCGGTGTTGGTGGTCACGTGAAATCCTGGAAACAGAGTTGAGACAGAAGCCTAATTGGAGCACCTTAACAGTCTGTTGTAGCCTACAAACAATCTAAAACTGCCACCAAGTAGGCCTCGGCCTGCACCCTGGTTCTCCCTGGGCTCCAACAACGCTAGTTGGTGCTCGGAAGTGCTGTCCACACAGAAAAACACACTTGTTAATGTGAAAGTGGGGGTCAGTAACGTCAGCTGATCCCCGGCTGTGTGGAGGGCAAAGTGTCCTGCTCCCTCCAAAGTCAAAATACCTCAGCTTTACACCTGGCTCCTAGAAGGCCTCGGCCTGCACCCTGATTGTTCCTGGGATCCAACAACGCTAGTTGGTGCTCGGAAGTGCTGTCCACACAGAAAAACACACTTGTTCATGTGAAAGTGGGGGACAGTAACGTCAGCTGATCCCCTGCTGTGTGGAGGGCAAAGTGTCCTGCTCCCTCCAAAATCAAAATACCTCAGCTTTTCACCTGGCTCCTAGTAGGCCTCGGCCTGCACCCTGATTGTTCCTGGGCTCCAACAATGCTAGTTGGTGCTCGGAAGTGCTGTCCACACAGAAAAACACACTTGTTCATGTGAAAGTGGGGGTCAGTAACGTCAGCTGGTCCCCTGCTGTGTGGAGGGCAAAGTGCTGCTGCCTCCAAATTGTAACTACTTCAGATTTAAACATTCTCTGATTTGGCCTCTGTCTCCACTCTGTCTCTAGTATTTCCCCTGACCTCCAACACCGCCAGTTCCTTCTCACAGTTGCCGTCCACGCATTCCACACATGTTCCTGTGTTACTGGGGTTCTGTAACGTCAGCAGATCCCCCAATGTGTGTCCGCCACTGTCTCCTGCGCTGTCCACCTTCCCACTGCAAGCGGTGGGAAAGTGGACAGAGCAGGAGACAGTGGCAGACACACATCAGGGGCTCTGCTGACATTACAAAACCCCAGTAACACGTGTGGATTGGGCAGACGGCTGCTGTACGCATAAACTGGCTGTGTTGGTGGTCACGTGAAATCCTGGAAACAGAGTGGAGACAGATGCCTATTTGGAGCACGTTGACAGTCTGTTGTAGCCTACAAACAATAAAAAACTGCCACCAAGTAGGCCTCGGCCTGCACCATGATTGTCCCTGGGCTCCAACAACGCCAGTTGGTGCTCGGCAGTGTCTTTGGCACGGGTACTCCCTGTTGCCCAGCCTGTTTTCAGCACGCCTGCTGTTTCCGGGTAGTGTCAAGGTCACTATGCCACCAATCCGTTGTCCTGTCGTCTTGCGGCCGGGTTAGCCGACTCTATGGTGCCTGCAGTTTAGGTGACTCCTATGTGGGCTGCGGGAACTGGCACTGAAGGCTGGATCCGTAGTGCCAATGGGACATGGACCCCCTGTAGGACTGTGGGTTTTGGTAACTGCGGCCGGCTTGCGGCCTGGCTACTTTGCTTTGAATGGGTACCTTCTGCTACCCACCCGGGTTCCAGCACTGTCTGCTGGTTCTCGCCAGAGCCTTTGGCCTAGGTGCCTCCATCTCGGTATCCGAAGTCCAGCACCATCAGCTGGTCCTTGGTAGTGCTTTCTAGCACAGGTACCTCCTGCCTAGTAACCGTGGTCCAGCACCGTCAGCTGTTCCTCGGTAGTGCCATTGGCTCTTGTAGCTTTTGCTACCCATCTGGGTTCCAGCACCGTCAGCTGATTCTCGGCAGTGTCTTTGGCACGGGTACTCCCTGTTGCCCAGCCTGTTTTCAGCACGCCTGCTGTTTCCGGGTAGTGTCAAGGTCACTATGCCACCAATCCGTTGTCCTGTCGTCTTGCGGCCGGGTTAGCCGACTCTACGGTGCCTGCAGTTTAGGTGACTCCTATGTGGGCTGCGGGAACTGGCACTGAAGGCTGGATCCGTAGTGCCAATGGGACATGGACCCCCTGTAGGACTGTGGGTTTCGGTAACTGCGGCCGGCTTGTGGCCTGGCTACTTTGCTTTGAATGGGTACCTTCTGCTATCCACCCGGGTTCCAGCACTGTCTGCTGGTTCTCGCCAGAGCCTTTGGCCTAGGTGCCTCCATCTCGGTATCCGAGGTCCAGCAACGTCAGCTGGTCCTTGGTAGTGCTTTTTAGCACAGGTACCTTCTGCTTAGTAAACGTGGTCCAGCACCATCAGTTGGTCCTCGGTAGTGCCATTGGCTCTTGTTCCTTCTGCTACCCATCCGGGTGCCAGCACTGTCTGCTGGTTCTCGCCACAGCCTTTGGCCTAGGTGCCTCCATCTTGGTATCCGAGGTCCAGCACCGTCAGCTGGTCCTTGGTAGTGCTTTTTAGCACAGGTACCTTCTTCTTAGTAAACGTGGTCCAGCACCGTCAGTTGGTCTTCGGTAGTGACATTGGCTCTTGTTCCTTTTTGCTGCCACTACGGGTTCCAGTAATGTCAGCTGGTTCTCGCCAGTTTCTCAGCCTTCTTGTACCTTCTGCTACATTTCCAAGATCAAGCTTTTTGAAATTGTCTTTGTTAATCCTTATTGATCTCCATGACGATGACCCTGATGACGACAACCCTGAAGACCACACCAAAGAAGACCAGAAATATGACCCTAAATAATATGACCAAGAGGACAAAGAACATGAAGACAACCACCAAGATACAGAACAAAAGACAGAAGAACAAGAAGCAGAAGAAGCAAAAGCAGAAGAACAGAAAGCAGAAGAACATTAAACATAAGACTAAAAATCAGCATAGAAGAAATCAAAATTATAAGCAGAAGAAGACTAAGCAGTAAATGGGGGTGAGTCCGTTCCTCCTCGTGGTGCCCCTGGAAAATGCCTGCTGCTGCAGGCCAAACTGAACGCGGACAAATCCTGTTGTAAATCTTTTGTGACAGGCAGAACGTAAGGTGTATTCTTATAACTTTTATAGATAAGTACTACAGGAATGTCTGTCACCATAAGAAAATGAAGAAAAAGAAGAATAGGAAGAAGATGAAGAAATAGCATATGAAAATTAATAATTGCTGAATAAGAAGAATATGAAGAATGGAAAAAAAAAATAATGGGAAGAAGGTGAAGAAGAAGAAGATGAATAAGGTGAAGAAAAAGTTGATAAAAAAAATGCTACTGCTGCGGATCATGAAGGAGAAAGTGTGGGAGAAGTACAAAAGAAGGTGAAGAGCATGGAAGTTGTGAAACATACATGTCTGACAAAATATAAAAATGTTAACATAGTCAATATCTTTTTAACTCCGAACATCTTGAAAAAAAAAAATTGGAATTAATGCTATGTCATGTGATTTGAATAAACCACTATGCCTTTAATGTCTCCTCCACCTCCCACAATACATTCTACATGATTCTTATTTGTTTTCAATTATGTAGAATTAGCCAACAAGGAAATAAAGGGCTTTTTTTAATTCCGATACCGGAAGTCCCATTGACTTGAATGGGACTTCCGGTATCGGAATCGGCGATACCCGATATTTTTTTCGTATCGGGCGATACCATCCGATACGATATTTTTGGGTATCGAACGGTATCGCTCAACACTAATCAACAGACAACCCTGGCACAATAACACCACTAAAATGCTCTGACAAGTGTCCTGGATTGCAGAGCGGTGCTGGAAGAAAACAAGTTCGCAAGATGACTTCACCACATTCAAACAGGCAACATTCGATTTAAAATCTGCCCTCACCTCTGCTAAACAGGCCTACTTCACAATCCTCGTATCTTCCGTATCTTACAACCCCAAACAGTTATTCAAAACTTTTAACTCCCTCCTCCGCCCACCACTGCCTCCTTCAACCTCCCTCATCTCTGCCGAGAACTTAGCCACACACTTCAAAAACAAGATTGACCAAACAAGGCAAGTCTTCATCACTCAACTACCACAACCCCTTTGTATACCAGACCAATGCCCAAACCCCATAACCTCACTCTCCAACATCACTGAAGGGGAGCTTAATCATCTCTTCTCCAAATCGCACCTCACAACCTGTGCACTCGACCCCATCCCATCCCACCTCCTCTCCAACCTCACCACCACACTTATTCCATCCCTAACCCACCTCTTCAACCTATCACTAACATCCGGTACCTTCCCTTCTGCTTTCAAACATGCCACAATCACGCCTATCATTAAAAAGCCAACCCTCGAAGCAACCGCTATGTCCAGCTATCGCCCAATATCTTTGCTCCTATTCGCTTCCAAACTACTGGAACAGCGCATCAACACTGAACTTTCCTCCCACCTATCATCTAACTTGCTCTTTGACAATCTACAATCTGGTTTCCGCCCCATCACTCCACTGAGACAGCCCTGACCAAAATTACTAACAACCTACTTACAGCCAAATCAAATGGACATTACTCTATACTCCTGCTTCTAGATCTGTGCTCTACAGTCGACACAGTTGACCACTGCCTCCTACTACAGAGCCTCTCCTTCTTCGGCATCAAAGGCCTTGCCCTATCCTTGATCTCCTCATACATTTCCAACCGCACATTCAGCATCTCCCACTCTCACACCACCTCCTCATCCCACCCTCTTTCTGTTGGAATCCCCCATGGCTCTGTTTTAGGACCCCTACTCTTCTCAATCTATACACTTGGTCTGGGGGAACTCATAAAGTCCCACGGCTTCCACTACCACCTTTATGCTGATGACACTCAGATCTACCTCTCTGGCCCAGAGATCACCTCTCTGCTGTCCAGAATCCCAGAGTGTCTATCAGCCATATCCTCCTTCTTCTCCTCTTGCTTCCTCAAGCTCTATGTGGACAAATCTGAACTCATCATCTTTCCTCCATCTCTCAGATCTTCCTTACCCGACCTAGCTATAACAATTAATTACATCACACTTTCCCCAGTACCGGAAGTCCGCTGCCTCGGAGTAACCTTTGACTCTGCCCTGTCCTTCAAACCGCACATCCAAGCTCTTTCTACCTCCTGTCGCCTCCAGCTCAAAAATATTTCCAGAATCCATCCTTTCCTCAACCCTCAATCTACTATAATCCTTGTGCATGCCCTCATCATCTCCCGCCTCGACTACTGCAACATCCTTTTCTGTGGTCTCCCTGCTAACACCCTTGCACCTCTCCAGTCCATGCTTAACTCTGCCGCCCGACTAATTCATCTCTCTCCTCGCTACTCCTCCACTTCTCCCCTCTTCAAATCTCTTCACTGGCTCCCATTCCCTCAGCGCATCCAGTTCAAATTACTAATACTGACCTACAAGGCCATCTATAAACTGTCTCCCCCATATGTCTCTGAACTAATCTCCCGATACCTTCCCTCACGTAATCTCCGGTCCTCCCAAGACCTCCTTCTCTCCTCCACACTTATTCGCTCCTCACCCAACCGCCTCCAAGACTTCTCCCGAATAGCCCCTATTCTCTGGAATTCTTTGCCTCAACAAGTCCGACTATCAACCACATTTCGATCCTTCAGACGGAACCTGAAAACCCACCTCTTCAAGAAAGCCTACAGCCTGCAATGACCCCGCTACCTCCTTCTCTCTCACCACTACCAGTAACATCACCTCAACCAACACCGGAACTGCTGTAACCCACCAACCTACTGTCTCCTTCCCCACCATCCTGTAGCATGTAAGCCCAAAAGGACAGGGTCCTCTCTCCCCTCTGTATCAGTCTGTCATTGTTAGTTTGCTTACTGTAAGTGATATATGTAATTTGTATGTAACCCCTTCTCATGTGCAGCACCATGGAATCAATGGTGCTATATAAGTAATAATAATAATAATAATAATAATAATAATAATAATAATAATAATAAAAGGCAGGGCCTCATATGATTCTTGTTAGTCAAGCACTAACTGAATAGTGTATTCTACAGCACTGCTAGTATAGTGGTATGCATTGCTAATGCGATCATCAGATCACAAATTAAAGTCCTTAGAAACTAATAAATAATATAAAATAATAATAATGTAAAGATAAGGTTTTAAAGTGTTTAAAAAAAGTTGCCAGTTTTAGCAATTAAAAAATACTCAATCTGGAAAAAAGTGGCTTATTAATGTCGCATATTTGGTATCCTCGAATCCATAATGAGATGTATTATAACACTATGTCATTATCTATCCCTCATGTTGAATGTCAGAGAAAAATGGGAAAAAGCAATGACAGAAATGTATTTTTTGATCATCCTTCCTCACAAAATCTAAATAAGGTGATCAAAAAGTTGTCCATATCCCAAAATGGTACCAATAAATACCATAATTTTTTAAAGAAATATTCATAGAAGCATTGACTTTCATAGAAAAACTTAATTTTAGCAAGATTAAATCAAGGAATCTTGCCATTTTAGAATCAACAAATTTTGTTGCAAGACTGCGATCAATAAAGCCATTAAGCCACATTGCTTTTTATAGATTATATAATCAATCAGAGAGCAATAATTTTGCAGAACCATAGGAAAATATCTGTGCATCATTGGACTCACCTATTTTTCTCAGGCAGTGGTTGCATGAGTAGGCACATTTCTGATATCCAGACTCTCCACAGTTGCTATATTGACCACTTGTTGATGGGACTGAGCCACAAAAACTGCATGGACTCTGCAGTAAGTGCATTAGACTGGTGAGTCTAAGGCCTCATTCACACATCAGCATTTTTGATCAGTATTTCATCAGTATTTGTATGCCAAAACCAGGAGTGTCTCCAAAATAAGGAACAGGAGTCAGTCTTTCAATTATATTTTTTCTCAGTAAGTTCCATTCCTGGCTTTGGCATACAAACACTGATGCAAAATACTGACGTGTGAATGAGCCTCTAGGGCTAACTCAGATGTCCTTTTTTTCATGTAGAAGAGCGGTCCTAGTTTCATTAGTGTCAATTTTGATCTGACACTTTGATCAATATCAGACATGTCTCAGCAACTTTGTGAGCAGAGCTAGTGCAAATACTCAGGATTTGTTGGCACCAACTTCAAATTTTGTGCTGTTTGGGCTAAACCAATTAAACCAGAATTATTTAAATTCCTCAATGCCACTAAGTGGTTTCCACAAACTCACCACAGGATTCCACTTTAATGATTACAGTCTTAATGATTACAGTCATTAATAATTAAAGTCTCAGGATTTTTCAATCCTTATGTGATAAACATCTTTAGCACTTAATAGGGCTTTTGTGACCTGTTGTAAGAATGATGCATAGCGTTTGGTATAATTTCTGAGGAATCTTTGCCCATTTCACATTGCTATGGTCTTTGGTCCACCACCAATACTTTTGGGTTTGCATTATGTGAATAACAGCATAAAGAAAAAAATGCCAGCTCACCGATCTTCAGAAACTGCACGGAACTCCGTCCTGATGAGACGCATTCATGTGAAATTTGAAGACCAATTGTTCCAGCTCTTCCATAAAAAATTCCTTTATTTTGTCACGATAAAAACATGATCAGCTTCTTAGACAACATCCAGGCACACGTGAGGACGTGTGTCCTCTGTCCAAACACTACTTAGAAAAACACGGGGGTAACACCAAAGGGACACAAATATGGGGGATACAGATTGTTAAAAAAGATTTAAAAAATGTCACGTATAGAGACCGAATGGATTTTTAAATTAAATACAATTAAACCGCATGGTCTGAACAACGACATTGTATTATTGGGTTTTCAATAAAACGCCTCTCCATTTTCAAAATCCTCCATATATCTTCTATTTCTCACCTTTTTTAGAGAAACATCATTGCACATTTCAATGTAGCAAAAATAATGAAGAAAAAAAGTATGCATACTCAGTTGGGGTGAACAGATTATTGTCTCTTTTCTTTGTCCTTCCTGTAATATTAATATCTCATCAATTACCAGTAACTAAAACTTAGAAACAACATAAAAAAAACAAAACCAGTAGATACATGCAGTCCCCCCTTTCCCTCCCCTCTTTACCCCTCCTCCCCCTCTCTCCACCCTTCCCTTTCTCCTCTTCTTCACCTCCAGGGGCCATTGGGAGACCAGTACATACATATGCTGTATAAATGCACACCTAGAATTCATCTCTAGACACAATCAGACAGATTAGAGATATCTATTAAATACATATTATCCCTAGGTATGTTTATTTCAACATTCCCTACCTGTACGGTATATTCATCATTTCATTTTACCTATGCAATGTATCACTGGACTATCCTATCCTACTTTCACTTCTCTGCAGAATCGCCCTATTAAAGACATTACATAAGATATAGAGTGAGGACCAAGGTTACACACTTCTTTGCATTTCATTTATTTTTTACAAATGCTATAGTGTATGATGAGTAGGGGTTTGTGGTTATTGACCAAGGATTTCCATTGTGGTGCTCATTAACCCCCTGGTTGAGGATATCGCTAGATGGACACGAGTGATGTGACAGCTCTCTTTATGGATCTGCGGTATTTATAGAGTTTACTTTAGGAGGGCTATGATTATTTATGATGAAGGAAGCCGACGCTCCCGAAATGTGTAGGATTAGTTATCTGCAATAGTGTTGAGCATTCCGATACCGCAAATTTCGGGTATCGGCCGATATTCGCTGTATCGGAATTCCGATACCGAGTACCGATATTTTTACAATATCGAATACCAGAATCGGAAGTTCCCATAATGCAATGGGCCAGTTGTGTTAGCCATGTTAACTAATGGCATGGATGTGATTGGCTGCTGAAATGATGTCATCATGATGCGCGGTCTGTGCGGGCCTGCCGGGGGTCTGTGTGGGCCTGCCGGGGGTCTGTGCGGGCTGCCGGGGGTCTGTGCGGGCTAGCCGGGGGTCTGTGCGGGCCTGCCGGGGGTCTGTACGGGCCTGCTGGGGGTTTGTGCGGGCTGCTGGGGGTCTGTACGGGCCTGCCGGGGGTCTGTACGGGCCAGCCGGGGGTCTGTGCGGGCCTGCCGGGGGTCTGTGCGGGCTACAGGGGGTCTGTGTGGGCCTGTCGGGGGTTGTGTGTGTGAAGGCATCGTCCGATGGGACTACAAGTTCCATCGGGTGATGCCTGCTACAATGACAGTGATTGACACATTAGCCAATGATGGGACAGTAGTAATCCCATCATCCGGCTAATGTGTTGAATGTAAAAAAAAACAAAAAAACAAAAAACAAACAAACATACATACTACATACATACTACATATATACAACATACATACATACTACACACATACTTCATATATACTACATTCATACAGCATACATACATACTATATACATACTACATATATACTACATTCATACAGCATACATACATACTACATACATACTACATATATACTACATTCATACAACATACATACATACTACATGCATACATACTACATACACTCACTGGCCACTTTATTAGGTACACCATGCTAGTAACGGGTTGGACCCCCTTTTGCCTTCAGAACTGCCTCAATTCTTCGTGGCAGAGATTCAACAAGGTGCTGGAAGCATTCCTCAGAGATTTTGGACCATATTGACATGATGGCATCACACAGTTGGCGCAGATTTGTCGGCTGCACATCCCTGATGCGAATCTCCTGTTCCACCACATCCCAAAGATGCTCTATTGGATTGAGATCTGGTGACTGAGGAGGCCATTTGAGTACAGTGAACTCATTGTCATGTTCAAGAAACCAATCTGAGATGAATCGAGCTTTATGACATGGCGCATTATCCTGCTGAAAGTAGCCATCAGATGCCTGTTCTTAGCTGAGAGGAGTGGTACCCAGTGTGGTCTTCTGCTGCTGTAGCCCATCTGCCTCAAAGTTCGACGCACTGTGCGTTCAGAGATGCTCTTCTGCCTACCTTGGTTGTAACGGGTGGCAATTTGAGTCACTGTTGCCTTTCTATCAGCTCGAACCAGTATGCCCATTCTCCTCTGACCTCTGGCATCAACAAGGCATTTCCGGCCACAGAACTGCCGCTCACTGGATTTTTTTTCTTTTTCGGACCATTCTCTGTAAACCCTAGAGATGGTTGTGCGTGAAAATCCCAGTAGAGCAGCAGCTTCTGAAATACTCAGACCAGCCCTTCTGGCACCAACAATCATGCCACGTTCAAAGGCACTCAAATCACCTTTCTTCCCCATACTGATGCTCGGTTTGAACTGCAGGAGATTGTCTTGACCATGTCTACATGCCTAAATGCACTGAGTTGACGCCATGTGATTGGCTGATTAGAAATTAAGTCTTAACACACAGTTGGACAGGTGTACCTAATAAAGTGGCCAGTGAGTGTATATACTACATTCATACATACTACATACTACATACATACTACATATATACTACGTTCATGCAACATACATACATACTACATACTTACTACATACATGCAATATACATACAACATGCTACATACATACATACTTCATATATACTACATTCATACAACATGCATACATACTACATACATACTACATATACAGTATACTACATTCATACAGCATACATACTAAATACATAATACATATATACTACATTCATACAACATACACACATACATACTACATACATACTACATATATACTACATTCATACAACATACATACATACATATTACATACTACATACATACTTCATATATACTACATTCATACAACATACATACATACTACATACTTACTACATACATACTACATACAGTACAATACATTCATACAATACATACATATAGACATACAGTATATATAACATAGAGTACATACTCACCATCACTTGTCACTTTGATCCCCGAAGCCAGTGTCATTCTCACTGTAACAAATATTAAAATAACAAACAACCGATATACTCCCTGATCCGCAGAAATCCACAAGTGTCTCACGATGATCTCCTGCAGTGCATCTCTGAGAGGTTACTATAGTTCACTGGTCTCACTTTATGGCAAAAGCTGCATGGGAACTTTCTCACACAGCAATGCCAAAAGTGAGACTAGGGACTATTTTTTTTACAGTGGCGGAGGAATACAGAGCCGAAGGATACCTACCTCCCGTCATTGTATTCCTGGAGCCCCTAGAGAGTGGTTGCATCAGCTGATGCTGCTGTTCTCCATGGGAGATCGTCGTGGGACACTCATGGATTTCTGCAGATCAGGGAGTATATTTGTTGTTTGTTATTTTAATATTTTTTACAGATGACACTGGCTTGGGGGTTCAAAGTGACAAGTGATGGTGAGTATGTACTCTATGTTATATGTACTGTATGTCTATATGTATGTATTGTATGAATGTATGAATGTATTGTATGTAGTATTTATGTAGTATGCATGTTGTATGTCTGTAGCATGTTTTATAAATGTTGTATGTATGTAGTATGTATGTAGTATGTATATTGTATGAATGTAGTATGGATGTAGTATGTACAGTCATATGTAAACGTTTGGGCACCCCTATTAATGTTAACCTTTTTTCTTTATAACAATTTTGGTTTTTGCAACAGGTATTTCAGTTTCATATATCTAATAACTGATGGACTCAGTTATATTTCTGGATTCAAATGAGGTTTATTGTACTAACAGAAAATGTGCAATCTGCATTTAAACAAAATTTGACCGGTGCAAAAGTATGGGCACCCTTATCATTTTCTTGATTTGAACACTCCTAACTACTTTTTACTGACTTCCTGAAGCACTAAATTGGTTTTGTAACCTCATTGAGCTTTGAACTTCATAGCCAGGTGTATCAAATCATGAGAAAAGGTATTTAAAGTGGCCACTTGCAAGCAGTTCTCCTATTTGATTCTCCTATGAAGAGTGGCATCATGGGATCCTCAAAACAACTCTCAAATGATCTGAAAACAAAGATTATTCAACATAGCTTTTCAGGGGAAGGATACAAAAAGTTGTCTCAGAGATTTAACCAGTCAGTTTCCACTGTGAGGAACATAGTAAGGAAATGGAAGAACACAGGTACAGTTCTTGTTAAGCCCAGAAGTGGCAGGCCAAGAAAAATATCAGAAAGGCAGAGAAGAAGAATGGTGAGAACAGTCAAGGAAAATCCACAGACCACCTCCAAAGACCTGCAGCATCATCTTGCTGCAGATGGTGTCACTGTGCATCGGTCAACAATACAGCGCATGCATAACGCCTTTTTGTATGACCAAACAACTCAATCTTTGTTTCATCAGTTCACAGGACCTTCTTCCAAAATGTAACTGGCTTGTCCAAATGTGCTTTTGCATACCTCAGGCGACTGTTTGTGGCGTGCTTGCAGAAACGGCTTCTTTCGCATCACTCTCCCATACAGCGTCTCCTTGTGCAAAGTGCGCTGTATTGTTGACCGATGCACAGTGACACCATCTGCAGCAAGATGATGCTGCAGGTCTTTGGAGGTGGTCTGTGGATTGTCCTTAACTGTTCTCACCATTCTTCTTCTCTGCCTTTCTGATATTTTTCTTGGCCTGCCACTTCTGGGCTTAACAAGAACTGTACCTGTGTTCTTCCATTTCCTTACTATGTTCCTCACAGTGGAAACTGACTGGTTAAATCTCTGAGACAACTTTTTGTATCCTTCCCCTGAAAAGCTATGTTGAATAATCTTTGTTTTCAGATCATTTGAGAGTTGTTTTGAGGAGCCCATGATACCACTCTTCATAGGAGAATCAAATAGGAGAACTGCTTGCAAGTGGCCACCTTAAATATCTTTTCTCATGATTTGATACACCTGGCTATGAAGTTCAAAGCTCAATGAGGTTACAAAACCAATTTAGTGCTTCAGGAAGTCAGTAAAAAGTAGTTAGGAGTGTTCAAATCAAGAAAATGATAAGGGTGCCCATACTTTTGCACCGGTCAAATTTTGTTTAAATGCAGATTGCACATTTTCTGTTAGTACAATAAACCTCATTTGAATCCAGAAATATAACTGAGTCCATCAGTTATTAGATATATGAAACTGAAATACCTGTTGCAAAAACCAAAATTGTTATAAAGAAAAAAGGTTAACATTAATAGGGGTGCCCAAACTTTTACATATGACTGTATGTATGTTGTGTGAATGTAGTATATATGAAGTATGTATGTAGTATGTATGTATGTTGCATGAATGTAGTATATATGTAGTATGTATGTATGTTGTATGAATATAGTATACATGTATTATGTATGTATTTTGTATGAATGTAGTATATATGAAGCATGTATGTAGTATGTATGTATGTATGTTGCATGAATGTAGTATATATGTAGTATGTATGTAGTATGTATGCATGTTGTATGAATGTAGTATATATGAAGTATGTATGTAGTATGTAGTATGTATGTATGTTGTATGAATGTAGTATATATGTAGTATGTATGTAGTATGTATGTATGTATGTTGTATGAATGTTGTATATATGTAGTATGTATGTAGTATGTGCATTCAACACATTAGCCGGATAATGGGACTACTACTGTCCCATCATTGGCTGATGTATCAATCACTGTCATTGTAGCAGGCATCGCCCGATGGGACTTCTAGTCCCATCGGACGATGCCTGCACACACACAACCCCCGGCAGCCCCGCACAGACCCACGGTAGCCCGCACAGACCCCCGGCAGGCCCGCACAAACCCGCAGCAGGCCCGCACAGAGCCCCGGCAGCCTGCACAGACCCCTGGCAGGCCCGCACAGACCCCCGACAGGCCCTCACAGACCCCCGAGAGGCCCGTACAGACCCCGCCCACACACACAGACATGCACAGTGTCCGCCCACGCACCGCCCACACTCTTCCCCCCTCCCGAACTGGATGTGCAAGGAAAGAAAGGGGTTTTTTTTAATTCCGATATTTATGTCCCATAGACTTCCATTGGTTTCCGGTATTGGAATAGGCGACACCCGATACTTTTTGGGTATCGGTCCGATCCAATTCGATCCGATATTTCACAATATCGGATGGTATTGCTCAACACTAATCTGCAATAATTTGAAACCCGACTAAAGGTGCGGGAGTCACATCACTACCTTATCCAAAAGTGTCTTTTTCCACTTAGTTTGTTTTGTGCTCTCACTCACTGGATCTAGCATAGCCCTCCCTGGGTAATCTGAACCCTCTCTTACCCTGATTGATACCCTGAATCACAGGACAGGTCAGTTGACACTACCCTTATTTTCCTTTCCGTATCACACAATGGTCCAAACACACTTTTTACTTTATTTCACTCACTACTCCACCCAATATATGTGGAGCTATGGAGATCCAGTCTCGAGCTCCACTCCCTGACAGAAGTTATGTCACTTATCTATGTTATGTAAATAAAAGCTTATAGCCTGACATTAAATTCATCCATTGGTTGTATAAATTATTCTTTTGAAAGCTGAAACCCTCCGAAATGTGGTTTAGGTTAAGAAAATAAATTGCCATCAATACAGAAATATTGATCATTTAATGGACACAGAATGGTCAGATTTTGGCAAGACAAAAGTTTTCTCGGCCACAGAAAATAAAGTGATATTCAAACAAATAATTAACTTAAAATACAAATATGTGTTGCATAATGTTGGTGAATGAAGTTGTGGTGCTATTAGAGTCATATTTAATATTTTGTGTGACTTCCATGAGCTTAAAGGACTGCATCCATGCGGTTCAACAATGATTCATACAATTTATTAATAAAGTCATCAGGAATAGCAAAGAATGCAGTCTTACATGCCTCCCAGAGTTCATCTAGATTCTTTGGTTTTGTCTTCCAAGCTTCCTCTTTCATCCTACCCCAAACATGCTCAATGATGTTTGGTGACTAGGCTCGCCATTCCATGAGCATCTTGATCTTTTTTTGCCTGGAGGAACTTTGTTGTAGAGATGGATGTATGAGATGGAGCACCATCCTGCTGCAGAATTTGACCCCTTTTATGATTTGGAATATAAGAGGTAGCTAATACTTCTTGATATTTTAGGCTATTGATATTGCCTTCCACTTTACAAATATTTTGCACACCCCCATACTGAATGTAACCCCAGACCATGATCTTTCCACCACCAAATTTAACTGTTTCCTGGGTGTATTTTGGATCCATACGGGCTCCAGTAGGTCTCCTGCAGTATTTGCCGTGGCTGTGGTGTAATTCTACTGAAGATTCATCAGAGAAATCCACCTTCTGTCACTTTTCCAGCATCCATCTGTTTAGCAGGTTATGGGACTTTGCAAATGCCACTCGTTTTTTTATTTGCCTTTTGTTTAGTACTGGCTACTGGGCACTGATTCGACCATGGAGGCCATTTTGAGACAGAATCCTAAAAACTGTTTAGTTGACACAGGGACTTGAGGTGACCATGCCTGTTGGAGCTCTGCTGTAGTGGAAGAGGGGCTTGCTTTGGATTTTCTAACCAACAAACATTCCTCCTGAGCAGTTGCCTTGCGGGTACTGCCGGACCTGGGCTTGTCAAACACATCTCCAGTCTCTTCAAATCTTTTTTTAATTCTTTGTACTTGACGCTGAGACACATTAAAGGTGCCAGCCACCTCTGCAGTGGATTTGGTCTTCAGCCTATTTATAATCTAAGCTTTGGTCACAGGGTGGATTTTTTGGCATGTTGTCAGAGCTCAAGTTGCAGCTCAAGTGAAGGTCTGGGGGGCGTGGCCTAGATCCCACATGAGGTGGATGTAGGTTTTGGAGCTCTGGAGAGTATACCTCCCTAATCTGACTTCCACAGCGGCTAAAACAGGCCATTCAGCACTAAATCTGTGCATAACACTCTTCTGACACCCAAGAGATC